>NC_140937.1:73528790-74128790 GCF_014529385.1 Adiantum capillus-veneris
TGCAGAATCCAGATGCTCAGATTTCAGACACAATTATCTATGCTTGTCTTAAGTAAGTGTTACTATCTTGCTAGCTTTGAAAACTCAGATAATAGGTTTGCTAACTCAGGTAGAGTCTCTGCAGCCTGATCAAAAGTCAACTCCCACTGCACACTCACACAGAGGTGTTTCTCCTTGATCCACAAATGTCAGTAATTATTAGACAAAAGAACAGTCCATCTGGGACCTTTGAGAGTTGATTTCTCCACTGTGCTATGCTTGAAGTTACTGTGATCATCTTTCCATATGAGAACAACCATCACTGGAGTCTCATATGCCTTGATGTTGACCAACCAGCAGTGTGGGTGTTCAATTCAATAAAAGGAACCCACCCTGAAATTAGGCTGTAAGTGTTTTGTATCAGAAAGTGTTTCTTATAGATATCCATGTAAATTTGAAGCCTCATGCTAACATCTTGACATTGCTTTGTGCAGTTGTATAAAGAGGTTGTTGCTTGCCTATGGCAAGCTATGTGGAAGGTATGAACTATACAAGGCCCCAATCAAAGAAGTACCTGTCCCAAATCAAACCGATGGGAATTCTTGCGGCTGGAGATGTCTTCTCCATGCAGAATATGTCCTGCAAAGCTACTTTGCATTAAAACCTTTCATGACTAAGGTACCCATTTGGCAATGCATTCAGTTAGTTTTGGTTTAGTCTATAAAATAATTCTCACCATGTGGTCTTTCAATTTTGCAGAGTGCTTTAAAAAACTACACATATGATTATTTGCAAAGATACCGGGTAAGTTTAATACAACACCTGCTTACTATGTCTAGCCCTAGAGAGCTTAAAGATAGCGGCTTGGATGAGCGCACTATTGATCTTACAAAACATTATGTGCCACCACGACAAACCCCTACATCCGATACAGTGGAATCACAACGGGCCGAGGGGGTCATATCAGCAGAAGATGAATGAGCCGAGGATGAGGAAAGGTCAAATGAGCATATGGAAAGTGCTAAGGTTCAACCGGAGGAGACAATGAAAGAGCCAAGGCAACCAGTGGAGGAGCCAAAAGAGCCTATGGCTGAAACCCAAGATGAGGAAAGCAGGCCTATAGATGAGCAAAAGGATATGGATGAGGAAAGCAGGCCTAGGGATGAGCAAAATGATATGGATCAGGCAAGGATGTATGAGGCAAGCCGATCAACCGAGGGAGACGAAAAGACCTTGGAAGAAACTTTGAATGAGGCAGAAAGAGCCATGGGGGAGACCCCTGATGAAGATGTGAATGATGACTATGAAGATAAAGCGGAGGAGAGCAACAATGACATGAACACTACAGAGACCCAGTATGGACCCTTGCTACCTGTAGATACAGTTGTTCCGGTAATGTCTATTCAAGTATGGCAAAATATGTTCAGCTTCTAACTACTTATATGTACTTGTCAACTTTTACAGAGGTTGATTATCTTGGACGTCAATGGATTGCTGCTGATGCGGGTGCCTCTCGGTGACAGAGGACCCTTTGAGGATTTGCAAACGTTTCGGATGGGAACTTGTCGAGTCGTGGTTCGTCCAGGAACCAAGGAATTTATTCAATTTCTTCTTTTGCGCTTCAGAGTTGCCATATGGTCTTCAATGCAAAGGCAAAACTTGTCGCCACTAGTTGCAATAGTTTGCAGTGTATGCCAAGCTCACACGTCAGATTTTGCCTTTTTGTATGATCAAAGAAAATGTGTTACCGTTGAGGGCCACTACCACCCTAAAAAACCAGGCTTACCTCTGTTGTACAAACCGTTTAGCCAAATTGGTGTACCCTTTGATGCAACTAATACACTACTAATTGATGGGAGAACTAAATCCGTCGGGAACAACTATCTCACCACCTTCTTTCGAGGGGCATTCCTTCGATTTTTACCTTGAAGACATTCTGATTCCATACTTACAAAAATTGTATCTCAATCCATTGTTCACGGACGAGTTTGTACTTTCTAATGAATTAAGATGATTCTTCTATCATGTCTTTGTCTTGTCTAACATATATATATATATATATATATATATATATATATATATATAGAGAGAGAGAGAGAGAGAGATTTGACGTGGTAAAGAAATGTATTTCAAGCACACTTTTTCACAGGGCACAATTGAAAAATGAGATCAATAAACTTCATGTCTCGAAAGTCATTTGTATACACTTGGGTTCACAAGAATATCTGTTACATTGACACTACTTCAACCCGACCATCCAACTCTTTGCACAAAATATCTTTTTCCCTTCGCCGCATCACCTTACGGCCAGCTAAGAAAAAGGAAAAATCTGATAGGTCCTTGTCCATTGACTCTTCAATGATGTCATTTCGCAAATGCTGAAGACTGCATAGCTCCCTTATTGTAACCACCAATAGTAGGCCATGCTCTTTATCAATCACTTCCACATCCACAGCAGGATTATCTTCCAAACCTGCAGAAACCTGGTCCATAGGAATGTAATGACCGTTTAGCATTTGTGATCTCATATACCAAAATGAGAGTAACAGTGATTGGCTTGCAATCATGTACTTGACGACTAGAGTATCAAGCACGACCTCGCACCGTAAACCAATCTCTTCCTTTGCATACCATCCTTTGTCAAGAAGTTTGTCACAGGATGACTGCTGAAATGACTTGCACATGAACATAGTTTTTGTAACTCGGATGTTGTAGCTATGAAACAGCTCTATGAAGAGTGCAACAGGACAAAAGTTTGCAATTCTAACTAGTTTGGTAGGAATAGAGCTACGTAGAGACCTCTGTATATCCTTGTAGAGCTTACTTCGCATTGCCTCCACCATTGTTTCCTCGGGAACTGGCCAGTGCACAGTGTTGCAATCGGTTGGTAGAGGCACTTTCACCAACATGCCATTCTTATTCCCTGAGCTGAGTTGGTAAAAGTGGTCCTAAAAAAAGATTCCCTCATCAGCCAGTCTTTTGCTGCTCCTCTCTGAGTACTGTAGAGAACCAATGTGGGCATGAACAACATGGAAGAGGCCTATTATGCACTCCACAGGTTCCCATTGCTCATAAGAAGAGGGATAAACATCTGCAATATATATAAGAAGAGTTAAACTAAGAGTATCAATAAGTACAAATGACAAATCTAATGTAATTGAGCTGTGAAGAATGGAGACATTACTCATAACAAGCGGGAGAAACATTGCAAAATATATAAGAAAAGTTATAATGAGAGTATCAGTAAGTTCACATGTCAAGAGTACTTACAATTGCAACGTGGTTGATGTATATCTGATACATTTCCACCGTTTGCTATCACCTCTGGATGGGTAAACACATGCTGAACAAGAACTTCCTTTACAGATCTTTTGCCGATTTCAACTTTGAAATCCAACACCCTGGCCTTCCATGCTGAGCGGTAAACGTTGATACCACTAGACCTCTTGGGTCTTCTTGGTTGCATGAGGACCCATGAACCTTTGTTTATCCTTTGTCCAACCCATTGGTTCTCTGCACTTATTGAAGCTGGTATTGTAATTGAGGATATGCTACTACTTGGCCTTCTAGGCAAAGTGCAGTTGTTGGTTGTTGGTGTGAGAGACAGTAAACACCTGGAGGCTCTTGGGCGAGAAGACATGGACGCCATAACTCTCAGAGAAAAGCTTTAGTGGAGGGAGATTCACTTTGAAAGCATTCTAATGGAGGGAAAGTGTTTTAGAATTCCAATATCTTGTGCGGGCTTAATGGTCACCCTCCAGTACGTTAATGACCATAAGAGAATATCAAAAGTGGGACCACATGCAAGCACCTAAAAGCTCGGTAAAAGGAAGGAAATTACTATGCTACAATCCTAGTTTCGTGAAAGTTTTATGCTATTTTCCTATTTTTTGAGTCTTTCCACGTACTTTCCTACGTAACGTAGCCTTCATGCTCATTGGACGCGCTCTATTTTTCTCTCTCTTCATATGGCCCTCCAAATGACCTCTGAAATTTCCTAATGTGAACCTTGTGTCCACTGTCTCCTCCTCCTCCCTGATCTGCTGCCATGACTCGTGTGAGATACCCGAAGGCTTCAGCGAGCCCTGCTTGAAAACCTGAGGAGCTGTATCTCGATGATGTTTCACGGTGTCCCGTGCAACATTCGTGATCCACCTCCTTGGAAGCTCCTCTAAACCCGGAGCATGTCGATACTCTCTCATGATGGTCTCCACTATATAATTGATTTTGTTGCGATCCTAATGAGTCCAAGACGTCATGATGGTGCTAGAAAACTGCACCTCCGTGAGCTGGCAAACCCGCTGTCTCATCTCAATTCCGACTCTATCCATGTCAACCTGTCCATCTGGCCGTACATTATAGAACTTGGAGGCACTAAGATCATGTGCCCCCCAAGGTGTACGAGGTGTACTAAGAGGTGTCTCGAGTGGTGTGCCTACATAGGACGGGGGTTGTGAGCGAGTGGGGATCGAAGCATATGTGGACCCTCCTCCATAGCAACCACCACCTCCACATGATCACCGAGATCGGTGAGTGCACCTGTGAAGCGGAGATGCTGACGTACCTGTCTCTGCCGTACCCCTAGGTGTGGAAGCGGCTGTGATAGGAGACCTTGCAGGCGTCGTACCCATAGGCATCCCCCCCATAGGCGTCGGACCCTCGGATGTGAAGCCCGGAGGCGTGGTACCAGTACCTCTGGCTATCGAATACTAAGACGCCTGTGCCATCTGAGTGGGCATCATCCGTGTGACGAAGCCCATAAATGCATCTGCACTCATAGAACCGGGATCTGCCGATTGGTCTGTCATACTAAAGTCCTGCACAAAGAAAGTAAAAGAGAGCATCAGAACAACTTTGTTTAAATTAAGAAATAGCTTAATTTTAAATCAATGTCTTCACACAAACACTTACGGGCCTCGACTAGTGAGGCATCATCGATAAGATCTTGCACCATATCATCGTCTATCTCTAACTGCAGACATAACTCTGCCCCAAATCGTTCTGGTAGATTGTCTTCATCCATTGAATCTTCATTTACAAGTTTCATATCTGCCTTGTCTGCGTCATCCCTCATATATCTATCAGCTTCCTCTGCCATACCTTTGTCCATGTCATCTAATGTCACAGTAGTATCTACGTCATTTGGCCAACTTTCCTCCAGGAGATCTTGCCCTTCAAATACTTGTTTATTTCTTGGAGCAATCTGGACCACAAACCACCATTGTGGCTCTCAAGGGTCCGGTACAAAGACCACTTGCCCGCAATGTTTGAGGAGCGCAAACGTGTCACTCGCATCTGTCCAAACCTTTGTAGAATCTATCTGCACAAGCTTGTTTCCATCTCTACGTACCATTGCATTGTGACCAGAAGTAATCACCTTGAACCACTTCACACCCAACAAAAACATCTCAAATCGTCTGAAGTTGACTTTCAAGGTATCTGACATCAGAGCACAGTAATCCAGGTTGCTAGTGCTCTCGTTTGTGTCTCTGGCACTAGCCCTGCTCTTTTGCATGAAACTAACCATTACCCCACTATCAAACGTGTTTCTTCTGCTGTCAATTAGTTGTATTCTGAAATGATTTATATGCGACCACAGTGCCATGTATGTATGATACCTCCAGTCACATCTAATAGCCAGCTCTTCCTCTTCTGGAGATATGGGTTCTTCGATCTGTCGAGCTGCTCTCACTGTCTTGTCCAACCATGTCATTGTAGGAAACTCAGGTAGAGGAGAGAGATGGTCTGGCAAGGGTAAGCCTCTAGTCGTTCGGCTTCACCTGAAATCGTGTCGCTCCTTATTGCGTCTCTCTTTCTCTTCTTCGTACCTTTCAAGCCATTTTTGTATTGGCTCTGAATTTAGTATACAGAACTTCATGATCTTTTCTCGCATGGCGGCGTCCATTTTCTTCGGCACCCCTTGCCCCTGCGGCTCCTCTCCCACCAATCTTGCATTTTTGGGTCAAAAATGGATAGAAATTCAATCGTCAAACCAAGATACTCTTGCACCAGTCATCTTTCTATCGCGCTCCCCTCTGAACGCGATTTTTGGTGAACAAAAACCTTAAGTGTTTTCATGAACCTCTCTAGAAATAACATCCAACGATTGTGGACTATACCTGCCACTGCAACCTCATCTACTACATGAATGAGCAAGTGCATTTGGATAGTTAGGCAGCTCGTGGGTAGATACTTTTCAATCATGCAAACTGCCTCAATGGAGTTAGCCCTTGCGACTGCAATGGATTCCTCTCGTATCTCCTTGGAAGAGATCCACCGCACTAGCTCTAAAATCTTGTATATGCAAGACTGCAATTCCTCCATTAAACATCCCTTGATCACAATTGGAAGAATAAATTGCAAGAACTTATGCCAGTCGTGCGATTTCAGTCCTGACAATTGATCGTCCCGGGTGAATGCTGTCTTGAGACACCGCATGCATCCTGCTGGCGTCCTGAACCCTGAAATCACCCTTTTGACTTGTCATTCCTCGCTTTTTATCAATACCCATGGTGCTCTTGGAAGCTTTGTTTGGACCACTACATTGGTGAAAGGCCATAGCTCTGGCATCTTTCCAAATGACTGCAAATCATCTCGTGAAGCTCGATTGTCTCTCATTCCCATGATTGTCTTCCAGAGGATCTCTCCCATATTCTTGAATTTATGCATTGGATGCAGCAAATGGTTAATTAGTAGATCACCCCAGTACGACAACGTATGGAAAATGGACAAACGCTTCGTTCGAGGAACAGGTTGCCCCTCATGTTGCTCCCATCGGCGACGCCACTCTTGTACATGCTTAGGATAAAATTTGACGCGACCAAGCTTACCTTCGCACAAGTGATGGCCATCTGGAACATAACGATGGTGGCCTTGATAAATTGTCTTTTGAAGCGAGGCAGAATATCACACATCCAAAGACGGCCTGCAAATTGGAAATGCATTGTATCTCGAAGTTGTACATATATTAAAGCATGATTCAGTACTACACAAAGTACTTGCGAATAGCGAGAATTTTGCAAATCATCCACCATTACCGGAAGCTTCACCGTATTCTGGCCAATCATGCATAGTCCACATAAGAAGTCCATGGATCCTTGCATGTTGTTGTCCTGCTGGTTCAATCGCATCTGCTATGTCAATCCCATGCCATAACTCCTGGAGCTCGTCAACTAGTGGTGCGAGATAAACATCCATGTTTTTTGCCTTGAACTTACCAGGCACAATCAAGCCTAATATGAAATGACCCTTCTTGATGGCAAGCCACGGAGGGAGGTTGTAATTGACAAGGCACACAGGACAAGTGCTCCATGAAAAGCTTCTCAAGCCAAATGGATTGACTCTATCCATTGCCACGCCCAAACACAAATTGCGTGTTTCACTCTTAAAATGTGGCCAAGTATCTTCAATGTGCCTCCAACCTTTTGAATCAGCGGGCACTCTAAATGTTGCATCAGTGGATCTATTCGTAGAATGACACCGCATCAACTTTGCAACGGAACCACAACGAAACATTCTTTTTATCCTCCGAATAATAGAAAAATGCCGCAACACTTCAGCTGGCACTGACTTGCCAACCGCATCTTGTTTGTATCGCATTGCTCCACACTTAGGACATGACAGACAATCTGCGAATTCATTGCAAAAAAGAATGCAATCATTTGGATAGCGGCATGAATCTTGTTGTAGTCCAAGCCAAC
Source organism: Adiantum capillus-veneris (assembly GCF_014529385.1). Lineage (NCBI taxonomy): Eukaryota > Viridiplantae > Streptophyta > Polypodiopsida > Polypodiales > Pteridaceae > Adiantum > Adiantum capillus-veneris. The sequence goes on from NC_140937.1 coordinate 73,536,470, forward strand.
TGAGGTCAATAGTCGCTTTGCGTCTGGCCTAGAGGGGGGCATTTCATTGCCAGTCAGGATTATTTGCTCTCGCAACAATCTGTTTAAGCCACATTAAATTAAAACCTCCCCAAGCACATCACCGTTGCAATCGGAAAATCTCTTTTGTAAGTTACGTACCTAAACAGACGCGTACAGCTAACCACCCGTACACTGACTGCAGATTCAAAAACGACAGACAAGTATGAAGCACATATATTTTGGCACCTTCATAGATTGGTTGATGTGCCAACATTCTCAACATGTCTTCAGGAGATAGGCGCACATCTTCTGGTGCTGCTTCGTTTGCGTTCTCCTCGCTTGTCTAGAAGAAGGCATCTAGCATCTCCTCCATGCCGTTGTCTTGTGTTTGTAAGCCCTTCTCTGCTTTCATCCTTGGCTCTAGATTGGTTGGACCTTCACACATAATCCTTTTTCTCTCTCTTTCAGATGTAGGTGTTATGTCGTGAAAATCAATGCCCGTTCCGTAGGAGTCGTATCGTAGATTTTGTACGATTTCTCTAGCATCTCTCCATACTTGTGCCCATGCTCATTACATATCCTACGCTTGCGCAGGATTTGATACTTGGAGAGCGTGCACGAGCATGCAATCTTGTCCTCCATGTTAGTTGATGACGTTGCCATCTACAATGATTATGAATGTTGTCTCAATATATATACTCCTCACAATGTAAACTACCTCGCATTCTCTAGCCTTGCCCGATCTCTGCACACCTCGGTCCAGAGGTGTATGGAGATCAGAACCACCGGGTCAAAATCTCGTCTTTATTGGTCAAATCCTATATGGGTTGATACATACGTGCACACCTAGGTGTACATGACAATGCATGTAGCGAGAAAAACCCCTTTGTCTCTTTTACTTCCATAGTTTCTTCTAGAGGGAGAGAGAGAGATAGAGAGAGTTTCTATCCTTTTCACACAATTGGTCAGCCAAGCTAACTCTTTTACCACTACTTTCTCTATCTACTACTATCTCTCTCTCTCTCTCTATCCATCTCCGTAGCTATCTCTAGTTAGTTCTCTCTCTCTCTCTCTCTCTCTCTCTCTCTCTCTCTCTCTACCTCTATCTCTGGCTCTCTCTCTATGTTTACCTCTCTCCCTCTCTCTCTCTCTCTCTCTCTCTCTCTCTCTCTCTCTCTCTACCTCTATCTCTGGCTCTCTCTCTATGTTTACCTCTCTCTCTCTCTCTCTCTCTCTCTCTCTCTCTCTCTCTCTCTCTCTCTCTCTCTCTCTCTCTCTATATATATATATATATATATATATATATATATATATCACTCTCTATCTCTCTCTACTTCCCTATCTCTCTCTCTTTCTCTCTTTCTCTCTCTCTCTCTCTCTACTTCCCTATCTCTCTCTCTCTTTCTCTATCTCTCTATTTCTCTCTCTCTCTACTTCCCTATCTCTCTCTCTCTCTCTCTCTCTCTCTCTCTCTCTCTCTCTCTCTCTCTCTCTCTCTATTTCCCTCTCTCTCTCTCTCTCTCTCTTTCTCTATTTCTCTCTCTCTCTCTCTCTCTCTCTCTCTCTCTCTCTCTCTCTCTCTCTCTCTCTCTCTCTCCTACACACACACACACATCTCTCTCTCTCTTTCCTACACACACACACACACACATTTCTCTCTCTCTCTCTCTCTCTCTCTCTCTCTCTCTCTCTCTCTCTCTCTCTTCTCTTTCCTACACATACACACACAACAATGTAGCTTGAGAGAGAGCAAGAGAGAGAGAGAGAGGGAGATGGGGGGGGGGGGGGGGGGGGGGGGGGGGGGGGGGAAGAACAATACCTGCATTGCAGGTTTCCAAGAAGGGGCTAGATCTGTGCGCGTGCTTGCAGGTGAAAATGACCGCCTGCGCGCGGATTTGGTTTTTTTCCCCAAATTTTTTCTGTCAATATATGCGTCGATATACACGTGGAAATACGCGCCTTTCGGCAGACATTGCCATGCGTATTGCCACATACGTATCGACGCATATATCGACACGGGGTATGCCCATCGAAATGCGTGTGGAAAGTTACGGCACGTCAAAATGTTGTGCGTCAAAAAGAAAACAAAGTGTTGTAGTGAATTTATACCAAGAATGATCTTGGTTGATATGGTGTAGTAAGTTACTATGCATCCTAGAGGAAATGGGGTGGCTGAAAATGCCAATGTGCCAAGTGCACCTCAACAAACATTCATTGATAGAGATATTGATGCTATGCTCCGCACGCCTCAACCTGAGAACTTGAGGGGGGAATGCAAAGATGTAGGGAATGTTGACTCTAATGTTCACTCTAATGTAGCAATCTGGGATTATCAAAAGACTCTACTAAAAAAGAACTACCAAAACAAAGTATGACATTTGGACCGCATGAATGAGTTTCTTAACTGCACAGAAGGAACTAGAGACCTGGACTCATATTATCCATATTTCTTGACTCTTGTCCAATATGCTCTGGCTAGAATGACTCAAGAAGTCAAAGTAGCACGGTTCGTGTCAAAATTACATAATTCTATGAAGACCAGACTTCAGAGCCTACGGCTTATCAACTTTGCCCGTGTCCTTAATTCAAGCAAACCTATATATCTTGAGTCATAAAATAGTGGAGAGAGGAAACCAGAACCTGCTCCTATTTGTGAAATCAAAAGAGCTCATTTGAGGAGGAACAAAGTTCCAGGAAATCACCACAAAGTAGGAAAAATTTATTATGTATGCGGGCCAAAATAGATAATCTATTATTCTTGTCTTGACCCTGACCATCAATCCAAATATTTCCCATTAAGCAATTTGAGCTTCACAAGATTAGTGGATAATTATGAATCCATAAACTTCAACCCAAATGAAAATTTCAAACATTTTAGACCTAGATTGCCACCTGTAGCTCAACCAAGATTAGAGACCTCCTTAAAACAAAGGGAATTTTAGACTAAGGAATACAACTTTTATGTGAAATGGACCACCTAACAACAATAACAATGGAAATAAGTTCAATTTTCAACCTCATCTAGGAGGAGGAGGACAATATCAAAGAACTCAGGGAAGAGCTTAGGCCAATAGAGATCAAGGTGCTAGAGGTAATGGGAATCAAGCAAATGCATAGGCTCATGCTACGATCAAACATCAAGGAGTAAATGAACAATTCTCAAGTATTCAAACCCCAACAGAGTATCAAGGTAACCATTTTACCTTATTGATTGATTCTTGAAGTAGACATCATTTCATCTCTTTTAGATGCATTAGAAACCTCATTCTTCCTGAATGCCTTGATTCAAACCTTAGAATAGAATTAGCTACGGGTAGGAATGTTAATTCTTCTTCTTCCGTGGGTAGCTTGAATTTTGTTATGGATGGTCACAATACTTCTACTCATTTAAGAGTCTTACCTATAGGAGTCTATGATGGGATTCTAGGAATGGATTGTCTGGCCAATGATGCTCACATACATTGCAAAAATGCTTCATTAGCTTTCATAAATTAGCGGAACACCACACTTATAGCTTCTAAGAAACAGAGAAAACCTAAACTTCAACTTTTAACTTTAGCAAACTAATGAAGGGCTACAAAAAGAATGAAATGATATATGTAGTAAAGCTTAACCCTACAAAAAAGAAGCCAAACATACCTGAACCTGAGTGGCTCATAGAATTTGATGATTCATTTCTTGAAGAACTTTCACAGTTACCACCTAAGTGTGAAGTTGATCATGAAATAGAGCTTATTTTAGGAGCTCATCCAGCTGCTCATTGGACATACAAAATATCGGTGCCTGAGTCTGCAGAACTCTAACAACAAATCACTCAACTTCTTGAACAAGTCTTCATTTGACCCAATGTTTCTCCATGGAGTACTCTTGCTCTTTTTAATCAAAAGAAGGATGATACTCTACATCTTTGTATTGATTATTGTGGATTGAATCAGGTAACAGTCAATAATAAGTGAGCAATACCAAGGATTGATAAGCTACTTGATCAATTACATGGAGCTTCTAGCTTCAAAAAAAATCATCTTAATTCAAGGTTTTATCAAATCTGAATCAAGGAGGAACATATACCAAAGACATGTTTCAACACTTGATTTGGACATTATGAGTTTACAGTCATGTTTTTTGGACTTACGAATGCTCCTACAACTTTTAATATTCTTATGAGAGATGTGTTTAGAGAACATCTTGATGATTTTATTTTATTTTTCTTTTGATAATATTCCGGTTTAGATGAAGAACGGAGAAGAACATGAACAACATGTACAATGAGTACTTGAACTTCTACATTAGAATTAGCTTTATGCCAAGCGTAGCAAATGCATCTTCTTCACTGCTGACAAAGTTGACTACTTGGGATTTATTATATCCAAGGATGGTGTTTCTACTGATCCAAGTAAGATTGAGGCTATTGTGGCATGGCCTACACCTAAATTAGTGAAATAAGTATGTGGATTTCTTGGCCTAACAGGATGGTATCGTACTTTCATTGAAGGCCATGCTAAGATATCATCGCCATTGACTAATACCCCTTAAGAAGACTAAAGTGTTTACTTGGAATGAACGTGCTCCAGCTAGCTTTGAGAAACTCAAAGAAGATTTGGTGAATGCTCCAATATTACAACATGCAGGCTTCTTAAAGACATTCATTGTACTCATTGATACAAGTGGACAAGAAATCGGTGGTGTTCTATCTCTAGAAGGAATTCCAATAGCTTATGAATCTCGTAAGTTACGTACACATGAGCTGAATTACCCTACGCATGATTTGGAATTGTTGGTCATTGTTCATGCTCTTAAAGTATGGCAACATTATCTTCTTGGAAGGAGATTTGAACTACATACAAATTGTAAGAGACTCAAGTGGATATACACCCAACCTGATCTTAATATGTGACAATGGAGATGGATGCAGTTATTATGTGAATATGATTTTGGGATTGAATATAAACATGGAAAGGAAAACTTAGTGGCCGATGCTAAGAGGTCCCAACTCGTTGACACCAAGGTCGAGATGGGGTCCTTGACAGGTCTATAAGCCTAATAAAAGTCAAAGTCTCTAAGTAAATAAAATCCAAGGAATAGACCTTTACCATTGGCATTGGCTTGGGACTATAGCCCTAGAAAAAATATATAGTCCTCTCTCGCAAGCAAAAACGGGACAAAAACTTAAAAGTTCAAGATTTTTTTTGACCCCCTATCACTTTTGTAAATGGGATAAGGTATTATCAACCAACACTCTTTTCCCTCTTAATGTGATTGAGGGCACAACTATTGGTGGACTCCTCTTCCAAATGAGGAAGTCTTCTAACATTTAGTGCGCGAGGATGGATAGTTACTTGACTAATTATGTTCACCCGTCCATGATCAACAACCTCAGTCGATCCCCACCTACCACCCCACACTCACACAATCTTTTTTGTTATATAATTACTACCACCTTTTTTCAACATTTAAAATAATAGCTCATTTCATCTTTCCAGCAGAATGATTCATTAAAACAAATATTGAAATCAATATCAAAAAACATTCTTTAGCAAACAAGTATCTTTAAACTTGAGACAGGGTACGGTAAACCAAAAAAATTTACCATAATAACCATGACCAATACTCTTCTTGTCTCAAGGCCACCTAAGGGTGAAAAACAGAACCCATTCCCTATTCATAATTCGGGGTAAATATATCATCAAAAGATCAGGGTGCCCATATACCAAACCAGTTGCCCATACAGCTGGGCGGCTCCCCTAGGATAAGAAAACGGTATCCCAACTTATGTAGAAACATCAAGACATGACGAAGTAGGGACTCAATTCATGGGGGTAACCAACTTATCAGTGGCCTTATAGCCATCATTATTCATCAAAACATACCTAGGAATTGGAGGTGTCTTGAGACAAGTTGTCTTAAGGATGATTAATCATATCTGTTCTAATTCAATTAGCCTAACCAAATACATTTCTTTCCTAGTTTACAACAATTGCATGATTTGATCCTTGGAAGATACTCTTTCGGTTTTTGCCCAATTTTATCATTTCCTAAGTCCTTGTCCACTCTTTAACGAATGTAGTGTTATCACTTAAAAATCATTTCAATTACTTATAACTTAATTTACAACAAAGACCCACCTGGGACTGGTTAGGTATCTACTTAATCTCAAGGGCCCGTTCGTAGGCCTTTTGCTTGCTCCGGGCTCGTGATCGTGTGAGGCCATGGTCCTCTTTGTAATATTATCATCTTCTTCAGTTGGTTGGTTTTTTTGGGTCCTCTTGGGAGCCATGACTTCTATCTTATAAAAGGACGTCTAATTATGAAGTAAATTATCAAAACATGATTTTATCATCCTATAATGTACTTCCATGACTTAGCCTACTTTCTAGACATCTGGGGTGGTTTTATTTGTCATAAAAGATTCTTGTGGTTTAATTTTATTCTTGTAACTCTTTAACTTAGTTTAACCAACCATTAGAATTCATGGCTAATTTTTGAGAACTATCCTATTAGCTTTTTTCCTTAAAAAGTATTCAAAATTAGTAAAATCTTAACATAGTAATTTCCTACTTGCTTATATATGTAAGATATTTTTATCCTAGTTTCCTTATCAAATTTCTAAGCTTTGCTAATTATCTTATAATTTTTTGAGTGTTTTTCATAAATTTCTCCTTTTAAATAAGTCCAAAAATAGCTTATTTTTTATTGATATTTATTATGGTAAATTATCTCATGAAGATATTTTTTTCTCAGCTTTTTAATAGTGTATATTATCTCTAGTAATTATAGCAAAAACTTTCAAATGAAATTACAATCTATCCCTAGTCATTTTTGACAAAAAAATAGGGTTTTTAAACCAAGATAAGTACTAAAAATAAATAACTAAAAATGAGCTAATCACAATTATTTACACTTTGATATTTTTCTAATAAATATCTTATTAACTTTTAAGCATATTTATCAATTATTTCCATTAAGTTTTAGCCAAAAACAAGGTGTTTAGACTAAGATAATTACTAAAACTAATGAACTAAATATAAGCTAATTATCATAGTTTATTTTCATTTAGATATTTACCTAATAAATATCTCAATAACTTTTAAATATATTTACTAATTATTCCTATTAAATTCTAGCAAGAAATAAGAAATTTAGGCCAAGATAATTACTAAAACTACTTAACTAATTATAAGATAATTATCATAAGCTAGCTATACTTATATCTTTCTCCTGTAAATATCTCATTAGCTTTTAAACATGTTTACTAATTATCTTCATCACATTTTATCCAAAAATAATTTTTTTGGACTAAGATAATTACTTTAAAAAATTAAGTAATTATTAGCTAATCATCTCAAGTTATTTACACTTAGATATATCTCTGATAAATATCTCATTTAATTATAATCATGGTTACTAAATAATTTGATTATTTTATAGTTAAAAACAAGATTTTTAGATTAGGATAACTAGTATAATGAATTAATTAATTATTTGCTTATTAACATCACTTTTTCATACTTAAATCTATCACAGATATTTATCTTGTGATTTATTAAGCTAGTTTACTAAATTTCCTATCAATTTCAAGATTAAAAATAGTTAAATTTTGCCTAAATAAATACTAAAGTTAGTCAAGAAATTAAGACATAATTTTCTCAACTTTTGAATAGCATAAATAAGCTCTGATAATTGTCTTGTAATTATTTAAGCTTTAATGATATAATTTTCCTTAATTAAGGCCAAATTGATTTATTTCAATCCTAATAAGGGTTAATAATTAACTTGATTTAATAATCTAATCATAATTTGAATAATCATTAGTGTATGTTAATTAATAAAATTAGATATAGATTAGTATATTTCTATTAATCAACATGGGTTAGCACTAATAACCTTCATTAATCAACTAAAGTTTTCCTCTCTATTGATTTTTGGATATAGTCTCTCTATGCGAGAGATATTTCTCTAGGTCTTTGAGTCTAGGTGAGTTTGTGAGACCTAAGGGTCTATTTATAGTTTTCCTTGGCTCTCACAGGCACTCATAGCCTGAGATTGACAGTTCTTGCAGCTCAAGCAGCCTTGAGGTTCCCCTTAGTGCCACCTATTGCTAAAACTGATTTTGGAAAGTCCACAATACTCTCTCCAAGAACCTACCCACTTTAAATTTCAATTCTGCTATTTTTCTAGCTTATTTTTTCTCCTTAAACGGTAAATATCTGAAAAAATATATGGGAGGTTATAAAAAGTCCTCTAAAAAGTCTTGTGCTTCAATGATTACCAAAACCTTTCAATTATTTTATCAAATTAAAGTAGCTATGAAAGCTTGTAGATGCCATAGTGAGGTTGATTATCACCTGAATTTAGTTTTGAAAGTTCCTAGCTATAGGCTTGTCGTGCTTAAGATTCCAAAAATACCAATTTTGGCTACTTTTGAGATAGTGGTTTACCAGTTTCTTGGTCTGGTGCTCTCAATTAAAGCTTTAGGGTTTTTTTTTCTACTTCCAGAAAGGTATAAACCTTACAATCACCCCAACTTAAGAATTTGAGATGTCCTCATCTCAACCAAAGCTTGCGAATTATTTACATAGGAAATTTTTGGCTCCCGAGCAGCATTTTTCAGTGGGTTCATCTTTCCATACAACTAGTTGATCCTTAATCTCTTTATTTCCAATAACTTTATTTATCTTTCTTTAAAGCTTATTTTGAGATACCACAATTCCTACTTTAGCATTACTAACTACTTGCTACTCAATTTATCCAGGAAAATCTTGGCGTTGAGTCTATCTTAAAAACCTTTACAAAGTAATTGTATTATCTCAAAAACTAGGTTAAATCCACTCCACATGAAAGATCCATATAACCACCTTGTTAATGTGCTCAGTCTAATTGACCATTTAGAGCAACCAATAGTCAAGAAGGATTATGTATTCCAACCTTTCCAATCTGAACGCGCTCTGCATGTTCTTCCATTCTAAGAAATCTGCATCCGACACAAGCTTCCATCATTACACCAGAGGTACCCCCTTTGTGCCCTAACCTGGTTGACTAACAATATGTAAAGGGTTTTAAGAGGTATCATACCAAGAGTTCTTTTGGATTCCTATTAGTCCCGTGCATTCATACTTCCATATCTAGGTCATTTTTCAAGGAAGGCTATCTTGTGCACAAGGAATGTGAGTTGGTTTTTGGATAACTATCTCATTCCTAAGATGACATCATAGATTTCTACTGATAAGATGCAAAAATGGGATGATGGTAGGTGCTCCTTTTAATTTGAATTCTACTTTCTTGATACTGAGAATTGAGAGAAAACCTCTTCTCCATTTGATAGTTATATCCTTAATTTCATGATTGGATACTAACTCGGTGTTAGATTCTTCAAACATTTTGAAAAAAGAAAGTAATATGTACTTATTTCAATATACAAGTAACTCAAAGTTTTATTGTTTCATAGTGGTTCAAATAACTGTCTATTGTTGTTGAGCTCTAGGATTCCTAATTGTGTCCAAACGAGTGGCTCTTTCATCTTACTCTCTCACTAAGGTTGGTTCTATCATGATTGCATAAGCTCTGGCAGTTCTTGCTCTTACTCTACCTTATCCTCCATTTCTACCTCCCCTTAGATTGTCCTCTTGATTTATCCGAGGTTGAGGAGGGTTCCGGCGTAAATTCAATGTTTTGCTCTTTTGGACAAACTATTTCTATAGTGCCCCATTTGGTTGCATTCATAGCACCTCACGTTTGGGAAGGTCTGCTCCAAGTTTACTATAGCAACTACTCCACATTGTTTATATCTTGGGTTGAAGATTACCTTAGCTCTTTTCCTAAAGTTATTAAAACCATTATGATTCTTGGTAGGGTTGGTTCCTTCAGCTATTGCTGCAAGAGGCTTGGCCCTAAGAAGGGCATCTTGAATTGATGTAGTCCTCATGGCTTCGAGACATGTACTCAACGGTTTGTTGAGGCCTTGGCAGAAGTGGGAAATTTGCTACTCCATTGTCATCTAGGGAGCATAGCATTGTAAGCACACAAATTTTGTGTAGAGCTCCTTTAGAGAGAGCTCAAGTTGGCGTAAGCCAAAGAACTCATTTATCTTAATGGCGTGGTGTGCAGGAGAGAGATAGCGTTCTTTAACTGCCAGATTCATCTTCTCCCAAGATGGGTTATTGGTGGGATTGTCTCTAAAATGTTTTTTCCACCAGCATATAGTGTCTCCACTAAGGCGGACATACCTAGCATTGCTTGATTCTCCTAAGCACTCCCTAATACCAGAAAGTATCCATCCATAGAGTCTAGCCATGCTTCAACATCACGCTCGAGATTGGGTCCTTCTCCCTTGAAGATGGGGAGTTGGACTTGCTATAGTAATAGTTTCTTTTCTTGCGTAACTATGTAAAGGCTATTCATACAAGTATTACCCTAGGATTAAATAGTGAAACTTATTACTAAATGAGGATCTATCTTGTTTAAGCTTTCGAATTCATCTCATACTCAAAATTTTCACACACTAAATGAAGAAAATTTCCAAACCATAAACAAAATAGCTTATAACATACCCATGAAAACCATAGTATGTACAACAGCTAATACAATCCATGAAGATCCTACTATGTATGTAATGGAAAATGGCCCATGAACTTTGAGATTAGTGGAATTAGGAGAATTAAAGAGAGCATTTTTGTGAGACTACTTTGAGAACATAGAGGGTGAGCTTAATTGACGGTAGTAACATAATCATAGTACTTAATTAACTTGGCATGAACAATACTTTTTCAAGAGATAGAGTTCAGAGAACTTGACAACAATTGATGACCGGATTTGTGTGGATCCGGTCCGCCCTCCACAGGCTTTTGTATTATAGATTCTCCCATCAAGAGAGACTTGGTACAATAAAATATTTGTGTTCCTTGTGAACTAGGTAATGCAATAAAGTTGGAAATCTTCATGCATCATGAGCATTACATAGAATTTATAAAAAGCATTATCCCAAGGCCTCAAACACTTTCAAAGGTGGAGAGAGCTAGTGGGGAATGAGGGTAGGGAAGAGGAAGAAGAAACACTCATAGGAGAAAGAAATAGTTGCTCACTTATCATCACTCATCTTGCTAGCATACATAATAGCATAGTAATGGAGATGGAAATCTTAAGCATTGAAGCATGTCTCTTGGTTGGATTTGTATTCCATTGCCAAGAGTGTTGGTGTACGCTCTCAACGTCTCAACAAGCTTGGAGAAGGAGATGGAGTTCTTGCACTTCACCAAGTGAATAATGAGAGCAAATGAGAGAGAGTGTGAGGGAGTATACCCTCCAAGCACACGCCTTTATTGATTTGGTCAACCCTCCCCTTGTAGCTCATGCTTGAATCTCATTGGACCCCTCGAGGCTTAGCCAATCACATGTAAGAGGCATATCAAGCAACAAGGGTAGGTTTTGGACAAGTTTCCTTCTTTCCCCTTTGAGGGAGAGAGGCTTGATAATTTTTTAGATAATTATTTAATTAATCTAAATGCTCATTGGACCCCTTTTAAACCTATCCAATAGGATTCAGGCACACCTTGAGGGCAACATGGGTAGGGTCTTGACATGTGTCCATGCTGCCTCTTGGACTTACCTTGTGTGTGTGGGTGTGTTCTCTCTCATCCCCCTAGCTTTAGGGACCACCCCCTCCTCCTTTGTAGAGATTTTTTTGACTTCTAGAACACAAGCACCTTTGTGAGCAAGCATGGAAAAGCACCTCAAGCTTGGGTAGTGTTCCCACAAGAAGCTCAAGCATCTTAGTCATCAAGCACCTCAAGCATCTTAGTTAGCAAGCACAAACAAGCACCTCAAGCTTGGATAGGGTTACCACCTCAAGCTCATCCCTAGCTTACCTAAGGTCAAAGGACTTTTAACACAAACCATTGGAGGTCTTTAATGAAGCTAACCCTAAGGTTTCTAAGCTCCATTGTCTAGCCTTGCTCTTTGACAGATCATCTCTCATTCGGACCCCTTTACCTTTGGCCCCGTGTTGAGATGGACCCGTAATCACATGTCTATACACATTAAATGATCTGTTTAATCTGAGGATATTATTTGGGTTGATTAGATAATAGATTTTATGACATTACCTCTTTCTTGAAATCATAGTCGTCCTTGACTATGAGGTAGAAGAGACAAAGCCTTAGTCATTTAGTCAATATTTTTTAGCGGGTAGAGGATCCCTTCTTACCCTATGATATGTTTTCAAGATGGATGACTAATCGATTTTGTTCTTGGGAGACAAAACTGTCGCAAGCATGTCTACTCTTTAGTCCATTTCATTCTCCCAAAGTAGAGTGACAAATTATATTTGGTGTTTGAGAGACGTCGTCATCACAAACATGATTCTAAGTATGCACACTACTTAAATTTGTGCACAATAAAAAGAAAATTAGTCTTACAAGACAAGAACATTGATCATTTAAAAGAAACATGTATATTTGCTTACTCTAATGTAGCATTGTGAGCATTGACAAGGTTCATACTATCCTTAGGCTGTATTCCTTGCATCCATCTAGAATCTTCAAAAGGATAATTTTTGAATTTAATAAGATACCATCGGATAGTTTTACCATGTGTTAGTACCTTGTCTTCATGCCGAACAATAGCTTCGGGTTGTAGCACCTCTTCTTGGTCTTTGATATCGGGAGGGTCTTCAATAATTGGTTCACTTGGTGGCTCTCCTTTGTAGGGCTTAAATAGGCTCACATGAAAAGCATTGTGTATGAGCCAATGGTTGGGAAAATTTAGTTGATAAGCCATCTCATTATTGACTTCAATATTTGAAAAGGACCATAGTATCTTTTTGCTACTTTAGCATAATACTTTTGATGGCCTGTAGGATTTTTGCCTGGCGTTTTCCTCAAGAGCCTTAAAAAACTTAAGTAAGACCCAATCATTTTATTTGAATTTTAAGGCCCTTCTGTGCTTATCAGCAACAACTTTTTGCCTTTGTTGAGAGATGGATATATCCTCCTTAATCTTTTGAAAAGATTCTTGTAGGTCACAGCTATAGTCATTAGCAGGGAAGATCTTCTCATGTACTTTAAGTAGCAAGGGACTTTTAGGTCTTCCCTCAATGATTTCAAAATGTGCTTTTCCCTTAGAAGTATGTACAGTATTATTGTACACATACTCTACAAAAGGTAACTACTTTTCTCATTGTGAGCGTTGATCTACTTCTGTAACATAAGTCTTTAGTAGATCAAGTATCGTAAGATTGGATACCTCACTTAGACCGAAGAGAAATTCAATCTTGTACCTATATTTTCAAAGAGACCTTTCCAAAAATTATTGGCCATTCTAGGATCTCTATCTGACAAGATGGATGTCGGCAATCCATGGTGTTTGAAAATCTGAGATATGAAGAGAGTTGCCATTTGGTGTGCCTTAATAGTCTTTTTGATAGGAATAAAGTGTGCTTGCCTTCTAAACTTGTCGACTATTTTCCATATTCTCATATTCCCATGGATAGACTTGGGTAGTCCAAAGATAAAATCCAAGGATATACTCTCCCATAGTAAATTTGGGATAGGCAATGGATGGAGTAATCTAGGTTGCTTCTCTCTATCATACTTGGTCTTTTGCCATACCACACATTTTTAAACATACTCTTGTATGTCTACTTTCATGATAGGACAATAAAAGTATGTCTCTACTCCTCGAAGAGTAGTTTGAATGCCTCTATACCCCACATAGGGAGGAGCATGGGATTCATACATAAGTTTCTCATGGAGGGAGCAACAAACACATAGCCTATTTCCATGGAGAAGATAACCATCCTGCAAGGTGAATGGTTCCTCTTTCTTCCCCAAAGAAAGGGTTGACATTACATCTTTAAATTCAAGGTCGGTGGAATACTCATCTATCATAGAAGATAGATCATTGTGAGTAGCTATAGACACCGCATTGACTTTTGGTTGTCGTGAAAGTGCATTCGCCACTCGATTGTTCTTATTAAGAATGTAAGAAATATGAAGATAAAATTGCGAAAGAAAATTTTCCCACCTCATTTGTTTCTCGGAAAGCTTGGTTTGTGTCATGAAGTACTTGAGATGCTGGTGGTTTGTTCATAAAATAAACGGAGTCCCCAATAGATAGTGCTTCCATGTGTCTAAGGCATGCAGAACATCTAAAATCTCTTTCTTATAAATGCCCAAGACTTGTTCATCCGTATTGAGCCTTTAGCTCTCATATGCTATGGCATGCCCTTCTTGAAGCAAGATTGTTCGAAGACAATCACCACAAGCATCACATTGGACCTTAAATGGATTTGAGAGATCCGAAAGCATAAGGATTGGTTGGGAGGTAAGCTTCTCTTTGAGCTTGTCAAAATCATTTTGCTCCTTAGCATTCATGAGTCCTTAATGTTCTTCTTTGTTAAGTCATGTAATGGTCTTGCTATTTAAGAGATTTTTTCTATGAAGCGTCTATAGTATGCACACATGTCAATAAAGCTTCTAAGCTCATGTAGATTCCTTGGATTAGGTCATGCTTTTATTACCTCCAACTTTGATGGATCCATACAGATACCATCTTGAGAGATAAAATGACCTATAAGATCCTCAATTTTTGGATCTCTCTTATAAATAAAAAGTTTAGCTTTCAATATCTATTTTGCCAAATTTTGATTTAAGATGCTTAACTACAGTGTTGGAAGGTTCTAAAGTAAAAAGCAAAGCCGTTTCCATGTTCCAATAAGTTAGACGGACGATTGGTTCAGTTCTGGAAACAATCGCTATTTTTAGATTTCCATGCTTTTAGGTGCAAAAAAGCAAGATCGGATCCTTAATCTACGTGTTCTGAGGAAGTTATGGTTCAATTTTGTATAAATCTGCTTTTTGAGTGCTTTTCACGCTATTTTTGGCTTTTCATGATTTTTAGTACTTTTTAGTGAAAAGCGACTCCGCTTTCTTATTCCAGTGGGGACGAGGGGAATCTGTGGTTCAATTTTAGAAATTTTTTCTTTTTTCTCTATTTTTAGCTTTTCGTGCTTTTTGGCGTTTTTGAAAAGAAATGTGCTTTTAAGGATGACCTAAACATAAAAATACTAATTTTAGAATCGATCGGATTAAAAAATGATCACCTAGAGCAAAAACGGGACCAAACGAGATTTTTACGAGAATTGTTTTTATAAAAAGCAATACCGTAAATTCGTCGGGTAGTACAAGAAAGTCATAATTATGTCGGGACATTAAGATGCAACATAGTCTAGCTAAGGTTCCATTAGTTGGCCAGATACTGTTCAATTGGTCAGTTTTACTGAAAAACTTGAATGGTAAGTGGGAGAGTTGACCGCCAAAAGTTGTGCCATGTTTTTAGAAAAGATTGGAGTCTTTTCCCAAAAGCAAGAAGCTAATCCTAGAAAGTCGGGTAGTACAAGAAATTTGTAACTATGTCGGGACATTAAGGTGCAACATAGTCTAGCTAAGGTTCCATTAGTTGGCTAGATACAGTTCAATTGGTCAGTTTTACTAAAAAAATTGAATGGTGAGTGGGAGAGTTGACCGCCAAAAGTTGTGCCATGTTTCTAGAAAATATTGGAGTCTTTTCCCGAAAGCAAGAAGCTAATCCTAGCTGAGAGACCTGTAGCTTGGGGCACATTCCGGGTAGTTGGAGAAGCTATAAATTGGCATAGACACCTCAGTCTTCAGTGCCGTTTGTTGCATCTACTACCGCAAGGCTATACGTATCTATTATACAGAGTGGTGCAAGCTCTTCATCACCATCTCCATAAGCTCTTCTCTCTCAGGAAGAAGAAGAAGAAGAAGAAGGATATTCTGTCTCTACTCGCTTACTATCTCCTCTCTCGTTTCACGGTGTACGCGCTCTCCGAAAGCTTTCGTGGCAAATACCTCTACGTAGCTCTCATCTCTGCTCTCTTGCAACAAATCAAGAAGCCTTTTGACATCCTTTAATTGATTCTAAAGCACGGTGAGAAGCTCTAAAATCCATAGCCATCATTATCTCTCTCTCTATGTCGTTTTTTTGAGTAGTCACCCTCTCGGTGATTGTTTTTCGTATATGAGTGCATGTATGGATTAATCGAGTACGTATGAAGCTGTCCCATGATTATTCCATCATGTTTAGCATGCTGATTTATGCACATCATGCGTTTATGATCACGAGCGTGCTTCAAAAGCACTTTTCGTTTCACGTCATAAAGGCGGTAGGAACACTATTTTGGTCATAACTCACAAACCGTTATGAATCAGCCCGAACCCATTACACCAGAGATAAGACATAATTTACAATATTTTCTCTCTTTGGTGTCATGTGAAAATCACGCACGAGCTAAGGGATATGGTCAAAAAACAGCTTGTTGTCCACTGAACAACCAAATTTTTTGACTCTAGGCTCCTTGGAGAACCACTATAGATTCACCGGATGGGAAAACCCACTTAACCAATTTAAAATATTGGTGATTTTTTATGATAAATGTATTTAGGTCTCCGTTATCACTTCGGCAATGCGAGTTATTGATCGTTCCATAACCGATTTTATCTGTGTGTAGAGGTGCTACCAAGGGGGAGTACCATATGACGTGGTGAGTTAACCAAGATGTTTATGTATGATTCATGGTTTGTTTTGGTGAGTTGATGATGCCCATTAACGTATGTGAGAGTAGCTGGTTAGACAACCCGAACCGCATAGGTAGATATGGTTAAAGTGGCTTTCTTTTTGGATTACCGTTTGTTGTGTAAGTACTATATGGGTGAAGTGCTATGATAGAATGCTAGCCTACATTATGGAGATGAGCTTGATGCATTGTTTTTAGGTCAAATTATTTTATTTGGATGTTATGCATACTCCCAAAAATGTCAAAAAGTTGTTTTTTGCATATATGTGAAGTTATGGTTTACGATTGACCTAAAGGTCGAAACTGTTTTGCATCATTTTTATAGTGATGGATTGTTATCATATGATGTATGGAAACTTATGGATTAATGTGGATGCCTCATATACATGGTTATGATTGCTTTCCACCTTTCTAAGTCGAAACTAGCTCTATGTGCTAGGGAGGTCAAGTGCAGATGTGATGGATCAACTTTGCATGGTGGGATGTTGTCAAAAATTGGGTTTTTGTATCATGATTAGTTCTTGGTTGGACTCTTTTTATGCATGAAAGAATCATGTCTTAAGGGTCATATGTGTATGGACTCCGACTAACTGCAGAGGATATGTCAAGCTCCAAGTGTGGGAGTTGGTTCAGTGTGATTATGGTTTGTGATCAAGGGCTGAGATTTCCTCATGGGTTATTGTTGTGATCTTTATGGTGGAAACAGGTGTGGCTCATGGTCTTTTTGTTGGATGTGGTTATGGTGCCAAAAATTTTGCAGCAATATCAAGTCCTAAAGTGGTTATGCAGGGTTGGTTGTGCCTCACCGGAGTTGGGTGGAGTGCTCACCCATGTGAAGTGGTTGAATTATGGTTTATGGTTTTGGGATTGGATCATGAAGTGATCTAAATGGTTTATGGTGGATGTGTAAGGGTAGAGACCCTACATAGTTTAATTGCTTGGAAAAGATTGTTTGTGCATACGAAAAGTGCTATTGTGATTGGACTAATGTGTTATGTTTCTCATGGAAGCGTCGCTACAAGTCTAGAATCAACTACATCGCTTAGCCTTAGTCTAAAGGATCGTTGACCTGGGGCTTTACTGGATCGAGGGTGTTGCCTAGATCTTCTTCCTTTTGTTAGTCTTATCTACACGGTTAGTGCGTCGGGGGTTTAATGACCTACACGGCTAGCACATCGGGGATTTTGCCTTCGCTTTGCCTAAACACCCAGTGCTGGGCATTGAAGAGGTGTGGTGCCTAAACTGGTATGGTTGGTGTTGATACCCTACCACTTACTTGTACTTGGGATCCTTTCAGATCTAGGGTTCATGGAGGGAGGCAAAGCGGCCTCAACTTATGTCTGGCTCAGGTAGGTTGGAGGTGTTTTCACTTGCTCCCGGCAAAGTGAAATTCTCTATGTCCGTAGTAGAGTGGATGTGGATGGGTGGACTAGTCGATCCCTACACAGGGTTCGGTGCTCTCCTAGTTATTTTTTCATAAACTTTTTGCTGTTATAGTATACCCAAATTTTGTCATTGCATTAATACATGGTTGATTATTTCATTTAGACAAGGCATTTAAAGATTCTCTATTGTCATTCTCATGTCTCTGAGCACTCTATTTCACCCTCCACTATATTCTCTGTAACATTTGATGGCCTAGTAACTTGTGTGTAGCGGAGAATAGCATGAACATAGTGAGAATTTCATTAGAATAGATTCCTAATGAGATTAACAAGAGTGCTTGGGTGGAGAAAGCAACTAAAAGCATAACACCTAGTTAGATAGCATGAAAAATACTTTAAAAAAGAGAGAAAGTAAGCAATTGACAACAGTTGAGGACCAGATTTTCATGGAACCGGTCCCCCCTCCAAAAGGTTTTGTATTATGGTTTCTCCCATCAAGAGAGACATTTTACAATACAATTTCATGTGTTCCTTCAATACTAGCTAGTGCAATGAAGATGGAAAACTTCATGCACTAAGCAACACACTTATCAAACGCAACATCAATTCCCTCACGGTCTCAGACTCAAGACCTGACACACCTTCGAAGATGGTGAGAGCTAGCAGGGTATGAGAGTAGATTGAGAGGAAGAAGGAGTATTCTTACAAGAAAGATGTACATCTCCTCACATAATCACTCATATTAGCATAGCTTAGCTTAGAAATTAGCATGGTAGAGGAGATGAGCATGCATTGAACCTTGGCTCCTAGTTGGATTTGCATCACAAAGCCAAGAATTGTTGATGTAGGCCTCCCTTCTACAAGCTTGGAGTAGGTGGTAAGCTTTCCATTAAAGCTTGATAAGGAGAGAGAGTCTTCTTTACTTCACACATGAGATTGTGTGAGTGTGTGTGTGATAATGCACTGCAAAAATCTGCCCCCTCTCTCTCTTGGTCCACCACTCTTGCTTTTTGCTCTTACTAGCATCCTATTGGACCTCCCCAGGCTTAGCCAATGTTAATTAAGCAGCATAAGTGATAGCCTTATGACATGTGTCCCCCTTTCCTCTTTTGTGAGAGCTTTAGGTAATTATTTAATTCAACTAAAGTCTCATTGGATCCTTTTGCCTCTTGGACAATAGGAATCAGGTAAGCCATTGGGATGCTGCATTGGTCCCCTTGGGAGATGGTCCAATAGTCTTCTAGAGAGATTAATTCTTATTGGTTCTTTTATTGAGTGTTTTTAAATTAATTAAACTAGATTTACTCTAGCCTAATTCTCATTGGTCCACCTCCAAGGCCATTCAATAGGAATTGGGTACATCTTGTGGGCATCTGGACTAGGGAGTTGACATGTGTCCCTCATTACCTTTGTGTAAAGGGAGCTTGTGTGTGTGTGTGTGTGTGTGTGTGTGTGTGTGTAAAGATGTAACCAAGTACTTACACGAGTATGTGGAGGAGATGGAGCTGCATCGCGTGTCAGAAGGTGAGATGATTCAAAGCTTTGAGCTAGTTGTTGCTCCAGAAATTAGGGAGCATGTTAGGGCAATTAAAGATGGGCATGGGAGAAATTGGGAAGAACTCAAAGTAGCTTTAAAGGAGGAATATTTCATGGAGGACTCTGAGAGAGTGACCAAAAGGACATTCTTAGAATGGGTAGCCAAGCCAAAGCAAGGACTATGAATAACAGAACTACTTAGGGAATTTGAGCGGCGCTATGCACAACTCACAAGGACTGAAAGGGCCACACTAGATGCAGAGAAGAAAGATCTTTTCTTACAAGCTGCAGGTAAAGAGTTTCAAGAAAATTTGGAGCTTCTTATTGAAGATAAAGATGCTGAGCAAGGACTAAAGACCAACTGGAATGAGGTTGAAGGTGGTGTCTCATTGCTTGCCAAACGACAAAGAAGAAGGGACAAGATGGTACTAAACACTACAAGTCCTTCCACCTCAACTCCTAACAAAATGGTAAAGCCTACTTTTATCGCTCCTAAGTTTGATGAGTCCATGCTAGATGAGCTTGTGAAGGGAATGAGTGACTTGAAGGTGAAGCTTGCAAAGCTTGAAGAAAAAGGCCAACCATCAGGGCCACTTCCTAGGCAAAGACAACAGCCCAAAGAAGGGTTTGTTAATAGATGTATTTGGTGTTATAGTACAAACCATGTAAGAAGGGATTGTGATGATTTTAGTGATGCTTTGTCAAAAGATGTTGTCTTTTTTAAGGATGGTAAAATCCACTTAAGAGAGACAGGTCTACCCTTGAGAACTAACTTTGGGAAGGGGGGAATGCAAACCTTAGTTGAAGATATGGCAACTAAGCATGCCACCTCTTCAGTTGAGGTAGCTACTTATGGAGTAAAAATTGAGCATTTTTGTGATGAAGAGATGAGTGACCATCATGGTCAAATTTGGCCAAATGTCATGCAATTAGCTAAAAAGGGAAAGCTTACAAATGAGATTCTACATGAAGCAGGTGATTGCATACGTTTAGAAACAGGATGGAATGATCCAGTGCACTCATTGTCAGTGCATGCCTACATTACAAAATGCCAACAAAATGAGGCAATTGTAGAAGAGAAGCGCAGACGTGAGAATGCTGATGAAGGACCATCAAAAAGAGCTTCTAGAACTGGGGGAATAAGTGACTCAATTCCTTCTCAAACACCCTCAAAAAAAGGAGCATCTCCACCTGAAGTACTCATGGAGGAGTCTACAACAGGAAAGAAGAAAGAGCCAACGAAAGGTAAGACAAAAGGCCCAACTTATAAACTACAATCTGATATTGAGGTTGCTACAGATTTAAAGAAAGTCTTGGAGGAAAGGATCTTGAATAGCAAGATTGAGTTCACTCTGGGAGAAGTTCTTGGCATTGCAAAGCGTGAATTCCACGAGGAGATCATTGACATCATCAAGAGGAAGAGGCAAACCCTTGCTGAAGTTTCTCGTCCACAGGTTGAAGGGGAAACCTCGAAGACACAAGGGATGCAACTGCAAAATAAGGAGAATGATGGAGCTATGGTAGGATGCTACCAATCTAGTGGGAGAGTGAAGCAAGTGCATTTCTCAAATGATGATGAAGAAGTTGAAGATATTCCTAGGAGTTACTATTCACAAAGTCATTGGGCAAGGGCTACTACAGAAACTTTGGTCAAGGTAGGTGATCTTGAAGAGCCATTTGTTGCCTTGATTGACCATGGTTTAGAAATAAACATAATGTCAAAGAGTCTCTACAACAAGTGCAAATGGCCAATGGACACAGATCATGGTTGGATGGTAAAAGTGGCAAACGATTCATCCGGTGAATTGTATGCAGCATGTCCAGGTGTGAAGGTGACAATAGGTGATGTAAAGATTGACCAAAACTTCTTTGTTCAGGATACATCTTCATATCATCTCATCCTTGGACAACCCTACATTGTGGGAGTTCAAATGGAAACAAAGGTAATGGACGATGGTTCAGCATATGCTAGGATACGTAGCAAAGATGGTAAACGTGCTGTCCAATTTCTCACAGTTTGTGTAAACCATGAAAGAAATCGTGACAACCTCAGAGAACATCCTCTACCAAAGGTAAGCAAAGAGTTTCATGATCATAGAGAAATGATGGGTTTTTGCCAAGTACCATTGTAAAGCGGGACTGCAGTGGTACAGAAAGAAAAAGGGTCTTGCCTGATCCAAAAATAGGTGAAACTTTCTCAATGAGCTCCTTGGTAACAAAGAATGGATCAGTATGTTTTACAAAACTTGAAGATTTGAAGAGATATGAGAGGCAATATGTGCATAATGTACAAACAGGCATGAAAAAGACTGGGTTGCTAAAGCCTACTGAAAATGTTTTGGGTTTGTGTGAACAAGTTTCTTTTGTAGATACTATGGGTGAGCTTGATGCTATAATGAGGTCTAGTTTGCATCTTGAAAATGAAGTTGTGGAAGTTTGCTCTATGGAAATGTATCAAGTAATAGAAGCCTTTAAAGAAAGCCAAACAGTTGGCCCAGAAGTCCATGTTGAAACTAAATACAAGAGTGTAGCAAAGAAGGTGAAACCAGTAGCTTCACCCTTACCACCCAACAACAAGGAAAATATTGAACAGGCTTCTTTACAACCAAGTTTGCGGAATCCTAAAAAGATCGGGCATACCTTCACAAAGGAGTCCTTTCAAGAGTTGCAGATTGGTTGCGAGGAGTTTCTAACATAGGAGGAGACAAAGTGCTTCAAAGAAATTCTTTCAAATCATGGTAAGGCTTTTGCATTTGAGCCACATGAGATAGGATGTGTTGACCCTTATATTGTAGCTCCTATGGTAATTTTCACAATACCTCATGTACCTTGGAATCTGCGGCCTATTCCGGTTCCAAAGGTTCATTTTCCAAAGTTAGTAGAGCTACTGAATGAGAAAATCAAAATGGGAATCTTGGAGCCTTCTTGTGCTCCATACTCAAACAGGTGGTTCACAGTTCCAAAGAAGAATGGTTCTCTACGCTTCATCCAAGATATGCAACCAGTGAACAAGGTGACAATTAGAAATATAGGTACAGGTCCAATTGTGGATGAATTTGCAGAGGCGTTTGCAGGGAGGGCAATCTACTCAATGGGGGATCTCTACTCAGGGTATGATCAATTTCAGCTTGCAATCGAAAGCAGAGACTTGACAACCATGAGGACACCTTTGGGTTTGGTAAGGATGTGTACCTTGCCACAGGGAGCAACCAACTCGGTTGCACATATGATGAATGGGATGAATAAGGTCTTACGTGACTTTATTCCTCAAATCACAATGCCTTTCATTGATGATTTGCCTATCAAAGGATGTGAAGAAAGTGACAAAGATGAAGCTTTGGATCTCAAGGGATGTCGCAGGTTTGTGGTAAATCACATAAATGATTGTGATAAAAATTTTTCTAGGTTGGAAGAAGTGAATCTTACATTGTGAGGGAAAAAGTCTATGTTTGGTGTCAAAGAAGTGCTCATTGAGGGGCACATGTGCGGGCCATATGGTAGGAAACCTTGTCCATCAAAGGTAGATGCCATCCAAAGAATGAAAGAAACATGCACTAGCATCACTGAGGTTAGAAGGTTTCTGGGAGCATGTGTCTTCTATGTTATTTGGATTCCACATTATGCACATGTAGCTGATCCTCTTTATCAGCTGCTTAGAAAGAATCAAAAGTTTAAATGGACAGAAGCACATGTAAAATCCATGAAAAAGCTAAAGGAGTTACTCCAGTCAGCAACGACTTTGAGAAAGGTAGACTATGAGTGTCAAAGGCCAGTGATTGTGACAGTAGATACCAGTCCTACAGGGATTGGATGGGCAATAGGGCAAGATGACAAAGAAGGACACAGGTATGTGGTAAGATTTGGAGCAAAGGTACTAAGTGCTCGCCAAAGAAACTATCCACAGATAAAGAGAGAGTTATGGGGTATGGTTACAGCCTTGAAAGGTGGGAAAGAGTACCTAATTGGTGCATGTGTGGTTGTAGAAACAGATTGTCTACCACTTCTTGGGATGATTACAAGTTGCTCAACACCAGACATTGCTATGTTGCGGTGGATTGCCTACATTAAGTCCTTAAATCCCGAGTTTAAGCACATTGCAGGTAAAGACAATACAGTGGCAGATATGCTATCAAGGGCAAGGTATGAAGATGAGTCACAAATGATTGATGAGGGAGATGATGTAGGTACAAAATTCTATTCTATCTCTCATGTCAAAGGTAACAATGTTTGCATGACTAATTCACTTGAATTGTTCTTGAAAGATCTTTATGAAGGTGATTGGATTTCTATTGGAAGGTACTTGAGTACTCTAACAAAACAGGATGATTGGTCTGAACAAGAATTCAAGAGGATAGGCAGGAAAGCATATGGGTACTTTTTAAGGGATGGTTACTTGTGGAAGCATCCTAAACAAAAGGGTGCTACACCACAACGGGTTATATGTAAAAAAGAGACTCAAGTAAAGCTCATGCAAGAGTTTCATGAGAGTCTATGGGCTGGACACAGGGGTGTGTGGGCAACCTTCTCCAAGTTGAAAGAAAAATACTGGTGGAAGGGTATGTATAAAGATGTATCTCAGTTTGTAGAGTCATGTGTAACTTGTCAAATGTATTCAAATGTTCGACATCGTGATGGATTTCACCCTACATATCCACTAGCCATGCACTATAAATGGGTTGTGGATCTAGTCACGATGCCTTTAGGACTCTGGCAGATGAGATACTTGGTTCTTGCACGAGAGGACCTAACTAACCAGGTTGAAGGAAGAGCATTAAGAGCTAAGACCACAGAAGATGTGTGCAAATTCCTTCTCTGATGAGGTGATTTGCCGTTATGGTTGTGTGGGAAAAATCACTGCAGATCGAGGTGAACTAGATGCCGAAGAAGCAAGGGAGTTCTTTTCTAGATTAGGGATCAAGATTTCTCTTACTACAGCTTACAACCCTGAAGGCAATGGAAAGAGTGAAAGAGGGCATCCTCCTATCATCAAAGCTTTGGCCAAGGCTTGCGAAGGAAGAGTTGGTGAGTGGCCAAAATTGTTACCATATGCTTTATGGGCTGATCGAACAACACATAGCTCAGTAACTGGCTACATGCCTGCGGAGCTAATGCACGGTCAGAAGCCAGTGATGCCGATTGAGGATACAATTCCCACATGGAATGTACTACCTTGGCAAGAGGGGATTAGTAGAGAAGATCTCCTTGCGCTGCGTATAAGGCAGCTAGAGAGAAGACCTGGAGACATTGAAGCTGCAAAACAACGACTCAAAAATGCAAGGTTGAAAAACAAGGACTATTTTGATAAGCGACATCGACTCAGGAGCAAAGCAATTGACAAAGGTGACTGGGTTTTAGTGTATGATAGTAGCCTTGATAACCAGCACACAGTCATGCGTAAGTTCTCAAAAAGATGGTTTGGACTGTATGTTGTAAAGCATGTGCATGAAAATGCTACTTACAGCTTGTCTGAACTAGATGGTACAGAAGTAAAGATTCCCATTGCAAGAAAAAGGATTAAAATGTTTAAGAGAAGAGAAGACAATGATCTAGAAGATATTGATGAGGAAGAAGAGAAAAACACAGGTGAAGATCAAAGTGAACATGAAGCTCTGGAATCATACAGTGAAGAAGAAGACAAGGAAGATGTACAAGAGGTCTATTCTTACAAAGAGACAATGTGGCACATACCGGAGGATGTGCAGGTTTAGAGGGGGTGGATGTCGTGCTGTGACACGTAATTTTTTAGATACATAATTATATTTCCTATAATGTACATATACATATTTAAGTATAATAATAAACCTTCTATCTCATCCTATTATTTTTCTCAAGGATAACCTATCCTTACTTTACCATCAGAAAATACTATGGGAAAAGCATCAATAGCTCCACCTCTTTAACTTGGGGCAAAAAGCATTGATTCTTTATTTCTACTATTTCATTATCATCTCACACCCTAGCTAGATCCTATATCTAGGGTAAACTCCAATATATATATATTCTATGTATTTTGTATACTTTTCTTATATTTCTTTTTAAATAGCTACTAGGAGAGAATCAAATCCTAGTGGAACACTAGGTGGCATGATTTCAAAGATACACTTATTTTAATGCATTATTGCAAGCATGATTACAAAATTTTGTCAAGGAGCAATGTCATGCTTTCATATGGCATGAGGTGTCCTTTGGAATGAAATGAAAATCTAGGCTAAGGAGACCACATGAAAACTTTTGCTGCCATAAATGGACCCTATTTTGATGAATTTTTTACACAAGGTTCCAATCCGAATTAGAAAACAATTTTAAAATGAAAATCGTAGCTAATGAGCTGAAGTTTTTGCCCATATGTTTACTTTTTTATTTGGAGCCACGGTTAAGGAGATATGATCAAAATACTGGACCCCAGTCTGCCCACATCATGCAGGGGCAGCTCATTTCCAACTTTTCCAATTCCTATTCACACTGGCTCCTCTCTTCTTGTGTAAACCCTTGGGGGTTTCCTTCACCTATAAAAGGGGACCTCTTCTTCCTTGGAAAGAACTCAAGCATTCAAGCCATTGATGAGAGGAATTCTTGAGGGAGTGAGTAGTAATGCCTAATTGTACTTAGCCATTAACATAAGCCCAAGCCTACACTTTCTCCTAAAGGGAGACTAGCCATTCTTGCAACAAGCTAACCTTGGAAGATCAACTCTAATCAAAGAAGGTCTTCCACTTGGTGTATCAATCAAAGTGGAATTATCCACTCTTCTTCTCTCTCCATCAATAATGGTGCCAAAGGGTTTGTCAAGTAAGATGTGTTCTACATTGATGTTTTCTTGATTTGTTGTTGTTTTCTTTTTCATCTCTAATCCAACATATATATATGTATCTAATCTCATCTCCTAAAGCAAACCTATCTCTCTCATTCTTAGTAATTCATCCTCTCTGCAAATTCTAGGTTCTCTTTTCTACAGGTACATCTCTCCCCGCAGTATCCTTATTGCCTACGGGCAAGAATAGGGCTTGGGAGGGAAACTTCTCATCTCTTCACTTCTCTCATATCTACATTTCTCACATACTATCCTAGATGAATAACCCACATGGTGATCATTTCTATCGCTTTCACTCTGTACAATCTATTAGAATTAACATATGGATTAGCCGTAAAATACACTTTCAACAACGTATAGTGTTTCTCTTTGGCCCTAAAAGGCTCAATGAAATACTTCTATCACCGGATCCCATCATACTACCTCTTATAGACTATAATTTTTCTTTTGATGTAAGCGTAGTTATCTTGCTATGAACCAAGAGGATTTGTACACACAATTAATCCCAATCACTAGACAAAATATATATATTATAGTAAGCACAAAACTACAATTCCAAAGAACAATTCGTAGCCTATTTGGTCAGCCAAGATTGAATGCCATTAACTCATCCATTAACCCTTTCATATTACCCATGATACGATATGACCATAGCCTTGATGTTTTCATCTTCGTATTGTTTTGACATTCTCTTTTGCGTTCTTTCTTTGTGTGTGTGTGAGTGCAAGAGAGAAAGAGTGAGTCTTCTTTGATTGCACTTCTTTCCAAACCCTAGTCTTCATGGCATCTATGGTTTAACTCCTTCATATAGTTTTTGTTGAGTTCTCTCACAAACTCTCACAGCCATAAGCCCGGTGCTTTTCTGGCAAGACCGCAAATTTCTCGACAACGTGCTATATAGCACAAACCGTAGAAGACTGTAAGGCACCTGTTATGTAGAGGACGGCACTGACATAAATTTTGCACAAAATGACAAAATTGCCTGTGCAGACCTGCCTGTAGTGGAAACGGAGGCCAAAATGAGCCCGAATCAAAAATCTGAGCAGACTAGCTCTATGAGCTAACTCGAAATATTTGTCGACCTGCAAACGCTCGCCAAACCTCACTGTAATCGGAGAAAATGAGCATGCGTGTGCTGGAGTAGCTAAAGACTAAGCCCGGGAGGACGCAACCTACTCTGATACCAATTGTTGGAATTAGGGTTGCAGAGAAACACACATGGCTTGGATAAGACAAAGAAAGCTCAAAGCACACAATAGAGAGTGTGTTTCTTAGTGTGCGATGGAAAGATAGATAGCTCTAGAGTGATGGGCGTATATAAAATGCACGGGGGAAAAAACCTCCTAAAGAGGGAAAAAAATGCCCCTGCGGTCCTAGTGTGTTCACACACATCACTACCACATGTATATAGTAACAACTTTGGCAGATCTCACCACGGTCATTCAAGAAAGTCTTAGAGACAATCGTGCTCCGCAAAACAATCATATGTATTCCAAAAAGGAGCAACAATGGTGCTCAGTTTACTTTGGTCCACATAGTACCAGTGAATGCCCTACGTTTAGAGTAACATTTAATGGGAATTGCAATGCATGTGGGAGGTATGGTCATCAAGCTAAAGTTTGCATAGTATTTAAACGTGCGATAGCCAATAGACCAACCTTAGCATGGACGGACACACCTCGAGTGCCTGCATTGATGCCGACCCCACCTCTTGAACAACGGTCACAACACATAGTACCCAGGGCCCAAAATGTTGTTCAAACAACACCATTACCACCTCTTGTAAGGATCGCAACCCCCACATCCCGGAATCACTTATGTGAATCAAGTGGGTTGCGAGCCATCTAGTGCTTGTTTGGAAGGCTGTGAGGAAGATATAGACCCTACTATTGCCACTGGATGGATGCATTTGAAGAGTGTCCACAATACTACATGGAGGATTATTGGGTATAACTCAAACCTGTCTATCAAGTAGCTACTCTTGCGGCAAGAGGCCAAAATATCAATTTCATTGCCCAGAGACCACCTCGTCAATGCTATGAGTATGGAGGTCCACATCGGATAGACGAGTGTTCTATTAGATGTAACGTACCCAACATTTTTTCAATAAAACTATTTCATTTACTTTGCAAAAGTGTTTAAGGTTTGAATTTTGTTAAGTCATAACGCGTTCCAATGGAACGATCGGATAAAATATCGAACTCTTGAACTATTATTTATGGTCTTTATTCACTTAGAAACAATAGGTTGATATGGAAAACTTAAGCTCCAAGTTTATTTCTAAAGATTTAGAAGAGAAGGAGTAGAAAGAGTATTTTTAGGAAATAGATAGTATTTTTAGAGAAGAAAGAGAAGTGAATCAAATTTAGAGCTTCATTTCTTGGAAGCCAAGCTTCTCCTAAATTAAGAGAGTCAAAATTATGCATCGAAATGTGTGTTCACAGAAAAAAATTTAAATAAATTTTAAAAAAAGATCCACGAACGTGCGCGAACTTATCTTTCTGCCTTTTGCTATTCTTAGCTTGTGCTTTTGGCTCTTGAGAGCCTATATAAAGGCCCATCTTCCCTCACTGTCAGACACACACACAGAAGTTCTCAGAAGTTGAAGGTCTCTTGCCATAACGCCGGACTTACCTTCTCTCTCTCAACCTCTCACCCTTGACCCATCTCCATCTCTACCACCATCGTGTTGTCCCTTGGATTGTTGAGTTCTTTTTCTCTCTCTCTTACAATCTTCTCGGCAAGCAAGAAAATCATAACTCTGCATTTTACATCAAAGCTTTCTTTTCTCTTTTGTGATACGATGGCCCCAAAGCGAGCGACTCGAAGCTCCAAAAAAGGTGCAAAGAAAGGTATCATCTACTCCGATCATAACTCAAGTGGAGATTTTGACTCCATAAGAAGTTAAAGACGTCTGACCTCCAACACGAAAAATAATCGAACATGTCACTAAGCCGATAAGACAAATTTATAATTTTGCATTGCTATTCATGTTTCCTAGGAAGCTAAGCATAGGGATTTCCTTAAACTGTCCAAGAAACGTGATTCTATCACAAGAAACAATCATATGTTTTCATAGATTAGTGAAAGAAGTGTTTGATAAATTATCAATGTTTGTTAAATTGTTATTGCTTGATAAATTCTTATTGTTTGATAAGTGTTGCGGGAGCGAATCACACCACCCATAAAGTGCATGCAACACAACCTAGATCAACATAATGTCAATCGAGGACATAGATGACACGATAGGAACACAGAGGAAATCTCTTTAGCTTGGCAGACTGAGACCATCCTACACATACAACACTCTGGAAGGCCAACTAAACCATAACCTAGAATCTCACTACTCTCAACTACACCACCTAGTAACATACACACAACGGAAGGAAACTCACTAAATCATGTCAGAATAGCACGAAACTCAAGGAACATCATCCCCTCACTAGGATACACCTGTCCCTAAGCCTCTACACTGAAAACCCTAGCTCTAGACCCATCTGCAAGAAACATGTATAAAGACAGAGTAGAATTTTGAAAGTGTCTGAAACTGAAATCTATGAGTACCTATGCGTAGCTTACGTGGCTACGATTCTAATGACTACTTGTAGGCAGAAAACAGACATCGTTGATATACTTACAGCCACAAATAGCTAATAGATGCATGAGCACGTTCGCTCCGTTTCGTGAGGAATGCTTGGCATTGTCGCGTAGCTCTTGCCGAGGCTAGTGCAATGGTGCAATCGGGTCTACATTGCGATGAGCGAGCGTGGAGTAGCACCAGGATGAAGATCATGCTCTCTCTCTTTCTCTCTAACACACAGTCGACAACAACTTAAAACTTAATTATGATAAAAGTTCCTTACAAGATGACATAGGTACCTTATATACTAAGGTCACCTTAGGTTAAACCTAAAATAGAGTTTGAGGGGAAAAGTGTTTACAATCTGAAAGTGCCATTGCATCTCGGCTTCTGCAACTAGACTACCTACTTATTACAAATGATGTTTATAACCATAATCCTCAGCATTCCATAACTCGTATGAAATAAGGCTTTGTTAGGTTATGTCGTGTTGTTGACCCGTGTCAATAATAAGTTGTTACTGGTTGATATGAAGCGTTGGTTGATCACGTTCGAAGAATCATTTAAATAGAAGAATTGATGAAAGAATATTTTTTTCCTCACGAATAGTGAGATGCCTCTCGGTTAGCGGAGATTAAACTGAGGTTATCGGCTCTCTTTTTATCCCTCGTGGTTAGCGAGATGCTTCGCGGTTAGCAAGATGCCCAGCGGGATGCCTGGCAGTTAGTAGGATGCCTCGTGGTTAGCGAGATGGAGAGGTTGCGAAATTCGCGGTTAGCGAATAAATCCTTTGCAAAGGGTCTATTGGTAGCAGCAAACTCATAAGAAATTGGACAAGTTCTTTTTGTTGGAATATAGGATTGTCTTCATTAGGCCTTTATAGTTTGAGTGGCTGTATAAAAGAATCTATGTCCGGAACTGTTAGCAGCAAGCTAACACGGATACCATTTTTCAGAGTTTTCATTGTAAAACACTTATTATTTTGATAAATTGGAAATATTGTAACTCCCATTTTCTCGGATAAACTCAATAATTAATGAGTCGGGGCTACAAGCTTTCAGATTGTATCAACCCGTTATTACCCATCTTTGGTAGAACTCCCAGACATTAGGAAAATTTTGAGCTCATTTTTGGGCCTTTTAAGAGTGCCACATCATCAAAGTTATACAAAAGCAACCCGGTAGACCCCTCTAAATATTGCTTAGAACCCCATGATATGACCTATCATTGGAAAGTTCTTGAAAAATGGATTCTAAAGAGCCAAGGTCCAAAAAGTTTGGATGACTTCTATGAAAGTTATGCCAATTTTATTTCAATCAGCCAGGTTTTGTTACCGTTATGGTAATCTAAAATCACATTTTTCTAGATCTACATGAAGGCAATGTCCGATACATACATGCTATATATCAATAGATAGCATTTGAAGAGTAGATTCTAAATATCCAACCTCTGACAAGTTTGGATCTTATTTGCAAAAAATTACCAATCCCCACTTTTTGAAAGCTATGCCACATCAACAATTCTTACAAAGCCCATTTTTCAGTCCAAACTTTTCCTAATGTTACTGGTTTTGGTCACCAAAAACCTTGGCTAAGGTATAAAAGCCAATTTTTGTAAGTTATTGTTAAGTTTTGGATAATGAAATACACAGCGTGAGCTAACGACGCTCACTCCTCTCCTTCTCGTGCTTCCTACTCCCTCCCCGGTTGTCACATTGTAGTGGCATTTGTTGCATTGCAACCGCAGGTAAGAGCTCTACGCATTGATGTAAACACATCACGGTATTTCGTAGCTTTTGGCGTCGCCGACACTACAAGAGGTACTTCACATTTGGGACGATTGCAGTGCGATGCTTAAAAGTGAAAATTCACGACGTCGCTATGGGCGTCGCTATGAACGTCGCTAGTTTACTTGTAACATAGCGACGCCGATGGGGGTAAAAAATAAACCGAGAGTGCCCGAAAACTCAGATCTTAGATCTGAGTTTTCGGTGCTCAAGCAAGCGAAGAGGTAACCCACGGTCTCCCTCTCTCTCTTTCTTCTCCACACACACACACACACACACACACACACACACACACACACGAGGATAGGAAGGAGAGCCAGGTATGCTCCTTCCCTCTCCTCTCTCTCATGTTCCCTTCCCCTCTTTCTCTCTCTCTCTCTCTCTCCCTCTCTCTCTCTCTCTCTCTCTCTCTCTCACACACACACACACACACACACACACACACATTGTTTTTTTGAGAGAGACAAAGAGAGAGAGAGAGAGAGAGAGAGAGAGAGAGAGAGAGAGCATGCATAAACAAAACACACACACACACATGCATAAACAAAGAATGCATACACACACACATTGAGAGAGAAAAAGAGAGAGAGAGAGAGAGAGAGAAGAGAGAACAAAGAGAAAGAGAGAGAGAATAAAAAACCAAAGAGAGAGAGTAAGAGGGGGAGAAGACGAAAGAGAGAGGTAAGGGGAGAAAACAAAGAGAGAAAGAGATTAGGTTAAAATTTAAATTAAATTAGATTAGATTACATTTAGATTTATGTTTATGTTGAGTTTAAGATTAGGTTAGATTTAGATTTACGTTAGATTAGATTTAGATTTATTTAGGTTAGATTAGATTAGATTTATGTTTATTTTAAGTTAGATTTACGCTAGATTAGATTTAGGTTTATTTACATTTAATTTTAAATTTACATTAGATTAGAATAGATTTAGGTTTATTTTGAGTTTAAGACTAAATTAGATCTAAATTTATGTTCGATTGACTAGCTTTTTTTAGATTTAAGTTAGATTTTAGTGCATGTCAATGAAGGTGCGCTTTGCCCAAAATAGAGCGTGAGTACGTAGGTAGGAAGGGCTTAAACGCCTTGATGGACATTCTGAGTTCTCACGGCGGCATGGTTAGTATTAGGGTTTACTCTTTTCTATTTGTTGTATTGTTTTATAAATTATATGTTTATACTTACAAAAAGCTGTCTTATTGTTTTTTTTTCAGAATCCGACAGATACGCCGCTTGGACGCGATGAGACGTCTGATTAAACGACTTCAGTCTAGCCGTAGCTAGATAGCATTAGTTTCCTTTTGTCATAGCATATGTATCATGAGATGACGTTTATACGTCTTTTTGTAACTATTGGAAAACCATGTATATTTTTTCAATAATGACAATGGTGTTGTAACTATTACATTTGCAAAGTTTAACAATCAAGTGATTTTGCATATGATGTGTACAATTGTCATTGATTTACTTTCATCAATTTACTTTTGCCAGTTTTGTATCTTTATTCTGCAAACAATACTATGGATGATGGAGTTAATGATTATATTGTCTTGTGGGTGACTACTTTGGGTCTATATCTAAGCTTGCAATTTCTTTCAAAGGTGAATCTTGGCTTATCTTGGATTCATTTAGGTTTACTCAATTATTGAAACATTCAATATGGTTAATGGGTGATCTGCCACCAATTTTTTTTTCTCTCGGGCGTCGCTATATAGGCTCTGTAGCGTCGCTATAAACATCGCTATAGGTGGCCTGTAAACATCGCTATGATCGTGGCTATAGGCATCGCTATATATCAGCGGCTATGGCGACGCATATAGCGATGGTTATAGCGACGCTCATAGCAACGTTCCTGTATTGATGCTATTAGCGACGGTCGTAGCGATGTCGGGGAGTATAAAAACCCAACGTATTTCCATCGCTAACAGCGTCACAAGTGCACACAACCTCTTGTAGTGCGATCCACGGCATGATTTCATCATAACTAGGAATTTATATTTTCAAATTAAAAACTAAGCATAGGCGGGGTATTGGGGCATCATTGCTAAGCATATAGATGCATTCTGGGTCGAAAACAACTAGGTCAAAAATCCACTGTTGTTAATAATCGCGATTTTGGCACTTGACCTAAAGTGGGGTTTCAGACTATAAGCATGTGTGCTTAGGTCTTATAAACATGTACTAGAAGTTTTGTTATGTTTGGATGTCATCTGATGCTGTAACAGATGTGATTTGTTTGCCGATGAGCGATTGGCTTTTGGTGATTTCAGTCACTTGAGTGTAGCTTTAGTTAGATGCGAGTTGTTAGTTGTTTTTCGAGAGATTGACAACCTCATATAGCCTCTATGCACTAGTCGAGTCAGTTTCATTCCATGGATTGACAATTTAATCGTGGTTCTCACTAATACTGCAATAAGATAGGATGGTGAGGTTAGACATGCGTACCACATTTGACGTTGTTGCCAGGGATCGAAGAGACTTAGCTAAACTAGGGAAAAACACGAGCGTCTTGTGAAGTTATCCTTTAACTTCCTTTAGGATCGCCTAGAGTTCAAAACTTTCTTTTAGAAACCGCATAGCCTAAGATTGTCGTCTTTTGCTGTGTAGAGGTAGCTTGGAAGTAATCGTACTTGCTAAGTGCCTTTAGGATTGTACGATTGTAGAAATAGATTAGGATTTTGAGGATGATTGGTAGACGAGACAAGTCTTAAGATCAATGCTCAGAAAACCATAAAAGACAAGAAAACGAGTGTTTGTGGACACTTTGCACAACCCCATTGCATGAGAATCTAAGAGTAGGTAAGTAGGATCCGAGGTGGATTTCAGAACATTGCTCTCTCTGAAAGAATGATTGTGAGTTGTTATTAAAAGTTGCAAAATTTCAGGTCTACGGCTAGAAATAGCACGAAAAGACTCCAAAACACTCCATCCGACTAGAGAGTAAGCTTAAAAGTTGTCTCAACCAGTTGGTAAGCTCAAGGACACTTCGAGGTAAAACTTTCAAGAGTTGGCCAAAACTCATATTATTTACTTTTTCTTGACATTTTAGGGCAAATTAAGTTTTGACTTGATTCATAGGCTCAAAATAGCTCATAAAAAGACTGTCCGTTGAAAAATTGCAAAAGTTGGTTCATTTCAAGCGTGAAGTTAATAATCACTCTTATTAACTTTTAGCTAAAATTTGACCAAGGTTCATACCATTGACTCATTGCATGTGTACAAACACCTTTTGTAAAGGCACAAAAGATTTGGATCACCAAACTGACAAAAAATTGGGTAAAAACTAAAGTTTGTACTGACTTTCTGAATCTTGAGTGTAAATTGGGAAAAATTTTGTCCAAACTTGTTGAAAATTTGATTCATAGGCTTATATTGATGTGATAAACATGTGTACATGCTCAGTTGACCAAAAAGATGAAAAAAGTTGCCAGTTGTAAATAATCGTGATTATTTACATCTGCCCCATTTTTAAACTTTTTTGACTAATTCAGCATACCACTAGATTGAAAATTGTCACCAAATTTGCAAAATTAATCTGCGGACAGAAAATTGATGACCATTTGACAAAAAATTGTCCAAACTTGATGAAACTTGGCTAGGAACATTAACTTGAGGTGCTTAACAGATCTGTGTCAAAGTTGGGACAAAAATTTGTAAAAATTTAGTTGGAGTAAATAATCGTGATTATTTACATCTTCTTCAAAACTTGAAAATTTTACGAATTTGAGTATACCACAAGGTCAAGCATATCAAGTAGACGCCACAAATCAATTTTGGTGAAATTTGGATCATAAAAGTGAGACTTAAGCTAGATTCTTAAAATCAGAGTTTGCGGACACAAAATAGTTGATAAACTTGATCAGATATTGTCCAAACTTGTTGAAACTTGTCCAGGGACTTTAATAGGTAGTATACTTGCCAAACGAAGCCAAAAAGCATTATGAAAAATATGCACCCTCTAGGGGCCCTTTGGGATTAAGGTTAATTAGAGGCCATCCATTGAGAAGAGGGTGGTGGACAGACTTTATGCCCTCAAAAATGTAGGGGGACAAAGTAGTCTTACACTTCTTAATGGGCTCTTACCTAGTGAGAAAGGGGGGGGGGGGGGGGGGGGGGGGGGTGGAGTGGGCCATGGAACCTCCAACTTGAAGGAGTACGACCGGAAGTGCGACGTGAGAGAGAGTGTGAGAAGAAGAGCACGACGATATGGTGAACTCGCTCTACTGTAATGTGTAGAGCATAGTGAGTTCGTTTTAGGTTTTTTACAAAAGAATATGTGTACATACCTGGCAGCCCGCCCACTTACCTGG
This sequence comes from Adiantum capillus-veneris, assembly GCF_014529385.1. NCBI lineage: Eukaryota > Viridiplantae > Streptophyta > Polypodiopsida > Polypodiales > Pteridaceae > Adiantum > Adiantum capillus-veneris. Next base: position 73,572,462 of record NC_140937.1, read on the forward strand.
GCGACCACATTGGGATTTATACCCCAACAACCTCCCACTTAAAGTCCAATGTGGTACTTTAAGTGTGAGAGAAGCTACTATACAAGCTAATATACAAGAGATGTAGAGAAGTGATGTACTACCCTACACCTAACTGCTTGCGAAAATGCGCAAAGCTCTCTGAGGGAAGTCCTTTTGTAAGTAGATCAGCAGGATTTTCTGTGGTGTGAACTTTGACAAGCTGAAGTTGCTTATCCTCGAGCATTTCCCTGATGAAATGATACTTCACATCCACATGCTTTGTCTTTGAGTGATAAACTGGATTGCGAGCCAATTGTATAGCACTTTGACTATCACAATATAACACAGGCATCTCTTCTTTGATTCCCAAATCTGTTACTAATCGATTAAGCAAAATTGATTCTTTGCATGCCTCTGATGCTGCAACATATTCAGCCTCCGTAGTAGACTGAGTAACACAATCTTGTAATCTAGAACGCCATGATACTGCTCCACCAGCCAATGTAAAGACATACCCTGACGTAGACCTTCGGTTGTCTAAGTCACCTACATAATATGAGTCTGTAAAACCCTTTACACTTAGCTCCTGACTCCCATAGCATATACGCATACTCTTTGTAGCTTTCAGGTATCTCAATATTCCTTTCACTGCCTCCCAATGTTTCTTACCTGGGTTTGACATGTATCGACTTACAACTCCCACTGCAAATGCAATGTCTGGGCGAGTAGCAATCATTGCATATATCAAACTACCCACTGCAGACGCATATGGAATCTAATCCATTTCATCTCGTTCTTCCTCAGACACAGAACAATCTTGTTTGCTAAGTTTCACATATGGTGGCAATGGAACACTCAGTGCCTTTCCCTTCTCCATATTGAAACGTTGCAAAATCTTGTGAATATACTCGGTTTGAGATAACCAAATTACTTCTTTGATCTGTCTCTCTCAATGCGCATACCAAGTATATGACTTGCCTCACCCATGTCTTTCATGTCAAACGATTTTGCCATCTTTGACTTCAAAGCTGAAATTTCTTCCAAGTGCTTGCCAGCAATCAACATGTCATCCACATACAAAATAAGGATCAGCCAACTGCCATCCTTAGCCTTCTTTGTATATAGACAGTGATCGAACTCACTACGTTTGTAGCCTTGAGAAAGCATAAACTTGTGGAATTTATGGTACCATGCCCTCGGTGATTGTTTTAAGCCATAAAGACTCTTTAACAACTGGCATACCCAATCTTCCTTGCCTTTCTCAACTAACCCTTCTGGCTGCTGCATGTAAATTTCCACATCTAAATCACCATGCAAGAACGCTGTCTTGACATCCATTTGGTGCAACACCAAATCTAATATGGCAACCAATGCAAGACAGCATCTCAATGTAGTCATCTTCACCACCGGAGAGAAGACTTCATCAAAGTCAATGCCTTGTTCTTGCTTAAAGCCCTTGGCAACAAGCCTTGCTTTGTACTTTGGCTGACTATCATGAGCGGTGATCTTATACCTGTAAACCCATTTACAAGGTAGAGCCGTTTTGCCCTGTGGTAATTTAACTATCTTCCATGTCTTGTTTTTATGCAGAGCTGTCATCTCTGACTGTATGGCCAATTGCCAATTCCCGAAGTCCTTCATTTGCACTGCTTGCTTGTAACATGAAGGCTCATTGCAATCAGTCAACATGACATAGTTCATAGATGGAACAAACCTATCAGGAGGTCGCGTGATACGTCCAGATCTACGTACAATAGGTGGCTCAGGCTCAGGCTCAGCCACAACCTGTGGTTCCACTCTATCCTGTCCTTGCTCCTCTTGAGCCCTGACATTTTGTCTTGCACGTGCAGGTCCATCTTCTTCGAAGACAACTCTTCTAATATCCTCAACCCTCTCTGGTTTAGAATGATATTTGGATTCATTAAAGTGAACATCATTGCTGCGGACAACCTTTCTGGATTCGGGATCCCAGAGTCTGTACCCCATCTCACCAGAATTACCATAGCCTAGAAAGATGCACTTTCTACTCTTTGGCTCAAGTTTGTTCCTAAATTCCTTTGGAACGTGAGTATATGCCTCACAGCCAAAGACTCTGAGATGCTTGTATGAGGGAATTTTGCCTGACCATACCATCTCTGGCACTGAATCCTTCTGAAAAACCTTGCTAGGAGATCTATTTACAAGATGAACAGATGTTGATACAGCTTCAGCCCAAAACCCATTTGGCAGCTGTGCATTAGACAACATACTTCTGACCTTCTCTTGTATGGTCCTATTCATCCTCTCAGCAACACCATTTTGAGGAGGATTCTAAGGAGCAGTAAGTTCACGTTTTATACCTTTTGACTCACAAAAGTCCTGAAAGGCCTTTGAAACATACTCTCCGCCATTGTCAGTGCATAAGAATTTAAGCTTCTTGCCACTCTGATTCTCCACAAGTGTCACAAACGTTTTGAAAACACTAAACGCTTCATCCTTGTGCTTGAGAAATTAAACCCATACTTTTCTCGACTAATCATCTATAAATGTCATAAAGTAAGAAGCTCCCCCTAGAGATAGGTTAGGCATAGGTCCACACAAATCACTATGAACAAGTGCCAGCTGTGTATCTCTTCTACTGCTTCTATGCTTATGTGGCTGCTGTGTTTGCTTACCATGCAGACAATGTTCACAGAATTCAAAATCATTAAATGAAAAGCTAGGCAAATAACCAGAACGAGACAAGAATTCCATTCCCTTCTTGGACATATGTCCTAACCGGCTATGCCACAAAGAAACGTTCGGCTGCTCGGTTACATTGATTACATTTTTAGAGACATTTGATACATAAATCATGTAAAGTCCTCCAGACTTTACTCCATGTGCTACTGTCATAGAACCCTTGGATATCTTCCACATGTTCTGTCCAAAAATGGTGACGTAGCCAGCATCATCAAGTAAACCTGTGCTGATCAAGCTCTTTGTAATTGCGGGAACATGTCTCACATTCTTCAGCATGAAAGAAGAGCCATTCTGAAACTTCAATTGAACATCTCCAACAACTAAGATCTCACATGTCTGCCCATTGCCTAGCCGAACATGATCTTTAGTGGTCACATAAGAGGTAAACCACTCCTTGTTTGGAGACACATGAAGTGATGCCCCTGAGTCTATAATCCAGTCACTCAGTGCATTTCCATCAGATGCTGTAAGAAGAGCTGAGTCCATTGTATTCTTCAAGAAGTAGATGTCTCCAGACACTAGACTGTCATCCTTTGCAACAGTGTTTGTCACATTTATTTCTTGAATCTTCACTGAGGACTTGTTCTTCTCACCATGGTCTTCAGCTTTCTCTTTGCCTTTTTCTGCTTTCCATTCTCTGCAGTCTCTTTTCATGTGACCCTTCTTGCCACAATGGTAGCATTCTATGTCACTCTTGCCTTTAGCACTGCGGGACTTCCTACGAGACTGATTCCTCTTTCCACCTTTGTACTTTTCTTTGGTCCTTCCTCTGACAACTAAGGCTGTTCCTTTGCCTTTGTCCATTGTCTTTCTATTGGTTTCTTCAGTAAGCAGACTTCCTTCTACACCTGCTATGTTCAAACCATCTGGAGGTGCAGAATTACTCAAAGCTGTGTGAAAAGTGTCCCAACTTTCCGGCAATGTGATCAACAGGAACATAGCTCTAACAGGTTCATCAAACTTGACACCTTGAGCTGACAATTGACTATAGATTGTGTTGAATTCATTCAAATGATTGGACATAGGTGTCCTTTCTTTCATCTTCAAGTCAACAAGCTTCTTAAGCCAGTATACATGTGAAGCTGCACTCTACTTCTCATAAAGATCACTCAGCTTTAACCATGCTTGATAAGCCGACATCTCGTCTGCTACATTGAAGTAAACGCTTTCTGCCAAAGTCAGCATAATGGTAGAAAGTGCCAATTCATCCATTTCGCTCCATTCATCTTCGTCCATATCTTCTGGTTTTATCCCCTTGAGCTTTATAGGTTTTATCTGCTTCTTTTGTACCAACACGTGCCAAATCTGCTTCTTCCACAATGGGAAATTGGCTCCATCCAGCTTCTTGATATTGTAAAGAGCAGTGTCCTGTGATCCAGCCATAGCTACGCTTCATAGTAGTTTACTTTTCTGGGAAAAATTCGGCAGAGTTTCCCCTGTAAACTGACCTCTGAACCAATATCAACCTGTCAAATGAACCAAGAAAGCTTCAGATTCTGCAAAAATTTTGGCAGAGTCTCCTTTGTAAAATGGCTCTGGTGTACTCAAAAAACAGACCAAAAAACAGCTCAAAAAACCACTGTCTCTCTGACACTGTAAGCTGTGGGTAAACCTGTCCTGCACCTGTACTATCTCTGATTGTCCTGTCACTATCCTGTAAGCATAGACTACGACAATACCTCAATGGCAGTTAAGCAAAGATGCAATCTCTCTGACATTGTAAGCTGTGGGTAAACCTGTCCTGCACCTGTACTATCTCTGACTGTCTTGTCACTGTCCTGTAAGCATAGACTACGACAATGCCTCAACGGCAGTAAAGCAAAGATGCAATCCCAACTGTCTAACTCACATTCAATACATCCTAGCTGCCTATCTAAGGGTGCTCGAGGGATCGCTCCAAGACCTGTATCACCGAAAGGATCTCAACATTCGAGAATCCCCCAGCTCAATAAAACCTCACTCGACCCTCAACAAAGGCTGCAGTAAATCTGACAGTACATAGACTTCCCACAAAGTCATACATCCACAAATGTCCACTGTATGTTGTAACCGCTGCGGCGGTTGTTTGCTGCGTGACTCACAGCAAACCCTCAACAGACATACATCATCTCCGACAATACATCCCATGTGGAAGTACCTGCAATGTCAGGATGAAATCTGGAATATCAAGCAGCAAACACAAGTTACCTGATGAACTAGTGGATGTCGCCTACAGTCTGTGTGTAGATGCGCCCGTGTCGTATGTGACATGCCTCCAAGAACTGTGAGCCGTCCGTCGATGTGTAGACAGCCACAAATCAACACTCTGGGAGTGTCGATATCCTCAGCACCTGCAGTCGTAGGCCGAAAACCCCAAATTTGCAGAGTCGGATCTGCACCCGTCAAGACCACGTAGTCCAAAATGGCCTGCGCAGACCTTTGTCGAAGCCAAACGGTGACCGAGATGACCTCAGAATGAAATTCTGAGCACACCGAGCAACACTCTCTCTCTACACCATCTCCATTGCTGCAGCAAGGAAGCTCCTCTCTTCTCCCCTACCACCTTCCATTGCCACACCAAACAAGGGTTATCCACCTTCTCCTCCCATTGCCACACCAATCAAGGGTTAACCACCTTCTCCTATCACTTTATCCCACCTACATTGTAGCAACAAGCAAGGTCCTGCTCCTCCTCCTAATTTTCTTTGCTGAACCATGGCCAACTCTACTTCGTAAAGGCTGCCAAAGGATGAGGTCATAACACTTTCATGCCACAACACTACAGGTATAGATGATGAGTGGGTGTCACAAGAGTTCACTAAAGGTGCTTGGGTATACATGCAAGCATCTGCTACTGGCCCTCATCATGTGCGGAATCGTGCAAACTTGGATCATCATTGGAAAGGAAAGATCCTTGGCTTCAAGAACCGCAAAGACAAGGGAACCGTAGCCATTGTGCAACATGTTTTCTCAATGTCAAGCATGCAATTGCAACAACCACCTCGATTTCCAACACGTTGTAAGTACATGTTTTGAGAATACAAAGGTAGGTGTGAAATCACAGTGTAATGTTATTATGGATTCATACTTAAGATTTTCCATGCATTTATAGTCATATTTCCATCCACGTTGGTGGAGGAGAAGCCACTACATAGTCTCTCTGGCACTTCAATGCTATACATGCGGATATTGGAGCAACAATGTTTGCACACCTTTGCACAACCAAAGTGGTTCAAAGAAGGATTTTCTTCTATTCTCACTCCTATATTGTGACTTCTTCTACACAAGAGTTTCGAACGCTTGAACCCATCAAAGTAACTTCCTTATTAAGTATGGAGTGGCCGGTGCCAGATTTATGGTCCGTAGCATCTTTCAAGCAAAATATGATAATAGATGTCCAAAACTCTTTGAAATACTCTAAAGCTTCTAGTCTATGGGCTTGAGTTGGTGTTTTCCTATTCACTGTTTTGTGCACATTTTTAAAGAGTTTGGATTTGTGGAGACTACCACAATGCTTGTATGTAAAGATGTGAATTATGAGGAATTAGGAAGGCTTTTAGAAGAGGACTGGGGTTTTGTGGAGGTCATGCACAATGGGGACCGGTACCGTTGTAAGGTTGGAGCTTCAGGTATTGGAATGCGCTATTTAAAATCCCGCACCTCCTTGTACATACGATTTCACTATGATCGTTGGATGTGGAAGCTTGGAGTGTGGACTCCCTTACAGAGTGTAGACGACGCTATTGCAAGCTTTGACATTGCAGTGAAGATGCCCAACAATTCTTTGGAGGCACTCTAAGTGAACAAGCATTGGACTCTCAATAATGTGCGAGAACATTGGTTACTTTGGGTTTTGAGGCCCTTCAACAAGCACAATTTCGTTTACAAGGTCACAAGGTGAGAATCCTTCCACCACATTTTGAATACATCATAGTTTGTCGATCATTGGATGCTTATTGTAATGAATGTCCGTAGATTGGGAAGAGAATGGAAGACAAATTGAAGGTTGAGGAGGACTAAGGGATGGATGGAACTATGCTATCGCCCTTATAACTTAACTCTTGCAATTTTGAAAATAATCCCCAATGTAATCAACATGATTTGATTCAGCAAATCATGTCTTTGAATATAATTTTTCGCATTGAGATGAGAGATCATTTTTTGGTTAAAGTGCCTTCTTTTTTCTAAGTTTTTAAAAAAGGGACCACTATAAAAGGGGGGCCGCGTAACTCATTCACTATTTTTACTTTTGCAACTCTTGAGCTCCTCCACTCTCTATCTACACCACATGCTAGACATGGATGCTTCCACAGCCTCTGCATCTGCACCCACATCCACCCCTTTTCATGCTTCATCCTCTTCCTCGATGACACCACATACAAAGTAAAGGTGGACCTCCACACCTTTTTTACTCTTCTCCCTGACCTTGACGCCACAATTGCCCTTCACATGGATGCATTTGTCGAGATTTTTGCGTTCATGGAGGAGCACATCATAAAATATTCCGTATCTATCTCCCCACATGCAGGGATCTGGGTGCCTTGCGATCTTTTGTGCTACATACACAAAGCTGATCGCCCATTCTCCAAGCGATTGCGACAATTCCAAGAAATTGCCACCAACACAGGCCATTTCTTGGACGAGCAACCTCAGGGGTGTCAGTGCTCAAGAAGCGCAAGTTGGGGGTGGAGTACCTTTCTTGGCTAGCAACATTTATCTTCTTGGTGAGCGAGGAACCTGATTTGGAGGAGCTCCGCTTACCACACCTTTAGGTTGGGTCCTTTATCAAGGACACCAAGGACCAGGAGGTTATCCCGATGAACCTTGCAGCGGAAGGAAAGACACTTCCACTCGAGTATCCCAGGGGGCTCGAGGAAGTGGTTGAGAAATCCATCGTTGTGGCTGGCCCTAGTGACACTCCAGTGCCACCGCCATTTACGGATGTGGCTATCCCTGAGGTAGAAATCAGCCACTCTCCTCAGTGGTAGTAGATGGGGAGGAGTATGTGTATATGCATGATTTAGAGAAATCATTTGGCTTGCGCATGGATAAATTCTTGAGCGTGCTATGCAACAACACCAAATGTCACTTAGACAATACGCTAGATGCCCTAGAAAGCAAGCTCTTTCCACTTGGGGACTCTGTTGCTGACACTATTGCAGTTGTATGTGCGGAGGTCCTGGTAGCAGAGCAGTCGCACTTGGTTGAGGAAGAATTCCAAGCCACGCAAGCCAAGGTTGAGGCCGCTCGGATGCCTATTGCATTATGCAACCTCCCATCTGATGATCCAAAGCTCATAGCTATGGTGCATGGGAGCGTTGACTTGGATGCAAAGGGCAACAGGGAGGAGGACGACAAGGAGCAAGAGGTAAACGCTATCCTAATTTTCATGTTATTATTTTATCCTTCATTGCCTTTTTCTCAACCTTCATTGGTTTGTGACAGGACGTTGTGGAGGTTGATGATTTTGCTGCAAGGACGGGTGGCAAGCGGACGGGCTTTGGACCTCAGTCTTCCCTTGTTCATTACCTAGGACAACTCCCCCCTGGCGATGTGGCCATTATCTATAATGAATTTACTCCCCAAGCCCATTTTATGACTTGGTCGTTGAAAGCTTTGAGCAAGTTTTTGTGTTTGAGCATCATTGCTCAAACTGCACATCTTGTGTTCATAGTGCGTAGATCCCTTGTATGCATAGCATTTGGCACTGGCTTTCGTGGTAAAGTGCTTTCCTAGATAGGGATACATGATTTCATTGGCTCAACATAATTTTCTTGACCATTTCCTGGCGCCTATCTTGCCCGTAAGGCAACTTCTGAGTCAAGAGGGACTGCGCTATGGCCTTTGGGTTATGAACTCCTCAGATACATGATGTAAACTCACCTTTTTGGAAGTAATAAAGAATATTCCGAATTGTCTCTCTATCTTGTACATTCTTCTAAATGTGGTTTGTCAACCTTGAAAATTATTGTAATTGGTGATATGTTTCAATAAGTTGTGTCTTTTTTGCTTGAAGTAACGACATAGCGGAAGTTGGATGCACATGATACTTCTTTCAACTTAGCTTAATTCAGGGGAAAGTATAAAACACATCTGAGTGAAAAGAAGTGGTTTCTATAAAGTAATGATGCAAAACCAATTGCTTTCAGTTAATTTATGTTTTTTAAGTATCTTTGGGGGTAGAAAAGACTACCAGGTGCCAAAAAAAAGGGTGGCCACAAGGGCACGCAATTGGCCCATCCATTTGTTTTGGATGGCCAATTTGCGCGTCCTTGTGATCACCTTGTTTTTGGCACCTGTTAGGATTCTCTACCCCCCAAGATACTTAAAAAACATAAATTAACTAAAAGTAATGGGATTTGCATCATTACTTTAGATGGAGCCTTGTGGCCACCCTTTTTTAGGCATATGGAGCATATGTTTGCGCTCAAGGACACTAGAAAAGGTGAAATCAACTCTGAATTTAAGTTTTCAAGCACACTATCACCTGCTTCAGCTCTACCTAATACATCCCTGCAGCAAAAGGCCCAATTACATTGGACATTTGAAAAATCTTAATGTTGCATAGACACTTGGTTTCACAATATGTTAACTTTTTTGATATCCTATGGGGTAAACAAAGTTTGAAATTGCCAAAAAAAGGGTGGCCACAAGGGCGTGACAATTGGCCATCCAAAACTGATGGATGGGCCATTTGCGCATCCTTGTGGCCACCCTTTTTTTGGCACCTGGTAGGCTTCTCTACCCCTCAGAATACTTAAAAAACATAAATCATCTGAAAACAATTGGTTTTGCATCATTACTTTGGAGAAACCACTTCTTTTCACTACTTAATACATCCCTGCACCAAAAGGTCCAATTACATTGGACATTTGAAAAACCTAATTTAATGTTGCATAGACACATGGTTTCACAATATGTTAACTTTTTTGATATCCTATGGAGTAAACAAAGCTTGAAATTGTAAAAAAAAGGGTGGCCACAAGGGCCACACATGGATAATAGACATAGTAGACACAACTGTTGATCATATTGTCATTGCAAAGTTATCTCATTACAAAGATAAGGGTGTGCAATACAAAAAGAGGGGTAACTTTGGCTAATGCTCGAAGTCTCGTCGCAATCGACCGGCAAGCTGAATATCTTTTGGCTGTATTGTCACTCGCTTTGCATGAATGGCACATAGGTTGGTATCTTCCAACAACGAAATGATGTGGGCCTCTGCAACTTCTTGAATAGCCTCTAGCGCTATTGCTTGCATTCTATACTGATTTCCATAGCTTTGAAGCACCTCCTTCACTTTGCAAGAAAAGGGGGCGCGTTGAATTAAAAGCTCTGTAGTCTTCTGGTAGTGGCGGATTTTTGCAATTGCCCTTGCTATTTTTCGGCGTCACTGCGGTTGTCTTGGGGGCACTTGCACATTTGCTGGATGGCGGTGTTTAGGCTTCTTAAAAAAAATTGACTTGCGCCTGTTTACATGCTTAGGGGCTGGATCTGCAGCCTCTTCTGATTCATCCTCTTCCCTTGGCTCCCAATCTTGTGCTGTGGGGAGAGCTCCCTGGCCTCGAGGCAGTGTCTTCCCCCCCAACGGGCACCCACTGTGTGCATGGTATATTATCTCGCTGCCATGGTGGATTTGTCTCTGATTCAGTGTCTGTATGGACCACCCGAGTCTTGGATGGTCCTGCTTGTGATTGGTGGTGCGACGGCTCCTCCCTATCGAACTCTGTTGTTTGTTGGGTCTCTTCTTCTCTCCAGCGTTGGGCGGGTTGCTTCATTATTTTTCTAAGTGTTTGTTCTTGTGGACGTGAAGATTCTACAGCCCTCCATGACTCTGGTGCCCTACTACCATGCCACTGCCAGAAGAGTTCCTAGAACGGTTAGGTGTTCGTGGCCATTTTCTTGTGCCTTTAAGCCATGCCAGCTTATCACATCCTTGGAGGGTGTTTTTGTTGGCAGGTGGATGCTCTTTTGTAGTTTGTTTGGTGTGTGCCATTTGGTATGGTAAGAGATCACCTGTTCTTAAGAAATGAGTGGTTTATGAGAGCATGCAATATTTATAAGGGCCCGTTTAAAAAAGGGCCCTGTTCACACTAATTTTGAAAAAAAACCTATTATTTTTTAAATAAACATGTCGTTAAGAGTTGGACCTTGTGTTCACATGTAGTGACTCATGCAGAATCCACTTTGACTCTTGTGGCACTCTGCATCGCCTCCATTCAGCATGCTTGGCGGGACCTTGCAACATTTGCCACTTGTTGCTGTGCTCTTGACGACTTCATTTTCGCACTTCAATAGAAACCTTGGATTGTCGCGCACGCTCCATTGTTAGGTTACGAGCAAATGTTGTGTGAAAAAACCAATTGAACATCTCCTCCAAATAACTGGATTGCACCATTCCACCACCATGTTGAGTATTTTTGAAGTACACTCCCCTTGCTCGATAATTGGACCTCTCTATACCTTGAGTGCTAAAAATTTCAAGCGATCCATACTTGTGCATAAAAAATGCACCATGCGCAAACAAGATATGTTGTTCACATGAGTAAACGATCCACATTATTTAATAAAAACAATCCATTGTAATAAATTCACCATGTAACATGGCTTATCATGTAATGTGAAATGTTATTTTCACCCCAAGAAAGGGTGAAGACCTTGGTAAAATCTGCCAAATCTTCTTGAAATCATTTGCGTTATTCTTCTGTTGTGCTTTTAAGGCCCATAAGCTTGACTATTTTATCAAAATGTGCCCAAACTTGCTTGCGCTTGTTTGCAAGCTCGCCATTTGAATCATTGTCAGTAGTAGCTTTGCATAACTCCTTCCAAAGCTCCCAAAGGTTACCTCCCTGCTGGTTGGAGCTGTTTCGAGTAGCATATCGACTTGGCTTTCCTGGGGAAACTTTCTTCAAAAAGTGTCTGGATTTTTTTCCACTCATTGACACTTGTTGAGCAATTGCATGGGCCTCCCCTGTGTTCTTTGCAGCAACGATAGACACATTTCCATCGTGACAGCCAATGGAATTCAAGGCTACCTCCACTCTTTCGATCGCTTCCTGGGACTTTTTCGATGGTTTCATTGTGAAAGCATAGTCAATGTGGAGCTTCAGTAGCCTATCAAAAGTGCGCATGAATGCGTGTAATGTACAAAAATGTACATTCGATACAGGAAATGGAAAGATGGGATTCCAAGAGTGGTCCTTTTGATCACGATCTGGGGCATTGAGCATGGGACATCTCAGAATAGACGCTTCCTATTCTCTACCTTCATCTCCGACATCACGACAATCTAACCCTTGTTCTTCATACTCTTGCCATGGAAGCATGGAACCGACCTTTGCAGTGCTCTTATGTGATTTTTGTCCATTAGGTTTGTACCCTCGAGTGCAAAATGGACAAGGCATGAGAGAAGAAGCCCCTTGTTTGTAGCCAAGCAAACACTTTATGATCTTCAAGTCCCCAGCTAAGTGCCACTCCACATCATAGCTACGAAAACCCTCAATCTCCAACTTCTAACCTGCAACTTGGGAGTGTATTACTTCTTTGATCCATAGAGTTCTCTCAAAAATCCATGAAAGTAATCCATTGGTCTCTTTGGGCACCTCAATAGCACCCAACCATCAAATGTCTTTCTCTAATTGCATGCTAAAAGAAGGGGTGGGAGATGGCTCGATTGAATCCCTTCACTTGGTTTGCAAAAGGGCCTCGTTCATTAGAGTGAAACTTAGCCTCTCTAACCTTCGACCTTTCACTATTTGACACTCATCGAGTTTCAGCACAAAAGCGACCTTTGTGCCAAGCACCAAAATAAATTGTGCCAAGACCTTAAACTTCAAAGTCTATGATAAAAACAAAACCAAAAGAAAAAAGTATAGTGTATCACCTTCTTGAGGTAACTCGTACAATCTAAGAATGGTTTGTTGAAGTCTTCTAAGGTCCACAAAAAATCATCAATAACCACATTTTTCAATTTTCGCATGAGGTCCTTGGTGACTGCATCCTTAATGTGCTTACCTCCAAGTGATTGTAAGATAGAAATCACATCCTGGATATTGAGACAACTAGTGAGAAGGTTGACTCGATCATCTTGGCTTGTTCCACCACATGCCTCCTAGATGAAGTTTCTAGCAACCAATAAAAATAAATGTTAGAAAATAGTGTGAAGTAAGAATGCATCATGCAAGTAAAGACCAAATCACCCTGTGGCTATCACTCATCGTTTGCGTGCTCCTGCCGAATGTGCAAGAGTTTCAATGGATGAATACGTGTGTTTGTGTTCCCTTGCACCAAGGGGTGTTTCTTTCAAGTATGTGATGGTGTTGGCAAGCTTCTTAATGTGGGATTCCTTTTCTTGCATTTGTTGTTGAAGAGTTTCAACCACCCTCTCTGAAGAGGCAACACTCTCTTGTAATGCCATCGTCTTGAGATGAAGAGCTTGCCATTCATGCATCCACATAAGCAAAGAAGCACCTACACCCATACACAACTGCTTGCAATAGCCTAACAAGCCTACTTCTCCCCTCCCAAGAAATTGAAGAAATATCGAAAGGCTATTAAAGGATGGATGGAAGTGGCTTATAAGATCCTAAGGGTACAAATGGCCGTCCACCCAAATGTCAACATTGGTCTCACTAGCGGTGCGACGTTCTTTGATCACCCTCAACAACGATCTTTGGTGCAAACGCCGTGGGTAAGAGAATATGTATGCTTTTGGTGTGCGGAGTACGTGGTGGTGGAAGCAAACCATTTGTGATGTCTGTGAGCACCATGGGGGAGGGGTAGGGAGATTGAGGAAGATGGGAGGAGAGAAGAAGGGAGGGGGGGGGGATGGAGAGATTGGGGAGGAGGAGGAAGGTAGGGGCATGGAGGGAGAGAGGAGGGAGGAGGAGGAGAACAAAGTGTGTTTTACTTTTTGGGGAAAAAGATTTTTGAAAAAATAGACTTTCTAAGCTTGTGGGTGAAAAAACGGATCAAAAAATGATTTTTGGATATGTATATATGTTGGAAGGGAGTTTTAAGTAAAAAATAGGTAAAAATGATTTTAAAAAAATCAAATTTTGACTCTTGTGACCCACGTTTTTGTTGATGTGGTCACACCCCTATGCTTCCTTCACTTTAAAAAAGCTAGAGAGAGAAAGTAACCCCTTAGGTCCACATCCTACATTTGTCTAAAAAAAAGGCTAGAAAAGCCTACTCAAAACTACCTTCTTCAATTCCCTTGCCCCCTTAACCCCACACAACATTAACCTTAATCCCTAAAAATTAGGATTCCTTACAAAGCCCATGCAAGGTCCATATTTCTCCTAATGGTGTAAAAAACTAGCAAAAGTAAATAATCGCGATTATTTACTACTGCTACCCAAGGACGTAGTTTTGACTTTTGAACTTGTAAAGTGTTAAACGAGCATAATACAAAACCACTGGGCAAGTTTGGGTTCAATCGGATCCAAATCGGTACATGTTCACTCAGTTTCCAGGTTGCAGATTAATCCTTTGATTTTTTTGCTAAAGTCGAATATGAAAGTCAATTGCTGACTACCATAGCTCGATTTGACGTGATACACATAGACCAATCATGACAGTTAGCAAAAAATCTATTGTCTTTATAGAAGAATAGCTAACTTGATCAAATTTGTACCGGAATCGGGTTGCAGACGAGGAATCGGCAATTCAGTAGAGGTTGCAATCAAGTCAAGTGGAAATTGATGACAAGTCAATCCAAAGGTAAGTACTCTATCCAGGGCTTCACCAGTCTTGATGAACCTTAGATCTAGTCGTGTACTAGGAAATCAAGGCATATTCGAAGATACCTCCAGTAGAGTATCCACCGAAGATACCGTGAATCAAGGCATTTCCTTGCACACAATCCTTGAAGAAGTCACATACACTTTTTCAGCTTCAACATCTAAAATGTCTTCTTACTCGACTCACTCGAGAACCGGAACGACAATGCACTATAAGCATATACTCTCTTTTTATAAGACTAACCCCCATGGAGCTCAGGTTTACCTTGACCTAATGAGGGGTATACTATTCACATTGATGACCATGGTATTGAGTTCGAAGAACAAGGAAAAATGTACATGGACAGAAACGGAACTCAGTATGTACAAGTTGAAAACCCTCACGTGATAGACAAATGGGGGTTAGAAGTAAACACCATAATCCCAGATATGTCAGCAAAACACGACCACAACTGCCAGGAGACCGGGAGTTGAACCAAACAGACACGTCATACCAGCTGATTTTCAGAAATGGGTCAGAAAATACAGTGGATCGGGGGATCCATACGGCCACTTAGCAATCTTGAAGCAAGTGCTAAGAGCAGAACATATATTCGATTTCCATACTCAATTTGAGGGGTTTGGAATGACATTAGAAGGAAAAGCATTCACATGGTTCCAAAACATTCCACCAAGGTCAATCATGGACTTGAACACATTAGCTCAAGTATTTGTAGTTGTTTGTTTCAAAACGGGGATCAGAGATAATACGGTAGCTCAAACCTATAGCTTTAAACAGAAACATGGTGAGCTTGTTAGGGATTGTGCAACTCGAATGAAACAATACATTGCCAGATGCCCAAGGCTAAAGATACCTGCAGAAGAACGACTCGTATCTTTGTTTCTAGAGGGATTGCTAAACAAATAACTTCATGTTGTACTCTATAGTAAAAAGCATACAACCCTAGAAGAGTGTGTATCAGATGCTATTGACTTAGGAGACAATTGTGATATTTTTAACGAAGAAGATGCCTCTAAGGATAACCAAATTGATAAAAAAAACATCCATTAAACTAGCACAAGTGGGAACGGCTTCTATAGCACCACTTTTAGCCATAGAAGATACGCTCAAAAGGATGAACGACATGATGAACAACATGCAAAAAGCACCTATGAGGGGACCACGACAAGGGATACCTCAACAGGGACAACCAATTAGGCCACAAAAATGGTGTGCAATTGAGGGTAAATGGACCAACCATGAGACCCACGAGTGCTACTTCCGACCAAAGTATGATGGGAATGTTCAGTACGTGCCTATGAGGCCACAAAGACAACCCATGTACAGATATTAGCCTAATATGGCCCAAGATCAAAGACCACCAATAGGTATGGAAAGACCTCAACCTGTGTTGGGTCAAAAACCTCCGTACCTAGGACATAATGCAATGCCTATAAAGTACATGCACTCCGAAGGAGTCATAGATGAACAAAAATTAGTGCCTGTTACACCCTATGCGGAGCCTAGTCCATATACAGTAATGGTAGAAGGAGATTGGTACAATTCACATCCACCACCAATGGAAGAAACCATGACTTATGCTCCACCATAGCTCACACCAATTTATTATGTAGCTAATCAAGGTGTCAGACCTCCCATGGTAAGACCTATGATTAAGCCAAGAACGGGAAATTGTCACAACTGTGGTGTAGATGATCATTGAAAAAATGAACGTCCAGAGCCTGACAAAAACCTCAAGCTGGTTGAGCCTATTGCATACAATGTTGCAAAAAGGGAAGACATTTTCCGAAAGATTGCCCTAAAAATCCTTTAAACAAGGATAAAACAGTAGGAAACGTAGTTCAAGTGATACCTAGTAGCTCATCAGAGAGTGAACCGATTGTTCCAATCAAGGTAATCACTAGAGTCCATGATAAGAAAAAGAAACACAACTCCTATGATCATTCGGAAAATACAAAAGTTTCCTCTCAAAGGATCAAAAGAAGCAGAAGCAAAAGATATGAGACGCGAAAACAAAAACAATGGGTTGAAATCAAGGAGAAAGCAAAAAAGCTATTCCAAGAAAATGTGAAAGAATCTGGAAGTGAAATCAAGGAAAGAACTGTGAAATCTGGAGGATCCATTTTGGTTGATAAAATTTTTTATCCTATTAATGCAGCCTTGGAAGCCTACCAAACAGGATTTAAAGCATGCCAAAACATGGAAAACAAATGAAAAAACTATCCTTCTCCAGACATGGAAGCAGCTAAGTTGGAAGCTTATCAAAATTTGGTAAGAATCATGTAAGAAATGCTAGAAAAACAAAAACCCAAGCTTGAAAGTATCACAAAACCTGAAGAGCTTGTGGTAAGAGACACTAAAGAAAAACCCGATGTGGTGGTATAACCCCGCCTTGAAACAAAAGAACCAGAACTTATAGTGCCGGATAGCGAAGATGCCTTAGACGGAATTCCATTCGTATAGGGAGACTGACCAGGACACTTATGGAAAAAAGTTAGAGAGATCAATGATGGGAGCCTAACTCTAAAGTCAGCTCCTATAGAGGAGGTTTGGTTGGATAACCTACCTTCTGATATGAATATGGATGTACAATCCTTTATGGGGATTGCGGATCTGAAGCTTCAGGAATGTCGAAACCATTGACCTTGAAAACATTACCCTCTTACTTGGGAGATAACAAAGATGAATCCATTGTGTGTAAGATGACTCAAGTAAAAAGAGCTGAACAGACCCTAGAAGTAGACAACATTTATTCAATCATGTCTACACCCATCCAATGCACTCTTACCTTGGGAGAATTGTTAAAACTCAGACCATATTTATGGAATGATCTACAGAAAACCCTAGAGAAGGTGGGAATAATGGGGCTAATCTCAAAAAAATTAGAAAAATTGAAAAACAAAATGGACAACAAAGAGATTCGATCTGTTCCAATGAACAAAGGCGGAGAATATTACAAAGGGGAAGAAGAAAACACCACGCTTCCAGTGAAATATAATGACATTGAAACCATGGCAATACTGGATAGTGGAGCAGGTATAGCCATAGCCACAAAAGCAGTACAGGAATCCTGGGGACAACTAGCCATTAGACAAACTTGAATGAAATTGCAATTGACTGATGGACACATTGAGAGACCATTAGTGCTACTTGAAAAAGTGATAGTCAATTCCTGTGGAATTGAATATGAACACACTTTTGCCATAGTAGACTTTGGGAAGAAACTCAATTATAAAATCATATTGGGAAGACCTTTCATGTAACACGTACAACTTATCCAAGATTGGGGAAACAACTATCTGTACTTGAAGCAAGTGGGTTCTATAACAAGGGTAAATCTAAAAGATCACACTTATAGAGATTTCTTGAAAACACCCACACAACAGTTTGATTCAGTCTCTTCGGCTGAAACTAAGCTTCCATCCTGGTTAAACAAAGACAATACTGTTTGGATGTGTGGAGCTTCAGAAAATGGGTATTTAAAACAAGAAGAATGTATTCTAGAAAGGGATTGCACAGATGAAGCCTATGTACCTGAACACTTTCCAGAGCATGTTTGAGCCATTCGAGTGGACTCAAATTTTAGCGACAATGGATGTATGTGTGAATACGTCTATGCCTACTCAATTTTGCAATGAGGATGGCTATGACATAATTCCCATCCAAATGATTTTAACCCTCAACATTGAAGATGAAGATGAGGAACCCAAGGACTTGATGAAAGCTCAACAAATATTTTCAGACCTCTACTAAGATGCAACAGATGAGTTAGATGAACACTCAGCTACCTCGGAAGATTCGGGGTCAGAAAAAGAACATGTGAGAGCTAAGCTACTCCTGAAAGGAGAGGAGGAATTGTTTTTGACTTTCCTAAGCAGAAATCAAGAAGAAAAAAATGGTTAAGGCAAAAAAGAGACACCAGAAACATGAAAACATGACCTATGCCATCAGTCTCCAGTAGAACACAATTCCTGATACAAATAGATGCAAATGACTGTGTCAAGGACAAGATCACCGGCAGATATCCTTCAAACAAAAATCCAAAAATGTCTAAAACATCAAGAAAAACAAGGAAGGATACTCAAGCAACCAAACAGAATAAGAAGCCAATCATGACACGAGTTGAGCGGAAAAAGAAATATCAAGAGTTTAAAAAATCTCTAAAGGAGATATATACGACCGAAATGGAAACTGATATATACGACCGAAATGGAAACCACGGAAGAGGATGGTAAGGATGTAATGAGTGTTCCATCCCATTACAAGATTATACTCTCCAAGATCAAAAAATCATAGTTGAACAACTTGTTAGGGAACTACAAAAATAGGGCGAGTCCTACGAAGGACCTGAAAACGCTAAAAAGATAGATCTGACTGAACCAGGAAAAGAGCCTAAACCTGCTTACAATGCAAACAACCTAACAAAGAAGAAGAATAGCTCTTGAAAGGCTTGCTAAAAGAATACTGAGATATCTTTGCTCGGTCTTACAAGGATCTCAAGGGTGTTGATCCAAAAATCTTCAACATACCATACCCATGAGAGATGATGCGAAACCAAGTAGACAAAGGCCATACACATATAATGAAACATTTGCCAAGAAGATAAAAGCAGAGATTGAAAAACTAAAGGAAGCCGAATTCATTTACAAAATTGGACACACAGATTGGGTGTCTCCAATTGTGGTCGTACCCAAGAAGAATGAAAAATTACAAGTGTGTGTCAATGCCAGAAAAGTGAATGCAGCTACCATTAGAGACAACTTTCCTCTTCCAGTCACTAAGCATGTTTTAGAACGAGTTGCAAGAAAAGAAGCTTACATCTTCTTAGATGGCTTTTCAGGATACAATCAACTTTTGGTTGACCCAAAAGATCAGCATAAAATTGCTTTTGCAACAGAATGGGGTATTTTTGCCTATCGGGTTATGCCATTTGAGTTAATTGATGCTCCAACCACATTTCAAAGGTTGATGAGCCATTCTTTTAAAAAATATCTCAGGAAATTATTAAGGGTATATATTGTGGTGTGTGGGTCTTGTAGGTGTGTCCGACCCACCTAGTGTGAGAGGACACTAGTAGGTTCTTGGCATATGTAACCAACTCTCTTCTCCCTATAAAAGAGGCTGCCGACTCGTAGAGAGGCAAGCTAGTTTGGAGCACATCTCTCTCTCTTCTTGTGTACACCACATTGGTGGAGGCGGCGGGCACAGGTAGTTAGGGACCTTTCTTCTTTTTCTTGATCTTGCTTTTTGGGGAGGATGGCTGCCTTTGCCTTCGATACTGGGTGAGAAATGGGATACAATTGCGCAATGGCCCGCTGGTTGATGCACACCGACTCTCATAGCTATTTTGTGCAGCATCATTCGTCGTGTGGTGCCTATCAGATTACCCTCGAGTCATTTCTTTCCAAGGCCGCTCTGGTCACCTCGACACTGGTGCTGACCCATCTCTCCAAAGGCGATTCACTCATGTTTGCTTACATACAGGCCAGCAAGATCATTCCTAGCTAGCTAGCGAGGGGTAGGTCAGTTGCCACCACCAATAGGTCTTGTATTTACAAAAACATGGTGGCTGCCTTCCCAGACCTGCAAACTAGAGTGGCCCGGTATACCAGGATTGCTCATCACTCGCAAGACTCTCAGCCCTCATCCCTCGCAGGCCAGCGAGATAAAAGAGAAGATCGTGACAAGAGAAGGCGAGCTTCAGAGTCTGATTCCGCCTCTTCTGTACACATTGAGTACCGCATTCTCTGTCCCAATACCAAAATTGGCAATGTCATTGGCAAAGGGACAGTATAATGAAGTCCTCCGAGACGATAGTCACACCAAGATCAAGGTCGAAGATGTGATTCATGGTTTTGACGAGCGCATCATCCCATCACCTCCCTCCTCACAAAATTCATGGCGTTCAATCTCCGCTCAGAAATCACATCTTGATTTCTTTGAGTGTTTCCTGTAACAGCCTGCATTCAACGAGCTTTGCACAACCCATTCTTTGGAGATATTATGTTGTCTTGGTTTCCAAGAGGTTTTCAAAGGTCCCTATTTTCCGCATGCTAGACGAGATGGGAGTTGCTGCAGCTTTGTTGTAGAGGTGTTTGGTCTTTCCGCTTTCGTAGTCATGATGCAAAGTTGCAGTCCTGCAGTTCATCTTTTCTTTATGCGTTTAGTGATTGTCAGTTTTTTACATTACAGTCATTTCACACTCTAGTTTTGTTGAATAATCCCTTACCATCACACCAAGCTCCTTTGGGGAGGATGTATGTCGCCAAAAATATTGCGTCCCTTGTTGTTATGTCATAGCCCCCAGTCATTCCTCGTCTTGTACATTTCATTGGGATAGCGACCTAATGTTTGCATAAGCGAGATGTTCGAGTTCCATGCCTTGAGGATCGGCATGATGACGAGTCTAGTCCCCAAGCTCAGTCCCTTAGCCCCGAAGCCGTTGTATGATCACTCCCCCCGGATAAGGCGTTGGAGTTGATCCCTTTGTGTCGAGTCCATTCCCAGTCCAAACTTGTAAAAAGATGTCCATCTTTTTCTCCCTAAGGGGGGAGGTGTGGTGTGTGGGTCTTGTAGGTGTGTCCGACCCACCTAGTGTGAGAGGACACTAGTAGGTTCTTGGCATATGTAACCAACTCTCTTCTCCCTATAAAAGAGGCTGCCGACTCGTAGAGAGGCAAGCTAGTTTGGAGCACATCTCTCTCTCTCTCTTCTTGTGTACACCACAATATGGATGATCTATGCGTACATTCATCAATCCGGCCTGATCATTTTGAACACCTCAAAAAGGTATTCAAAAAATGTAAACTTTATAGGATTCGCTTAAATCCTAGAAAGTACACATTCATGGGTAGACAAGGAAAAATTCTTGGGCATATAGTGTATAAAAATGGCATAGCTACTGATATTGAAAAAATTCATGTCATTGCTAATTTGCCTAGACCAACAACACTCAAGGGGATACAAGCCTTTATGGGGCATTGTGGATATTACAGACGGTTCACCTACATGTACGCTATAATTGCAAAACCCATGTATAGCTTGATTACACACTTTGAGTGGACCGAGGCATGTGAAGGATCCTTCATGAAGCTTAATCAGGCTCTCACCTCAACTCCAATATTGAAAGCACCAGATTAGAATAAGATATTCCACATACATGGTTGTATACTAACTCAACCAGAAGATGAAAAAATTGAATTTCATATTTCTTATGCTGGTCGACAGTTGAACATGGCGGAAAAGAATTACACCACCATCGAAAGGGAAGGATTAGGAATGGTCTATGCCCTTAAAAAGTATAGACATTACCTACTAGCCAACAAGTTTGTGTTCTTTGTGGACCACTAAGCTTTGTTGTACTTGGTCAACACGCCATGCAACACACGAAGAATAGTGAGATGGTTCATCATTCTTTTGGAATCTGATTTCATTGTGGTTGAAAAAACGGGCACTACACATCAACGAGCAGATCATTTATTAAGGATTGTTTCAGGAGAATTATGTTAGTATGGAGTCTGATTTACCCTTGTAATTTTCTGTGGTAAAAGCGCACATTTGTAAGGCCCCCATTATGAGGAGAAGCCATCGTGCGTGAAGGAATATCACTCACCGGAAACCAAAATTTTCACGGACAAGAATCAGGGGCAACTTTAGGGCTCCGCCCCCGAGATTTTTTTTCCCTCGCCGGAATATTCCTTTTCGTCGGAATATTATGGCCGGCCGGCGGCCGGAAAGTGGTCGGAAAACAACCGGTCGGTTGGCCGGTGGCCGGTAGTCAATGGCTGGTGGCCGGTGGTCTGAAGTCAATGGCCGGTGGCTGGTGGCCGAATTCAAAAGCAAACTTGTCTTCTCAAGGGCGGCCACACATGGGCGGATTGGAGGGTCCGATTTGGACTTATTCGCATAAAGGCGGCTACACATGGCTACCTCTCATAAGAGAGGGCAGCCCTTTTGGCCTATAAAAGGAGGCCATTTCTACACACATCTCATAGTGTGAAGTTGATGCAACAAGGTGAGTGTGAGGTGGTGAGAGTGAAGCAAGGCGGGAGCTCTATTAAGGGTTTAATCCCTTTGAAAACTACTTCTTCTTTTGAAGTGCTAAAGCCATTGAGTGGCTGCTTTCCCATGGACGTAGCCCACATTGGGTGAACCACGTATATCGTGTGTACTCTCTCTCTCTCTCTCTCTCTCTCTCTCTCTCTCTCTCTCTCTCTCTCTCTCTCTCTCTACGCTATAATCTCTTGTGTGTGAAATCTATCTCTCTCCATTAAGTAATCTACTCAAATTAAAATCTATTTAGCTACGTCTTATTTCCTAACAAATTACCTAAAGGGGTAGACGATGATCTATCTCTCTCCATTAAGTAATCTACTCAAATTAAAATCTATTTAGCTACCTCTTATTTCCTAACAAATTACCTAAAGGGGTAGACGATGATCTATCAGATGCCTATTTGTTCTTCATGGAAATGATACCTCGATGGTCGAAAAACATGGTGTCATTGATGACAATAGCTCAAGTGGATTCACAAATACCACTTCCTATTACGATCGGATTAATAGAGAAATCGGCTATGTATCAATTACTAGCTGGTAGGCTATACAATAGAAATCGAGATGGAATATTGCTCTTATGCATTAATCCAGAAGAAAAAAAACAGTACTTAAGTCAAGCACATGTTACCATAGTAGGACTTCACTTTGCGGAAGACCAAACTATGCAATGAATCTTGAGACTTTATGCAATGAATCTTGAGACTTGGAGTATTTTGGCTGACTATGAGGAGTGATGTTCGATCTTTTGTAAAGGATTGTCCTCAATGTCAAAAAAAAACACCCATACCTCATGTAACATTGTTTCAAATTCCACCTATTTCTAAGTGGGGTAACTATCTGTTTACTTACTTATCAAGGCAAACATTTCCTAAGGATATGAGTAAACACCGTCAAAGAGCAATTGAAACTGAAGCAAGAGACTATGCTCTTATTGGGAACCGATTGTATCGGAGAGATAAAGATCAACATTTGCATCTTTGTGCAAATGAAGACGAATATATTCCGATTATAGAACAAGCATATGCTGGATTAGCTAGAGATCACTTTTCTAGTGAGACCACCACAAGAGCAATATTGATGGTAGGCATATGGTGGCTAACACTTTTTGCAGATGCCAAAGAATATGTTCAAAGGTGTGATGCTTGTCAATGAGAAAAAATGCCAACACGTGTAGATAGCATGCCCTTAAGACCAATGATGGGGGCTAGAGCTTTCACGAAATGGGGTATAGATTTTGTTGGGCCGATACAGCCGCTTGCTTATAGAACCCAGGCTCAATATATCATTGTAGCTACTAACAATTTGACCAAGTGGGCCGAGGCTAAAGCAACTCAAAAGAATGATGCCAGAACCACTGCCGCATTATTATATGAGTATGTATTCACGAGATATGGATTGCCAATAGAAATTGTCAGTGATCGGGGAACTCATTTCCTCAATGAGGTAATCGAGTATTTGCTTAATGAGTTTATGGTCATCCATAACAAATTAGCTCCCTATCACCCACAAGCAAACGGACAAGCTGAGCATATGAACAAAATTCTTAGCTTGGTGCTGACTAAAGTGGTAAGTTCAAAAAGGACAAACTAAGAAATGAATCTCCATGCTGCTCTATGGGCTTCTCGAGTTTCATTCAAAACAGCTTTAAATGCTACACCCTTTAACCTTGTTTATGGTCTTGCTGCCATACTGCCAATAGAATTTATATTGCCTACATTAAGGGTAGCAAGGAATCTTGAGTGGATTGGACATGAATTTTCAGAAAGACTTGAAGATTTGGAAAAGCTAGATGAGCAAAGGCTAGCTGCTGTGGCTCAGATCTATGCACAAAAGCGAAAACAAAAACATTTTTTTGATTCCCACTTAATCACAGAAATCTTCAAGAAAGGGGAAGTTTTAGTCTATTCCCTTAAGCAACACATTCCCAAGTTTAAGATAAAGGGAAACGGACCATTTATCATTGAAGATGTATCTCCAAGTGGAGCAGTAAAATTGTCCACCCTAAATGGTGAATCAATGGCTAATTGGATTAGTGGATGTCGTTTAAAGAAATACAATTTTTCGCTAACCAATGAATTGCTAGAAAGAATGCATGCAGCTACGCAAAGGAGGATTAAACTACAACAAGTTATTGATGAATCATGAAGCCCAAGAGGAAGCTCAGCTTTGGGTACTCAAACGAAAAGTTCCTCTCAGGACTCAACAGATATCGATTCCTATCAACACTCTGGAAATAGATTACCGACAATGGAATTACCTAAAGATGCAGTTTCAACAGATGTTAACTGGTTAGACGGAATGGGCCTGTGCATCAAAGTACAACTTAACAATCATAGCACCAATGCTTTGGTTGACTCAAGAGCTAGAGTAAATGCAGTCAATTATTCCACATATAAGAAGGCAACAAGTCAAGCATTGACAACAAAAATAGCGACAATCAAAGGATGCAACAAGAACCCAACCCCAACATTAGGAGTAGTCAACTTGAACGTGATAGTATATGGATGTTCATGTCCTCATCAGTTTGTATTCTTACCAGATGAACACATGAATGAGACGATGATTCTTAGAATTCCGTGGATGCAGATATACAAAGCAGTACCAGATTACAAATTAGCTCAAGCTATCACCTAAAGGCGGGCAACTCATTGTTCCAATTGCACCAAGCAAGGAGGAATGGAAAGGAAGCAATCAACAGACCAAACCACGAAGTAATCAATCTTGTCCATCCCCTTGACAAGAAAATGCTACAAGTAGCATGCAAGGAGTAAGGAAAATTTGGGTACCAAAAGCATAGCTTAAGGATAAGCCGATTCAAATCTGGGTGCCCAAACATCACCAACAAAACAAAAGAAGGTTCCAAGGGTAAAAACACAAAGACGAGCATCTCCGAGCAAGGAACCTAACTTGAAATGGATTTGGAAGAAAAAGGAGCACTTATCTTCTCCACAAACCGTAAAACCAATCAAGCAATGGCGAGTTAAGTCCCAAAAGACTCCACCACACCATACAACACCAAGCAAACCAAGCTGCCAATGGCGAGAAAAAGCTCAACACCAATGAAAAGTGCTACCAACAACTCAAGCAATCAGCATGCTGAAGCATCCTGATGGTACAATGAAACAAAGAGCACACAAGCTACAAGATTTCCTCTTTGGAAGACAACATCTGAAAGCCTCGACATCAGAAACCCTTGAGTTTATTACTCAAGATCCAGCTCTTGCACATCATAGTGGTCTGAATTGCATTGATCTTCAAAGCATGGTAGAGCCAACCACGACTATGCATAGACATGATTGTTAAACCTATGCACACAGTCATCCCAAAGTACTCCATCTAGGAGGGGTGGAAGGGCACGAAGTAATTAAGGACAATGTTTGAAGAGGGAGAAAAAAGTTCGATGCTAACGTGTGATTTTTTGAAAAATTACCATATAATGCCCTTATAATTCATCATCAAAGAAAAATTCACTGATAATATCTTCCCGATGAGTGTAAATAGTGTATATATATCAGAAAATCATACAAAAATAGTCCTTTTTTGTTATTTTTCATCATTTTTATCGATAATGAGACTTAAAAATATAGAAATCCAACAAAAAATAATATACCTATTTTTTCAATGGATTTTCTTAATTATTGGATTTTCACTTTACTTTTTTAGAGCATTTTGTTGTTTTCTTTGATTTTTTTTAATAAACAGGTCAAAAATTAATAATAAGTAGCAAAGAAGCTTAGATGGAAAAACGTAAGACATGATGGTGATAAAAAAGACATGGCGGACAAGCAAATGTTTTTTGAATGAAATTAGAAGATGAAAGCGGGAAGCCTAAATTAGGCGGCCAGACCTACTTTTGCAAAAATTCTTGCAGAATGAGCTACAGGCATCCGATCAAGAAAATTTTTGAGTCTAACATAGATTTCACGGCCTAGTAGAACTAACAAGGGAATGTTGGGAAAATTGGTTCGGAAAGTCTTGGTATAGATATCGAAAGTAGGCTAAAACCACCTCATTTTCACTTGTGGCCTTTGTAGAGAGAGCTTTTCGACCTCTTTCGCGCGTCTTTTCCGGAGTCTACAATTGCCTGTTTTCAGCACCGTCTCACACAAGACATGAGGGGTAAGTTCTTCACTCATCGATGATGCATTTTGTATGGCCGATAGATAGTCTAAACCCCTACAAAAAACCCTAGAAACCGAGCAGTGCACGAAGACCCACAACCAAAAACTGACCATAGCGGCCTGTCAGCTCGACCAAATCGGATGAGATGTGAACTATAGCATGTCCTAACATAATAAAACTTTTCTATATCATCAGTCGACCATTCAAAAGGGGTCAAGGGGGTCCCCCGTAGAAAAGCTAGGTTTTTAGTAGATGCCAGAATTTTGATCTGACTCCACAGACAGGTTGCCTACGAGGTTCATATACAATGTTTATGATTGGTTTCATGAAATCAATCAAGGCCCTCGAAAAGCAGAAAACGGCTCGAAGGTTACAAAGCGGCGTCATATTGGATGAGTTGCTTCACGACTATGTTGCGGACAAATTCAAAGCCCCCAAAATTGACTGACCAACTCAACATGCACTATAGTCACAGAAATTAGAAATTTCAGAGTCGACAAAGCACAAAGTGATGCCGGCAAGACCAAACTCGACCAAATTCAAATTAGGACTTGTTTTAGGTGTATAGAATGTGTTTAGGTCCAAATTTTTAAGTTTAGCAAGAAAATTATGATTGCCGTAAATAATCACGATTATTTACTTTTGCGCTATTTTTGCTTGGAAATTGTATCATCATCTCACCTATCATGTGTTAACACCTATTACAAGCCAAAAATCAAGTATGAGCCAAAATGAGCACCTATAACTTGGAAAATTGCCAGAAAACGCAAAGAAGTCTTTGCAAGCCACTTTTTGGGTTATGGACCACATTTCTTGATTCAATATGCCTAGAACCAATTTGTACAAAAAAATGTTGATTTTGGTAGAAATGTTAATAATCGTGATTATTTACTTTCTAGCTCAAATGGGGGAATTTTGATATTTTTCCATCATACATCCAAAGTACATGATGTGTTAAGCCCACTAGCTAAATTTGAACCAATTTGAAGCTCAAAATCTCAAATTTCCATTGTATCTACTGTTTTAGAGACCTAAAGTCAAAATCTGGTACCATTTTCACCCTATGCATCCAAATGAGCCCATATTTCACTCAGAGCATGTATTTGGTATATACTTCAAGCCTGTGATGCCAAGTTTGCAAAAAGTTGGAGAAATTACTTAGCTGTAAATAATTGCGATTATTTACTTTGGTTGAAAAGTTTTGTTTGAACTTGACATTTTTGTTCCTTGCATGTTTTTATGCATCTATGCTTGTTCAAAAATTGATTTGAAGCAAATTGGACTAAAATTGTCAGCATTTCATACTAAAGGACACTTCAGAGAAAAATCCGACAAATCTGCTAACTTTGATACTCTATTCACTGAATAGGAGCCATGCAAGCAGCAGAGAGGGCCAAGAACAAGCTCAACCAAAAAGAAAAGTTGCAGGAGCTACCCGCATAACAATTGGATCCAGATTCAGTAAAAGCCGCCAAGGCAGCCTGTCTTTCAATAGAACAGCTAGAAGAGCATCACACCACAGTGTTCACCCGCAGATTCAAGAGTGAGGAGGGGCATCAGGTAGAGTTGCAACTCCTACCAAAAGAAGTGTATCATGTCATCGGAAATCCTGAGACGAAAGAAGCCAACCGCAAGCTAGGACTCAAAGATTTCTATGAACAAGATCCGTACGGTGTGGATTTTCGATCAAAGAAGATGGAACTGCACGAATTTCTGACCCTCAGGGGAATAATGTTGAAGTGGTGATAACCAAGGAAGTAGTGGCAGAAGCACTCAGACTGCCCACAAGAGGAATGACAATGAGGGCAAGGGACAGTAAAACGGTAGGTACTTTCACCAAAGAAATTACCGTAGCCACCTTTACTGACCTTATTCACAAGCAGGTTGAAGAGCCAGCCATGTTGTACCACCAACACTTTCATTTCCTTGCTAAAAGGCCACCAAGGTATACCACACCCAATCCATTAGGAAAAATATGAACCCTCTAGGGGCCCTTTGGGATTAAGGTTAATTAGAGGCCAACCAATAGGAAGAGGGTGGTGGACACACTCTATACTCTCAAAAAAGTAGGGGGACAAGGTAGCCTTACACCTCTTAATGGCCTCTTACCTAGTGAGAAGGTAAGAGAGGT
This sequence comes from Adiantum capillus-veneris, assembly GCF_014529385.1. NCBI lineage: Eukaryota > Viridiplantae > Streptophyta > Polypodiopsida > Polypodiales > Pteridaceae > Adiantum > Adiantum capillus-veneris. The sequence goes on from NC_140937.1 coordinate 73,601,217, forward strand.
GGCTAGGGAAAAGGGAGGGGGGGGGGGGGGGGGGGGGGGAAACTACTTTGACCTTTTTTCCCCCACTTTTTGGCCCGGATTTAAAAATACACTAAAAATTTCAAATTTTAAAAAATTTCAAATTTCAAGTTTTCCCTCCTTAAAAGGTCCCCTAACCTATTTCATGGTCAAAGAAGTATTTTTGACCTCCAAAAGTAAAAAACGTGCACTAAAAAATTCCAAAAAATTATTTTTTTTCAAAAAATTCAAAACATCATTTTCCACCCACCAAAGTCCTTCCAAACCTATTCTATAGCTAAAAAGTGATTTTCTCTCTCTACAAACCCTTTTCCAAGCTCTCCATGGCTGCAACAACCACATGCACCCCTATAGTCCAGCATTATCTCTCTACTAGCTTTCTCCCATCTCCATTGTAGCACCAAGCAAGCTTCTCCCCCATCTCTTCCCCTTGCCCACCACATAGTTCCACACCAAGCTAGCTCGTCTCCCTTCTCTCACCTCCATTACAGCATGAAAACAAGATTCTCCTCCTTCTACTTTCATTCACTCGCACTACATGGAAACCTCTACTCCCGAAGGTGGAAAAAGCATCAACTCACATGACTTGCATACCACAAGATCAGGAGGTGCGAATAGTGCATGGGCATTGCAAAGATTCATCTCCAACATAAAGATAGAATGGTGAGAAAACTACCCTTGTAGCTTACATTCAGAGCTTAAGATCATCTCCATCTTTAATTTTATCATGCTAGTGGGAATTAACCTCTTTATGGATTTCAATGTTTAGGTTTCACACCTCATAACCTTGGGTGGTGCTATTTTGTTGATGGCTTTGATGCGCCATCTATAGTTTTGTAGCATGTGATTGAGTCTCACAATGTAAGTAAGTTGTGTTATCTATGGAGAGTCATCAAAGATTTTTCTTATAATTTATTCTTTGTATAGTTGTCATTAGATTATTAGAATGATATCATTTTGTACTTTATGACTTTGTGCTCACATAATCTGTTGTTTACTTACAGAGTCAACTTGTTTTGATAGGACATGAGCAAGCAACCATGTGCAGAGATGGAAATCACCCTATTTTTGTTCCGTGAGGAACCTTTCACTACCCTGTTAAAAGGTTTTGATAAGAATAGTAGGATTTTTGTAGAATCTTGAACCAATAGGTACTCTCTAGGAGCTCTTAGAAAAGCCATCCCTATAGTACTACTATCTCCCCTAGTGTCATGGACACACAAATACTCGTGTATATGAATCTCTAGAGGAGAAAGACAAATACTTGTAAGAGAAGCCTAACAGCAACAACATTGTCTCCATTTGTTATTATTTTTATGAGGTTAGATTCCTCTATAAATGCAATATAAATATTTCTTTTTGTTAAATGGTGTCGCACTGAGCGAGAGTATTTAATTTAGATTACTGGAGTTTCATACAGATTTGAGAAATATTGTTGATTTTTATGGATATTCTGATTTGCCTGTAATATGTTTGAAGTTTCAAGTCTTAATCATTCCACCATGAAGAAATTCATGCAATATTTTGATTTCAGTTTAATCACTAATGGTTATTCTTATTAAGTGGATCATAACCTTTGTCAAGATTTCCTCATTTGGGGATGTTGAATATATATCAATAGCAACATTTCAAAAGTTGAGAAAGCTAAATTTTGCTTTCCAAAATGTTATTGTTTCCATACTATGCCTATGCCAAGCTTGACTTAGAGAAATGACAACTTGAGATGGAGGTGTAGATATATAGGGGTGACTTATTATTGATTCTTGTTTCATCATATATATATTATAAAGCCTTTGAGTTTCCACCTTTTTGAGTAGTGTTGATAAGTTTTTGGTATCAACCCTTCTTAAATATCCCTATTCATTCGCTATTGGTAGCTATTTATTTGGTATTGTTGAAGATCATACCAATAGCTATCACCTTGTGAACTTAATTGTTGAATTGTGGATTTAAGTTTTACTATGTAGCTCATTTGGATAGAGAAAGTGTAAACATAAATTATAGATACATGCATTGTTAACATAGAAGATATGTATCACTCAAACCTATATAACTGCTAATCAAGAAACCTTTGGTTGGATACTATAACAATAGGGGTCACATGTGGTTTCAAATACCAAAGAAATGGCTTAACCAAAACATTCCCAAGAACACGAGGTGAACACAAGGAAGTAAAAATTGGCTCCTTGTTTGGTTGATTTCTAGTGCTAAATGTTCTGAGTGCACAAAATCTATGAGGCCTTTGACCTTGGGAGTTCACTAAAGTATATGTAACATAGCACATGTGTTCAACAGAAGGGAGTTTATATTCTTGTAAAGTTACAGAAACATGTGTAGGTAAGGCCTATAAGGGCTACTTTCAATCCATTGTGGTGAACGCACATGATATAGGAAAATTTTACATAGTGAATACTCCGGACATCAAACAGTACAACTCTATCTCATGGCCATACATTAAAACAAAGCCCCTATTTGTCATTTTGAAGCCCCAAGGACCCTCAACAAGAGGGACCACAACGGCGCGTAGAATGGCCATCCAGGCACAAATAGGGACCAAGATATTTCCAAGAACAGGGGATAGACACAAGGAAGTAAAAAATGGTTGATAAGCATGATACAAGGTTTAGGTATCTGCCATTTGGGGGGCGGGGGGTGCTATGAACACATTAAACTGCCCAGTTCTATCTCATGGCCATGCATTAAAAAATCTTGTACTTGTCAAAATGACAAGTACAAGATTTTTTTTTGATGCATGGCCATAATTCAAGTGTTGAAATTTTTTCAAGAGCTTCTAGTGTTCAATTGGCTCCGAATCTGTCTGGGCTTGTCTCACATAAATTTGTTCATCTCGTCGCGCTCTTTGACCATCGTGTGATGCAAAAAAATCATATCCTACTCGGATTCTCCAAAAATCAATGTGCAAGTTGGCAATTTCTTAAAGAATGATGTAAAACAGACATTTCTTACTTTTTCCTTAATCTACGGGCTCGAACGAGCATTAAAACCATGGAATCTGAAAACACTCAGAGAACCAATGTTTTTTATTGTGTTAAGGACTGCATTTCCTACATACAAAACTTTCTCAAAATCTCACCCTAACACCTTCAAAAGTGGCTTCCAAGGAGTGCCCTCGATAAAAAATTGAAACTGAAGGAAAACAATCAGAATGAACTCCTAAACTGTGTACAAACTTTAAAATAACCAAAATTTCCTTTTAAAAAACTTTATTGCTAAAAATTTGAAAATAGACCACCCTTGGACTTCCCACAATGATAGAAATCAAAGAGTTCAAGGAGAGGTCTAGTTTCACAAGTGCATGGTAGGAATCTAATCGAGGTTTATTCCGTCAAGATCTCTTATACTTTATTATGTCTTCTCATGTACAATCTTACCAAACAAAAACAAACTTACAACTTTAAATGACTACAAATTTTATTTAACTTATCAAACAATCTAAAATATGGTAGTCCTAGAGTGCTCTTACACATCAACAAACAAAAAAGTCCAAATTTCTTCTCATTAACTTTGATAAACATACATCTGTGAACAACTTCCAAGGAGTAGTGCGGTCATAGTTCTTACATCCATTCCATGACATGGTATGCTCCTGGGGTGACCTATCACATAAAAATTTCTTTGGTAGGAGTGCCCTCATGTTAGGAAAGGGTGTGTTGTTGCTGATGAAAAGTTTTTGCATTGTCCTACTAGGGATCTCTCCATGTTAGCATAATGATTTTTGGTGTAGTGAGAGCCACATTGCCACTGAGGAGAGCTTTGTGCCATCGTAAAAGCTTCATGTTATGCCAGTTCCTTGAGCCATTCTTGCAAACAACGCCACTCAACTAGCATAGCAAGAGGTCACCTTGTAACAAAAACATGTATGAATTCAACATTTGCAAGCTATATAATGAAAACACTTGTTAAGTATATGTTGTACAAATTTGCAAGTATTTCTATCTAACTGGGAATAAACAATCCTAAAATATACATTAGGATAATATTACCACCCCTAATAAGCATGGATTTGAAGCACCTACCTGCAAGATGTAACAAAGAAGATTGTTTTAGAGGAAAAGTGGTGACACTTGGCCTCTCTAACCTCCAGCCAAGCACTACAAAACAAGTAGAGGCAACACCTTAGATTTCAAAGTTTATGATAAGAAGAACACAATCAAAAGTAACAGGTATATTGTTACCTTGCATAAAGGGGTGTTTTATTCAAATATGTGATGGTATTGGCAAGATATTGAAGAACCATCAACATTCATCTCACCGATGGTACGACATTCCTGGGATGACCTTTGCTCACCCTCACATGTGACCTTCGGTGCAAACGTTGCAAACAAGCAAATATGTATGCATACGCTTTGTGATGTCCTTGAGCACCATGGTAGCTGTTGCATGAGGAAGCAAAGGATGAAAAGAGAGAGGGGGGAGGGAGAGAGAGGAACATGGGAGGAGACAAGGGGGTAGTGGGGGAGAGAGAGAGAGAGAGAGAGAGAGAGAGAGAGAGAGAGAGAGAGAGAGAGAGAGTGGAGAAGGAGGAGAGAAGGGGGCAGGGAGGGAGAGGGAGGAACATGGGAGGAGAGAAGGGGACAGTGGGGGAGAGGGAGAGAGAGGGGAGGAGGAGGAGAGAAGGGGGCAGTGAGGGAGAGGAGAGGGAGAAAGGAGAGAGGAGGAAGAGAGAAGATTTTTTTTTTTGGGGGGGGCAGTTTGTTTTTGAAAAATTGGACTTTTAGTGCTTGTAAGTTTAAAAAAAGGTCAAAAAATACTTTTTTGATGTGGATATATGTTGGGGGGGAGTTTTAAGTCAAAAATAAGTAAAAATAACTTTTTTTTTTAAAAAAGTCAAATTTTGGCTCTTAGTGATCTACGTTTTTGATGATGTGGCCACACCTCTTTACTCCCTTCACTTTCAAAAAGCTAGAGAGAGAAGGTGACCTCCTAGGTCCACATCCTACATGTGTCTAAAAAAAAGGCTAGAAAAACCTACTCAAAACTAGCTTCTTGAATGCCCTTGTTCCCTTAACCCTACACACCATTAGCCTTAATCCCTAAAAATTAGGATTTCTTACAAGGCCCATGCAAGGTTCATATTTCTCCTAATGATGCAGTTGCCACCACCTTCACGCAAGTCCTTAAGTCAACAATCAGGCAACTGGTGGACCACGCACAATATGTCTTGACCACTTTGAAAGGCACAAAGAAAGAAGAAAAGATTTACTTACCTGGGTGCACCAGAGGTATTGACAAGAATTGCATACCATGCCATCGGCATGGCTGACAACCTACCACCTGCCCCATACCAAAATACTTGGATAGTGTTAGCTCAACCATCTCCTCGATCTACAAGATCAGCCAAGAGATCCTACAAATCTGATGAGAATTGGTTGAAAGCGCGCCGAAAAGGCACAGTAGTGAAAGCTCGGATAATGAAGAAAAGAGATCACAAAGGGAGGAAATGAAGAGAAAAGCCGTGGTAGCACACCAAGAAGAGCCCGTGCAAAAGCAAGTCCGATTTGAAAGAGAGCAACACACATACCAACGCAGCTGACAAGCACAAGGAAAGGACCCCAAAAAATGGGTGCCTAGTGGACTTAAGGGACCAAGGACCAAGCATCACATCAGGAAGCAGGCTGAAGAAACCGCTGAAGTACTGGAATGGATGTACCAAGAAGCAGAAGCTTTCAAGCTAAAGGAAGCCAAAGAAGCGGCAAAGAAGGCAAAAGAGGTGGAAGAACATAAAGAGAATGCAGAGAAGACCACTGCACAAGGAGAAGCACAACATGCCCAAGGTCATGTGTCTCCTTGCATCTCTTCCCCTGTCTCTGAACACCAAGATCAACCAATGCCGAGCCCACCACCATCATCGATAGTTAAAGACACAACAAATGAGTTAATGAAAGAAGCAGAAGCTAAACATGAAAAGGCAGATGAATTTTCACAAGAACCAGAACACAAAGAGGAAGTTGAATCTTCACAAGAAGCTGAATCTACACAACAAGCAGCTGGATCTACTCAAGAGTAGTCAATAGAGAAAGAGCTAGAGACAGAAAAAGAAGCTAGTCCTGCAACAAAAGAGGACACCACATAGTTTGAGTAGCCAAAGGAGCAAAAGACAGAGGAAACACCCTCTACCGCCGCAGCAAAGCAAGAGAAGGCCGAGGCACCACTCTCTACCTCAATGGAAAAACAACAACCACAACTACAAGAACAACAGCAACCAGCCGTCCTGACACAACCAACAGACACCCATGAGGCTACAGAAACATCAAGATAGTTGGCACGCAATGAAGATTGGAAATCCAATGACGAAGTCATCTTGCAGGTTGATGAATATGCTAAGCAAATGCAAGAGATGATAGAAAGGCTTCGCTCAATAGCACTTCGCCGTAGCACACGGGCCAAAGAGTTAGAGATGATGATCGACACACTCCAAGGGGAGTTAGACGATGTGAGCGGGATGAAAACACACACAGCGCCTCTATAACGACCCGACACACACTCTTGGGAAGATACACACACACACTATGGGGCACCACTCGGCTTACACAACACACCTGGCCGAGACAGGGAACACACCTCTGGAGTGAGAGGAGAGAGACTATCCACTTGCCCACTCCACACAAACACACACACACACACACACCCAAAAACTCAGCTCAAAAGAGGAGAATTTCTGATGTTTAGATACAAATGAGCTTGGGCCAACACCAATGGGGCAAACAGCTCACACAATATGGGTAAAATAAGCCAGATACAATCACAAACTGGAGCAGAAACTTCGCTCATAGGAGAAACTTACACAGAAAAACAGCAGGAAAAGAGTGAGGAATTTGGCAAAATGGACAGCGCCATCGCGTCCGGAACGGCCCAAAACCCCAGTCTACAATGTCAAAGTGCTCAAATCCGACCTCGGATGAGCAGTTTACGGCCAAAACAGGCTCCAAAATGAGCAAAAACACACCTGCGGCTGTTCCTCCTCTCTTCTCCACGTTTTTTCTGGTCTTCTCTCAGTTTTTTCAGTTCCCACACTTAGCTTTATTAGTTGGGCACCCTTGGCCTTTTAGATGACCTCAAACGAACCCCGAACAGGCCAAAAACTGACCTCGCGGTGCATAGTTGTCACCTTTTTGCATCATCCGCACACTTGGCACTCGACTTTTTTCAATAATGCATCCCACCACCACGTGAAGTGGCCCCAAAATATGGTCTTCATGATGACCTCTCTGCATAATTATCACAAGAAAACATCCACGTTGTGTCCGTCCTCATCCGCGTGCAAATATTGACCTCGTTCGCCCTCCTGACACCACTAGATGCCATCTGACGCACCTGCTTACCTCACGTCGTCGGCCCGCGGATAGCTTCCTCGAGAAGTTTTACGCGCTACCAACTCCTCCTTATTGTAGAAAAAACACACTGGTATTGGTAATAGTGAAAATCGATGCACTATGTACATGCTGTCCTACCTGTACACATGTGGGCCCCACATAACCACCTGGCTAAGGAAAATGGGCAATTCTTTATTTGATGCACCATGCATGTGTATGTACATATGCGCAATCCCTTGCTCCAAAAAACTCCTGACATAATTTGCCCACCCCCTAGCCTGCTAGATCATTCATGATCAGCAGCAGCAAAGAGAGATATGAGACTCGCCGCATCACATGTCTCCTCATCCTTCACCAACATTGCTTGCTCCACAGACAGTTCATCTTGCTCCACCATCATCAATCTAGCATGATACAATTTAAGACGCAATCCATTTACCCTTGACTAATGTAGAACACCATCCAGGTTAGCCAGCTGATATGTGCCATTTGGAAAACACTCTACTACCTTGAAAGGGCCTTCCCACTTAATTTGAAACTTCTTTTGGAAGGTGTTGTCCAGCTTACTGTTGTAGCGCAAAACCAAGTCATGTTGCTTGATACCCTTACTTTTGACCTTTTCATTTAGCTTTGTCAAAGCCTTATCCTGCATCTGCTTATAATGCTCCAAAGCGCTCATCCTATCCAACTGGACCTCTTGTAACTGCAAGAGCCTCTCTTTGAATGCATCACTAGGCGGCCCAAGCAACTTCTCTAACATCTTGACCGCAGGCAACTCTACCTCCACAGGCAATAGTGCTTCCTTTCCATACACCAAATGAAATGGAGTAAACCCTGTACCTGTCTTCACCGAAGTACGGTAAGCCCATAATGCACTAGGCAATTCCAAATCCCAATTCTTTCCTTGGTGCTCTGTCACTTTCGAAAGAATCTGTACCAACTCACCATTGAATCTTTCATTCAAGCCATTACACTGCGGGTAATAAGGAGTGGTATGCTGGTGCCTAATCTTCATCTTTGCACATAAAAAATCTAGCAGTTTAGCTCTAAAGCCAGGCCCCTTATCTGAAAGTAACTCCAGTGGCACCCCAAACTTCCTTTCCATACACCAAATGAAATGGAGTAAACCCTGTACCTGTCTTCACCGAAGTACGGTAAGCCCATAATGCACTAGGCAATTCCAAATCCCAATTCTTTCCTTGGTGCTCTGTCACTTTCGAAAGAATCTGTACCAACTCACCATTGAATCTTTCATTCAAGCCATTACACTGCGGGTAATAAGGAGTGGTATGCTGGTGCCTAATCTTCATCTTTGCACATAAAAAATCTAGCAGTTTAGCTCTAAAGCCAGGCCCCTTATCTGAAAGTAACTCCAGTGGCACCCCAAACTTGCAACATATTTCATCATACACAAATTTTGCCACATCCTTTGCAGTGATTTGTTTTACTGCTATAGCCTCTGCCCATCTAGAGAGATAGTCCACTGCCGTCAAGATATAGCTTTTGCCCCTGCTTGTGATAGGTAACGGGCCTATTGCATCAATCCCCCACTTTTCAAACACATCAAATGCCATAATGGTTTTTCGTAGCTCTGGCTTCAACACTCTCTTCCCAAATGCTTGACACCTATTGCAAGACCTACACCAATGGTGAACATCCTTGTGCAAACTAGGCCATACATACCCCTCTTGCAAAATCTTATGCAAGGTGATCTTTAGAGCAAAATGGCCACCACATGCGCCTTCATGATTCTCTTCCAACACTCTGTAAAGATCCTCCCGCCAAGGTACACGTCTCAACACGAGATCAGCCCCTTTCATGTATAAGACATCACCAATCAATTTGTACCTGTATGCTCTACGCACAAAGCCATACTTCTTAGACTTCTGAATCTCCTTTGGAATGATTCCTGTTAGCAAAAATTCCTCTTCTTGAGCCAAAGTTTCCCGGCCATGATAAAGAGGTAAAGTGGTCCTCAACACGAATAGCTCCCCAATCATGCCTTGAGCTGCTTCATGTGCCTCTCCATTTAGAGCACGTTCAATGTGTCTAATGCTCCATGCTTCGAACCTTTTTAACAGGCCTTTAATTCTGAAGCACATTTCCTTCAATGAGGTGTTCTTGCTCTTCCACACACCCAGCACTTGCTTCACCACTAACAAGGCATCACCTTTTATGCTCAACCTTCGAACCCCATGCTTCAAACAAATGTGTAATCCGGCTTCCAATGTAGCATATTCAGCCTCATTGTTACTATGCGCATCCAATTTGAACCCTCTCTTGCATACTAGCTTCCCCTCTGGATCATAAAGTGCTATACCCCCTGAAGCTGCATCATGGCTCTTTCTGTATGAACCATCAAAGAACAACACATGTGCATTGCTGATCTGTGGCACTTCTTCAACTACCTTTCTCACCACCTTTTCCTTAACAATAAGGGGATTCTCCTTGTAGGTCAACAAATCAGCTAGGGTAGCCCTTGTACTATCTTCCACTAGAAAAGAGAACTCAAACTCTTGCAGCTCAATTACCCATTTCTTCACCACATTTGACATGTTAATACCATTAATTAACTGTGGCAAAAAGGCATAACTCATCAAGAAAACAAAAGGCCGTGGTAGCAAGCAATGACGAAATCGTCGACAAGCAAATATTACACTGGCCATCACTAGCTCTACTTCCGATAACTTTCTCTCCACTACCAACTTCACTCGGCTTGCACAATACACTGGCCTCATATAATGGCTGCCCTTCCCCTTTTGCAATAGCATGGCTCCAATGGCATCATCCCCTACTGATGGATTTACATAAAAAACTTTCTCCCAATCAGGAGCCTGCATGGCTGACAACCCCCCTAACACCTCTTTCACCTCTTGAAACACTTCTTCACACTTGTCATCCCATTGCAATGGATCATGCTTTGCCACTTGCTGTAATGGATAAAGAAGCTGCGAAGACAATGGAATAAACCGTGCCATGTACTTCACTTTGTGTATAAAGGTTGCCAATTGCTTCGTACTCATAGGTGATGGAAGAAGAATAATAGACTTCACCTTATCTGGATCAGCCTCAATGCCATTTTCTGACACCATATGGCCCAATAACTTCACCCTTGGTTGTGCTAGATGACATTTCTTTGGATTTAGTTGTCCTCCACATTCATCATATCGAGCCAATACCATCTGCAACTTCTCATGATGCTCAGCCCTACTGCTATAGACAGAGAAGTCGTCCATAAAAGCCTTAACACAACTACCAATGAATGGTTCAAGCACCCAATTTGCTCTTTCTTGATAGAAAGATGGTCCATTTGACAACCCAAACGGCAACACTGTGTAGCAATAGTAGCCCCATGGCGTAATAAAAGTTGTCTTTGTGCGGTCTTTAAGAGCAATCTTCAATTGAAAATAGCTTGAAAAACCATCACACACACTGTACCTCTCATAACCTGCCACTGAATCCAAGATCTGATCGATGAATGGAAGAGGATATGGGTTCTTCTTAGTGGCTGCGTTTAAGGGCTTAAAATCTACACAAATCCTCCACTTCCCATCCTTCTTTGGACTGACTACTACTGGACTCACCCATTCTATGGTCTCCACAGGGACTATGAACCCTGCCTTCAATAACTTGTCCACCTCTTCCCGCAAGGCTTCCATTTGCTCTTGACCCATCCTTCTTAGCCTTTGCCGCACTGGCTTAGAACCTTCTTTCAGCTCTATATGCATCTCTTCGCCCTTGAACCCTCTGATCTCTTCATATGAAGTAATGAACAAATCAGGAAAACTAGCCATCATATGCAAAAATATATCCTTCTCCATAGCTGAGAGGTCTCTACTAATCATTTGCGTCATTAATTCCTGCTTTTTTGACAACTCAACCTTGGTTTGCATCAGCCCTTCAATCACTTCATAAGGTCCTTCACTTTCATCTTCAACTTCATTCGCAAATGCGACTAAACCACACTCCTGGATTTCTTTATCCATCAAAAGAAATGCAACATCAGCATCTTCATTACTGCTGGTAGTGCTATCACTGTCCTCATCTGTCACCATGGAAGAGTCTTCATCACTAGACTCATCCTCATCTTCATAAAGCTCCTCTAATCGTTTCCTTGTGTCCATATTATAAAGCTTCTTGGTACCTGTCTTTCCATAGAGGCTAATCGTACCATGTCGCCAATCTTGAACAGATCCCACTGCACGTAACCATGGTCTGCCCAGTATAATAGGATATGCTCTCAACCCTGCTGGCATCACATGAAAATCAACCACTGCCTTTGCATCATATGCCTCCACTTCTAAGCTTTTTACAACACCCAAGCATTTTACTTTTTGATGGTTTGCCAATCTGATCCGAAAACCTGACACCCCAGCCACTGTGAGACCCATCTTCTCAACGCATGAGTGTGTTATGACGCATATTTGGGCTCCGCCATCCACATAACCTTGTCCCAAATTTTTCCTTTTATGCCACACATCTACTATTGGACAAATGTCTGGTAGCTCGTCCATTGCCAACACCTTCACTGAACCTCTCTCTGGCTCTTTCTCCATTGGGTTAACCATCCTCTTCCACTGTCGCTTTAGTTTAGGAACCATTTCTATGAGCTGCCCAAAAGTAACATCTGCCTTCCTGCTCGTCAGATCCTCCTTCAAGTCATAGCTTAATTGCCCATCCCCTAGTGGAAAATCTGAAACATGAAACTTTCGACGAGCTCTCCTTTTCCTCTTGGCCTTGACATCCTCGCCTTCATGGCTCTTTCCTTTCTTCTTACTAGGACCCGGGGCACTTCTTCCTTCCTTTTCCTCTGTGGTCCTCTTCCCAATAGGCATCACTAATGTATCCTCTAGCTTTGATGCCTTCTCCAAGGTGACTACACTTAGCACTTTTGTCTTTCCCTTTTCCTCCTGGGTCAGTCCACTGGTTCCTTCGTCTCCCTTAATTTCGATGCCATAATCATTTGATCTAGTTAGCACCTGTCTTGGCAATGGATACATGTCTCCCCCCATCCTTGGTGGCTTATCACATTGCGGGCTGATGTGACCCAACTCTCCACAATTATAACATGTGGGCGTCTGCCTCCAAAACCTACCATTGCTTTGTCCAACACCATTCCTAGGCCTTTCTTCACCTCCTTGCTGATTTGCAAACCTCCCTCGACCTCGATTATTTCCCACTTGACCTAGCATGTTTAGGCTGAGATTCTTCATCAAATCAACCACTTGCCTCATGTCTTGCCTTAGGCCATCATCTTGCACTGCTGTAGTGACCACTGCTGGCATAACCTGAGTAGTAACAGGAACCACTGGTTCATGATGAACCCCTGACATGCGCCCTTGTAAAGACTCTATAGGCTGAAATTCAGACCTCATTGGCAAAGACTCCACCCCTAACTGACTCATTTTCCTCAGCTTCCACTCTTTGTTCCTTGCTACCTCTAGTGCATCTTCATATGTCCTAGGCTTCTTTAGCTCCACTCTCCAACGTATATTCTCCCAAAGACCAGCCAAGAACCTGTCCTTCTTCATCATGTCAGGCGGGGGTACCTGTGGTGCTAAAGCCTTGCACATTCGCTCCCATGCCAATGAAAACTTACGTATGTACGCATCTACTGGCTCACCTTCCTTTTGCACCAAAGCCTGTACTTCTTGCCACACTTTGTCAGGGTCTTCTATCTTCACAAACTCCACTTCCAATCCATGCCTTAGATTGTCCCAACTCAATCTTATAGGTGGATCAGCCATACGCAACTCCTCTTCAAATGCTTTGGACCAAGCTCGTGCATCACTCTTCAAACAAATTTGGAGAAGGCGTAACATTTGCGTAGGGTCATGAATCTGGTTGCTAATGCAGGCAACCTCCATCTTTTCCAAAAATTCTTCCACATCTTCATCACTTCTTCCATGAAACTCGGGATAAGAGAAAGCCATGGCTACCCAAATTATGATGCTTTGAGAACCCCTTCGAACACACGTGCAAGAACCCAAAACTTTTCACTTCCCAATCCCCAGAAACTTCAATGGAGCTCAGCTTTAGATGAGAACAAACACATGCACATCAAATGAGTTTTCATAGTTGATCATCGGAATTACAACAGGCAAAGGACATTCCAGGATCTCTCTCAATCTTCTTGGCCCAAACATAAAGACTATGCACTGCTAGAAAAAGATCTTCCTGGACACATGAACATTAATCTGAATTCTTTGAGTTAAATGAAATGGAGTGAATTGAGGGCCATTTTGATCATCCATTAAAGCCAACCATGAAGCTCCCAAGAAGGCACACCTGACTCAACCTCTGATTTTGCCAGAATTTCAGCAGCATAACAGCATAAATGGCTCATAATACCAAAAAACCAGCCATCATAACTTGGGAAAATTTTGCCAGAGTTTCCCCAGAAGTAGAGCAGTAGGAACCCAAAATATAGACTGTCTATGTATGCATAAACTGTCAACAATAGAACCCGAGCATCAAGTAGGACTCACTAGTACATAGCCTATGGCGAGGTCACGAAAAGGGTGCTCCAGCTACCTGTATCACCGAAAGGATCTCCACATTTGAGAATCCCCCAGCTCAATAAAAACCTCACGCTATCGACCCTCACACGAAAGCTAATGCAAATCGCGTATAGTCAAGTCTCAGAAATGACTATCTTCCAGACCAAGTCTCAGAAATGGCTGGGACTGCCAAATACAACCAAGTTTGGCTCCACAAATGCGTACAATGGCAGTTTCCACAAGTAACGTACAATTCAGCAGACAATGCGCTCAAATAGGCGCCAAGTGATGCATTCCCACAACAACTGCAAGTGACATCATTGCTAGTATATCACTGTACTCCGGCTACCTGTACCTGTGTGAATCACCTGTACCTGCACCTGTCCCTGTAACCTGTAACCTGTAACCTGTAATCCCGAATCTCGAAGATTGAAGCTCGAAGCAGAAGGTACTCGAAGAAGATCCTCCGTGGGGGCGCCAAAAGAATGTGAGCGGGATGAAAACACACACAGCGCCTCTATAACGACCCGACACACACTCTTGGAAAGATACACACACACACTATGGGGCACCACTCGGCTTACACAACACACCTGGCCGAGACAGGGAACACACCTCTGGAGTGAGAGGAGAGAGACTATCCACTTGCCCACTCCACACAAACACACACACACACACACACGCACCCAAAAACTCAGCTCAAAAGAGGAGAATTTCTGATGTTTAGATACAAATGAGCTTGGGCCAACACCAATGGGGCAAACAGCTCACACAATATGGGTAAAATAAGCCAGATACAATCACAAACTGGAGCAGAAACTTCGCTCATAGGAGAAACTTACACAGAAAAACAGCGGGAAAAAAGTGAGGAATTTGGCAAAATGGACAGCGCCATCGCGTCCGGAACGGCCCAAAACCCCAGTCTACAATGTCAAAGTGCTCAAATCCGACCTCGGATGAGCAGTTTACGGCCAAAACAGGCTCCAAAATGAGCAAAAACACACCTGCGGCTGTTCCTCCTCTCTTCTCCACGTTTTTTCTGGTCTTCTCTCAGTTTTCTCAGTTCCCACACTTAGCATTATTAGTTGGGCACCCTTGGCCTTTTAGATGACCTCAAACGAACCCCAAACAGGCCAAAAACTGACCTCGCGGTGCATAGTTGTCACCTTTTTGCATCATCCGCACACTTGGCACTCGACTTTTTTCAATAATGCATCCCACCACCACGTGAAGTGGCCCCAAAATATGGTCTTCATGATGACCTCTCTGCATAATTATCACAAGAAAACATCCACGTTGTGTCCGTCCTCATCCGCGTGCAAATATTGACCTCGTTCGCCCTCCTGACGCCACTAGATGCCATCTGACGCACCTGCTTACCTCACGTCGTCGGCCCGCGGATAGCTTCCTAGAGAAGTTTTACGCGCTACCAACTCCTCCTTATTGTAGAAAAAACACACTGGTATTGGTAATAGTGAAAATCGATGCACTATGTACATGCTGTCCTACCTGTACACATGTGGGCCCCACATAACCACCTGGCTAAGGAAAATGGGCAATTCTTTATTTGATGCACCATGCATGTGTATGTACATATGCGCAATCCCTTGCTCCAAAAAACTCCTGACAATGACAAACTTCATGTCATCAATGATCTGGAAAGGAAAGTGCAGGAGCTAAGAGTAGAAGCTGAAAAACATCAGCTCGCTAGAGATAAGCAACAAAAAGAAATGGAGGAGTTGAGTGAGCTGCTTACCAAATTGTCAGATGCATGCAAATCCAAGGATGATCAGCTGAAGGAAGTTACAAATGAACTTCTCACTACCACCCTATCAGCTCAAAAATTCCAGGCACAATTAGATGTAAACAATGATTCTCTACAATATTCAGAACAAAGAATCAATGATCAAGCGATATTCTTGCATCAAATACGAGAAAATCCAGCCGTCGCTTCGATCAAAGGTACAAACGAGGTCTACAAGGAACTAGAAAAGGAAAATAAAGACCTCGAGCTGGAGCTGAAGTTACAGAAATCTCAGTGCAGAGACCTGGCCTTAATGCGGGTCCAAAAAGAAGATGAATTGCTGAAGGAGATAGCTGAACTCAAAAGAGTCAACCAGCTACTGAGAGAGGAAAGGCCGGAAACGCAAGAAGAGGTAGGCACTTCGGAGCAGCCTCAGATAGAAATACCCTTAGTATCATTTGCTAAAATGGAGGCACAGTCCACAGTAGAGCTGAGTGGCGAGGAAGATTTTTAGGTACCCATTATAGAAGAAGACACAGTGCCCATGGTCTAGCTCTCAAAGGCTGAAGAAGATGCACCAAAAGAAAAAGTTACACAAGAGGTAGATGAGCAGTGGAAGGTAGCAATGGATTGGGAGCTGAGAGTACTTCATTCTATCACTGTCACACAACTCACTCCAAATCAAATAAATGTGCAATGGCACCAACAATCTCTGCCCTACCCTCTGATTAAAGTTGAGTTGCTACAGTTAAAAGAAAGGCTTTACACAAACATGCAAGTTGAGGGCGCAGATAAAGACCACCCGAAGTGGAGGTTGAGCTGGCTGAACAAAAACCCAAAATACTTGATTCTATCCATGAGAGCACCTATAGCCCTACAAAAAGATCCGACTCTGTCCTGTACCAAGAGTAAGGACCTGGATAGAACATGAGGCACTCCTGAAGAAGCAGCCAACTTGGCTGAATTACCCCAGATTGCCTGCTCCAGAAAAGGGACCAGCACGACTGAAGAATACATGGTGAAAACCCTAAAGGGCGCCATATCATTCTTTAAATTATACCAAATTTGTCATGCGTTATGCTATATAAGATCTGCAAATGCTACTCACGTCCATCGAAGTGTTCAATGAGCCAGAGTAAGCAGGCACCCCTTGGATGTCATTCCTCGAGGGTAACAAAGGTTTGTGCTATGATCTCAGTGGCCAACCTTCCAAAGAAGTCCTCTATGGCTTCTACGCCAGATGCATATTTCTACCTTCACAAAATATGTTGGCATTCGAGGAAGCTTTCTACATGGGATTCTTCACCTGGCGAATGAAAATATTTGCACCAGTGATCCGCAACCTCACATCAAGGTTTGTAGGCTACTCAGCGGTGGAGCTAAAAAACAGAGTAACTATGTAGTTTTTGCAAGTGCCAGATAAAGAAAGGAAGATTAGATACCAAAAGACACTAAGTGTTCTTAAAGACCGCCTTGCCAGTCGGCCAACCTGAAGACTACTTCAGCCCATAAAGTTGTGTCAAGGGACGACACAGACGAGGAGGGGGGGAATGTTAGCAGCAAGCTAACACGGATACCATTTTTCGGAGTGCTCATTGTAAAACTCTTATTATTTTGATAAATTGGGGATATTGTAACTCCTTTTTTCTCGGATAAACTCTGTAATTAATGAGCCGAGGCTACAAGCTTCCAGATTGTATCAACCTGTCATTACCCATCTTTGGTAGAACTCCGAGATTATTAGTTTTGAGCAGCCAATTTTTTTAAGTTATTGTTAACTTTTGGATAATGAAATACACAACGTGAGCTAACGGTGCTCACTCCTCTCCTTCTCGTGCTTCCTACTCCCTCCCCGCTTGTCACATTGCAGTCACATTTGTTGCATTGCAACCGCAGGTAAGAGCCCTACGCATTGACGTAAACACATCACGGTATTTTGTAGCTTTTGGCGTCGCCGACCCGTGGCCTAATCTCATCATAACTAGGGATTTACACTTCCAAATACGAAATTAAGCATAGGTGGGGTATTGGGGAATCATTGCTAAGCATATAGATACATTTTGGGTCCAAAACGACTAGGTTAAAAATCCCTTGCTGTTAATAATCGCGATTTATGCACTTGACCGAAAGTGGCGTTTGAGACCATAAGCATGTGTGCTTAGGTATTATAAACATGTTCTAGAAGTTTTGTTATGTTTGGATGTCATCTGATCCTGTAACGGATGTGATTTGTTTGTCGATGAGCGATTGGCTTTTGGTGATTTCAGTCACTTGAGTGTAGCTTGAGTTAGATACGATTTGTTAGTCGTTTTCCGAGAGATTGAGATAATCATGAATGGTTAAGTCATGTGCTTGAGTTTTGATGGACTTGATAAGTAATGATTGGTTAAGTCATGTGATTGAGTTTTGATGGACAAGATAAGTCAAGATCGGTTAAGTCAGGTGAATGAGTATTAATGAATCAAATAAGTAATGATTGGTTAAGCCATGATACGATTGAATTTTTAGTGGACTAGTTAATTCTAAGTTTCAAAAATACTCTATTGATTTGAGTTATTATAAACATTGATATACACTTGGGGAAATCCTCAAATTACTTCTACGTTGGGAACCCTCAAAAGGAAGCTATTTACACAGAAATTCAAGAAAAGGAATTTTTGCTCAAACAAATGCAACTACCCTCTTTTAGATGAGAGGGTGTTGATATTGATCAAGATAGAGAAGTGTGGATTAAGGCTTTGGATGTCTACTGCAAAGACACCACCCTTTTGGACATAATGATGGACGAGCTAGTAATAAGAGTAGGAGTACCCTCACTTTTTCACTTTTTTTCTCGAGATGAGGACATCTCGAATATATAAGTTTGGGAGATTATAATATACCCAACATTTTTTCAATAAATCCTATTTCATTTACTTTGCAAAAGTGTTTGAGGTTCGAATTTTGTTAATTCATAAAGCGTTCCAATGGAACGATCGGATAAAAAATTAGACTCTTGAACTATTATTAATGGCCTTTATTCACTTCGAAAAAATAGGTTGATATGGAAAACTTAAGCATCAAGTCTATTTCTAAAGATAAGAGTTGACTCTTAACAAAAGAGGAGTATCTTTAGAAAACAAAGAGTAGAAGGAGTATTTTTAGAAGAGAAGGAGTAGAAGAGTATTTTTAGGAAAGAGGGAGTATTTTTAGAGAAGAAAGAGAATTGAATCAAATTAGAGCTTCATTTCTTGGAAGCCAAGCTTCTCTTAAATTAAGAGACTTGAATCGCGCATCAGAATGTGTGTGTACATTTTTTTAATAAAGCGATGAACGTGCACGAACTTATCTTTTTGCTTTCTGCTATTCTTAGCTTGTGCTTTTGGCTCTTAAGAGCCTATATAAAGGCCCCTCTTCCCTTACTTTCAGACATACACACACAGAGAGAAGTTCTCAGAAGCCGAATCTCTCTTGCAATAACATCGAAGTTACCTTCTCTCCCTCAACCTCTAACCCTCGACCCATCTCCATCTCTACCACCATCATGTTGTTCATCGGAGTTTTGAGTTCTTTTTCTCTCTTTCTTACAATCTTCTCGGCAAGCAAGGAAACCGTAACTCTGCTTCTGACATCGAAGCTTTCTTTTCTCTTTCGTGATATAACGGTCCTGTTAAGTATGGAGCCTCATTTACCCCTTGTGATTTTCTGTGGTAAAAGCGCACATTTGTAGGGCCTCCATTATGAGGAGAAGCCATCGTGCATGAAGGAAAAACACTCACCGAAAACCGAAATTTTCACGGCCAAGAATCAGGGGCAACTTTAGGGGCCTCAGGGGCTGAAACCCCCGAGACTTTTTTTTTCCTTCGCTGGAATATTCCTTTTCGCCGGAGTATTATGGTCGGCCGGCGGCCGGAAAGTGGTCAGAAAATGACCGATCGGTTGGCCGGTGGCCGGTGGTCGGAAGTCAATGGCTGGTGGCCGAATTCAAAAGCGGATTTGTCTACACAAGGGTGACCACACATGGGCAGATTGGAGGGTCCGATTTGGACTTATTCACACAAGGGCGGCTACACATGGCTGTCTCTCATAAAAGAGGGTAGTCCTTTTGGCCTATAAAAGGAGGCCATTTCGACACACATTTCATAGTGTGAAGTTGATGCAACAAGGTGAGTGTGAGGAGGTGAGAGTGAAGCAAGGCGGGAGCTCTATTAAGGGTTTAATCCCTTTGTAAACTACTTCTTCTTTTGAAGTGCTAAAGCCATTGAGTGGCTACTTTTCCGTGGACGTAGCCCACATTGGGTGAACCACGTATATCGTGTTTACTGTCTCTCTCTCTCTACTCTATAATCTCTTGTGTGTGAAATCTATCTCTCTCCATTAAGTAATCTACTCAAATACCTATTTAGCTACGTCTTATGTCCTAACAACAACTGGTATCAGAGCAAGGTTTGCTCGTAGCTAAATTATCTCAAGGAAAGGATTCCTTGAATTGAGTGGGAGTTATGGCGGAGGAAGGGAAGCTCAAGATTGAGAAGTTCAACGGCAAAAACTACCAACATTGGAAGATGTAGATTGACGACTATCTCTATTAGAAGGACCTCTATTTTCCACTAGGCGGCAAAGAAGCCCACAACGATGGCAGATGAAGCATGGATTGTCCTTGATAGAAAGGCACTGGGAAAAATCCGGTTAAGCTTGGCGTCAACGGTGGCCTTCAATGTTCGGAGATGAAGACCACGGAGGACTTGATGAAGTTGTTTGATGACTTCTATGAGAAATCATCGGCATCCAATAAGCTATTTCTTATGAAGCGCTTGTTCAATCTAAAGATGGCAGAGAATGGTTTAGTTGCAGAACACCTAAATGACTTCAACAAAAACATAAGTCAACTTCCATCGGTGAAAATCAATTTCGATGATGAAGTGCGAGCTCTCCTTATACTATCATCTCTACCGGATAGTTGGGACAGCCTTGTGATGGCTGTAAGTAATTCTATTTCTGGCACAAATACTCGTAAGTTTGATGATGTTGTGGGTGTTCTCCTAAGCGAGGAAATACGAAGGAGAAGCATAGGAGAATCATAAAGTGCTGCACTATCAGTGGAAACAAGAGGAAGGCCTAAGGAGAGGTTCAAAAATCAAAAAGGTCGTGATCGCTCAAGGCCGAGCAAGTCACGCACAAAGTCAGTTCTTGAATGTTGGAACTGCGGCAAGAAGGGCCACGTCAAGAAGGATCGATGGTCCAAGAAGAAGAAGGAGGCAAATTTTCAAGACAACAAGCCAACATCGGAGGCCAATGTGGCAAGTAAAGTAGAGCAAGATGCTCTAATTCTCTCATTAGACAATGTATCTAATTCTTGGATAGTAGATTCCGGGGCTTCATTCCATGCGACACCACACAAGCAACATTTCCAAGATTACACCAAAGGTAATTTTGGGTATGTATACTTGGGAGATGATGAAGATTGTGAGATTGTTGGCAAAGGTACAATTTCTGTCAAAACTGCTAACGGAAATGAGTGGAAGCCTAAAGATGTTAGGCACGTTCCTTCTCTTCACAAAAAATTGATCTCTACAGGACAATTGGATGATGAAGGTCACAACATTGCATTTGGAAACAAACGGTGGAAGATCTCAAAGGGATCTTTGGTGGTTGCCAAGGGTGAAAAAGTCGGTACACTTTACTTGTGTACTGTTAGCACGCAACCTTCAGCTTGTGCAACAACTACAGAAGTTGACAGTGCGGTGTGGCACTACCGGCTTGGGCATATGAGTGCCAAACGAATGCAAATCCTTCAAACAAAGAAGCTTCTACCAGGTTTGAAAGAAGTGGACTTAGAGTTCTGTGAAGATTGCGTTTATGGTAAACAAAAGAGAGTAAAATTTCAAAAATTAGGAAATGAAAGAAAAAATAAAAAACTTGAGTAGGTTCATTCTGATGTTTGGGGTCCTGCAAGTACACCATCACTTGGTGGCTCATTGTACTATGTAACATTCATAGACGATGCGACTAGAAAAACATGGATTTATGTCATGAAGAATAATTCCCATGTATTTTCCATATTTCAAAGGTGGAAAGCCTTTGTGGAGAATGGAACAGGTACCAAGGTTAAATGTCTCAGATCCGACAATGGAGGTGAATATTGCAGCCAAGCTTTTGAAAACTTTTGTGCTAGCAATGGCATTCGGAGGCAAAGGACAACCCCAAGGACACCTCAACAAAATGGGATTTCGGAAAGGATGAACAGAACAATCATGGAGCGAGCAGGAAGCATGCGGCTACATGCAGGCCTACCGCTTGAGCTGTGGGCGGAAGCTGTAAGTATGTCTTGATCCGTGGGTCAACATCACGACATAACTCGACTGGTTAAAGCATCATTTGTAATAAGTGGCTAGTCTAGTTACAGAATCCAGGGTGCAATGGCACTTCCAGATTGTAAATAAAAATCCATTTGACCCCTTGAACTCTATTTAGGTCTAACCTATGGTAGGCTTAGTATATAAGGTACCTAGGTCATTTTGTAAAGGGAACTTTTATTATGATCTAAGTTTTAAGCTATCGTCCAACTGTGTGTGTGTGTGTGTGTGTGTGTGTGTGTGTGTGTGTGTGTGTGTGTGTGTGTGTGTGTGTGTGTGTGTGTGTGTGTGTGTGTGTGTGTGAGAGAGAGAGAGAGAGAGAGAGAGAGAGAACATGAGCTTCATCCTGATGCTACTCTTCGCTCACTCATCACATCAACACCATTGTGCAAAAATGCCAAGCATTCCATGCAAGATGGAGCACACATGATGATGCATCTACGAGCCATTTGTGGTTGTAAATGTATCAAACAATGTCTATTTTCTACCTGCAAGTAGTCATTAGAATCGTGGTGACATAAGCTACACATGGATACTCATAAACTTCAGTTTTGGGCACTTCAAAAAATTGGCTTTTTCTTCATACACGCTTTTTGCATATGGGTCTAGAGTGAAGATTTTGAGTGTAGAGGCTTTAGGAAAGGTGTATCCTAGTGAGGGGATGGTGTTCCTTAAGTTTCATACAATTTTGGTATGATTTAGTGAGTTTCCTTCCGTTTGTGTGTATGTGGGTTGAGTGGTGTAGTTGAGAGTAGTGAGATTCTAGATTGTGGTTTAGTTAGCCTCACAGAGTGTTGTATACGTAGGATGGTCTTAGCCTGACAAGCTAAAGAGATTGTCTTCCTATACCTATCATGTCATTTGTGTCTTTGATTGACATTATGTTGATCTAAGTTGTGTTGAATTCACTTTATAGGTGTTGTGATTCGCTCCCGCAACATTGGTGCCGCTGCCAAGGATGCAAGGACTGGAGTAGGCAATCTTACTAACACTCATGTAATGGTTGCTTGCTTTAGTTTTGGCTAAAAAGAGCATTTTTCTCAAGTGGATCCCAAAGAGGTTATTCCGAGATCAAGTGGATAGCCAGGAAGAGTGTGTCTTGCCGAGGCTCTGCAATTAGGTAGATTTAGTTAGGCTTTGTAGTATTAGTTGTAGATTAGAGTAGTTGTTGGTGGTCGAGTGATTTGTGAGGTGATAAAAGTGTTTTCTAGTCTATTTGTGGCATTGAAGAGTTTTTCTACTCATAAATGCAAAACCCCGTATGATTTGTAAGAGTAGCTTTAGGGAAGTGATCTGATTCTGATTTAGAACTATTCAATCATCATTGATTTATTTATTGAAGTGCTTGTTTGCATTTAGAATCTCTAAAAATTTTACTTTTGAATAAAAAATGCAATAAATAGCTTTTTGTTGATATTTTTGCATGATTGATTAGTGTTGTGCATATAAGAGGGCATGTGCAAGAGTTCTGTGAAGAAAAACTGAAATATACACATATGATGTCTCAAGAGGCATTTGGAGACCAAATTTGAAAAATCTAACTACACTAGAGTGTTCAAAAGGGGGGTTTTTAACCCCAAGTACATCTTGAAACTAAAGTTTTGACCAACCCTTGACACCCAAAAGACAAAAGACGGAGTGTTTGAAACGAAAAAACAGAAGAACTTTTGATTCTGAGCATTTTTTTGCATGAAAATTGGTAGAAGTTCTTGAAAACTAATGGTAAAGACTTGGGGATGCATGTGAATGAATTTTGACAAAAAAAATCATTAGCAGACATCCTACACGTATGATGTCTGAGGGGTGATTTTGGTAGCAAAAAGGAACTTTTGACATTTTACCCATCACATACACCAAACTTCATTTCATTTGGGCTTATATCTTAAGAGTTAAGGGGATTTTACTCTTTGAGGAGTTTTCCTTGTCAAAAAGTGGTGATTTTGTCCAATTTTGACATCCAAAATTTGATGTGAACACATATTCTTGTGAGAGAACTCGACAAAAACTATATGAAGGAGTTAAACCATAGATGCAATGAAGACTAGGGTTTGGAAAGAAGTACAATCAAAGAAGCCCACCCATTCTCTCTTGCACTCACACGCACAAAGAAAGAACACAAAAGAAAATGTCAAAATAACACAAAGATGAAAACATCAAGGCTATGGTCATATCGTATCATGGGTAATATGAAAGGGTTAACAGATGAGTTAATGGCATTCAATCTTGGCTGCCCAAATAGGCTACGAATTGTTCTTTGGAATTGTAGTTTTGTGCTTACCATAATATATACATTTTGTCTAGTGATTGGGATTAATTGTGTGTACAAATCCTCTTGGTTCATAGCAAGATAACTACGCTTACGTCAAAAGAAAAGTTATAGTCTATGAGAGGTAGTATGATGGGATCCGGTGATAGAAGTATTTCATTGAGCCTTTCTGGGCCAAAGAGAAACACTATACGTTGTTGAAAGTGTATTTTACGGCTAATCCATGCGTTAATTCTAATAGATCGTACATAGTTAAAGCGATAGAAATTATCATCATGTGGGTTATTCATCTAGGATAGTATGTGAGAAATGTAGATATGAGAGAAGTGAAGAGATGAGAAGTTTCCCTCCCAAGCCCTATTCTTGCCCGTAAGCAATAAGGATACTGCGGGGAGAGATGTACCTGTAGCAAAGAGAACCTAGAGAGGATGAATTACTAAGAATGAGAGAGATAGGTTTGGTTAAGGAGATGAGATTAGATACATATATATATGTTGGATTAAAGATGAAAATGAAAACAACAAGAAATCAAGAAAACATCAATGTAGAACACATCTTACTTGAAACCCTTCGGCACCATTATTGATGGGAGAGAGAAGAAGAGGGGAGAATTCAACGTTGATTGATACGCCAAGTACAACACCTTCTTTGATTAGAGTTGATCCTCCAAGGATGGCGTACAAGAATGGCTAGTTTTTCTCTAGGAGAAAGTGTAGGCTTGGGCTTATGTTAATGGGGCTAAGTACAACTAAGCATTACTACTCACTCCCTCAAGAATTCCTCTCATCAATGGCTTGAATGCTTGAGTTCCTTCCAAGGAAGAAGAGGTCCCCTTTTATAGGTGAAGGGAACCCACAAGGATTTACACAAGAAGAGAGGAGCCAGTGTGAACAGGAATTAGAAAAGTTGGAAATGAGCTGTCCGTGCATGATGTGGGCAGACTGGGGTCCAGTATTTTGATCATATCTCCTCAACCGTAGCTCCAAATAAAAAAGTAAAAATATGGGCAAAAATTTCAGCTCATT
This sequence comes from Adiantum capillus-veneris, assembly GCF_014529385.1. Classification (NCBI taxonomy): domain Eukaryota; kingdom Viridiplantae; phylum Streptophyta; class Polypodiopsida; order Polypodiales; family Pteridaceae; genus Adiantum; species Adiantum capillus-veneris. The sequence continues at coordinate 73,626,439 of NC_140937.1, forward strand.
AGCTACGATTTTCATTTTAAAATCATTTTCCAGTTCGGATTGGAACCTTGTGTAAAAAATTCATCAAAATAGGGTCCATTTCTGGCAGCAAAAGTCTTCATGTGGTCCCCTTAGCCTAGACTTTCATTTGATTCCAAAGGACACCTCATGCCATATGAAAGCATGACATTGCTCCTTGACAAAGTTTTGTAATCATGCTTGCAATAATGCTTTAAAATAAGTGTATCTTTGAAATCATGCCACCTAGTGTCCCACTAGGATTTGATTCCCTCCTAGTAGCTATTTAAAAAGAAATATAAGAAAAATATGAAAAATACATAGAATATATATAGATTGGAAATTACTCTAGATATAGGATCTAGATAGGGTGTGAGATAATAATGAGATGGTAGAAAGAAAGAATCAATGTTTTTTGCCCCAAGTTAAAGAGGTGGAGCTATTGACACTTTTCCCATAGTATTTTTTGATGGTAAAGTAAGAATACATTACCCTTGAGATAAATAATAAGATGAGATAGAAAGCTTATTTTTATACTTACATATGCATATGTACATTATAGGAAATATAATTGTATATCTAAAAAGTTACAAGATAACTCTTGTAGCATGTGTTCCCACTATGTACATGTCACAGCACGACATCCACCCCCTCTAAACCTGCACATCCTCCGGTATGTGCCAAATTATTTCTTTGTAAGATCAGCCCTCTTGTACATCTTCCTTGCTTTCATCTTCACTGGATGATTCCAAAGCTTCATTTTCACTTTGATCTTCACCTGTGTTTTGCTCTTCTTCCTCATCAACATTTTCTGGATCATTGTCTCCTCTTCTCTTTAACATTTTGATCCTTTTTCCTGCAATGGGAATCTTTACTTCTGTGCCATCTAGTTCAGACAAGCTATAAGTAGCATTTTCATGCACATGTTTTACAACATATGGTCCAAACCATCTTTTTGAAAACTTACGCATGACTGTGTGTTGGTTATCAAGGCTACTATCATACACTAAAACCCAGTCGTCACCTTTGTCAATTGCTTTGCTCCTGAGCGGATGTCGCTTATCAAAGTAGTCCTTGTTTTTCAATCTTGCATTTTTGAGTCGTTCTTTTGCAGCCTCAATGTCTCCAGGTCTTCTCTCTAGTTGCCTTATGCGCAATGCAAGGAGATCTTCCCTACTAAGCCCCTCTTGCCAATGTAGTACATTCCATGTGGGAATTGTATCCTCAATCGGCATCACTGGCTTTTGACCATGCATTAGCTCCGCAGGCATGTAGCCAGTTACTGAGCTATGTGTTGTACGATCAGCCCATAAAGCGTATGGTAACAGTTTTGGCCACTTACCAACTCTTCCTTCGCAAGCCTTGGCCAAAGCTTTGATGATAGGAGGGTGCCCTCTTTCACTCTTTCCATTGCCTTCAGGGTTGTAAGCTGTAGTAAGAGAAAGCTTGATTCTTAATCTAGAAAAGAACTCCCTTGCTTCTTCGGCATCCAGTTCACCTCTGTCTACAGTGATCTTTCCCACACAACCATAACGGCAAATCACCTCATCAAGAAGGAATTTGCACACAGCTTCTGTGGTTTTAGCTCTTAATGCTCTTCCTTCAACCTGATTAGTTAGGTCCTCTCGTGCAAGAACCAAGTACCTCATCTGCCAGAGTCCTAAAGGCATCGTGACTAGATCCACAACCCATTTATAGTGCATGGCTAGTGGATATGTAGGGTGCAATCCATCACGATGTCGAACATTTGAATACAGTTGACAAGTTACACATGACTTTACAAACTGAGATACATCTTTATACATACCCTTCCACCAGTATTTTTCTTTCAACTTGGAGAAGGTTGCCCACACACCCCTGTGTCCAGCCCATAGACTCTCATGAAACTCTTGCATGAGCTTTACTTGAGTCTCTTTTTTACATATAACCCTTTGTGGTGTAGCACCCTTTTGTTTAGGATGCTTCCACAAGTAACCATCCCTCAAAAAGTAACCATATGCTTTCCTGCGTATCCTCTTGAATTCATGTTCAGACCAATCATCCTGTTTTGTTAGAGTACTCAAGTAGCTTCCAATAAGAAGCCAATCACCTTCATAAAGATCTTTCAAGAACAATTCAAGTGGATTAGTCATGTTGACATTGTTACCTTTGACATGAGAGATGGAATAGAACTTTGTGCCCACATCATCTCGCTCATCAATCATATGTGACTCATCTTCATACCTTGCCCTTGATAGCATATCTGCCACTGTATTGACTTTACCTGCAATGTGCTTAAACTCGGGATTTAAGGACTTAATGTAGGCAATCCACCGCAACATAGCAATGTCTGGTGTTGAGCAGCTTGTAATCATCCCAAGAAGTGGTAGACAATCTGTTTCTACAACCACACATGCACCAATTAGGTACTCTTTCCCATTTTTCAAGGCTGTAACCATACCCCATGGCTCTCTCTTTATTTGTGGATAGTTTCTTTGGCGAGTACTTAGTACCTTTGCTCCAAATCTTACCACATACCTGTGTCCTTCTTTGTCATCTTGCCCTATTGCCCATCCAATCCCTGTAGGACTGGTATCTACTGTCACAATCACTGGCCTTTGACACTCATAGTCTACCTTTCTCAAAGTTGGTGCTGACTGGAGCAACTCCTTTAGCTTTTTCATGGATTTTACATGTGCTTCTGTCCATTTAAACTTTTGATTCTTTCTAAGCAACTGATAAAGAGGATCAGCTACATGTGCATAATGTGGAATCCAAATAACATAGAAGACACATGCTCCTAGAAACCTTCTAACCTCAGTGATGCTAGTGCATGTTTCTTTCATTCTTTGGATGGCATCTACCTTTGTTGGACAAGGTTTCCTACCATATGGCCCACACATGTGCCCCACAATGAGCACTTCATTGACACCAAACATAGACTTTTTCCCTGACAATGTAAGATTCACTTCTTCCAACCTAGAAAAAATTTTATCACAATCATTTATGTGATTTACCACAAACCTGCGACATCCCTTGAGATCCGAAGCTTCATCTTTGTCACTTTCTTCACATCCTTTGATAGGCAAATCATCAATGAAAGGCATTGTGATTTGAGGAATAAAGTCTCGTAAGACCTTATTCATACCATTCATCATATGTGCAACCGAGTTGGTTGCTCCCTGTGGCAAGATACACATCCTTACCAAACCCAAAGGTGTCCTCATGGTTGTCAAGTCTCTGCTTTCGATTGCAAGCTGAAATTGATCATACCCTGAGTACAGATCCCCCATTGAGTAGATTGCCCTCCCTGCAAACGCCTTTGTAAATTCATCCACAATTGGACCTGTACCTACATTTCTAATTGTCACCTTGTTCACTGGTTGCATATCTTGGATGAAGACTAGAGAACCATTCTTCTTTGGAACTGTGAACCACCTATTTGAGTATGGAGCACAAGAAGGCTCCAAGATTCCCATTTTGATTTTCTCATTCAGTAGCTCTACTAACTTTGGCAAATGAGCCTTTGGAACCGGAATAGGCCGCAGATTCCAAGGCACATGAGGTATTGTGAAAATTACCATAGGAGCTACAATATAAGGATCAACACATCCTATCTCATGTGGCTCAAATGCAAAAGCCTTACCATGCTTTGAAAGCATTTCTTTGAAGCACTTTGTCTCCTCCTGTGTTAGAAACTCCTCGCAACCAATCTACAACTCTTGAAAAGACTCCTTTGTGAAGGTATGCCCGATCTTTTTAGGATTCCGCAAACTTGGTTGTAAAGAAGCCTGTTCAATCTTTTCCCTGTTGTTGGGTGGTAAGGGTGAAGCTACTGGTTTCACCTTCTTTGCTACACTTTTGTATTTAGTTTCAACATGGACTTTTGGGCCTACTGTTTGGCTTTCTTTAAAGGCTTCTATTACTTGATACATTTCCATAGAGCAAACTTCCACAACTTCATTTTCAAGATGCAAACTAGACCTCATTATAGCATCAAGCTCACCCATAGTATCTACAAAAGAAACTTGTTCACACAAACCCAAAACATTTTCAGTAGGCTCTAGCAACCCACTCTTTTTCATGCCTATTTGTACATTATGCACATATTGCTTCTCACATCTCTTCAAATCTTCAAGTTTTGTAAAACATACTGATCCATTCTTTGTTACCAAGGAGCTCGTTGAAAATGCTTCACCTATTTTTGGATCAGGCGAGACCCTTTTTCTTTCTGTACCACTGGAATCCCGCTTTACAATGGTACATGGCCAAAACCCATCATTTCTCTATGATCATGAAACTCTTTGCTCACCTTTGGTAGAGGATTTTCTCTGAGGTTGTCACGATTTCTTTCATGGTTTACACAAACTGTGAGAAATTGGACAGCACGTTTACCATCTTTGCTACGTATCCTAGCATATGTTGAACCATCGTCCATTACCTTTGTTTCCATTTGAACTCCCACAATGTAGGGCTGTCCAAGGATGAGATGATATGAAGATGTATCCTGTACAAAGAAGTTTTGGTCAATCTTTACATCACCTATTGTTACCTTCACACCTGGACATGCTGCATACAATTGACCGGATGAATTGTTTGCCACTTTTACCATCCAACCATGATCTGTGTCCATCGGCCATTTGCACTTGTTGTAGAGACTCTTTGACATTATGTTTATTTCTGAACCATGGTCAATCAAGGCAACAAATGGCTCTTCAAGATCACCTACCTTGACCAAAGTTTCTGTAGTAGCCCTTGCCCAATGACTTCGTGAATAGTAACTCCTAGGAATATCTTCAACTTCTTCATCATCATTTGACAAATACACTTGCTTCACTCTCCCACTAGATTGGTAGCATCCTACCACAGCTCCATCATTCTCCTTATTTTGCAGTTGCATCCCTTGTGTCTTTGAGGTTTCCCCTTCATCTTGTGGACGAGAAACTTCAGCAAGGGTTTGCCTCTTTCTCTTGATGATGTCAATGATCTCCTCATGGAATTCACGCTTTGCAATGCCAAGAACTTCTCCCAGAGTAAACTCAATCTTGCTATTCAAGATCCTTTCCTCCAAGACTTTCTTTAAATCTGTAGCAACCTCAATATCAGATTGTAGTTTATAAGTTGGGCCTTTTGTCTTACCTTTCGTTGGCTCTTTCTTCTTTCCTGTTGTAGACTCCTCCATGAGTACTTCAGGTGGAGATGCTCCTTGTGTTGAGGGTGTTTGAGAAGGCATTGAGTCGCTTCTTCCCCCACTTCTAGAAGCTCTTTTTGATGGTCCTTCATCAGCATTCTCACGTCTGCGCTTCTCTTCTACAATTGCCTCATTTTGTTGGCATTTTGTAATGTAGGCATGCACTGACAATGAGTCCACTGGATCATTCCATCCTGTTTCTAGACGTATGCAATCACCTGCTTCATGTAGAATCTCTTTTGTAAGCTTTCTCTTTTTAGCTAATTGCATGACATTTGGCCAAATTTGACCATGATGGTCACTCACTTCTTCATCACAAAAATGTTCAATTTTGACTCCATAAGTAGCTGCCTCAACTGAAGAGGTGGCATGCTTGGTTGCCATATCTTCAACTAAGGTTTGCATTCCCCCCTTCCCAAAGTTAGTTCTCAAGGGTAGACCTGTCTCTCTTAAGTGGATTTTACCATCCTTAAAAAAGACAACATCTTTTGACAAAACATCACTAAAATCATCACAATCCCTTCTTACATGGTTTGTACTATCACACCAAATACATCTATTAACAAACCCTTCTTTGGGCTGTTATCTTTGCCTAGGAAGTGGCCCTGATGGTTGGCCTTTTTCTTCAAGCTTTGCAAACTTCACCTTCAAGTCACGCATTCCCTTCACAAGCTCATCTAGCATGGACTCATCAAACTTAGGAGCGATAAAAGTAGGCTTTACCATTTTGTCAGAAGTTGAGGTGGAAGGACTTGTAGTGTTTACTACCATCTTGTCCCTTCTTCTTTGTCGTTTGGCAAGCAGTGAGACAGCACCTTCAACCTCATTCCAGTCGGTCTTTAGTCCTTGCTCAGCATCTTTATCTTCATAAAGAAGCTCCAAATTTTCTTGAAACTCTTTACCTGCAGCTTGTAAGAAAAGATCTGTCTTCTCTGCATCTAGTGTGGCCCTTTCTGTCCTAGTGAGTTGTGCATAGCGCCGCTCAAATTTCCTAAGTAGCTCTGTTATTGATAGTCCTTGCTTTGGCTTGACTACCCATTCTAAGAATGTCCTTTTGGTCACTCTCTCAGAGTCCTCCATGAAATATTCCTCCTTTAAAGCTACTTTGAGTTCTTCCCAATTTCTCCCATGCCCATCTTTAATTGCCCTAACATGCTCCCTAATTTCTGGAGCAACAACTAGCTCAAAGCTTTGAATCATCTCACCTTCTGACACGCGATGCAGCTCCATCTCCTTCACATACTCGCGTAAGTACTTGGTTACATCTTTGCCATTGAACTGATCCATTCTGTTGACGACCGCTTGTATGGCCTTCGTTGCTGAAATCTCCCTTCTTTCAGTAGCATGTTGTTGTTGCATGAACATTGCAAATGCTTGAAACATTTGCATTGTTGCTGGGTCAAAATGCATACGCTGTTGCTCAACATGATCACCCATGGTTACCCACAAACTCTCACCCTAGCAGATTCGCGTCGGGTTCACCAAAATTATGTCAAGAAATTTGCGGTCTTGCCAAGAAAGCACCGGGCTTATGGCTGTGAGAGTTTGTGAGAGAACTCGACAAAAACTATATGAAGGAGTTAAACCATAGATGCCATGAAGACTAGGGTTTGGAAAGAAGTACAATCAAAGAAGCCCACCCATTCTCTCTTGCACTCACACGCACAAAGAAAGAACACAAAAGAAAATGTCAAAATAACACAAAGATGAAAACATCAAGGCTATGGTCATATCGTATCATGGGTAATATGAAAGGGTTAACAGATGAGTTAATGGCATTCAATCTTGGCTGCCCAAATAGGCTACGAATTGTTCTTTGGAATTGTAGTTTTGTGCTTACCATAATATATACATTTTGTCTAGTGATTGGGATTAACTGTGTGTACAAATCCTCTTGGTTCATAGCAAGATAACTACGCTTACGTCAAAAGAAAAATTATAGTCTATGAGAGGTAGTATGATGGGATCCGGTGATAGAAGTATTTCATTGAGCCTTTCTGGGCCAAAGAGAAACACTATACGTTGTTGAAAGTGTATTTTACGGCTAATCCATACATTAATTCTAATAGATCGTACAGAGTGAAAGCGATAGAAATTATCATCATGTGGGTTATTCATCTAGGATAGTATGTGAGAAATGTAGATATGAGAGAAGTGAAGAGATGAGAAGTTTCCCTCCCAAGCCCTATTCTTGCCCGTAAGCAATAAGGATACTGCGGGGAGAGATGTACCTGTAGCAAAGAGAACCTAGAGAGGATGAATTACTAAGAATGAGAGAGATAGGTTTGGTTAAGGAGATGAGATTAGATACATATATATATGTTGGATTAAAGATGAAAATGAAAACAGCAAGAAATCAAGAAAACATCAATGTAGAACACATCTTACTTGAAACCCTTCGGCACCAGTATTGATGGGAGAGAGAAGAAGAGGGGAGAATTCAACGTTGATTGATACGCCAAGTACAACACCTTCTTTGATTAGAGTTGATCCTCCAAGGATGGCGTACAAGAATGGCTAGTTTTTCTCTAGGAGAAAGTGTAGGCTTGGGCTTATGTTAATGGGGCTAAGTACAACTAAGCATTACTACTCACTCCCTCAAGAATTCCTCTCATCAATGGCTTGAATGCTTGAGTTCCTTCCAAGGAAGAAGAGGTCCCCTTTTATAGGTGAAGGGAACCCACAAGGGTTTACACAAGAAGAGAGGAGCCAGTGTGAACAGGAATTAGAAAAGTTGGAAATGAGCTGTCCGTGCATGATGTGGGCAGACTGGGGTCCAGTATTTTGATCATATCTCCTCAACCGTAGCTCCAAATAAAAAAGTCAAAATATGGACAGAAACTTCAGCTCATTAGCTACGATTTTCATTTTAAAATCATTTTCCAGTTCGGATTGGAACCTTGTGTAAAAAATTCATCAAAATAGGATCCATTTCTGGCAGCAAAAGTCTTCATGTGGTCCCCTTAGCCTAGACTTTCATTTGATTCCAAAGGACACCTCATGCCATATGAAAGCATGACATTGCTCCTTGACAAAGTTTTGTAATCATGCTTGCAATAATGCTTTAAAATAAGTGTATCTTTGAAATCATGCCACCTAGTGTCCCACTAGGATTTGATTCCCTCCTAGTAGCTATTTAAAAAGAAATATAAGAAAAATATGAAAAATACATAGAATATATATAGATTGGAAATTACTCTAGATATAGGATCTAGATAGGGTGTGAGATAATAATGAGATGGTAGAAAGAAAGAATCAATGTTTTTTGCCCCAAGTTAAAGAGGTGGAGCTATTGACACTTTTCCCATAGTATTTTTTGATGGTAAAGTAAGAATACATTACCCTTGAGATAAATAATAAGATGAGATAGAAAGCTTATTTTTATACTTACATATGCATATGTACATTATAGGAAATATAATTGTATATCTAAAAAGTTACAAGATAACTCTTGTAGCATGTGTTCCCACTATGTACATGTCACAGCACGACAACGTATAAGCCAAATTTCATCAAATGTGAAGCATTTTTGGGCTTGTAAAGACCACAGATAGATCTAGGCAAAGTGAAGTCTTGAATTGATCATAACTTGCACAAAAAAGTGTTGGAATTAAATTCTAAAACTTGCTATGAGTTGCCAGTGTGGTGAGGAACCTCTGGAGTGAAATTCACTTCAAATTGACCAACAAACATAATACACATATGATGTCTATGTGCTCAGAATTGTCCCAAACTTGGTCTATAAGTTTGTTTTGTTGTCCTTAACACCTTGGTAAGCCCAGATTTCAATTTGGTCCCTAAAAGTGTTTGAAGGCCAGATTTGACAGTCCAATTGCCCTTTTGAGCACACAAGGGGTTGGGAAATGATGTGTTAAGATTGCTTGCAAAATTTCAACTCATATGGTCACCTACTTTTGCATTTGAAAAGATTTTTGCAGATACAAGAAGGTAAAGGTGAAAAAGTGGTGATTTGGAGCAATTTTGACATCCAAAATTTGTTTTGATCACATATTCTTGTTGTATGCATCAAGGAGTACCTACGGTAGAAATATAAGTGCATATGATGTCTTAGAGGCCAAATCTGTGTCCAATCAGACATTTGAGTATACCCAGTGTCCTAGAACATAAAGAAGTCCCTAGCAAAAATTTCTTTGAATTTGGAGCACATTTTTGAGCTTGCAAGGTAAAAGACAAAAATTGGGCAAGGTTCATGCTTATATTGATCATAACTTGCACAAAAAGTGCTCAAATTGAATTTTGAAAGTTGTTGAGAGTCGTTTGAATGATAAGGAGCTAGTGGGACAAAACTCACTTCATCTTTCCACAAAAGATATCATATGCGTTTGATGTCTCAAGCGCCTAATTAGAGGTCAAAAGTTACATCTGAGCTCAGAGAAGTGTTTTCCATCACAAAATAGTCTTAGAGACCAAGTTTCATTCAATTTGGATCACATTTAGCTTAGCCAAGGAAGTTATAGGCAACCAAACAGAAAAGGGAGTGATAGACCTAACTAAAAGTGTCAGAATCACAAATTGAAACTTTGAGTGGTTAGAGGACATCAAGGAGAGTCTGCAATTGAATTTTGAAGCAAATCTGAGTCAATGGACATCATACACGTATGAAGTCTTTAGGCATAGATTGATTGGTTTGTCCATAACTTGAGCTACCGATATCAGATTCAGAAACTTTTTTAATCAAAACAAAGCTCCAGGGTGGCTCTTCAAGATTCACCGCCAACCCTGAACAATAATTAAAGACCCATATGGGTCACTCATTGCTGGTCAGCATTCAAAAAAACGTTGTTTAAGGCCTCAAAATTCATTCGAAAGTTAGGGGTGTCTAAAACTGATAATTTGAGAAAATTGTGGGAAAAAGGTTACGATTTTGGACATAGTTTTGACTTTTCCCTAACCAAAGCAGTTTAACACTCTAGAATAAGCCTTCTTACATCAAGCTAGAGGTGTTAAGTCCACATATCATGTTATTTTTAGAGTCAAACTCAGATTACATAAGCTTTGAAATCCCAGCAATAGAGGAGCATCTGCCCATAATGGATCTTCCAAAGTTACAATTGATCAAGACTAATTGTGTTGAGAGGGTTTGGATAATAGGTCATGGGAGTGAAGGACTATATATGTATATCGATGACAGTGAGGTCAACCTTTATAGGTGCTCAAAGCCATAACCAGAAAAGATGACAGATTACAAGCTCTTATATGTCTATACATACGGACTCGACTATCAATGGAAGTCTATAGCTGTTGATAAGTATGGACGATAATATAGAGTTGTAGAAAGCACAAATTAATGGATTGCATTAGACATAGGTGGATATTTGGTCAATGAAGTACCACAAATACCTCCACCAAACACGAGAATTCCTACAAGAATTCCAAAAGGGGAGCCACTGGGATTTCCTTCTAAAGTGATAACAAGAGATGAAGTGATCACAGAGATGGCAGACATGCCTTCTCAAGGACTAATCTCCAACAAAATGACAAATATTTTTGAAGAAGAACCTAGACATAGTAGAAGGCCTAAAGCGAGAGCAGAATTGGGAGAGTCTATGGTTAGACTTGTAGACATTCGACGAGTTAGATGGTATCCAAAGTCCAAAAATGAATAACCAAGAAATACTCCGAAGATAAAGATCCAAGAGATCACGTAGCGGCTTTCAAAAGAGTAATTAGAGCAGAGGAAGTTTCAGATTTTGCAACACAGTTCAAGATTTGGACCGACTCTCGAAGATGACATTGTGAGCATGATGGAAACACACACAACGCCTCTATATTTTTTGACATACACTCTTGGGATGATACACACACACTATGGGGCACCACTAGGCTTACACAACCCACCTGGCCGAGACAAGGAACACACCGATGGAGTGAGAGGAGAGAGACTATCCATTTGCCCACTCAACACAGAGACAAACACACACACACACACACATCCCCAAAAAATCAGCTCAAAAGAGAAAGATTTTTTATGTTTAGATACAATTGAGCTTGGGCCCACACCAATGGGGCAAAAAGCTCACACAATATGGATGAAATATGCCAAATACAATTACAAATTTGAGCAGAAGCTTCGCTCCACAGGAGAAACTTACACAACCAAAAAAGAACAAAAAACATGAGGAATTTTGAAAAATGGACAGTACCATTGCGTCCAGAACGGCCCAAAACCCCAGTCTGCAATATCAAAGTGCTCAAATCTGACCTCGGATGAGCAGTTTATGGCCAAAACAGGCTCCAAAAACAGCAAAAACTCAGTTGCGGCTGTTCCTCCTCTTCTCTCCACACTTTGCTGGTTTTTTTCTTGGGTTTTTCAGTGTCCACACTTCACTTTATTCCTTGGGAACCTTTAACCTTTTTATTGACCTCAAACGGACCCCGAACAGGCCAAACAATGGCCACGTAGTGTGTTTTTGTTACCCTTCTACATCCATCTGCACACCTGGCACTCAACTTTTTCCAAGAATGCATCCCGAAATCACATGAAGTGGCCCCCAAATACAGTTCTCATGATGACCTTTCTACATAATCGTCACAAGAAAACATTCCCATGGTGTCCTCACTTATCCACGTGCAAGTATTGACCCCATCGACCTCCTGACGCCACTAAATGCCATTTGATGCACCTTCTTACCTCATGGCGTACGCACGTTGATAGCTTCCTCGAGAATTTTTATGCTCTACCAACCCCTTATTATTATAGAAATTTTCATTGATACTGGTGACGATAAAAATCAATGTACTATGTACACATTGTCCTACATGTACACATATGGGCCCACATAACCACCAGGCTCTGAAAAATGGGCAATTCTTTAATCGACGCACCATGCATGTGTATGTACATATGCACAAACACTTCTTCCAAAAAACTCCTAACATAAATTGCCCTTCCCCTAGCCTGCTAGATCGTTCATGATCAGCAGCAACAACAAAAAGAGATATGAGACTCGCTGCATCACAGGTCTCCTCATCCCTCAGAGACATTACTTGTTCTGCAGACAGCTCATCCTGCTCCACCATCATTAATCTAGCATGATAGAATTTAAGACGCGATCCATTCACCCTTGACTTATGTAGAATCCCATTCAAGTTAGGTAGCTGATATGTACCATTCGGAAAACACTCCACTACCTTGAAAGGGCCTTCCCACTTAATTTGAAACTTCTTTTTGAATGTCTTGTATAGCTTATTATTGTAGTGCAAAACCAAGCCATGTTTCTTGATACCCTCATTAGGAAGAGGATGAGGTGTAGGAGGGCCTCTTTATTTTCCATGAGCTTATGGAGGTGATTAACATTTGACGAATAGGTGTATGCCATGTATGCAAGAATGGTGGGTGTGTAAGAGATGTGTAAGAGTAGTCAAAGGATGCACTTTCTCCCCAAAAAGAAGGTGGACAATTTTATGATTTTTGTCCTTCCATGACTCTCACGTATGATCCCCAATTTGAGTGGAGATCATAGATCTACAATCTACACGTCGAGCTCTTTCCATAGATATGCTACATGATATGGTTTTACCCGCTAGATTTTAAATCTCATTTTGGGGGGAGAACTTGAATTCAACTAAACTAGCCATTTTGCATGTTTGAATTCAAAAGATTTCCTTTGATTACTTTCTTAAAACTAAAGGTTTGACTTCCTTAAACAACCAAATAAAGAGGCCCTCCTAGACCCCATTCTCTTCCTAATGTTACTTTTGACCCTTTCATTTATCTTTTTTAAAGCTTTATCTTGCATCTGCCCATAATGTTCCAATGCGCTCATCCTATCCAGCTGAACCTCTTGTAATTGTAAGAGCCTCTCTTTGAATGCATCACTCAACTGCCCAAGCAACTTTTCTAACATCTTGACCGTAGGCAACTCTACTTCCACAGGCAATAGTGCTTCCTTCCCATACACCAAATGAAATGGAGTAAACCCTATACCTGTCTTTACCGTAGTACAATAAGCCCATAATGCACTAGGAAATTCCAAATCTCAATTCTTTCCTTGGTGCTCTGTCACTTTCAAAAGAATTTGTACCAACTCACCATTGAATCTTTCATTTAAGCCATTACATTGTGGATAATAAGGAGTGGTATGCTGGTTCCTAATCTTTATCTTTGCGCATAAAATGTCTAATAGTTTAGCTCTAAATCTTGGCCCCTTGTCTGAAAGTAGCTCTAGTGGCACCCCAAACTTGCAACATATTTCATCGTACACAAATTTTGCCACATCCTTTGTAGTGATTTGTGATAGGTAACGGGCCTATTGCATCAATCCCCCACTTTTTAAACACATCAAACGCCATAATGGTTTTTTGTAGCTCTGGCTTCAACACTTGCTTCCCAAATGCTTGACACCTATTGCAAGACCTACACCAATGGTGAACATCCTTGTGCAAACTAGGCCATACATACCCCTCTTGCAAGATCTTATGCAAGGTGATCTTTAGAGCAAAATGTCCACAACATGCGCCTTCATGATTCTCTTTAACACTCTATAAAGCTCCTCTCTCCAAGGTACACATCTCAACACGAGGTCAGCCCCTTTCATGTATAAGACATCACCAATCAATTTGTACTTGAAGACCAATTAAGGAATAATGGGAAAAATTCAAGTCCCATTTTTTGAAATGGTTCATTTAATTGGAGGTATTTTGGCAATATACAAGACCCAACCATGTAATAGGATCCTCTAGTTAGTGTAATGATTTATCCTCTTTATATGCATACAAAGAATCTTTTCGTACATTTTGGAATCATTTTGCTAATATTGTTCATTTCTACATGGAAAAACAGCTCCAAAATTTAATCAAAACTTGACATGTTAAAGTTTGACTACTCACAAGTAAGGGGTCTTTTGGAAGAACAAAGAATATCATTCTCCTATTTTAGAGGTCAGACTATAGAAAATGTAAGCTCTTGAATTTTAGTTGGATGCTCCACGCAAAAAACCATACTTCTTAGACTTTTGAATGTCCTTCAGAATGATTCCTATTAGCAAAAACTCCTCTTCTTGAGCCAAACTTTCTCGGCCATGATAAAGAGGTAAATTGGTCCTCGACAGAAATAGCTCCCCAATCATGCTTTGAGCTGCTTCATGTGCCTCTCCATTTAGAGCACGTTCAAGAATGTCTGATGCTCCATGCTTTGAACTTTTTTAACAGGCCTTTAATTATGAAACACATTTCCTTCAATGAGGTGTTCTTGCTCTTCCACACACCCAACACTTGCTTCACAACAACTAACAAGGCATCACATTTTATGCTAAACCTTCTAATGCCATGCTTCAAACAAATGTGTAATACGGCTTCCAATGTAGCATATTCAGCTTCATTACTACTATAAGCATCCAATTTGAACCCTCTCTTGCATACTAGCTTCCCCTCTGGATCATAAAGTGCTATACCCCTCTAAAATAGCCATCAAAGAACATAGCTTCCCCTCTAGATCATCATGGCTCTTTGTGTATGAGCCATCAAAGAACAACACATGTGCATTGCTGATCTGTGACACTTCTTCAACTAACCATTTCACCACCTCTTCCTTAACAAGAAGGGGATTCTCCTTGTAAGTCAACAAATCGCTAGGGTAGCTCTTGTACTATCTTCCACTAAAAAAGAGAACTCAAACTCTTGCAGCTCAATTACCCATTTCTTCACCACATTTGACATGTTAGTGCAATTAATTAATTGAGGCAAAAAGGTGTAACTCATTAAGAAAACAAAAGGACTTGGTAGCAAGTAATGACAAAATCGTCGGCAAGCAAATATTACACTGGCCATCACTAGCTCTACTTCCAACAATTTTCTTTCTGCCACCAAATTCACTCAGCTTGCACAATACACTGCCCTTATATAATGGCTGCCCTTCCCCTTAGCATGGCTTCAATGGCATTATCCCCTACTGATGGATTTACATAAAACGCTTGCTCCCAATCAAGAGCCTGCATGGCTGACAACCCCCTTAAAACCTCTTTCCCCTCTTGAAACACTTCTTCACACTTGTCATCCCATTGCAATGGATCATGCTTTGCCACTTTTTGTAATGGATAAAGGAGCTATGAAGGCAATGGAATAAACCATGCCATGTACTTCACTTTGTGTATAAAGATTGCCAATTGCTTTGTACTCTTAGGTGCTGGAAGAATAATAATAGACTTAACCTTGTCTAGATCAGCCTCAATGTCATTTTTTGACACCATATGGCCCAATAACTTCACCCTTGGATGTGCCAGATGACATTTCTTTGGATTTGGTTTTCCTCCACATTCATCATATCGAGAAAATACCATCTGCAGCTTCTCATGGTGTTTATCCCTACTGCTGTAGACAAGAATTTAAAATCTACACAAATCCTCCACTTTCCATCCTTCTTTGGACTGACCACTACTAGACTCATCCATTTTGTGGTCTCCATTGGAACTATGAACCCCGCCTTCAAGTCCCACAAGGCTTCCAGCTACTCTTGACCCATCCTTCTTAGCCTTCAAACCCTCTAATCTCTTCATATGAAGTAATGAACAAATCAATAAAACTATCCAGCACGTGCAAATATATCTCCTTCTCCATAGCTGAGAGGTCTCCATTGATCATTTGTGTCATCAATTCCTGCTTCTTTGACAATTCAACCTTGGTTTGTTTCAATCCTTCAATCACTTCATAAGTCCCTTCACTTTCATCTTCAATGTCATTTGCAAATAAAACTAAACTAGACTCATGGATTTCTTTGTCCATCATAAGAAATGCAACATCAACATCCTCATCGCTCACTGCTGGTAGTACTATCACTGTCCTCGTCAGACACTGTGGAATAGTCTTTATCACTAGGCTCATCCTCATCTTCATAAAGGTCTTCCAATACTTTCCTTGTGTCCCATATTATATAGCTTCTTGGCACTTCGCTTTCCATAGAGTCTAATCATACCACATAGCCAATTTTGAATATCTCCCTCTACCCGTAACCATGGTCTACCCAGTATAATAGGATATGCTCCCAACCCCGCTGGCATCATGATCACATGAAAATCAACCACCGCCTTTGCATCATACGCCTCCACTTCTAAGCTCTTTACAACACCGAAAAATTTTATTTTCTGATGGTTTGCCAATCTGATGGTTTGCCAATATGACTCCAAAGCCTGACACCCCAGTCACTGTAGACCCATCTTCTCAATGCACGAGTTTGTTATGACACATATTTGGGCTCCACCATCAACATAACCTTGTTCCAAATTTTTCTTTTATGCCACACCTCTACTATTGGGAAAATGTTTAGTAGATCATCCATCACCAATACCTTCATTGAACCTCTCTGTGTGTAAAGTGTGAGCTTTGTCCTAAGGTGTGAGTCAAGGAGAGGAGAGTGGATTTATCCCACATACTGTGGAGCAAGGTTGTAGAGCTACTTAAAGCTTATTTCTTGAATGAATAAACAGCAAATCCATTTTGCACTACATGCTTGTCTATGGTGAGCTTGTGCTAAGCTAAGTCAATACTCAAGATTGTGTTTATGAGTCCAAGCTAATTCTATCTTGGAACCTAATTCACTTGACTGATAACCTTGCTTACACACGCACTCACACATTGAAGCTATGTTTCTCTTTCATCCACCGTAGCTAGCACGATCCAATTCCTAACATTTGGTATTAGAGCTACGGTGTGCTAGCTAGGATTGTTGTTGTACTTTTGTGTGTTAGTTTGATTGGTATCTCCTAATCATGCTTAGGATCCTTGGTATTTCTCTTCTTCTCTTCCCAGTGCATACCTTGTGACTAAGTAGCATCAATTAGTCAATGTGAGCACGTTCTTGGGTTTGATTCCCTTGGGCCACTACTCTCCTAGCTAATCGTGAGGTTAATTAGTATTATGTTTATTTATTAGGTGTTTCTCTCAATATTTTCTTACCATCTTTTGTGTTCCAATAATCCCAAGTACGGCACTACCTTGCTTTGTCACTTATGAGCATCTATAGCCAATGTCATGAGCTTCACAATGCATCCTCCCATGCTCCAATTGGACATCTCACGAGAAAATAATTGCTTTGAAAGTTTATGCTACTATTTATCTATGTTCTGGAGCAGGGATGTGTGCTTAGGGGTGTGTGTGTGTGTGTGTGTGTGTGTGTGTGTGTGTGTGTGTGTGTGTGTGTTTGTGTGTGTGTAAGTTGATGCATTAAAGGCTCACACCTTCTACTGGACCCGCGTGATGCAACCCTATTATAGGGTGTTGACCTTTAAGGGGCCACACTTGGGGCGCCCACGTCGGACTTTAGCCACAGGCGGTAAGCTGTTTTGCGTAGAGTTTTCGGGTCCGAACGGACCTCAGCCGGCTGCCGGCACCCGCGCCTGCCCGATCGACCGCAACCGCTTGCAAACGGCCCTATCGCAACCGCCGACCGGAGCCTGCCCGAAGCTAACCGGCCCTGCCCGCCGTTGGCACTAGCACCAAATCCCGCGCGCTCAATCCTTTTTAAAAGGGATTTTTGGGTCCGCCCTTGTTGGGCCCCCCTTCCCACGCCTGCTGAGGCCCGCCCTTGACCAAGCTTCCCACAATTTTCTTTCTGCCACCAACTTCACTCGGCCTGCACAATACACTGACCTTATATAATGGCTGACCTTCCCCTTAGCATGGCTCCAATGGCATTATCCCCTATTGATGGATTTACATAAAATGCTTGCTCCCAATCAAGAGCCTGCATGGCTGACAACCCCCTTAACACCTATTTCGCCTCTTGAAACACTTCTTCACACTTGTCATCCCATTGCAATGGATCATGCTTTGCCACTTTTTGTAATGGATAAAGGAGAAGTGAAGGCAATGGAATAAACCATGCCATGTACTTCACTTTGTGTATAATGGTTGCCAATTGCTTTGTACTCGTAGGTGCTGGAAGAAGAATAATAGACTTAACCTTGTCTAGATCAGCCTCAATGTCATTTTTTGACACCATATGGCCCAATAACTTCACCCTTGGATGTGCCAGATGACATTTCTTTGGAATTGGTTGTCCTCCACATTCATCATATCGAGAAAATACCATTCTGTAGCTTCTCATGGTGTTCAGCCCTACTGCTGTAGACACAGAAGTTGTCCATGCAAGCTTTAACAAAACTACCAATGAGTGGTTCTAATACCCAATTTGCTCTCTCTTGATAGAAAGATGGTCCATTTGACAACCCAAATGGAAATACTATGTAGCAATAAAAATCCCATGGCGTAATGAAAGTTGTCTTTGTTGAAGAGCAATCTTCAATTGAAAATAGCCCGAAAAACCATCACACACACTATACCTCTCATAACCTGCCACCACTGAATCCAAGATCTGATCGATAAATGGAAGAGGATATGGGTTCTTCTTAGTGGTTGCGTTTAAGAATTTAAAATCTACACAAATCCTCCACTTTCCATCCTTCTTTGGGCTGACCACTACTAGACTCATCCATTTTGGGGTCTCCATTGGAACTATGAACCTTGCCTTCAAGTCCTGCAAGGCTTCCATCTGCTCTTGACCCATCCTTCTTAGACTTTGAACCGTCTAATCTCTTCATATGAAGTAATGAACAAATCAAGAAAACTAGCCAGCATGTGCAAATATATCTCCTTCTCCATAGCTGAGAGGTCTCCATTGATCATTTGTGTCATCAATTCCTGCTTCTTTGTCAATTCAGCCTTGGTTTGCATCAGTCCTTCAATCACTTCATAAGTCCCTTCACTTTCATCTTCAATGTCATTTGCAAATGAAACTAAACTAGACTCATGGATTTCTTTGTCCATCATAAGAAATGCAACATCAACATCCTCATCACTGCTGGTAGTACTATCACTGTCCTCGTCAGACACTGTGGAATAGTCTTCATCACTAGACTCATCCTCATCTTCATAAAGGTCTTCCAATAATTTCCTTGCGTCCATATTATATAGCTTCTTGGCACTTGTCTTTCCATAGACTCTAGTCATACCACATTGCCAATTTTGAATAGCTCCCTCTACCCGTAACCATGGTCTACCCAGTATAATAGGATATGCTCCCAACCCCGCTGGCATCACATGAAAATCAACCACCGCCTTTGCATCATACACCTCCACTTCTAAGCTCTTTACAACACCCAAACATTTTATTTTCTGATGGTTTGCCAATCTGATGGTTTGCCAATATGATTCCAAAACCTGACACCCCAGTCACTGTAAGACCCATCTTCTCAATGCACGAGTGTGTTATGACACATATTTGGGCTCCACCATCAACATAACCTTGTCCCAAATTTTTCTTTTATGCCACACCTCTACTATTGGGTAAATGTTTGGTAGCTCATCCATCACCTATACCTTCATTGAACCTCTCTGTGTGTAAAGTGTGAGCTTTGTCCTAAGGTGTGAGTCAAGGAGAGGAGAGTGGATTTATCCCACATGCTGTGGAGCAAGGTTGTAGAGCTACTTAAAGCTCATTTCTTGAATGAATAAACAACAACTCCATTTTGAACTACATGCTTGTCTATGGTGAGCTTATGCTAAGCTAAGTCAATACTCAAGATTGTGTTTATGAGTCCAAGCTAATTCTATCTTGGAACCTAATTCACTTGACTGATAACCTTGCTTACACACGCACTCACACATTGAAGCTATGTTTCTCTTTCATCCACCATAGCTAGCACGATCCAATTCCTAACATTTGGTATCAGAGCTACGGTGTGCTAGCTAGGATTTTTGTTGTACTTTTGTGTGTTAGTTCGATTGGCATCTCCTAATCATGCGTAGGATCCTTGGTATTTCTCTTATTCTCTTCCCAGTGCATACCTTGTGACTAAGTAGCATCAATTAGTCAATGTGAGCACGTTCTTGGGTTTGATTCCCTTGGGCCACTACTCTCCTGGCTAATCGTGAGGTTAATTAGTATTATGTTTAATTATTAGGTGTTTCTCTCAATATTTTTCTTACCATCTTTTGTGTTCCAATACTCCCAAGTACAACACTACATTGCTTTGTCACTTATGAGCATCTATAGCCAATGTCATGAGCTTCGCAATTCATCCTCCCATGCTTCAATTGGACATCTCATGAGAAAATAATTGCTTAATCAATTTTGAAAGTTTATGCTACTATTTCTATGTGTTCTGCAGCAGCAAGGAAGTGTGCTTAGGGGGGTGTGTGTGTGTGTGTGTGTGTGTGTGTGTGTGTGTGTGTGTGTGTGTGTGTGTAAAGTTGATGCATTAAAGGCTCACACCTTCTACTGGACCCGCGTGAAGCAACCCTACTATAGGGTGTTGACCTTTAAGGGGCCACACTTGGGGCGCCCACGTCGGACTTCAGCCACAGGCGGTAAGCTGTTTTGCGTAGAGTTTTCGTGTCCGAACGGACCTCGGCCGGCTACCGGCGCCCGCGCCACCCTGATCGGCCGGAGCCGCTTGCAAACTGCCCTATCGCATCCGCCGACCAGAGCCTGCCCGAAGCTAACTGGCCCTGCCCGCCGTTGGCACTAGCACCAAATCCCTCGCGCTCAATCCTTTTTAAAGGGAATTTTGGGTCCGCCCTTGTTGGGCCCCCCTTCCCACGCCTGCTGAGGCCTTTCTTTGACCATGCTCCCGGGCCTATAAGAGCTTCTTCCCGTGGCCAACATTTCGGCTCATAAAATTTATGTTCATTAAAGGCAGTGCATGCCAACTTGATTCACTATTGACTCTCACTGAGTTAGAGTTGTTATATGCAAACTCAAAGGATTGTAAGCACACAACCCTTGTATCCATTTGCAAAGATTGGGTAGACACTGCCTTGAAGTGAGTCTCTTCAACTGGAAAGACCCACAATTGCACCCATTGCACTAGCATCGATGCATTGACATCCAATACATCAACCAAAGGTGACTTTTGTGAAGAGGGGCTTCACCGAAAAGAGGAGCTTCACAAAATTCAAAGGAATTTTCTCTTACTCTCTTTCTCATTCAAATCTTTTCAAATCTTGCAGCGAAGCACAATAACTTGCAAATAAACAATCATGTTTTTTTCTTAAATTTGTGCACCGTGTAAAGAGGCAGACACTAGCTAGGAGAGTCTCCTAAGCTAAGACCCCTCTATCAGCACAAATGGGGGACAAGGGAATAAAAAATTCAATGGGGAAGGATTTCACACTTGGAAAACAAAGTTAAGAGGCTACCTTATGAAAAAATGTTTGTGTTTTGTCATCAGCACTACCTTAGAGAAACAAGCCGAACCTGATGGAGTGCACACCAGGGCATCTACACTCATAGCAAGTGCACAGAATTTGGCCAAAGACGAACAAGCGTTGGGAATCATCATCATCTCTTTGCATGACAACTACATGAATTTTATAGATGAATGTAAGCATGCACATGATGCTTGGCATGTCCTAGAAAGTAATTTTGGAGTTAGGGCCAAAAGAAGCAAAGTTAGTCTTAAAAGACAGCTTTACAAAGTTACGAAGGGAAGGACATTGCTAGCCTAGTGAATAGGCTTAAGAGCATTGTCACGCATCTCACTTACATCCAGGTTGAAGTACCAGAAGATGACAAAGTGGCCATACTATTAAGTGCACTTCCACCTTCTTATGACCACTTAGTCACAATTCTTGAAGAAAAAGAAGAGCACCACCATTTCAAGATGTCATCAACCTAGTCCAAGCAGAAGAAAGAAAGCAAAGAGGTTTACTCACCTCATCAGGAGGAGTTTTTATCGCAACATCTTCAAGGGGAACATATTCACCATCGATATCAACAAATGGAAGAAAATGTTATGAATGTGGAAGAATGGGACACGTAGCGAAAGATTGCTACACAAACAAACCTTGCAACAAATGTGGTAGAAATGGACACCCTCCTTCTCGGTGCTACTCAAATGGAGGCAGTAGCAGTGGAGAAAGCATCAACAATAGAAGCAACAGCAGAAGCAACAAAGGCAAGAGACCTGACAGAGGATCAGCTTTCATAGTAGAAGACAAAAAGGATGAAGACCCATTTTGAAGATGCAGACTCTCTACTTGTAGGGGAGAACTTTTTCCTATGTGGATCCTATCATCCTGTGTGGACATCACCATCCTTTGTGGATTTTTCTTGTGTGGATTTTACCATCCTGTGTGGATATCACCATCCTTTGTGGACTTTATTTTCTTGTTTGGATATCACCATCCTATGTGGATTTTGTTAGCCTGTGTGGATCATGCATCTTCAATATCTTGTCTTAGTCCAAACCTCAAGGGGAGGATTGTAAAGTGTGAGCTTTGTCCTAAGGTGTGAGTCAAGGAGAGGAGAGTGGATTTATCCCACATGCTATGGAGCAAGGCTGTAGAGCTACTTAAAGCTCATTTCTTGAATGAATAAACAGCAACTCCATTTTGCACTACATGCTTGTCTATGGTGAGCTTGTGCTAAGCTAATTCAATACTCAAGATTGTGTTTATGAGTCCAAGCTAATTCTATCTTGGAACCCAATTCACTTGACTAATAACCTTGCTTACACACGCACTCACACATTGAAGCTATGTTTCTCCTTCATCCACCATAGCTAGCACGATCCAATTCCTAACACTTTGGTTCATTCTCCATTGGGTTAACCATACTCTTCCAATGTCGCTTTAGATTAGGCACCATCTCTATAAGCTGCCCAAAAGTGACATCTGCTTTCTTGCTTGTCAAATCCTCCTTCAAGTCATAGCTTGATTTCCCATCGCCTAGTGGAAATTCTGAAACATGAAACTTGCGAATGAGACCTTCTTTTCCTTTTGGCCTTGACATCTTCGTCTTTATGGCTCTTTCTTCCCTTCTTACTAGGACCTGGGGAACTTCTTCCTTCCTTATCATGTATGGTCCTCTTCCCAATAGGCATCACTAATGTATCCTCCAGCTTTGCTACCTTCTCCAAGGTGACCACACTTATCAATTTTATCTTTCCCTTTTCCTCTTGGGTTAATCCACTGGTTCGTTCTTCTCCCTTAATTTCAATGTCATGATCATTTGACCTAGTTAGCACCTGTCTTCACAATTGATACATGTATCCCCCCATCCTTGGTGGCTTATCACATTGCAAGCTGATGTGGCCCAAATCTCCATAATTATAACACGTGAGCATCTGCCTCCAGACTCTACCATTGCTTTGTCCAACACCATTCATGGGTCTTTCTTCACCTCCTGGATGATTTGCAAACCTCCTCCGGACTCGTTTATTTCCTACATTACCTAGCATGTTTAGGCTGAGATTCTTCATTAAATCTACCACTTGCCTCATGTCTTGCCTTAGCCCATCATCTTGCACTATTGTAGTGACCACTGCTGGCATGACCTGAGGAGTAACGGAAACCATTGGTTCATGATGAACCCGTGGCATGTGACGTTGCAAAGAATCCATAGGCTAAACCTCATACCTCCTGGGCAAAGACTCTACTCCTAGCTGACTCATTCTTCTTAGCTTCCACTCTTTGTTCCTCGCTACATCTAGTGCATCTTCATATGTCCTAGGCTTCTTTAGCTCCACTCTCCAATGTATATTCTCCCAGAGACCAGCGAAGAACCGGTTCTTCTTCATCATGTAAGGTGGGGGAACCTGTGGTGCTAAGGCCTTGCACATCCACTCCCATGCCATTGAAAACTTATGTATGTATGCATCTACAGGCTCACCTTCTCTTTGCACCAAACCCTGTACTCCTTGCCACACTTTGTCATAATCTTCTCTCTTCACAAACTCTATTGTCAATCCATGCCGTAGATTGTCCCAACTTAATCTCACGGGTGGATCAGACACACGCAACTCCTCTTCAAATTCTTTGGACCAAACTCATGCATCACTCTTCAAACAAATCTAGAAAAGATGTAACATTTGTCCCGGATCATGAATCTGATTGTTAATGCAGGCAACCTCCATCTTTTCCAAAAGTCTTCCACATCTTCATTACTTCTTCCATGCAATTCCGGATAAGAGAAATCCATGGATACCCAAGTTTGAATTCTTTGAGAATCCCTTCTAACACAAGTGCAAGAACCCAAACTTTTTCTTGACTCAATCCGCAAAAACTTGAATGGGGCTCAAGCTTTAGAAAAGGATGAACACATGCACATCAAATGAGTTTTCATAGTTAATCATTGGAACTACAACAACATCCAAAGGGGATTCCGGTATCTCTCTTAATCTTCTTGGCCCAAACATAAAGACTATGCGCTTTTGTGGTAAAAAATCTTCCTGTCCACATGAACATTTATCTGGATTCTTTGTGAAAAATGAAAAGGAGTGAACTGAGGTCCGTCGTGATTATCCATTAAAGGCCAACCATGCCGTCCCAAGAAAGCACATAAATGCTAGAAATTCAGTAGCATAACAACATAAATGGCTCAAAAGACCAAAAACCAGCCATCACAATTTGGAAAACGTTTGGCAGAGTTTCCCCAAAAGTAGAGCAATAAGAACCCAGAATATAGATTGTATATGTATGCATAACCTGTTAACAATGGTACCTAGGCATCAAGTAGGAATCACTAGTACATAACCTATGACAAGGTCATAAAAAGGGTGCTCCAACCACCTGTATCACCAAAAGGATCTCACATTTTAGAATCCCCCAGCTCAATAAAACCTCACCACGACCCTCTCACAAAGGCTTATGAAAATCTCGTATAGTCAAGTCTCAAAAATGACTAGACCAAGTCTCAGAAATGGCTAGGACTGCCAAATAAAACCAAGTATGGCTCCACAAAGGCGTACAATGGCAGTATCCACAAGTAACGTACCTTTGAGCAGAAGCTTCGCTCATAGGAGAAACTTACAAAGCCAAGATAGCAAAAAAATAGTGAGGAATTTGGCAAAATAGACAGCACCATTGCGTTTGGAACGGCCTAAAAGCCCACTCTACAATATCAGAGTGCTCAAGTCCGTGACCTCGAATGAGCAGTTTATGGCTAAAACAGGCTCCAAGAATAGCAAAAACTCAGTTGCGGCTGTTCCTTCTCTTCTCTCCACACTTTGCTGATTTTTTTCTCAGGTTTTTCAGTGTCCACACTTCACTTTATCTCTTGAGCACCTTTGGCCTTTTGATTGACCTCAAACGGACCCCGAATAGGCCAAAAAATGGCCACGTGGTGCGTTTTTGTCACCCTTCTACATCCATCCGCACACCTGGCACTCACCTTTTTCCAATAATGCATCCCGCAATCACAAGTGGCCCACAAATATAGTTCTCATGATGACATTTTTGCATAATCATCACAAGAAAACATTCCCGTTGTGTCCTCACTTATCTACGTGCAAGTATTGACCCCATTCGACCTTGTAACGCCACTAGATGCCATTTGACGCAATTGCTTACCTCATGGTGTGTGCCTGCTGATAGCTTCCTCGAGAATTTTTACAATCTACCAACTCCTCATTATTATAGAAAAACACGCTGATATTGGTGATGATGAAAATCGATGTACTATGTACACATTGTCCTACCTGTACACATGTGGGCCCCACATAACCATCTGGCTTTGGAAAATGGGCAATCCTTTATTCGATGCACCATGCATGTGTATGTGCATATGCACAAGCACTTCTTCCAAAAAAACTCCTAACAACGTAGCTACATATTTTGATGCAGTGGAGATGTGATTTTGGGACTCTAAACGAGCTGTTTGAGGAATTCATCAAAGAATTCTCACAGAAAGGTATAGCTCACACATCTTGGCTACTCTCGATGTATGCACTATTCAAGATGGTCAAACAACAAAGTTCTATGATGAAGATGGCTATGATGTCGTTCTTTACTTTGCATTGATTGTGCTCCAGGAAAGCAAAGACAAAGAAGAAAACAAGTTCTATGACTCCGTAAAACACTTGGAGCTTCAAAAAGATGCCAACAATGGAAATCCGGACAACCCTGTTAAGTATGGAGCCTGATTTACCCTTGTAATTTTCTATGGTAAAAGCGCACATTTGAAAGGCCCCCATTATGAGGAGAAGTCATCGTGCGTGAAGGAAAATCACTCTACGGAAACCCCAAATTTTCACGACCAAGAATCCGGAGCAACTTTAGGGGGGGAGGAATATTCCTTTTCCTCGGAATATTATGGCCGGACGGCGGCCGGAACGTGGTTGGAAAACAACCCTCGATTGGCCAGTGGCCGGTAGTCAATGGCCGGTGGCCGATGGTTGGAAGTCAATGGCCGAATTCAATGGCCGGTGGCTGGTGGCGGTGGCTAGTGGCCGGTAGTCGGAAGTCAATGGCCGGTGGCCGAATTCAAAACCGGACTTGTCTTCTCAAGGGCGGCCACACATGGGCGGATTGAAGGGTCCGATTTGGACTTATCTACACAAGGCCGGCTACACATGGCTACCTCTCATGAGAGAGGGCAGCCCTTTTGGCGTATAAAAGAAGGCCATTTCTACACACATTTCATAGTGTGAAGTTGATGCAACAAGGTGAGTGTGAGGTTGTGAGAGTGAAGCAAGGCGGGAGCTCCATTAAGCGTATAATCCCTTTGTAAACTACTTGTTTTGAACTACTAAAGCCATTGAGTGGCTGCTTTCCCGTGGACGTAGCCCACATTGGGTGAGCCACGTATATCGTGTGTACTCTCTCTCTCTCTCTCTCTCTCTCTCTACTCTATAATCTTCTGTGTGTGAAATCTATCTCTCTCCATTAATTAATCTACTCAAATATCTATTTAGCTACGTCTTATTTCCTAACAAACTGGTATCAGAGAAAGGTTTTCTCGTAGCTAAATTATCTCAAGGAAAGGATTCCTTGAATTGAGTGGGAGTTATGGCGGAGGAAGGGAGGCTCAAGATTGAGAAGTTCAAAGGCAAAAACTACCAACATTGGAAGATGCAGATTGAAGACTATCTCTACCAGAAGGACCTCTATTTGCCACTAGGCGTTCTTGCAAAGAAGCCCGCAACGATGGCAGATGAAGCATGGATTGTCCTTGATCAAAAGGCACTGGGAACAATCCGGTTAAGCTTAGCGTCAATAGTGGCCTTCAATTTTTCGGAGATAAAGACCACGGAGGACTTGATGAAGTCACTTGACGACTTCCACGGGAAACCATCTGCATCCAATAAGGTATTTCTTATAAAACACTTGTTCAATATAAATATGGCAGAGAATGGTTCAATTGCAGAACACCTAAATGACTTTAACACAAACATAGGTCAACTTCGATCGGTGAAAATCAATTCTTATGCCGAAGTGCGAGCTCTCCTTATACTATCATCTCTATCGGATAGTTGGGACAGCCTTGTGATGGCTGTAAGTAATTCTATTTCTGGCACAAATACTCTTAAGTTTGATGATGTTGTGGGTGTTCTCCAAAGCGAGGAAATACGAAGGAGAAGCACAGGAGAATCATCAAGTGCTGCACTGTCAGTAGAAATAAGAGGAAGGCCTAAGGAGAGGTTCAAAAACCAAAAGGGTCGTGACCGCTCAAGGCGGAGCAAGTCACACACAAAGTCAGTTCTTGAATGTTGGAACTGCGGCAAGAAGGGTCACGTCAAGAAGGATTGCTGGTCCAAGAAGAAGAAGGAGACAGAGTCTCAAGACAACAAGCCAACATCGAAGGCCAATGTGGTAGGTAAAGTAGAGCAAGATGCTCTAATTATCTCATCAGACAATGTGTCTATTCCTGGATAGTAGATTCTGAGGCTTCATTCCATGCAACACCACACAAGCAACATTTCCAAGACTACACCAAAGGTAATTTTGGGTATGTATCCTTGGGAGATGATGAAGGTTGTGAGATTGTCGGCAAAGATACAGTTTTTGTCAAAACTGCTATAAAGGAAATGAATGGAAGCTTAAATATGTTAGGCATGTTCCTTCTCTTCGCAAAAATTTGATCTCTACAGGACAATTGGACGATGGTCACAACATCACATTCGGAAACAAACGGTGGAAGATCTCAAAGGGATCTTTGGTGGTTGCCAAAGGAGAAAAGGTCTGTACACTTTACTTGTGTAATGTTAGCACGCAACCTTCAGCTTGTGGAGTAACTACAGAAGTTGACAGTGCAGTGTGGCACTACCAGCTTGGGCATATGAGTGCCAAAGGAATGCAAATCCTTCAAACAAAAAAGCTTCTACCAGGTTTGAAAGAAGTGGACTTAGAGTTCTGTAAAGATTGTGTTTATGGTGAACAAAAGAAGGTGAAATTTCAAAAATCAGGAAATGAAAAAAAATTAAAAAACTTGAGTTGGTTCATTCTGATGTATGGGGTCCTGTAAGTACACCATCACTTGGTGGCTCATTGTACTATGTAACATTCGTAGACGATGCGACTAGAAAAACATGGTTTATGTCATGAAGAATAAGTCCGATGTATTTTCCATATTTCAAAGGTGGAAAGCCTTTGTGGAGAATGAAACAGGTACCAAGGTTAAATGCCTCAGATCCGACAATGGAGGTGAATATTTTAGCCAAGCTTTTGAAAGCTTTTGTGCTAGCAATGGCATTCGGAGGCAAAGGACAACCCCAAGGACACCTCAACAAAATGGGATTTTAGAAAGGATGAACAGGACAATCATGGAGCGAGCACGAAGCATGCGGCTACATGCTGGCCTACCGCTTGAGCTTTGGGCGGAAGCTGTAAGTACGTCTGTATACTTAATCAATCGGTCACCCTCAATGGCATTGGATGGGGGAGTTCCAGAAGAGGCATGGACAGGTAAATCGGTGAATTATGCATTTCTCAAAGTGTTTGGGTGTGAGGCTTTCATGCACATAGATAGAAGCCTAAGATCAAAGCTAGATGCAAAGTCCAAAAAGTGTTTCTTCGTTGGCTATGGAGAAGGTGACTTTGGGTATCGCCTATGGAATATTGAAGATGGTAAAATCTTAAGGAGTAGGGATGTAATTTTTAACGAACAAAATATGTACAAAGATTACTTGGAAAGAAATCAAACAAAAGAAATAGGTGATGAGTACATGGAGCTTGAGGATGGTGAAGACTCAAGGACTGCAAACGGTGACAATGTGCAACAACGTCAACCAAATGAGGAGCCTCAACCTATTCCCTGAATATCTACAACAGCAAGTAGACCTCCAGAAAGGTTTGTTCCTTCCTTCAACCATCTCTTGATCTTAGATTCTCGAGAGCTGGAATCATACGAAGAATCTATGCAACATGAATCCAAAGAAGAATGGACAAAGAGCATGCAAGTGGAGATGGACTCACTATATCACAACAAAACATGGGAATTGGTTGAGTTGCCTAAAGGTAAGCGGGCACTTCAAAACAAATGGGTGTACAAGGTGAAGGAAGAAGAAGGTAGGAAGAAAAGGTACAAGTCTAGGCTTGTGGTTAAAGGGTTTTCTCAAAAGAAAGGTATTGACTTCAATGAAATATTTTCTCCTGTTGTAAAAATGAACTCAATTAAGCTTGTCTTAAGCCTTATGGCTGCTCATGATCTAAATCTCGAGCAAATGGATGTAAATACGGCATTCCCTCACGGTGACTTAGAGGAGGAAATCTACATGCCTTAACCAAAGGGGTATGAAGTAAAAGGTAAGGAGAAAATGGTTTGCAGATTAAAGAAGAGCTTGTATGGTTTAAAGCAAGCATCAAGACAATGGTACTTGAAGTTTGATCGATGGATGTTGGATCATGGAATCACAAGATGCAACTTGGATCACTGCGTCTACACGAATAATTTGGGAGATGGGAAATTCATAATCCTAATGTTGTATGTTGATGACATGTTGATTGCAAGTGCTAACATGCAGGACATCAAAGACCTAAAAGAGGAGCTGTCTAAATCTTTTTCAATGAAATATTTAGGTGCTGCCAAGAGGATACTTGGTATGAAAGTATCAAGGGATAGGATGAAGAAGAGAATAAAGCTATTTCAAGAAGATTACATCAAGAAGGTACTAGAAAGGTTTGCAATGCAAAATGCAAAACCAGTTTCTACACCTTTGGCTGGTCACTTTAAACTAACGAAGGATATGTGTCCAAAGACACAAGAGGAGATAGCCTATATGTCTAAAGTTCCATATGCTGCAGCGATAGGTTCTCCAATGTATGCTATGGTCTGGACAAGGCCACACATTGCACATGCAGTGGGAGTTGTGGGTAGGTTCATGGACAACCCAGGTAAAGAGCATTGGCAAGCTGTGAAGTGGAT
The DNA here is from genome assembly GCF_014529385.1 of Adiantum capillus-veneris. Classification (NCBI taxonomy): domain Eukaryota; kingdom Viridiplantae; phylum Streptophyta; class Polypodiopsida; order Polypodiales; family Pteridaceae; genus Adiantum; species Adiantum capillus-veneris. The sequence goes on from NC_140937.1 coordinate 73,656,702, forward strand.
ACTTAGGTATCTAAAAGGGACAACAACAAATGCTTTGTATTTTGGAGGAACTAATATTTTTCTAGAAGGGTATGCTGATGCAGATATGGCATGTGACAAAGATACTCGAAGGAGCACTACTGGCTATGTCTTCACGGTTGGAGGCACAACAGTAAGCTGGGCTTCAAAGCTGCAGAAAGTGGTCTCACTTTCCACCACGGAAGCAGAATGTAGCAATGACGGAGGCCAGCAAAGAAATTCTATGGCTTCACATATTCTTAGAAGAGCTTGGATTCAAACAAGACAATTGTGTCTTGTACAGTGATAGCCAAAGCGCTATTCATCTTGCGAAGAACTCAGCCTTTCATTCAAGGACAAAGCACATTGAGGTGAGATATCACTTCATACGCACTCTTTTGGAAGAGGGACAGCTAAAGCTAGGAAAGGTGCATACAAGTGAAAATCCTGCAGACATGTTTACAAAGGTGGTCAACAAGGAGAAGTTGAGCTTTTGCTCATCTTCAATCGGCATTCAAGGATAAGAAGCTAGGATGGAAAGCTGTCACAGGTTTGGTTTGGAGATCAGTCTCCAAGTGGGTGATTGTTAAAACTAGAATGGTAACATGACACTTTTTGTCCTTGGACACTTTTGTGTCCTGTTAAGTGACCATTTTGCTTGAATTATTTGAAGAGTATGAAAATGAATTTCTAGGTGCTATATATCCACAAAGTTGCCTTATGAGCTGAAAAAAACTTAGCATTTTTTTTTGAATATCGATCTCACCATTAACCTTACTCTTGCACAACATTTTTGAACCTAAATTGTGTGAAAAAACGGGTCCTGTTTTTGGCTTTTTTTTCAATTTTTGGCAACTATACCACTCTAAACTTCATGTTTGTGAGGTTTAGATGGCTAGAGGTTAGGACTTCATAGTTCTCAACATGTTTTGATGCTTGTAGGGAGAGCTAAGTGTTAAAATTGAAAGTTATGACCAATTTACAAGAATTGCATAATCCTGCTTTTTGGCCAAAATTAGCACTTTTATGATTTTTTTGGTGGCTTTCTTGATATCCAAATTCAATTTTGATTGTGTAAGTGTAATGTATAACATAAATCTAATCTTCCTTGAGTTTTGGGGGACCTAATATGCTATATAGCATAGTATATGATGATGGCTAAGTTTTTTGATTGCTGAAGAATACGATACATTTTAGAGTAGCAAGTATAACTTTCTCAATATTGCTAGTTTCTTAGGCCAATTGTGTGTATTTTGTAGGTAGTGACCATATCTAATCATAGACTACAAACTTAGCTAGTGAGGCGGTCCGGGGCGGGCAACAAGAAGAGCGGCCTCTAAACACCCTTCGAGGCTCTCGTGCTGCTCAATTGGGGCTGGGGCAAGCACAATCAGAGACAACAACAACCCACAGCCAGAAACCAAACAAAAATGGGGCACCACCTAGTTGTAGATGCAAACTAGGACGCACGTGATATCTCCTTGTACTCAAACGCACAAAGAGAGGGGAATGCAAGATAGCCACACACACCAAACACAAACATTCACCACGCCAGAGAGAGGTAAAGAGCACAAATCAACTTGAGCAACTCAATCTTAGCCTTAAAGACTAGATACACACAAAGCTTGATAATAAATAGAGAGACAACACAAAACTTGACCTTGTTTCCAATACACAAATTGTCTTAGGGTCACGGGAGCCCTCTCACCGAGCACCCTCTTACAATTGAAAGTTTTGGCAAACAATTCAACAAGCCCTCAAACCACCAAGCATGAAATGGCACAACAAACTTCAAGGACAATATACCTTCAACCACCTGATGAGCCAACTTATCAAGTCAATTTGGAGAGAAGAGTCGTAGTTGCAGCATACAATTGCACCCAAAAATATGAATCTTATTTATGGACAAGAGTAGACTACAAGTGTGATTGTAGAGTATAGTATCACTCCACTCCTCTAGATGGCATAACTAACTTCAAGCTTCTCCATGCACCTATGTGTAGTGATGGAATAGAGCACTCACAATGCACACACTCTACACAACTAGGCTTGAAGAGTGGTGTGTTATGTGTTGAGAATGGTGTGGTGTAGTGTGATCATGTGATGATTTTCAAGGGAGAGAAGGGCTCTATTTATAGGTTTAGAATCCCTGATTAAGATTAGGCCTAATCAAATTTATTTGAAGGAATAAAAGATTATGCATATTTTTATTTATTTTAATGACGGTGGGTCTCTCTTGTCCTTTGAGTCACATGGATGTGGGATCAAGGGAAGAGAATTATTGAGGATGAAAGGAGAGAGGGATTGGGTGAATAATTTGGGAGGGCCTACTCTAGTAGAGGGTGCATTTTACAATAAGGTTAGTGGTTAGTAGTTAGTAATTATCACTAAAAAATATTTACAAAATCATTCACCAAATGGTGAGATATATGATGAGAAAAGTTAGAGAAGGTATAAGCTTGAAGCTTGGAGAAGTTGACATTCACCTCTTTACAGCACCGGTAGAAGAAGCGGTCAGCATGGCAAAGTAGCGCGTGTCAATGAAGCTATGTTATCTTCAAACCTTGGAAAATTCATGATAAAACCCTTCATTTGCAGAGGTTATCCTTGGAGTTTTGCTGATTTTTGAAGTTCTTTACAAAGCTGAAGAGAGTATGGTAATATGGACATATATGTAGAGAGAAAGGGGGACACATAGGGTGTAGAAATGGAGGTGTGAGAGATGTGGCAATGGTGAAGAGGGTGAATTAGGACATGGGAGTTGTAGGTTTGGGAGTGGGAAGGAGAGGGAGGAGTGTGTGTGAAAGAGGAAAATGATAAAGTGGAAGAGGGAGTGTGGCTGCATAGCATGGGCAAACTGGGGTCCACCAATAAAATCATAGATCACAGCTCGTAGCTCAAAAAAATATTAAAAAATTTGAGGTGAAATTTCAGCTCATGAGCTACAATTTTTGTTTGTATCACCTTTCCAAAGTCGAGGAGCATGTGATCTTTAAAAATTCAGCAAAACCGACTGTTTTTTCCACTACACAAGGTCCTTGTGAGGTCCTTCTTTGGATGATTCTTTTGAATACCTCCAAGAGTGAGCTCCCCATGGTGCATGCATGCATGCCACATACCCTTGACCTTATTTGGTAGGTCTATAATTGAAGATATTGTTGAGATCGTGATATAAGTGAATAGTACAACCAAGAAAATCAAATATTTAGGGGTCTAAAAAAATATGTACATGTCAAATATAAATAATATAGGTGGAAAAAATATAAAGGGGTCAAAATAAATCTCTCTCATTATAAGTCTACCATAAAAAGATAAATATTTTTGGTGTTCTAATTTATGAGAGTAAAAGAGAATAGATGTAGGAAGGAAAAATCACAATAGTGAAAAAATATACACATAAATAAAACTAGTTTTTTTGGATTTTTGTTGAGATTGAGTTACACCAAAAATAAGAGAAGCTTGCATGAAATTATTTTTATATGGAATAAAAAGTATGCAAAATGGTAAGAAAAAATATGGTAATGGTGAGTCAATGTACATAGCATAAATAACACACACCTAAGTATAAATATTTAAATAAATACCAAAATAATTATGAAAAATCCTTATATTTAGGCCCTATATACAATGAAATATTTACACACAAATGGACCATAATATACTTATTTTTTTTATTTTTTTGGCTCAACTAGCCCAGTGACTAGCTAATTGAGGGTTTTTAAGAAGATATGGGAAAAGTCCCCTAACTCACACACGCCTATGTACAGTGAAATGGTAGGGATAACCAAAATGTTTGAGTGATTTGATAGGGTGAGGTAGCTTACTATGGAAACTATGGAAAGCCGAAAAACGGCTATCACTAGATATTGAGTAGTTTCTATGGGTTTCTAGTGGTAATAATGCTGAACCCAGTTTTTTCATGTTTGCTGTATTTAGCACTTTATCATTGCCCCCAAGGTTCCAATTGTAAGAGATCCATTATCCTTTTGATATGCTCCATGACTCCTTTTGAATCCAAAGGCCCAAAGGGAACTAAGAAAACATGTATATAGTATCTTTCTTGAGCGTGACTATAGAAACTTTGATGATAGGTCCGCAGAATGGCAAAAATGCAACGTTTTTGTACCTATTTTTTTTGCCCAAAAACAATTAGTGTGGTAAAAGCAACCATATTTATTGGTCACCAACCCATTGAAGTTAACGGGGCATTTTATCTCATGTCCTACAAAAATCTCCACTCTTATTTCTATGCAATCAATTGTAAGAAATTGCTGTTTTGGGCAAAATGCACTGGTCCATCAACTTTGGAGGCTTGTAGTGACGAAGGGATGAGAAAAATTACAAGTTTCTCATTTTTTTTTTATGTAGTAGTTATTGAACTATATGCTCATGAAAGGATTTTTCAAAATGAGTGGATCTACTATGGTTTTGGAATTTTTTCCCAAAACCCTGAAAGGACACTTTTATGTCCTGTTAGGTTACCATTCAAGTGTTAAGTATGGAGCCTGATTTACCCTTGTAATTTTTTGTGGTAAAAGCGCACATTTGTAAGGCCCCAATTATGAGGACAAGTCATCGTGTGTGAAGAAAAATCACTCAACGGAAACCCAAATTCTCACGGCAGCCAAGAATCAAGGGCAACTTTGGGGGGGGGGGGAGGGGGGGGATATTGCTTTTCGCCGGAATATTATGTCGGCCGAAAAGTGGTCGGAAAACAACCGTCAGTTGGCCAGCTAGTCAATGGCCGGTGGCCGGTGGTCGAAAGTCAATGGCCGGTGGTCGAATTCAAAACCGGACTTGACTTCTCAAGGGCGGCCACACATGGGCGGGACCGATTTGGACTTATCTACACAAGGGCGGCTACACATGGCTGCCTCTCATGAGAGAGGGCAGCCCTTTTGGCCTATAAAAGGAGGCCATTTCTACACACATTTCATAGTGTGAAGTTGATGCAACAAGGTGAGTGTGAGGTGGTGAGAGTGAAGCAAGGCGGGAGCTCTGTTAAGGGTATAATCCCTTTGTAAACTACTTGTTTTGAAGTACTAAATCCATTGAGTGGCTGCTTTCCCGTGGACGTAGCCCACATTGGGTGAACCACGTATATCCTGTGTACTCTCTCTCTGTCTCTCTCTCTCTACTCTATAATCTTTTGTGTGTGAAATCTGTCTCTCTCCATTAAGTAATCTACTCAAATATCTATTTAGCTACGTCTTATTTCCTAACAACTGGTATCAGAGCAAGGTTTGCTCGTAGCTAAATTATCTCAAGGAAAGGATTCCTTGAATTGAGTGGGAGTTATGGCGGAGGAAGGGAAGCTCAAGATTGAGAAGTTCAACGGCAAAAACTACCAACATTGGAAGATGTAGATTGAAGACTATCTGTACCAGAAGGACCTCTATTTGCCACTAGGCGGTCTTGCAAAGAAGCCCGCAACGATGGCAGATGAAGCATGGATTGTCCTTGATCAAAAGGCACTGGGAACAATCCGGTTAAGCTCAGCGTCAACGGTGGCCTTTAATGTTTCCGAGATGAAGACCACGGAGGACTTGATGAAGTCACTTGACGACTTCTACGAGAAACCATCGGCATCCAATAAGGTATTTCTTATGAAGCGCTTGTTCAATCTAAAGATGGCAGAAAATGGTTCAGTTGCAGAACACCTAAATGACTTTAACACAAACATAAGTCAGCTTCGATCGGTGAAAATCAATTTCCATGACAAAGTGCGATCTCTCCTTATACTATCATCTCTACCGGATAGTTGGGACAGCCTTGTGATGGCTGTAAGTAATTCTATCTCTGGCACAAATACTTTTAAGTTTGATGATGTTGTGGGTGTTCTCCTAAGCGAGGAAATGCGAAGGAGAAGCACAGGAGAATCATCAAGTGATGCACTATCAGTGGAAACAAGAGGAAGGCTTAAGGAGAGGTTCAAAAACCAAAAGGGTCATGACCGCTCAAGGCGGAGCAAGTCACGCACAAAGTCAGTTCTTGAATGTTGGAACTGCGGCAAGAAGGGCCACGTCAAGAAGGATTGCTGGTCCAGGTAGAAGAAGGAGACAGAGTCTCAAGACAACAAGCCAACATCGGAGGCCAATGTGGCAGGTAAAGTAGAGCAAGATGCTCTAATTATCTCATTAGACAATGTGTCTAATTCCTTGATAGTAGATTTCGGGGCTTCATTCCATGCGACACCACACAAGCAACATTTCCAAGACTACACCAAAGGTAATTTTGGGTATGTATCCTTGGGAGATGATGAAGCTTGTGAGATTGTCGGCAAAGATACAGTTTCTGTCAAAACTGCTATAAAGGAAATGAATGGAAGCTTAAAGATGTTAGGCATGTTCCTTCTCTTCACAAAAAATTGATCTCTGTAGGACAATTGGACGATTTCCTTTCCGAAATCCCATTTTGTTGAGGTGTCCTTGGGGTTGTCCTTTGCCTTCGAATGCCATTGCTAGCACAAAAGCTTTCAAAAGCTTGGTTGCAATATTCACCTCCATTGTCGGATCTGAGGCATTTAACCTTGGTACCTGTTTCATTCTCCACAAAGGCTTTCCACCTTTGAAATATGAAAAATACATCGGATTTATTCTTCATGACATAAACCCATGTTTTCCTAGTCACATCGTCTATGAATGTTACATAGTACAATGAGCCACCAAGTGATGGTGTACTTGCAAGACCCCAAACATCAGAATGAACCAACTCAAGTTTTTTATTTTATTTCATTTCCTGATTTTTGAAATTTTACCCTCTTTTGTTTACCATAAACACAATCTTCACAGAACTCTAAGTCCACTTCTTTCAAACCTGGTAGAAGCTTCTTTGTTTGAAGGATTTGCATTCCTTTGGCACTCATATGCCCAAGTCGGTAGTGCCACACCACACTGTCAACTTCTGTAGTTGCTGCACAAGCTGAAGGTTGCGTGCTAACAGTACACAAGTAAAGTGTACCGACTTTTTCACCCTTGGCAACCACCAAAGATCCCTTTGAGATCTTCCACCGTTTGTTTCCGAATGCAATGTTGTGACCTTCATCATCCAATTGTCCTGTAGAGATCAAATTTTTGCAAAGAGAAGGAACATGCCTAACATCTTTAAGCTTCCATTCATTTCCGTTAGCAATTTTGACAGAAACTGTACCTTTGCCGACAATCTCACAAGCTTCATCATCTCCCAAGTATACATACCCAAAATTACCTTTGGTGTAGTCTTGGAAATGTTGCTTGTGTGGTGTCGCATGGAATGAAGCCCCGGAATCCACTATCCAGGAATTAGACACATTGTCTAATGAGAGAATTAGAGCATCTTGCTCTACTTTACCTGCCACATTGGCCTCCGATGTTGGCTTGTTGTCTTGAGACTCTGTCTCCTTCTTCTTCTTGGACCAGCAATCCTTCTTGACGTGGCCCTTCTTTCCGCAGTTCCAACATTCAAGAACTGACTTTGTGCGTGACTTGCTCCGCCTTGAGCGGTCACGACCCTTTTGGTTTTTGAACCTCTCCTTAAGCCTTCCTCTTGTTTCCACTGATAGTGCATCACTTGATGATTCTCCTGTGCTTCTCCTTCGCATTTCCTCGCTTAGGAGAACACCCACAACATCATCAAACTTAAGAGTATTTGTGCCAGAGATAGAATTACTTACAGCCATCACAAGGCTGTCCCAACTATCCGGTAGAGATGATAGTATAAGGAGATCTCGCACTTTGTCATGGAAATTGATTTTCACCGATCGAAGCTGACTTATGTTTGTGTTAAAGTCATTTAGGTGTTCTTTAATTGAACCATTTTCTGCCATCTTTAGATTGAACAAGCGCTTCATAAGAAATACCTTATTGGATGCCGATGGTTTCTCGTAGAAGTCGTCAAGTGACTTCATCAAGTCCTCCGTGGTCTTCATCTCGGAAACATTAAAGGCCACCGTTGACGCTGAGCTTAACCGGATTGTTCCCAGTGCCTTTTGATCAAGGACAATCCATGCTTCATCTGCCATCGTTGCGGGCTTCTTTGCAAGACCACCTAGTGGCAAATAGAGGTCCTTCTGGTACAGATAGTCTTCAATCTACATCTTCCAATGTTGGTAGTTTTTGCCGTTGAACTTCTCAATCTTGAGCTTCCCTTCCTCCGCCATAACTCCCACTCAATTCAAGGAATCCTTTCCTTGAGATAATTTAGCTACGAGCAGCCTTGCTCTGATACCAGTTGTTAGGAAATAAGACGTAGCTAAATAGATATTTGAGTAGATTACTTAATGGAGAGAGACAGATTTATATACATGAGATTATAGAGTAGAGAGAGAGAGAGAGAGTACACACGATATACATGGTTCACCCAATGTGGGCTACGTCCACGGGAAAGCAGCCACTCAATGGCTTTAGTACTTCAAAACATGAAGTAGTTTACAAAGGGATTATACCCTTAATGGAGCTCCCGCATTGCTTCACTCTCACCACCTCACACTCACCTTGTTGCATCAACTTCACACTATGAAATGTGTGTAGAAATGGCCTTATTTTATAGGCCAAAAGGGCTGCCCTCTCTTATGAGAGACAACCATGTGTATCCGCCCTTGTGCGAATAAGTCCAAATCGGAGCCTCCAATCCGCCCATGTATGGCCGCCTTTGAGAAGACAAGTCCGCTTTTGAATTCGGCTACCGGCCGTTGAATTCGGCCACCGGCCACCGGCCATTGACTTCCGACCACCGGCCATCGGCCATTGACTACCGGCCACCGGCCAACCGACCGGTTGTTTTCCGACCACTTTCCAGCCGCCGGCCGGCCATAATATTCCGGCAAAAAAGAATATTCCGACGAAAAAAAAGTCTCAGGGGGCCTCCGCCCCCGAGGCCTTTAAAGTTGCCCGTGATTCTTGTCCGTGAAAATTTTGGTTTCCGGTGAGTGATTTTCCTTCACGCACAATGGCTTCTCCTCATAATGGGGGCCTTACAAATGTGCACTTTTACCACAGAAAATTACAAGGGTAAATCAGGCTCCATACTTAACATGGTCGACCAAACAACCTTTGCAGTGTTATATATCTTGTCCTTGATGAGACATATTGAATCCTGGACATGGGTTTTCAAAGTCAAATAGGAAAAATTACCTCCCAAATTCGGCTTGAAACACAGAATAAGTATTGGAGTAAAGAGGTTGAAGGTTAGCCAAACAACTTCTCCGACTCACAAGATCTTAAAGCCAGTCATTCAATTCTACATATTGTAGAAGTTGTTTCTAAGCCTATGAAAAATCCTTAGAATTGATAGATTTGGTGGAGCAAGTGAGGATGGAGCTTTGTCTATCCATAACGATAAGAGTCAAGCTGAACAAGATTGGGTTCTTTTTTAATTTAGATCTTCCAATAGCCCTATAATGACATCGATAGATATTGCAACTCGGGGCATGGATGCGAAGGACATAAAGTTTGTCTCGTCAATTATGATTTTCATGGATCATAGTTCTTGTTGTGTTTTGACAAAAATACAAGCAATGGAGGGGCAATGGAGAAAACAAGCAAAAACGGAAACAAAGACTGCACCGACATTGACAACGAGGTCATATCAAGGGCGACATGAATTCAGAGGGGGGAGTGTTGACCCACTGGTCAACAACACAACATTACTCAACAAAGCCTTATATTTAGAGAATTATGAAATTTTATGGATTATGTAAGTAGCTAGTCTAGTTTTAGAAGCCGGAGTGCAAAGGCACTTCCACATTGTAAAAGCCATTTGACCCCTTGATCTCTATTTTAGGTTTAACCTATGGTAGCCTTAGTATATAAGGTACCTAGGTCATTTTATAAAGAGAACTTCTATCATAATCTAAGTTTTAAGCTGCTATCAATTGTGTGTGAGAGAGGAAGAGATAGAGCGTGAGCTTCATCCTCACGCTACTCCCCACTCGCACATCACATTGGAGAAGTGACAACACCATTTTGCTAGGCTCAGTGAGAGCTACGCGACAATGCCAAGCATTCTACGTGAGATGGAGCATACATGCTAACGCATCTATGAGCCTTTGTGGTCGTAAGTGTATCAAACAATTTTTGTTTTTTGCCTGCAAAAGTAGTCAATTGAGTCTTAGCGACATAACCTACGCATAGGTACTCATAAACTTCACTTTTGGGCACCTCAAAAATTTGGCTATGTCTTCATACTTGTTTTTTGTAGATGGGTCTAGGGTAAGGGATTTAAGTGTAGAGGCTTTAGGACATGTGTATTCTAGTGAAGGTGTAGATGGCGGAAGCAGTCTCACTGGCGGAGGCAGTTTCACTAGGTGGGAATCAGCTCTTGAAAGCCGAGCAGCGAACCAATCAGTAATTACCATGGCTGTTACCACAGTAAATTCAAGAGGCTATAAATAGGACCCATTACATTGTAATCGGGTTGGTTGTACTTTTGGGTTGTTTTATCTTTTGACTTCCTACTCTTAGTTGTGTGATTGTAGTCCTGAAGCTGTTCTCGAGCTACATTATCCTCACTTGTACTGTAACTTTGTAATCCCTAATACAATAGTCAAGTGTACTTCAGCCAGATATATTGTATCCATTCCTTTTGAATTTGAATTTGAATCTGAAATTGAATTTGAACACTAATTCCAGTCATTCAAATTGTCTCTCTCTCAGTAGATGTATTTCAGTTCATGCAACTGTTCCAATTCAGTTTCTATCTTTTCCTCCAGTTCTACTGATTAACTAATGAATCACCAGCAGCTGTAAATTCTAACACTGGAATTAGCTATCTAAAGAGATCAACTCCAATTCCATTTTGGCAACGGTGGCTAGAGCTGTTCCTCGTTGACCAGCAAACTCCTCTCCCAGTTTGAGTTTTCAGCTGCGGCCATAATGGCACCCAAACCCAGTCGTTTCGGACCATTCCTTTATTTCAGTGCTTTCAGCTCCTTTAGCAGGTCCCAACTCTTCCATAAACCCTTGTACTGCAGCCAACATGGTCTAAGGTATCCTAGGCTTTGACTAATTTGGTTGTGTTGTCTCAGAAAACTGGGTAGGTATCTTATGAATGACGCGGGCGTCAGAACTCTCTGGCTGCTCTGGCAGCTTCTTCGCTAAATCCTCTGTGATTTTCCCCGCTAGTTATCTTTGCTCCTGCCATTCATCAACCACCTTTTCTTTACCCTTGGCCTTCCATACCTCTTTCTGCTGAGCCCATTTGCTACTTTCAGGAGTGACTAGTTTTGCTGGTTTTTCTGAAATTTCCTCAATCACCACCCCTTTACTTCGTGTAACTGCTCGTACAGGAACTGATTCTGGAACCTTCACCTCAGTATCCGCGGCCCCAGGTGTTTCTAGAAACTGAGCTGCGAAATGTCCATACTTACCACATGTATAGAAATTCACGCTGCGATTCTGAAAATTACCACGACCTCGGCCCCGGATAGTACCCGATTGGTATCTACCGTGCCCTGCACCAGTACCACTGACACCTAGTTTCTCTTCTTGAGAGACACTGGTAGTTACCACTCTTACTGGTTCAGCATTGGTGAATGCCACCATTAACAAATCTTTTCCACTTCTTAAAATGATGAATTCGAATACCATAGTTGTTCCATAGATGGCGAGAGGCTTTGCAATAAGTACATTGAAACATGGTCTTTAGATTTAAACTTTGAACACCAGGTTTCCATTCTTCTTATCGGCTGTCTGGTCTAGCTAATTTCAGCAATTTGCCGGGCCATCTCTTCAATCTTCCTAGACCAAGATCCCTTCTTAATCCTGTCTTAGGTCCTTTCATCTAAGCTACTTTCAGAACAACTGGAAGCTCTATTGGACTCAGAATCTTCAGTAGAAGTATTGCTACTACTGGACCTCCTCTTCTTATGACTCTTTTCCTTCTTAGCTTGTTGTTCTAGCTTCAGGGCTTGCTGCACTAAATCATTGAATTTCTTGGTTGGTGTTGGCACCTCCTGTTCCTAAGCTTCTTACTACGAAAACCATTCAAAAACCATGTGCACAGCCGCTTTTTGGATGGTGGTTCCTACAGTTGTCTAGTTAGTTCCTTGATTTTCTCAACATAACTTCTGACTGACAATTTTCTCTTCTTTATCTTATCCAGCTTACAGAGTATATCCTCATCCCCTCTATTGTCTGAATATTCCTGTCGGAAATCTTTAAACAGTTTATTACATGATCTGAGTTGACAAGCTGGGTAGTGGTAGTACCATTTCCTTGCTACCTCCTTTAATATTTGCGGAAAGTATTCACCCCAGTCATCTTCATCAATACTTTTTAACTTAGCATACTGCACAAAGGCTTGGATATGAACATCCAAGTGATCCTTCTTTCCCCATTTGAACGCGGGAAAAGAATTTTTCAATGAAGATACATGTGTAATCATGTCTATGAGCATCATTTCTTCCTCTTCTGACCTTGGGATCCTGACTCCTTTTTGAAGCTTTCTTATAATGGTCTGTGTCTGCATCCCAATTAATTTCTGCCTCCGTCTCAATTGTTGTTTCCTCCTTGGCTTTTCTACTGGAACTATGATGAATTTCTTTACTACCTTTGGCTTCTTTGTCCCCCTGTGTGGTCCGAGAACTCTTGGCCTTGCGTTCTTCCCTTACAGCCCTTCATCTTCTGGACTGACTAGAATGCTGCGAGTCCTTTGCCTCATCAACAGGGCTGTGCTCCTCCTGAGCCTCAGTGTTAGTTACTTGTTCATCCTTGGGATCAGAATCTCTTTCTGACTCCTCAGGGATAGGGTCAACGCGGTAGGACACACCAAAAATAGCACGGGCTAGGGACTCAGGGATGCTCACGCTGCTACAGAGGAGCTAAAGAGAATGGATAAGAGTGGTGTAGAGTCGTGGACTACTGAAGCTACTATATCAGCAAGAGAAAGAGACAGGGTAGTTCAGATAGCGACAAGGGCTTGTCTCACGTAAGTAAAGACTAGAGAGAGAGAGAGAGAGAGAGAGTATGGGATCCGGGTGGCTTTGCATCTACAGGCATCGTAACAGAGAAGAAAACAACAACTATGTGTGTGTGTGTGTGTGTGTAATAAGATAAAGAGAGAGAGAGAGAGAGAGGTTTTATTATGATGCACTTAAAAAGGCAGACAGAGAGAGAGAGAGAAAGAGGTAAAGAGAGAGTATCTTTGGCATGGCCTCAATGGGAGAGAGAGAGAGAGTATGGGACCCGGGTGGCTCTGCGTCTGCAGGCACCGCAAGAGAGAAGAAAACGACATTGTGTGTGTGTGTGTGTGTGTGTGTGTGTGTGTGTGTGTGTGTGTGTGTGTGTGTGTGTGTGTGTGTGTGTGTGTGTGTGTGTGTGTGTGTGTGTGTGTAAATAAGAAAAAGAGAGAGAGAGAGAGAGAGGTTTTATTATGATGCGCTTAAAAAGGCAGAGAGAGAGAGAGAGAGAGAAAGAAAGAGCTAAAGAGAGAGTATCTTTGGCGTGGTCTCAATGGGAGAGAGAGCTATCTTATGGGGAGAGAGAATAGGGAAGAGAGAGAGAGAGAGTATAATGAGTGCACTAAAGATTAAGGGGGATGGTTTTTTTTTTGAATTTTTTAAACCCTTAATAACCACAAGGGGTAGTTCTCATGTAAACTTACCGTCGGAGTCGAATTTTTGCAGAGGCCGAAATTTTACAGTCGCTTGCCGTGAATGCTGATGCCTTGATGAATAGCACACCCGAGGCTCATAAAATTTTGCCGGCGCTCACATCCCAAATTTTTCAATTTTAAATTTTTCAAATGCCCGAAAATTAGCCGAAAACTCTAAAAATCACTCGAAAATCCAAAAAATTGCCAAAAAAATTACAGAAATTCTAGAAATCTCAAAACTCATTGGCAATCACAATCAAACACTTTTGACACAATAAGCACACCAAAACTAGCAATTTCTATCGAAAACATCAATTACGACAAAATCAACAACCCGACCTTTAAAAATAGCGAAACGCTCAAAAGTCAACAAATAAGGGCACAAATGTGCTCAAATTAATGCCATAAATATGCACACAAAATAGCTCATCAAGATCGCAAGATATCAAAATTTTACGGATTAAGCAAAAATTAATGCAAAATTGCCAAAAGATTGCAAAAATTATCCAAAAAATACCCGATTTTTTTCAAAAATTGTCCACACATAGGAAATTAGTGCAGCCAAATCAAATCAGAGTTAGCACATCCATTCAATTGCCAGATAATTTCACCAATAAAAATCAAAACTAGGCAATTAAACGTACAAAATTAGGTAAAAAATTGATGCACTTGGAGTGTGTAAATCCCTATTTTGAGCTTAAAAATGCAGCAATTAACCATTACACACTTCAAATATGCAATCAAACATCAAATTAATCATGCACATTAAGCAATTTTTAGGCACACACATACTAATAATTGGCAGTTTTTTCCAACGTTTAGGTGCGCATACACAAGGGTTAAATTTGCCAAAATTGCAATTTGAATTCACAAACCTCTAATTGGGCATGACCATAACACAACCCAATCATAAAATCAACTAAACCTTTATGCACGCATTGATTTTGAAGGGCACACGCAAGGGCAAAATAGTGCACATACACTTAAAATGAAGCGTACACATACTCAATTAGAATGCACACACACTTGATTTTAGTGCATACAATTGTAATTGACCATTCAAGCATACAATTAAGAAAATTAACATTGCACATTAGCCATGAAACCATCACTTTGCACATTCAATTCTAGGAAAAATTTTGCATTACGACGGCATGTAAACGTGCAAAATCAAAAGTTACAGATCATCAATTTGACAATGGCTAAGCATACCGTATGATTCTTGAAGCTATTAGCACCACCCAATTGCCAATTAAACCATGTGTAGGCTGATTTCATCGATGCTCCAAAGCCCTAATCTTGCATATTAAAACCGTCAAATCATGTGCAATTAGCACAAACCGGCAATGTTAGAATGAAATCCAAGCCTCTAACTAGGCAAATTTCAAAGCAGAAGCACAAAATGTTAGTACAATTAGTAGAAAATTAGTGAAATTAGCAAGGAGTTAGAGTGTGTAGGTACACAATTAGCAAGATATGATATCAAATTATTAGAGATTGAACACATTTCTTCATGCACACACATCCAAAATCCACAAAACCATAAACACACAAGTGAAAATAGTGAGAAAACCTTTCGACTATGCCATAATTACACTAGCGTAGGCCATGGATTCTCAATAACGAAGCCAAATGTTGAGGGTACCATCGTAGCATAGCTCCAATGACCAACAATAATTGTCAATCCGGAGGGATGAGCTACCTGGCTAGGGCATGGAAACACTCAGACAATTAGTTAGCTAATCATGGCAACATGAACAGTAGCTCGATGAAGTGGGCTTCTTGGCCTATGGAGGAACTAAGTCATGATGTCTGGCAATCCCCACATCCACTTTCCTTCACCTCAAATCAATCCAATCACACACACTAGCGATTGCAACACGCACATATCACTAATCCTATCATGCAACACGCTAATCACAAGCACACATACATAGATCTATTAGCATCCGCACTCCAATCAAACCTACATGCATACACAAAGATTAGAGGGCATCACACAAGATTAGAGAGGGATTAACCACCACTAATTATTTATGATCTATCTAATCAAAGCATCATTAACAATCATAAGAAGTATGAGAGAGGCATAGTGAAAGAGAATTAAGCTTTGATTAGTGTTAATCAAGTCACATGAGCAAGGAGAAGCTCAAGGACTCCATAGCCACACACCTCATGAGCTTTCACCAAAGAGCGGTCTCAACTAATGAGACTGAGAACCCATCAACAACCAATCAAAAATCTTCCATAGCCTCCACGAACACTTTTTGATAGTGCCTGAGGATGGGCACTAAAACTGGAAAGGGGGAATGTTAACTGAGCTAACGTCAGTTAACAGAAGATGCTAAAGACCGAAGACGTACAAATGCACATCGAGGATGAATACAAACAAGCAATGAATATTGGAGTTACATATTTTTTACATTTTCCAAAATATCCATGTGTTGTAAATTCACGATTTATTCCAAACCATTGCAATATTTTTAATGTGTTACGGGCTCAATGGGAGCTCCAAGATGTAAACAATAGGTCAGTTAGTGTGCCTATGTTGTAGATTCAGTAAGTTATGGAACCCTAAAGGCCTTGGGCATTCGGACATTGCATATTTTTACCCTAGGTATATAAGGCAACATGTAAAATAAATTACGGTTCTCAGACTCATTGGTTTAGACCACTCTTTGATGAGAGCTCATGAGGTGTGTGGCTATGGAGTCCTTGAGCTTCTTGTTGCTCATTTGACTTGATTAACACTAATCAAGGCTTAATTATCTTTCACTATGTCTCTCTCATACCTCTATGATTGTTAATGATGCTTTGATTAGATAGATCATAGCTAATTAGTGCCTAATCCCGTTCCAATCTTGTGTGACTGCCCTCTAATCTTTGTGTGTGCATGTAGGTTTGATTGGAGTGCGGATGCTCCATATATCTATGTGTGTGTGTGTTTGTAATTAGCGTGTTTCATGATAGGATTAGTGATGTGTGCGTCTTGCAATCATTAGTGTGTGTGATTGGGTTGATTTGAGGTGAAGGGAAGTGGATGTGGAGATTGCCAGATATCGTGGATTAGCTCCTCCAAAGGCCGAGAAGCCCACTTCATTGAGTTAATGTTTAGGTTTTCATGATTAGCTCACTAATTGTGCAAGTGTTTCCATGCCCTAGCCAAGTAGCTCATCCCTTTGGATTGACAATTATTGTTGGTCATTTCAGCTATGCTACGAAGGTAGTTCCGAAACTCATTTTTCAGTTTATGGTTGCATTTTAATTAAAAAAAATCTCGATAACCTGTTGGCCAAATTCTGGAACTAATTTCTAAACAGAATGCCTCGCAGACAACCAGGAAGCAGTGGAAAGCGCCACCCTAGTTCATAGAGATTGCATCGAATGAAAAGACACATGTATCAAAAGAAGAGATGGCACAAATCCCAGAAATATCTTCATTGGAAGGTTTGAAGATGCCAATGGTACTAAGGTAAAGACAACCAAATTCCCTAAAGTGCTCTGGGATTTACACACACAACAATAAGTGATGGAGGGATCAAGAAGCCTCCAGATGGACACCTTCTTCCGACTTCAATCATGGGAAATGGATTTCTAGAGGGCCCATGAGCTGATGTCCTCAATTCAGTACAATGGCGAGGCCATACTGATAGACAAGGATGGAGCTAAATTCAAAGTCTGGTTCATGTCAGATATGATAAATCAAGCATTGCACCTGCCACCAAGAAACCATAACTTTCTCCTAAAGACAAAGGCTATTGTTAATGACAAAGCTTTTGTGAAGCAGTAGGGAAACAAGTTCATTTACAAAGACCTAGTTTATTCAGAGATACATTTCCCATTTTGGTTAGTTTCTCAACATCTAAAAGTCCAAGAACCGCCAAGATACACAGAGCCTAACATGCACATTGCGCTGGTAATGGCAATACAATTATCCAAGAAAAGGACCATAAAGTGTGATCTAGGCACCTATATTCTAGAAAATATGGTGAAAGAAAACTTAAAGAATAGTGACAAAAATAGGACATACATGAATGGTAGTTCAGTGTTGACAAGGATTTCCCACCAAGCATTAGGCATGATTGATGAGCTACCACTTGCAGAGACGCAATTGGAATTGATATTCTTTCCAAGATTCCAGACAGTGTTGGTGATCTCCCTCGATGCCATACAGTTCGGTACCAGTACCTCACTTTGAAAAGGAGGGGACGTCACGTGCACATCTAACCATATGTGGTACGTGGACAAGCGACTTCATGACATGGGTTCAGTTCAATTAGAATAGGAAGTGATCTCGCACTTTTGTGAGTCTGTTCTTAGACCATGCATGTCCAGACACTTAGATTAGATGCATATCCTCTGGTTGCACACAGCATGATCATTAGATTTCCATCAAAACCCACCAGGAGCATTTTTACATTGCATAGACAGGGCGGTTAAAACAGTGGCAATCCCCTCTATAGTACCACCTCCAAAAAAGAAAACAATTGGACAAAGCCCAAGGAGAAATAAGTTTGACAGCAAAGCAATGGAGTCGGATGTAAAGTTGAGCAAGCATACACCATTAGAATACAACTCTTCAAATGACAAGGAAAAGGAGGAGGGAGAAAATGAAGTTTATACAATGTGTAGGTTTGACTAAAAGGAAGATCAAGTGAGCATAGAGATCCCATCTCAATCTCTCAAGCATGAAGGTCCATGGAAGAACCTCAAAAACTCAGAGCGGAGCTCGGCAAAAAGAAAGCAAAAGAAAAGAGGGAGCGGGGAGCTGATGAGGTCGATGAAGGACAAAGTGATCAAGATAAGCCGCTGGAGCAAAGAAAAGCGGAAAGACTAGATCAAATAAATCAATACAAAAGATGGGAGACTAAAGAAAATTTAGAATCTACAAGAGAAATGCTACAAAGGATTACAGAGGAGCTCAAACGCAAAGCCGAGCAAAGGAAACAGCAAGAGTCCAAGCGACAATGCATCGATGATCTCAAATCATCTGAAAACTCTACCAAATCAAGGAGGCCAACAGGACTCATAATGAAGAGAACAAACAAAAGAGTAGGGTGATGTGGATCATTAGAATCAGTTGACCAAAAATTTGATAAAGAGAAGGTCGATAAGACAACAGAACTGCAAAAGAAAACATCCGACCAAGTGTTGCTGACACCACCTACAACTCAAAATATGAATGAAGCTGAAGGTCAAGAGATGAGACAAGCTCCACCCACACCTCAAAGACAACATGATAAGGGTAAAGAAATGGAAGCCAAAAATGAGGCAGAATCTGCCACCTCTAGCCAACCTCAAATAGCACAACCAAAGTCAAGGTCTCCACTCTCATAGACCATAATAGATGAAGGAAGGTATTTGATTGATTCTTTTGACATTGACGATCATCTAGAACAAATCAAGTTACGGTGTCAATGCCAAAGAGAACTCCACAACCTATGAGGAATAGAGATGGAAGATACCAAGGAAGAGGTAGATAAAGCACTTAAAGTCAATCAAGAGCTACAATCAAAGATAAAAGAGTTACAAGGTAACCAGCAAGAGCTTCAAGTTGAGCTACAAAAGGAGCAGGCAAATGTTGCTCATTTCTACAAAGAGGCTCAAGCCTTTAATGAGGCTAACGTAGATTTACAAGTCAACCAACAACACCTAGAAGAAGAGCTGGAAAAAGAACGACAAAAGAATGAAAAATCAAGGGAATCGTATGGGATGGTTAGGAAAACACTTACACAATTACTTGCAATGCAAGACATCCCAACCCCTACTTTGACTTCAACAGCGTCGTCCACAACATTACAAGAGATAAAAGATCTCAGGGTGACCCTATCTCAGGGGCAATATGATAGGCAAGTTAGGACAACATGCCATAAAGCCATTCAAAAGCAAAAAGATGAGGAGATTGCACTTCTACAAGAAGAGCTAGCAAAATCTCGAAAAGAGCTGGCTACCCAAAGCACCATACACGTGAGGAACTAGTTCTTTCTCCTATGAAATGTTTCTTCTTCCTCTTCCCTACCCTCATTCCCTGCTAGCTCTCTCCACCTTCGAAGGTGTTTGAGGTCTTGAGATAGTTAATTCTTTTCCACAAAGTTTATGTTATGCTTGTGATGCATGGAGCTTTCCATATTCATTTCATCACCTAGGTCACAAGGAACACAAAAATTGTATTGTAACAAGTCTGTCTTGATGGGAGAAACTATAATACAAATGTCTATTGGAGGAGGGACCGTCGGCTCCACATAAATCCGGTCCTCAACTATTGTCATGTTCTATAAACTCTCTCTCTTGCAAAAGTATTGTTCATGCCAAGTTAACTAAATGCTATGTTTTGTTGCTACCATCAATTAAGTTCACACACAATGCTCTCAAAGTAATTTCCCAAAAGTACTTTCTCTAATTTCCGCTACTCTCAAAGTTAATAGGCATTACCATTACATTGGTATCAGAGTATTTGTTTTCTCTTTTATTGCTTAAGAAGAGAGGTCCTGAAGTAGCTGTGGGACGGGTTTCTAACCTCACTCCTATCTTATTGCATACATAGCGAGAACCACAAACATAATTTCCAATCTATGGCATGAAGCTAGCTCTACTAGTGCATAGAGGCTACAAGAGGGTGTCAATCTCTTGGAAAACAATAGACAACTCGCATCTAACTCAAGCTACACTCAAATGACCAAAGTCACCAAAAGCTAGTCACTAATCTCCAAACAAAACATGATCATTACGGCATCAAAGGACATCCAAATGTTATGAAACTTCTAGGACATGTATATAAGACCTAAGCACACATGCTTATGGTCTCAAATCTCACTTTAGGTCAAGTGCAGAAATCACGATTATTAACAGCAGAGTGAGTTTTTGACCTAATCGATTTTGACCTAGAATGCATCCAAATGCTTAGCAATGATGCCCCAATACCCTGTCTATGCTTACTTTGTGATTTCCTAGCCTAAATTACTTTTATGATGAAACCGGGCCACAGGTTGGCAACGCCAAAAGGTACGGATTACCATGAAATGTTTACGTCAATGCGTAGAGCTCTTACCTATGGTTGCAACGCAACATACGACATTGCAATGTGACAATTGGGAAGAGAGTAGGAAGCACAAGAACGAGAGAAGTGAGCACCGTTAGCTCACACTGTGTTTCTACTATCCAAAACTTGAAAGTAAATTACAAAAATTGGCTTTTATACCTTGGCCAAGGTTTCTTTGGTCAAAAACTAATAATCGGCCAGCTCAAACTAAAGATAAGTTGATACAATCTGGAAGCTTATAGCCCCGGCTCATTGATTACACTATCCATCTGAAAAATAAGAGTTACAACATTCCTGATTTATCAAAAGAATAATTGTTTTTACAATAAAAGCTCCCGAAAAATGTTATCTGAGTTAGCTTGCTGCTAACATTCCCCCTCGACTGTGTCATCCCTTGACATAGCCTCATGTATTGAAGTAGTCTTCGGGTTGACAGCTGGCGAGGTGGTCTTTAAGCGCGTGTAGGGATTTCTCATATCTGATTCGTCTTTCTTTGTCAGAGAGTTGCAAGAAATGCATGGTGACTTTGTTTTTAAGTTTGATGGTGGTTGAATAGACAACAAACCTTGATTTTAGGTTTCTTATCACACTGGTCCAAAAATCTTTGTCTGCCATGTAAAAATCCTTTATAAAATGCCTCTTCAAATGCCAACATATTGCTTGATGGCACGAACATGCATCTAGCGTAGAATCCGTTGAGGACTTCTTATGAGGACTGTCCACTCAAATCATAGCATAGACCTTTGTTGCCTTCTACGAAAGACATCCACGGAGCTCCTGTTTGCTCATGCTTATGAAAATTTTGAATGCATGTAAGAAGCATTCTGCAGATTTTACAGAGCATTTCACATGAGAGGTTAGGGAGGCTTTTGAAGAATTTCATGGCATCCATGAGGGTTTTCACCATGTATTTCTTTGTTGGTGTTCCCTGCTCTAGAGCTGGCAGTCTTTTGTACTTGAGCCAAGTTGGTCTCTTCTTCGTCAATGCATCGTGTGCTTGCCTTGTCCTTACCCTTGGTACTTGAGCCAAGTTGGTCTCTTCTTCCTCAATGCATCGTGTGCCTGCCTTGTCCTTACCCTTGTTACATGACAAAATGTGAGGTCCTTTTGTATGCCTGCCTTGTCCTTACCCTTGGTACATGACAAAATGTGAGGTCCTTTTGTATGGCTGCAGGTGCTCATGTAAAAAGAATGAGGTATCTAGAGTTTTTGTTGGGCCAGTTCTTTCACCATTTGGGGTGGAGAGCATGTGAGCCTTCTGCTAGCATATCCTTGTAAAGTCTTTCTTTGACTTGCAGTAGCTCCACCTTGATTAAAGGGTAGGGCAATGACTGTTGATGCCATTGAGCATTGATTTGATTGGGAGCGAACTGAGTTACATTGACTGAGTGGAGAACTCTTGACTCCCAATCCACTACCGCTATCCATTTAGCATTCAATTTATGGACAATTGGTTCCTTCAATGCATCTTCTTCAACTTTGGAAAGCTAGACCATTGGCACTTGATCTTCTTCTGTGATCGGTACTTGAAACTTTGAATCTCTTGCTAACCCTTTTGATGGCTATTTTTCCACATCTACAAAGGAGACTGATGGTATGTCTATGCTTGGTTGCTTAGAGGTTCCTGCCTCCTCTTGAGATTTTGTATGTCCTCTCATCAATAGCTGGTTGGCTCTCTTCGAATCATCTATCTCCTTGAGCAATTTCTCTTCTCTTTGTAATTGCATTAATGCAAGGTCTCGTCTTTGTGGTTGTTCAAGCTTCAACTCAAGTTTGAGGTCTTTGTTCCTCTTTTCCAAAGTCTTCCAGACTTCATATGTTCCCTTGAGTGAAGCTACAACGGGTTTTTCTCTTATCTGCCTTAGAAATACCACTTGATGATTGATTCTTTCCTCGGAGTACTGCAAGAAGATGTTGGCTACATCTAACTGCACTTGGATCTTTTGGACTAGCTGCACTTCGATCTTTTAGACTAATTTTAGACTTCATATGTTCCCTTGAGTGAAGCTACAACGGGGTTTTCTCTTATCTGCCTTAGAAATACCGCTTGATCATTGATTCTTTCCTCGGAGTACTGCAAGAAGGTGTTGGCTACATCTAGCTGCACTTGGATCTTTTGGACTAATTGAGTATTGGTTAAACGTTCATTGGTCGCTTCAGCCAGTTGTTGGTCCTTACTTTTGCATGCATCAGACAGCTTCGTGAGGAGCTCCCCCAGAGCTTCCATCTCTTTTTGATGTCTTTCCTTGACAGTTTGATGCTGTTCTACTTCTTTTTTTAGCTCTTTAATCTGTCTTTGAAGATCTTCAATAATGTTCATTCAGTTTTCTAGCTCACCTTGTAGAGAATCTATTACCCATGCCAGCTCTTTAGCCTTGGCACTACGACTAAGTGTTGCTGTTCTCATCTTTTCTATCATCAGCTGCATTTTTTTTTTGCATACTCATTTACATGCATGATGAATTCATCTGTGGTTTCCTAGTCTTCAAGTTCTACCTAAGTCTGCTTAGAAGTTTCAGCAATTTCGGTTTGCGGCTCTTTTGACGGTGCAGCAAATTCTACTTGTGGCTTCGTAGATGCTTCAGTTGATGTTTCTTGAGGCTTTGTAGTTGCTTCAGCTGATTTTGATTGTGTTGTTGTAGAAGGTCCTACTTCAGTTTTTTCGGCTTCCTTGGGATGTTCAAAACTTGCCTCTTCTTGTTGCTTCTCTTTTCCCTTTCCTTCCTCGCCTTCATTGGATTCAGCAGTTGGTGAAGGGCTTGGACTTGGCATGGGCTGGTCTTCTTGATCCATAGTGGGCGAAGTAGGTCTTGGAGACATCTCTCCTTGTTCATGATGTGATTCACTTTGTTGGGCAACTTCTGCTTGCTTTTGTTGCTCAGTCTCTTCTTTTGTTGCTATCTTTTGAGCTTCTAGAGATTCCTGGATCTTCAATGCTTCAACTTCTAAATACATCCGCTCCAGTAAATCCTTTGGATCCTCTAGAACCTTCTTTGCAAGGTTCTTGGTCCTTAGAGCCTTGACCTCCCTCAGGCTCCATTTCTCACGGTTTTCACTTGTAGCTTGGCAGCTTCTTTGGTATGATTGTTTCTCTCTTTCAAATCTTGCCCTTTTTTATTAAGGTTTCTTTTGATGAGCTGCCACTGCTTTCTTCTTCATTGCTTCCCTCCTTGACCTCGTTTCTTAATTGTCAGAGCTTTCACTGCTGTGGGCTTCATGCGAGCTTTCTACAGATTCCTCATCTAATTTATAGACTCTCTTTGTTGATCTAGTGGCTCATGGAGAAGGTTGAGCTGAGATGATCCACGTGTTCTGATCTGGGGCTGGCAGCAAGTTGTCTGCCATTCCAATATCATGGTATTCTATTCTTGTTAGCACTTTTGGAGCACCGAGATATGTTATCTTTCCCTCTTTCTTTGTGCCCTTCAGTTTTAAAATCATGTACTGTGCGTGATCTATAGCTTGCCTTGTTGTCCACTTCAACACTCAAGTGAAAGTAGTCGCAATTGCATGATTTGAAGTTGTGTACCATGGAGACCTCTTTGAAAGAAAGTGGAAATGTTGTTGGTAAAGGCAAGCTATATCCTCCACTTGCCTTAGGATGAGATCAGAGAAGGTGTCAATAGCAATATCCTTGGTAAGAATACCTTCTATTTTCCTATCCTTGGCCCACATTGTCATCCCTTCTATTGGTAGCTTAAGTGCCTCGATCACTACGTCTTTGGTGATTACCACTTTAACTTTTTGTCCCTGTTGATCCATGATTTGAGCGGATCCATCTTATTTGATTGTAGATAACAGTTCATAGGCTTTTTGGAAAGCCACTCCGCATGGCTCCTGGTCGTAGAATGCTTGAAGTCTCAGTCTTCTCTTAGCTTCTTTAGTGTCTGGCCTTGCAGCTACATCGTAAAATTCCTTCGGTAGCAGTTGTAACTCCACCTGGTGCCCATCTTCACTCTTGAATCTATCGGTGAAGACCGTAGTGTTGTTTTCTTCAAGCTGCTCTTTGAACATGTAGTTTGCCTTTGCCGTCTTCACAGAGTTTGGGTCCAGTTGGTATGGGGACACTGCACCTATTAGGCGAATATAGTGTCAAAGTTAGAAAATTTTCACGGATGCCGCTCTGAAATGCCCTGAGTCTGAATTGCTGACAAATGATGTCCATTTTCCTTCAAATCAATTTTGGAGCATGGACAGATGCATAAAAACATGTAGAGATCGAAATCATGCAATCCAGGAAAAAAATTGTAGCAAAAGTAAATAATTGCGATTATTTCCAACTGGAAAAAATTTCCAACTTTTTTCAGTTTTGACATCATAGGCTTGAGACATGTGGCATTTAAATACTCTAAGTGAAGTGTTGGTTCATTTGAGTGCACTGGGTGCCAGATTTAGGCTTCAGGCTCTAAAACAGTAGATATAAAGGGATTTTGAGTGTTTGAAATCCAAACTTCATCAAACTTGATTGGTAGGCTTGGAACATCATGTACTTTGGTCCAATAAGGTCAAAGTTAAAATTGCGATTATTAGCGTTGTGAGCGGGATGGAAACACACAGAACGCCTCTATAATGACCCGACACACACTCTTGGAATGATACACACACACACACACACACAATATGGGGCACCACTCGGCTTACACAATCCACCTGGCCGAGACAGGCAATACACCGGTGAAGTGAGAGGAGAGAGACTCTCTGTTTACCCACTTCACACAGAGACACACACACACACACACCCAAAAAACTCATCTCAAAAGAGGATAATCTCTTATGTGTAGATATAATTGATCTTGGTCCAACACCAATGGGGCAAACAGCTCACACAATATGCTTAAAATATGCCAGATACAATCACAAATTGGAGCAGAAGCTTTGCTCATAGGAGAAACTTACACACCCAAAACAATTAAAAATCAGTGAGAAATTTAAAACAGACAGTGCCATCGCGTCCAGAACGGCCCAAAACCACAGTCTACAATGTCAAAGTGCTCAAATCCGACCTCGGATGAGCAATTTAGGGCCAAAACAAGCTCCAAAAACACCAAAAATACAGTTGCGGCTGTTCCTCCTCTTCTCTCCACGTTTTTTCTGGTCTTCTCTCTGTTTTTTCAGTTCCCACACTTAGCTTTATTACTTGGGAACCCTTATCCTTTTATATGACCTCAAACGGACCCCGAACATGCCAAAAATTGACCTCGCAGTGCATAGTTGTCACCCTTTTGCATCATCCGCACACCTGGCACTTAGCTTTTCTCAATAATGCCTCCCGCCACCACATGAAATGGCCCCAAAATATGGTCCGCATGATGACCTCTCTGCATAGTTATCACAAGAAAATATCCACATCGTGTCCATACTCATCCACGTGCAAGTATTGACCCCATTCTACCTCCTGACGCCACTAAATGCCATCTGACGCACCTGGTTACCTCATGTCTTCGGCCCGCGGATAGCTTCCTTGAGCAGTTTTACGCGCTACCAACTCCTCATTATTATAGAAAAAGCACACTGGTACTGGTGATAGTGAAAATCGATGCACTATGTACATGCTGTCCTACATGTACACACGTGGGCCCCACATAACCACCTGGCTCTGGAAAATGGGCAATTCTTTATTTGATGCACCATGCATGTGTATGTATATATGTGCAATCCCTTGTTCCAAAAAACTCTCGACATAATTTTCCCATACCCTAGCCTTCTAGATCATTCATGATCAGTAGGAGCAAAAAGCGATATGAGACTCGCTGCGTCACA
The DNA here is from genome assembly GCF_014529385.1 of Adiantum capillus-veneris. Classification (NCBI taxonomy): domain Eukaryota; kingdom Viridiplantae; phylum Streptophyta; class Polypodiopsida; order Polypodiales; family Pteridaceae; genus Adiantum; species Adiantum capillus-veneris. The sequence goes on from NC_140937.1 coordinate 73,683,067, forward strand.
AGTTTCCTCATCCCTCACCAACATTACTTGCTCCACAGACAGCTCATCTTGCTCCACCATCATTAACCTGGCATGATATAATTTAAGGTGCAATCCATTGACCCTTGACGTATGCATAATTCCATCGAGGTTAGCCAACTGATATGTACCATTCGGGAAACACTCCACTACCTTGAAAGGGCCTTCCCACTTAATTTGAAACTTCTTTTAAAAGGTGTTTTCCAGCTTACTGTTGTAGCGCAAAACCAAGTCATGCTTCTTGATACCCTTACTTTTGACCTTTTCATTTATCTTTGCCAAAGCCTTATCCTGCATCTACCCATAATGTTCCAATGCACTCATCCTATCCAACTGAACCTCTTGTAACTGCAAGAGCCTCTCTTTGAATGCATCACTAGGCGGCCCAAGAAGCTTCTCTAGCATCTTGACCACTGCAAGCAACTCTACCTCCACAGGAAATAGTGCTTCCTTTCCATATACTAGATGAAATGAGTAAACCCTGTACCTGTCTTCACCGAAGTACGGTAAGCCCATAATGCAGTAGGCAATCCCAAATCCCAATTCTTTCCTTGGTGCTCTATCACTTTCGAAAGAATTTGCACCAACTCACCATTGAACCTTTCATTTAAGCCATTACATTGCGGGTAATAAGGAGTGGTATGCTGATGCCTAATCTTCATCTTCGCACATCAAAAGTATAGCAGTTTAGCTCTAAAGCCTAGACCCTTATCCGAAAGTAGCTCTAATGGCACCCCAAACATGCAACATATTTCATCATACAAAAATTTTTCCACATCCTTTGTAGTGATTTGTTTTAGTTCTATAGCCTCTGCTTATCTAGAGAGATAGTCCACTCCAGTCAAAATATAGCTTTTGCCCCTACTTGTGATAGGTAACGGGCCTATTGCATCAATCCCCCACTTTTCAAACACATCAAACGCCATAATGGTTTTTCGTAGCTCTGGCTTCAACACTCTCTTCCCAAATGCTTGACACCTATTGCAAGACCTACACCAATGGTGAACATCCTTGTGCAAACTAGGCCATACATACCCCTCTTGCAAGATCTTATGCAAGGTGATCTTTAGAGAAAAATGTCCACCACATGCACCTTCATGATTCTCTTCCAACACTCTATAAATCTCCTCCCGCCAAGGTACACGTCTCAACACGAGATCAGGCCCTTTCATGTATAAGACATCACCAATCAATTTGTACTTGTATGCTCTACGCACAAAACCATACTTCTTAGACTTTTGAATCTCCTTTGGAATGATTCCTGTTAGCAAAAACTCCTCTTCTTGAGCCAAACTTTCCCGGCCATGATAAAGAGGTAAAGTGGTCCTTAACACAAATAGCTCCCCAATCATGCTTTGAGATGCTTCATGTGTCTCTCCATTTAGAGCACGTTCAATGTGTCTGATGCTCCATGCCTCAAACTTTTTTAACAGGCCTTTAATTTTGAAACACATTTCCTCGAACCCCATGCTTCAAACAAATGTATAATCCGGCTTCCAAAGTAGCATATTCAGCCTCATTGTTACTATGAGCATCCAATTTGAACCCTCTCTTGCACACTAGCTTCCCCTCTGGATCGTAGAGTGCTATACCCCCTGAAGCTGCATCATGGCCCTTTCTGTATGAACCATCAAAGAACAACACATGTGCATTGCTGATCTGTGGCACTTCTTCAACTACCTTTCTCACCACCTCTTCCTTAACAATAAGGGGATTCTCCTTGTAGGTCAACAAATCAGCTAGGGTAGCCCTGGTACTGTCTTCCACTAGAAAAGAGAACTCAAACTCTTGCAGCTCAATTACCCATTTCTTCACCACATTTGACATGTTAGTACCATTAATTGACTGTGGCAAAAAGGCATAACTCTTCAAGAAAACAAAAGGTCGTGGTAGCAAGTAATGAAGAAATTGTTGACAAGCAAATATTACACCGGCCATCATTAGCTCTACTTCCAAGAACTTTCTCTCCGCTACCAACTTCACTCGGCTTGCATAATACACTGGCCTCATATAATGGCTACCCTTCCTCTTTTGCAATAGCATGGCTCCAATGACATCATCCCCTACTGATGGATTTACATAAAACACTTTCTCCCAATCAGGAGTCTGCATGGCTGACAACCCCCCTAACACCTCTTTCACCTCTTGAAACACTTCTTCATACTTGTCATCCCATTGCAATGGATCATGCTTTGCCACTTGTTGTAATGGATAAAGAAGATGCGAAGACAATGGAATAAACCGTGCCATGTACCTCACTTTTTGTATAAAGGTTGCCAATTGCTTCGTTCTCGTAGGTGATGGAAGACGAATAATAGACTTAACCTTGTCTCGATCAGCCTCAAAGCCATTTTCTGACACCATATGGCCCAACAACTTCACCCTTGGCTATGCTAGATGACATTTCTTTGGATTTAGTTGTCCTCCACATTCATCATATCGAGCCAATACCATCTGCAACTTCTCATGGTGTTCAGCCCTACTGCTGTAGACACAGAAGTCGTCCATAAAAGCTTTAACACAACTACCAATGAATGGTTCCAACACCCAATTTTCTCTCTCTTGATAGAAATATGGTCCATTTGACAACCCAAATGGCAATACCGTATAGCAATAGCAACCCCATGGCGTAATGAAAGTTGTTTTTGTGTGGTCTTTAAGAGCAATCTTCAATTGAAAATAGCCTGAAAAACCATCACACACACAGGCACTCTCATAACCTGCCACCTAAATCCAAGATCTGATCAATGAATGGAAGAGGATATGGTTTCTTCTTAGTGTCTGCATTTAAGGGTTTAAAATCTACACAAATCCTCCACTTCCCATTCTTCTTTGGACTGACTACTACTGAACTCACCCATTTTGTGGTCTCCACAAGGACTATGAACCCTGCCTTCAATAACTTGTCCACCTCTTCCCGCAAGGCTTCCATTTGTTCTTGACCCATCCTTCTTAGCCTTTGTTGCACAGGCTTAGCACCTTCTTTCAGCTCTATATGCATCTCTTAGCCCTTGAATCCTCTAATCTTTTCATATGAAGTAATGAACAAATCAGGAAAACTAGCCAGCATGTGCAAATATATCTCCTTCTCCATAGCTGAGAGTTCTCCACTGATCATTTGTGTCATCAATTCCTGCTTCTTTGACGATTCAACCTTGGTTTGCATCAGACCTTCAATCACTTCATTAGGCCCTTCACTTTCATCTTCAACTTCATTCGCAAATGCAACTAAACCAGACTCCTGGATTTCTTTATCCACCATCAAAAGAAATGCAACATCAGCATCCTCATCACTGCTGGTAGTGCTATCACTGTCCTCATCTGTCACCTTGGAATAGTCTTCATCACTAGACTCATGCTCATCTTCATAAAGCTCCTCTAATCATTTCCTTGTGTCCATATTATAAAGCTTCTTCGCACCTATCTTTCCAAAGAGGCTAATTGTACCACGTCACCAATCTTGAATAGCTCCCACTGCACATAACCATGGTTTGCCCAGTATGATAGGATATGCTCTCAACCTCGCTGGCATCACATGAAAATCAACCACCACCTTTGCATCATACGCCTCCACTTCTAAGCTCTTTACAACACCCAAACATTTTACTTTTTGATGGTTTGCCAATCTAATCTGGAAGCCTAACACCCGAGTCACTGTAAGACCCATCTTCTCAATGCACGAGTGTGTTATGACACATATTTGAGCTCCACCATCCACATAACCTTGTCCTAGATTTTTTCTTTTGTGCCACACATCTACTGAAGCGGTCCGGGGCGGGCAACAAGAAGATCAACCTCTAGACACCCTTCAAGGCTCCCGTGCTGCTCAATGGGGCTGGGGCACAACACAACACAAACCAAAACAACAAACCCACAGCCAAATCCCAACTACACAAGGGGCACCACCTAGTTTAAGAGCGAACTAGGACGCAAAAGAGGAGAATCGTTAGAGCAACCCACAAACAAGCAAGGAATTTACACTAACCCTAACACCAATGGAACACTCTCACACACTAAAACACGAGAGAGAGAGGGGGAGAGAGAGAGAGAGAGAGATGGTGCTCAGGCTGCTTTGAAGTGTATCGTTAATGATCAAGCAAACATAAATATATATATGTAAGAAAGAGAGAGAAGGGGAAAGGGGGTGCTTGTTGCACTAATGCCTTCTTACAAATCTATCATGACCAATCAAAGTGAGATTAGTATTTGTTCAACATAGCATGAGTAAATTACACCACAACACATCACAAGAAAAAAGCCACCCCAATCACTGTCTTAAGGCCAAGGGAGTCCTTTCCACCCTGTCGCCCTCTTACAACATGTGGGATTTATGACTAAATTGATAACAATACCCGGAGACAAGCTATCAAGAACTTAAATAAAACATCAAGACACTTACACATCATTATTGTCCATGACTTCACGTTGGAAGGGAGACAAGGTATCCATGCTTAGTCCAAATTCACCCTCCTTGATTCAGCAAATGTTGGGCTTACACTAGTAGGAGAAATGATGGATTTCCTACTCTCAATTGAATGATCACTCTCTCTTACAATGGCATAGAGTTCCCTTGCTAATCACCCCTAATGCAACCCATACATATGCCTAATGCCAATGAGATTCCACTCAAGAGCTCCTTCTCAAGAGGTTGAGCTTGGCTTCTCAAGCTATAGCATAGTGCTCTTTCTTCTCCTTTTTTTGTGCTAGCTACACCCTCCTTTTATAGCAATTTTGAAGGCTAGGGTTACTCCTCTAACCATGGTTGGGTTAGATTTTCAGCAATTTACCTAATTTCTTTTGCTTGGAATTATCAAGAAGTTGGTGGGGAAAGAGAGAGGAGAGAAATGGAGGTGATAGGACTTTTCATAGTGGGTTAGTGTTAGTAGAGTTAGTATTAATTTACAAATGGAATTGGATATTTACAATGGGAGTATCCATGTAGGATACAAATAAGGAAGAAAAACTCTTAAGAGGTAAGAAAAGGTGGATTTCTTACAAGGTTGATGCTCCAAGTGTCTTGAGTAGGGCCAATTTTGACGCTTGTTGACGGTCCACTAGCTTTGACAGTACATTTTTTCTCCACTCTTGACCTTCCTTGAGAGACAAGGTAATTGAAGTTGAGTAATCAACCACCATGATGCTGTCTTTTAAGAGAAGAGGCTGAATTTTGTGGTTTTTTGATAGATATGGGTAATTTGGAGGAGGAAAAATGAGACTAGGTGGTCAATTTTGGAATGGAATTGTGTGTGGGAGGTATGAGTTCACCATGGTTTCTCTTATTCTTCAAGGTTGAGGAGAAGGTGAGTAGGGTGCAGAGAGGAGTGATGAGAGAGGTGCGGATGATGAGTGGAGAAGTGTGTGTGAAAGAGGAAAATGATAAAGTGGAAGAGAGAGTGTGGCTGCATAGCATGGGAAAACTGGGGTCCACTAATAAAATCATAGCTCACAGCTCGTAGCTCAAAAAAATATGAAAACATTTGAGGCAAAAGTTCAGCCCACGAGCTACAACTTTTGTTTGTATCACCTTTTCAAATTCGGAGAGCAAGTGAACATTAAAAAATCAGCAAAACCGACTGTTTTTTTCTCCTGCACAAAGTCCTTGTGGGGTCCTTCTTTGGATGATTCTTTTGAATACCTCCAAGAGTGAGCCCTCCATAGTGCATGTATGCATGCCACCTACCCTTGACCTTATTTGGTAGGTCTATAATTGAAGATATTGTTGAGATCACGAAATAAGTGAATAGTACAACTAAGAAAATCAAATATTGAGGGGTCTAAAAAATATGTACATGTCAAATATAAATAATATAAGTGGAAAAAATATAAAGGGGTCAAAAGAAATCTCTCTCATTATGAGGCTACCATAAAAAGATAATATTTTTGGTGTTCTAATTTTTTAGAAAAAAAACAAAATAGATGTAGGAAGGGAAAAATCACAATAGTGAAAAAATATACACATAAATAAAATTAGTTTTTTTGGATTTTTGTTGGGGTGGAGTTACACCAAATATAAGAGAAGCTTACATGAAAATATTTCTATATGGAATAAAGAGTATGAAAAATGGTAAGAAAAATTGTGGTAATGGTGAGGCAATGTACAGAGCATAAATAACACACACCTAGGTAGAAATATTTAAATAAATACCAAAATAATTATGAAAAAATCTTTTATTTAGGCCCTATATACAAAGAAATATTTACATACGCATGGGCCATAATATACTTATATTTTTTATATTTTTTATTTTTTGGCTCAACTAGCCCAATGACTAGCTAATTGAGGGTTTTTTATTTCAGTAAGGAGATATGGGAAAAGTCCCCTAACTCACACGCACCTATATACACTGAAAGGGTGAGGGTAACCACAGTGTTTGAGTGATTTGATAGGGTGAGATAACTCACTATGGCAATTACAGAGAGCCGAAAAACGGCTATCATTAGCCCTCCCCCAAGATGATGGTATATTCATGTACCATCATAAAGAATCTTTTCCAAAGAGAGTGCTTCAGAGTCTTTGACAAGATCTTCATTGTTTGGCCCCTTGGAATTTTGGTTTGTGTTACACTCATGCTTCATGGAACAATACTTACATGAGATAGTTTCCTTTTGCTCTTGTAGATCCTTTGGTAGAAGGCGACTCAAGTAAGGCTTCAAGCGATAGCCGTTTACCTTCCTAGAGTGCTCTTTCCCATTCAAGTCCATAAGTTGATAGTAACTTGAATTGAAAGCCTTCTTGACTATGTATGGCCCCTGCCATCTTGTTTCAAATTTGGCATCAAAATGATTATCGAGTCGATTGTCATACCTTAGCACAAGATCTCCTTCATTGATTCCTTTGTCCTTCAGTTTCTTGTCAAGCTTCTCCTTTGTCTGTGTGGCTTTCCTCTTATAGCACTCGTATGCTGCTTCTCTTTTCCACTCAAGCTTAGCTAAGGTAAGAAGTCGATCCATCCATGCTTCTTGATCATCTTGTGCTGATTTGCCATGAAGTCGCATTGTTGGAATGTTTAGCTCAATTGGCTGTAAAGCCTCTTGACCATAGACCAAGTGAAATGGTGTGAACTCCGTGGCTTCCCTATATGTGGTTCGATGCGCCCACAAGGCACCATCCAAGAAGTCATCCCACAACTTTGTCTTGTTTTTCACCATCTTTCTAATGATGTCTGCAATGACACCATTAGCTTTTTCTACCAAACCATTTGATTGGGGATAGTAGGGTGTACTGTGACGATGTAGAATGTGAAGTTCTTCACAGACTTCTGTGAGCAATCCCTTTCTAAACCCTGGACCATTATCAGAAACAATCTGCAAAGGTGTGCCAAATCTACAACAAATGTGAGTGTAGACGAATTTGCTCACTGTCCTCTCATTTACCTTTGCCACACTTTGTGCTTCCACCCACCTAGTCATATAGTCTACAGCCACTAGAATGTAGAGTTTACCATTTTTTGTCCTAGGCAGAGGACCCATAGCATCAATGCCCCACTTTTCAAAGGGTCCAATTGCAAGCACGATTTGCCTTGGACCATAAATCAATCTTCTATTCCCATTTACCTGACAATTGTGACAACTTTTACACCAATGTTGGACATCCACATGCAGACTTGGCCAGACATACCCCGCAAGCAAAATCTTCTTCACAGTTAATTCTTGGGAAAAATGACCACCACATGCCTCTTCATGCAAACCTTTTAGAATGGGTGGAATTTCTGCGATAGTTGGTACTCTTCTGCACACTTTATCCTTCCCTCTTTGATAGAGGTAGCCTTCTAGGAAGAGATACATGCTTGCCTTCTTCATGAGTCTCCTCTTTTGAGCTTTTGTGAAGTCTGGTGGAAACTCACCCTCCAAAATGTAGCCAATGATGGGAGCCAATGACTCCAATCCCTGGTACCTCGGTTGCTTCACAGCAGCCGCCACCATGATGACCTGCACTTCTTTCTTTACACATGCAATGGCTTGTTGTGCAAGTAAATCAGCATCTTCATTTTGTTTCCTAGGAATATGATATAATTGCACCTCCTCAAATTGATTAACTAGCCTACGGATGGTATGAACTTTGGCCCTTAGTCTTTCATTTTTGCATGCCCAAATGCCTAAAATCTGCTTCACAATGAGAAGTGCATCCCCTTTTACCATGAGACGTTTTATCCCTTGGCCAATGCACATCTTCAAACCATGAATTAGTGTGTCGTATTCTGCTTCATTGTTGCTAGTTGAACCTGGTAGATTGACCTTCTCTTTCATGACCACCTCTCCACTTGGGTTGAGCAACACTAGCCCTCCCCCTGATTTCCCTGTGGCTCGTCGAAAAGCTCCATCAAAGAACAAGGTAAAAGCATTGGGAATACTTTTTGGTGGTGGCAATGGTAGGGTCTTTACTTGAGGCAGCTTAATTTCCTTCTCATGTACCCTATAAGTGAGAACCCCTGCCAATTGTGCACGCACACTATCTTCTACCTTGAAAGAGTATTGGAACTCTTGCAACTCCATAATCCACTTTGAGATCCTAGTACTAAGATTCATTTGAGATGACACCCAAGGGAACAAATTTTCTGCAGTGAGAATTACAAAAGGTTTTGGTAGCAGGTAGGATCTAAACTTTCTCACCGCAAACATGAGAGAAAGCATCATGAGTTCTGCTTCTGTGTAGTCTCTCTCCAAAGCATTCATGACCCTACTAGCAAAGTAGATGGGTCGCATCCTTGTACTGTGGGGATCTTGTTGTAGCAACACAACACCAATTGTTTCCCTTCCAGCACTAGAGCTAACAAAGAATGTGTACTCCCAACAAGGAGGCATGAGTGTTGGTAGCTCTGACAAAATGACTTTAATGTTACAAAAATACTCTTCAAGCTCATCAGACCATGCAAATTCTACTTGTTGTGTCAACTTTTGCAAAGGATGAAGCAACTCCGAGGCTAAGTGAATAAAGCGTGACATATACTTCACCTTCTGAATGAAAGAGATGACCTCCTTAAGACTCTTCGGTGATGGGAGCTCAATAAGAGCCTTTGCCTTTGAAGGATCCACCTCAATGCCTTTATAGGAAACCTTGTGACCGAGCAAGATCACTTCATCCTCACCTATGTGGCACTTGTCATGGTTGAGTTGACCTCCCATGTCGTAGAGCTTCTTTAAACCTTCTTCTACCCTTTGTAGATGCAATGATTTTGAGCTATAAATGCAGAATCATCAATAAACACCCTAATTGACTTTCCAAAGAATGCTTGAAACACCATGTTCATGAAACGTTGGAATGTTGTAGGAGCATTTGTCAAACCAAATGGCATGACTCTAAAAGCATAACAACCCCAAGGAGTGATAAAGGTTGTTTTCAATTGATCCTCCAATGCAATCCCTATTTGAAAGTAACCTGAGTAACCATCGCACACAGTGTACTTCTCATGACCAGCTACCTCATTTAGTATCTCATCCTGGAATGGGAGGGGAAAGTGATCTCTTTTTTTTGCCTCATTGAGTGGACGGTAATCCACACACACCCTCCACTTTCCGTTTTTCTTAGGAGTGACAACAACGGGAGAGACCCACTCTGAATTCTCCACTGGATAAATGTATTACCATATACATGTGGTAGTGATGTGTGTGAACACACTAGGACCGCCGGGGCATTTTTTCCCTCTTTAGGAGGTTTTTTCCCCCGTGCATTGTATATACGCCCATCACTCTAGGGCTATCTATCTTTCCATTGCACACTAAGTAACACACTCTCTATTGTGTGCCTTGAGCTTCCTTCGTCTTCTCCAAGCTGTGTGTGTTTCTCTGCAACCCTAATTCCAACAATTGGTATCAGAGCAGGTCACGTCCTCCCGGGCTTAGTCGCCAGCTGCTCCAGCACACGCCTGCTCACTTTCTCCGATTTCAGTGAGCTTTGGCAAGCGTTCGTAGGTCGAAAAATATTTTGGGAAAGCTCGAAGAGCTTGGTTTGCTCAGAATTTTGATTTGGGCTCATTTCGGCCTCCGTTTCCACTACGGGCAGTACTGCACAGGTTATTTCGTCATTTTGTGCAGATTTTCTGTCAGTGTCGTTTTCTGCATAACAGGTGCCTTATAGTCTTCTACGGTTTGTGCTATATAGCACAAGTTGTTCCCGCTCCATTTCTCCTATTTTCGAGCAGTTTTCACATCAGGTGCAGCATTTACCATGGCTGACAACAACAACACAGATGTGTTCAAGATGTTTGCTGCTGAGGACAGGTTGGATGGGGACAACTACCCTATGTGGGCTTATATGATGCAACACGTTCTTGTGTCAAAAGGTGTCTGGAACATTGTGCAGGGCATTGATGTACGTCCTGGTTCTGAAGATGTAGGCGATATTGAGGATGTTGCAGGTCTTGCTGCAAGGATTGCAGCTGTTAGAGTTGTTTTGCCTACAGCAGAACAAGCTCGTTGGGATGTTAAGGATGCGCAGGCTCATGCATTGATTGCGTTGTCCGTGAAGCGCACCATTATTCCTCACATCCATTCAGCAAAATCTGCAAAACAGGCTTGGGATATTCTAGCAGGTCTTTATGCAAGCCGCAATGAGGCTAAAATTGCTTTGCTGCGTAAAGAGCTAGAGTCGAAGATTATGCATGAGGAAGATGATATGGACACTTTCCTTGCTAGTGTCAAGGATATCAATGAGCAACTCATTTCTGCAGGTGAAGTCATTTCTGACAGTTCCCTTGTGCAAACTGTTCTTGATGCCTTACCAGATTCCTACCAGACTTTTGCTAGTACTTGGAGATTGATGACCCAAGGAAATCCTGAAGTTGTCAAGTTTGATGCATTATGCACATTGCTGTTGCAAGAGTCACTTTCTAGAAAAAACAGGACTAGGCAGCGTGCAGTTGAACAGGCTTTTATTGCTTCTCAAAGAAAGGGTGGTAACAGTAATGCAGCCACTTCTTATGGTTCTGCTGCGAGTGGCAAAAATTCTGTTCCTAATGCTTCTGCTGGCAGCACTTCGTCTGGCAATTCTGGTGATAAGGGCAAAAAGAAGATGCGTTGCCATTATTGTAAAGCCAATGATCACTTGATCAAGTCGTGTCCTAAGTTGAAGGCCAAAGAGGCTAAGAAGAAAGAGGGTGGTTCCACTGCAAATGCTGGTTCCACTACAAATGCAGCCATTGTTGAGTCTTCTGTGAAAGGAGATTGTGATGCTGATGTTGATGCAGAATGGGCTTTTAGCGCAGAGTGCACTTACAATCCTGCTGTCCATGATGCATGCTTGTCAGTTGCTGCAGATTCACATGTGTGGTATTTCGACAGTGGTGCTACAAAGCACATTACCTCACATCGTGAATTGTTTACCTCTCTCGAGTCTGTCCCTCATGGGAATTTAGTCACTTGTGCCAACAACGCCTCTTATCCAGTTCAGGGAGTTGGAAAGATTGTGCTCACTGCTGCTAATGGCAGTTCCTTCACACTTGTTGATGCACTTTATGTACCTGGGATCAAGAAGAATCTCTTGTCTGTATCCGCACTTGCTAGACTTGGACTTGTAGTCAAATTTGTGGATGACAAATGTACAGTTCATGATCTCAGTTTTGGTGATGAAATTGTTGCATCTGGGCTTTTGTGCCGTGGGCTGTATAAGCTCACTTTGTATGACAAGTGTGGACAAAATTTTGCAAATGCTGTTGTAGATTCAAGGGCTATTTCAGATGCAAAACTTTGGCATGCACGTTTTGGTCATCTGAATTTTGCCAGTTTGCTGCGTTTGCAGAAATCTGATATGGTTGCTTCTTTGCCGCCTCTTGAAGCACCTATCAAACATGTTTGTGAAGGCTGTATTCTGGGTAAAATGCAGCGTTCTAAGTTTCCAAAGGATGGTTCAGTTAGGGCCACATGCAGGTTGCAGCTTGTGCATAGTGACGTTTGTGGGCCCATGCAAACTCCGTCCTTGGGCAATTACCTGTACTTCGTGACTTTCATTGATGATTACTCCAGGTATGCGTGGGTATTTCCGCTTAAAGCGAAGTCCGAAGTTTTTATGTGCTTCAAACAATTTTTGGCTATGGCTGAAAATGTCTCAAAATGTACTATGGGCACCCTCCGTTCCGATCGAGGGGGGGAGTATATGTCTCATGAATTTAATGCATTTCTGGCTAGTCGTGGGATAAAACACCAATGTACAGTGCCTTATACACCTCAGCAAAATGGTGTTGCTGAGAGGAAAAACAGGTCACTAACGGAAATGGCACGATGTATGGTCAAAAGTCAAGCTTTGCCGCATTCTTTTTGGCTTGAGGCCATCATGTGTGCCACTTATGTACTTAACAGGTGTCCTACGAAAGCTTTGCAGTCTATTACTCCATATGAAGCATGGCATGATAGAAAACCTTCTATTGAGCACATGCGTGTTTTTGGTTGTTTGGCATATGCTTTGGTGCCACAAGTGCAGCGCAGAAAATTGGATGATAAGGCTGTCAAATGTATTTTTGTTGGTTATAGTGCTGAAAGCAAAGGTTACAGGTTGTATCATCCGCAAACAAAACGTATTCTGGTTTCACGGGATGTAGTGTTTGTGGAAGATTCTGTTCAACCCTTGCTGTCATGTACTAGAGACAGTAATGTAAGCTCACAGGACATTTATGACACTTTTTTGCCTCTTTTCAGTGGTGGAAATACGAATGTAAGTTCCAATGAGGCAAATGTACAGCCTATGGGGGTTTCTGAAAATGTTTTAGAACAGCCTATTACTGATGCAGATGTACATGATGTACTTGATGAGGAAAGGGCTGAAAATGAGCAGGCTAGAGGTATGCCAAAATGGCTGGTGCACACTTTGCGTGACAGTAAATTGGATGCACCTTTATCTAGTCGTACTCGTTCAGGCTCTCGCCATGCATCTTATGCATCAGATTGTTATGCTTTGGCTGTGTCTAGTTTACATGATGTTGAGGAGCCTCTGTCTTTTGATGAAGCACAGAATTCAGAAAATTGGATTGCTGCCATGAAATCAGAATATGATGCACTTATAGAGAATGACACATGGACTTTATGTGATTTGCCTCCTGGCAAAAAGGCCATTGGTACGAAGTTGGGTTTACAAGTTGAAACGCAAGCCGGATGGTGAGATCGATCGCCATAAGGCTCGACTTGTTGCAAAGGGTTATGCACAACAAAAAGGCATAGATTATGAAGAGACTTTTGCTCCCACTTGTCGTATGACTACTGTGCGTTTTCTATGTGCATTGGCAGCTCATTTTGGTTGGGATGTACATCAATCAGACATTGTTACTGCTTTCTTGAATGGTGACATATTTGAGGAAGTTTATGTAACGCAGCCTCGCGGTTTTGTCATAAAAGGACAAGAGGACAAAGTGTGCAAATGTAAGAAGGCTTTGTATGGGTTGAAGCAATCTCCTCGTGCTTGGTATGAGAAAGCTGACACTCATTTGGTTAAACGAGGCTTTCGTAACAGTCCAACAGAAAGCACATTGTATGTAAAGCGTGAGGATGATGTATTTCTCATTGTGGTTCTTTATGTTGATGATTTGCTGATCACTGGACCAAATGAGAGACATATTGCTGAATTTAAGGCTGATTTGAATGCTACTTTCAAGATGAAAGATTTGGGGCTGTTGCATCATTATTTGGGTATACAGTTTAAGCAGTGTGATGGTGGTATTGCCTTGTGTCAGAAAAGTTACATAGAGACATTGCTATGTAAGTTTGGACTTGAGGATTGCAAACCTATTGCCACTCCCATGGAAACAGGTTTGAAGTTGAGTCTACATGATGCTGGCGATCCTGCTGATGTCACTCTTTACCAAAATGCTGTTGGCTGCCTCATTTATGTATGCAACACGAGGCCAGATATTCAGTTTGCAGTCTCGCAGGTCAGCAGATTTATGCATAGCCCAGGGTCTAAGCATTGGCAGGCTGTCAAGAGGATTTTCCGCTACCTTAGTGGCACTTTACATCTTGGCTTGTTTTATCCCAAGGGGGGATCATTGCCGCCAGACTTACATGCTTTTTCGGACTCAGATTGGGCTGGTTGTTTTGACACGCAAGTGTCCACAAGTGGTTTTTGTTTCATGCTTGGTAGTTCATGTATATCATGGTTGAGCAAGAAGCAACCTACTGTGGCCACTTCGAGTTGTGAGGCTGAGTACAGGGCAGTCTTCACAGCTACGGTTGAGTGTGTATGGCTCAGACGCCTTATGGTTGACTTGGGTGTTGGACAGGACACTGCCAACACTATCTACACTGACAGTCAGAGCGCATTGGCAGTTGCGAGGAACCCAGTTTTTCATGCTCGCACAAAGCACATTGAGGTGCATTACCACTATGTCAGGGAGAGGCTCTCAGCAGGAGAGATCAGCTTGGCTTATGTGCCAACACAGGACAACCTTGCAGATCTTTTCACAAAGGCATTGTCTCGTGAGAAGCTTGAAGCTTTCCGCAAAGCTTTGGGCTTACTCCCCTTTGTGGACTGATCCTATCCTCAGGGCATGGCACTTCCCTTTACTCATGTGCCAGCTCTCGTTCACCGCATCACTCCAGGGGGGATTTGTTACCATATACATGTGGTAGTGATGTGTGTGAACACACTAGGACCGCCGGGGCATTTTTTCCCTCTTTAGGAGGTTTTTTCCCCCGTGCATTGTATATACGCCCATCACTCTAGGGCTATCTATCTTTCCATTGCACACTAAGTAACACACTCTCTATTGTGTGCCTTGAGCTTCCTTCGTCTTCTCCAAGCTGTGTGTGTTTCTCTGCAACCCTAATTCCAACAAAATGAAACCTGCTGCTAGAAGCTTTCTTACCTCCTTGAGTAAAGCCTTCTCCTTGATGACTCCTAGCCTTCGTAGCTTCTGAGCCTTAGGTGTGGCCTCTGGCTTCAACTCAATTTTGTGTTGAACAGCATCTACTCCACGCACATCGGTGTAGTCTTTAGCAAAAAGCCTAGGAAATTTTCTTAGCACACATTTGAACTCCTCTCTTTCATCCTTTGTAAGTGTTGTAGATAGCATACCTTCTAGCATTCTTTCATCTTCCACTTTTTGGTTCTCTTGGGAACCTACCTCCTCCAAACCTTGACAAGAGGTCTCTTGGTTGGTTGGCTTAAACCTTACCCCCATGACTTCGATGGAAGACTCCTCTTCAGTAATGCTGCCGCTACTTTCTTCTTCTGAAGTGCTATCGGTCCAACCTTCTTCCGTCTCACTTTGAGATGATTCTTCATGGAGCTCCTCTTGGCGTTGCTCCTTCATTTCAAAGACAACCTTCTTATGATTGTCGTTCCTGCAAATTAGCTTTCCACTCTCCCAATCCTGCAAAGCTCGCATTTTCATTAGCCATGGTCTCCCTAGGATAAATGGGTAACCATTTCCTTTGGTAGACATGACATAGAAATCCACTGCCTTCTTAATGCCAAAGGCCTCCACAAAAACATTTTTACAAATGCCTATGCACCTAGCCTTGCTATTGTTTGCCATCTTGACCTTAATTTCAGGTGTCTCATGGATGTGCATGCCTAGTTTTTGCATGAGTCCCTTTGTCATGATGCAAATTTGTGCACCCCCATCCACTAGACCTTTCCTAACCAATCTCCCTTTTATGTAACAATCTAGCACAGGTGTAATGTCCTCATTCATTTCAGCTTGTGCAATTTTTACAACAGGCACACTCTCTTTTACCTTTCTCCTAGTGCTAATTGCCCTTGTTAAATCCCTTCTAACTTGTGGACATAATGCAAGAAATTGAGGCCATGAGATATCATGACCCTTTCCTCTCATGTCTTCCAACAGGTTGTATGGAGCCATTCCATGTCCAAGAGGGAAGTCTTGGAGGTTGATACGACGTCGAGTCCTCTTAGCCTCCTTGGTCTCCTTTGCCTTCTTTTCTCGTCCATGGTCACTTTGTGATGTAACTCCTTCTTTCTCCTTACCTTTCCATCGGCCACGCTTAATGCCATTTGCTTCCATATCAACCTCTCTTGAATTTGTCACCTCTACCACATGCACGTTTGGGTCTGGCAAAGGTGGAACTCCTTCCACTCCTTGTGGAGGTGGTCTTGCTTCATTTGTCCTTTGTATAAGCCGTGGTTGCTGACTAGTTCCTTTACCTGCATTCATCACTGGGTAATTCAAGTTAGGTCTCCCTGGCTCCCCATGAGGCCAAGGACAATTATACATCCCATGTCCAGACTCACCGCAATTCCAACATTGCAAGACTCTCCTAGTTCGTGGCTCTCTCTCTTCTGACTTCTTTGCTTGTCCCTTTGGACCTACAACTTGTGCAAGGTGAATTGACAGGTTGCTTAAAGATTCATTTAACTTCTCAATCACTTCAGCCGTTACCTTAGGAAGCTCCCTAGATGTTGATGCTTGTGACTTACCTTTGGGTCTAAGACCTTCTATTGGAACCTCTCCCCTTAAGCACTTGAGTTTCCTATACTTCTCAGCAGCCCTAGTTTCCGCTGCATCAAAAGTAGCAGGTGCACCCACCTCAACTTTTACCTTAAGGTCAGGAAAGAGTCCGGCTATGAACCTCTCCTTCTTTAAAAATTCTGCACCATCACCAGGGTTAGCAACATTTCGTATCCATAGAGCCCAAAGACGTAGAAACTCTTGCTTGTACAAGTAGTAGTCATCTAAGTCTTTTTGCTTATGAGAAACAATGTCTTGCCATAGTTTTTGAGTGTTTTGGGGATCAAAGAAGTATCTCTTAAAACGATTCAAAACTTCTGTGTAATTCCCCTTAATTTCCTCAGGCAAAGAGTCAAACCAAGTACTAGCATCTTTCCTAAGGACCACCTCAACCATTTCTACACGTTCTTGATCGGTTACTATCCTCTTGATACGGCAAGACATCTTGAAATTTGCTAAAAATAATTCTGCATCCTCTCCAGGCTCTCCAAAGAAAAGAGGATATCCAGACATTTGGCGTTGGCTCTCCATTATTATGAAAGATTACATCACGAGTTACAATAAGGGCTACAATAGAGATTTAGAACCACTCACCTGCAAATGAAGAAGTAAGAAAATACCACTCTAGGTTTTCTTCTTCAGCTATCCAAGCTTCAATGAGGTCTCGATTTGTTTGATCAAAACAAAAATGTAGATTATTCATGAGCTCTAAGAAGGGTTGAAATTCTTCAAAGCTAAGGCGATAAACAGAAATCTCTAGAACTTCATTTTCTGGATCCAAAAGAGCAACCACGTCCCAAGTGATAAATTGCACTTGCTCTACAATTCCCAACGCACAAGCAGTTTGTATAAAAACTAGATCTTCATGCTCGTTGAAGGCCATGAGAAAGTAGCAATTGACTAGGAGCTCCTTTCCTTCGAGTTCCACACAGTCAGAGTGAGGCAACCTTCTCACAATTTCATAAAGAACATCCTCATCAAGTCCAATCAAGTTTGCAAGATTTAAAGACTCCACTTGTGCTACAAAATTCCTGGACAAAAACTCCTTAGGATTATGGTTAAATCATTCAAAAGCATAAAGAGATTTACAATGTCTCTATGAACAAAGTGTCATAGAAAGTAGAGAAGGATGAGAATTTATACAAATTTGCAATCTTCTCTATGCTCTCTTTATTAAGACAAGCTCTGAATAGCTCCCTATCTCCTTTGTTGAAAGCGAAAGGAAGACTATTAATAAGACGCAAATGAGGGAAAAATTCACCAAATGTGAGTCTATGAAGCATGAACTCTGGCCGCAAGTTTCCTGAAGAGTCTTCCTCAATGGTGAAATGCACTCGCCAAACGCCAAATTTCACTCTATTTACCAATCTTAGGGTACACACTAGTTGGATGAATGCGCGGTCTTCCTTAGTGCCCAACAACAAGAGGAAAATGGAATCCACGCGTAGGACCTTTCGTCTTAACTTCACCACCCTCTTGTTATGAGGGAGACGCCTTACTACTTGCTCCTGCAACTCAATTGGTAATAGAGCTAGATCTCTAAGGATTGAACTTTCACTGCACACACATTCCCTGTTAGAACAAATGATCGTTTTTTGTTTCTTGTAACAACTTGGACAAAGAAAAAACAAACATACACACTATTTTGCCAGGCTGCACTTCATTTTAAAATAAAATGAACACATGTACATCAAAAGAAGTGTGGTAGTTGATGAGAGGTAGAATGACAGTGTTTGGTGATGCAAGAATTTCTCCTACTCTTTGGGCACCAAACATGAACACCATTCGTTGTTGAAAATGGATCTTTCTACTAATTGCAGTGAATGGAATATCTACATGCACACTCTCCAAGAGCATGGGGTCTATATTAGTTATGAATGGTGAATCTACTTCCCCACCCCCTTCATTTACATATCTAGCTCCATGTTCGGAGCGAGTGTCTCTACTAAAAGTCTCTTTCAAGCGGCTAAACGCACTCGATCCGGACCGTGGGTCCATGGTATGCATGTCTTGGCTTGAACTATCTAGATTGGACGTCCGATAACCTTCCATGATATCGTAGTCAGAGGAAGAGTCACTAGATGGAATATGTGGATCCTCACTACAACAAAAAAGGGGGCCTTCGACGCAGGTTTCGACGCACCCCGTCGGAAAAAACGAATATACGCGTCCCTACAAAAATGTCGCTATATGTGTCGATATACACGTCGAAAGGTAATATTATCGACGCATATTTCGACAGGCTTAGCGACGCATATAGCGACGACCATAACAACAAAAAAAATTCTCGGACAGAGGATAGGCAGCCTGGCCTTTGCCCAGTGAAAAGATGGACACAGCCACAGCCAGCAGACTGCCTGTCCTCTGCCCAAGAAAGCGAGCAGCACCAAAATCAACCGTGCTCCCGCAGAAATTTCGGCAGAGTTCCCTTCGTTTTTACATAAACTTTTTAAAAAAAACCATATCATGTATACGCCTCCTACATGCTATCCATGTAGGATCTCACATGAGATTTAAGGCCAATGAAAGAAATGAAATGAACTTTGTGCAAAACCATAACCAGCTTAAAACCATAACCATAACGAACTTAATTTGTGCAAAACCATAACCAAATTAAAACCATAACCAGCCATAACCATATTGATCAAAACTATAATGCAGATAACCATAACCATAAACAAAACAATAACCATAAGCATAACCAAAAAGTTAAAACATAACCATAAACAAAACAATAACCATAACCATGTCTGAACAATAACCATAACTATATATGTCTATACAAAAAAGAGACACAGAAGCGTGTCTGTGTCTCACAAAGCATATATATGAAATCCACTGATGACTAGGCGTCACAACCTGCACATAGGACAAGTCACAAAATTAGTATTGATATTACTTCACATATACTTATTTAATTAGATCAACTCACACATATTAACGTCTCACCTCAATCGATCAACGAGACTCTAAGGCCTCCCAGTCTACAGGCTCTCCTGAAGCATCAAGATCATTCAATACTTCATAGATACCTTTGCGATATCCATCTGTCTCCTCCTGGCGTGTCGGGGCTCGATGCATCGCAAGATTCTGCGTTTATACAAAAATCAAAGTAATAAGAATACATGATTCATCACGTTTAAAACAACGCCATAGCTAGGATTGGATTGGAAACTCACAAACTCATAGTGAAAGGTGTCGAAGCCTCCATTGCCAAGATGAGATGTCCCCCTGGTCATCTGTCGTATCTGCGCGGCCTGACGCTGTTGTCTGAACCGCGTGTCCGCTGTCTGCTTATCCTCCTTGATCTGCTACCACGTCTCGTGTGGGATGCCCAAAGGCTTCGGCGAGCCGGTCCTGAAAGCCTACCGAGCTGCATCTCATCGATGTTTCACGATGTCCCGTGCAACACCCTTGATCCACCTCCTTGGAACAGCTTTTGAACCCGCATCAGGCTGGTACTCTCTCATGATGGTGTCCACTATATAATTGACTTTGTCCTCATCCTGGTCAGTCCAAGGCATCACAATGCTGGTAAAAAATTGCAGCTCCGCGAGCTGGTAAATCCGTTGTCTCATCTCAGTCCCGACTCTATCCATGTCAATAGAACCATCTTCCCGTACAGTATAGAGCTTGGAGATACTAGGATCGTGTGCCCCCCAAGGTGTCCGAGGTGTGCCAAGAGGTGTGTCGAGAGGTGTGCCTAGGTAGGACAAGGGTCGTGAGCGAGGAGGGGTCGAAGCATCTGTGGACCCTCCTCCACAGCAACCACCACCTCCACCTCCACCTCCACCTGATGATCGTCGAGATCGGCGAGTGCGCCTGTGGTACAGAGATGAGGACGTACCGCCTCTGCCGCACCCCTAGGTGTCGAAGCGGCCGTGATGGGAGACCTCGCAAGCGTCGTACCCGTAGGCGTCCCCCCCCCCCCCCCCCCCCCCCCCCCCCCCCTTAGGCGTCCCCCCCATAGGCGTCGGACCCTCGGGTGTGAAGCCCGGAGGCGTAGTACCCGTGGCTCTAGCTACCCAGTACTGAGACGCCTTTGCCGTCTGATTGGGCGTCATTCGTGTGACGAAACCCATAAATGCATCTACACTCATAGAAGCGGGATTTGGAAACTGGTCTGCCATACTAAAGTCCTGCACAAAGAAAGTAAAATAAAGCGTCAGAACACCTTTGTTTAAATTAACTTTAAGCTTAATTTTAAATCAATGTCTTCACACAAACACTTACAGGCCTAGGCCTCGACGAGTGAGGCATCATCGATAAGATCTTGCACCGTATCATCGTCTATCTCTAACTGCAGACATAACTCTGTCCCAACTCGTTCTGGCAGATTGTCTTCATCCATTGCATCTCCATCTACAAGTGTCAATTTTGCCTCGTCTGCGTCATCCCTCGTAAATCTGTCAGCTTCCTCTGCCATACCTTCGTCCATCTCATCTAATGTCACAGTAGTATCTGCGTCGTCTGACCAACTTTCCTCCAGGAGCTCTTGCCCTTCAAATACTTGTTTATTTCTTGGAGCAACCTGAACCACAAACCACCATTGTCGCTCTCGAGGGTCCGGTACAAAGACCACTTGCTCGCAATGTTCGGGGAGAGCAAATGTGTCACTCGCATCTGTCCAAACCTTTGTAGAATCTATTTGCACAAGCTTGTTTCCATCTCTACGTACCGTTGCATTGCGACCAGAAGTAATCACCTTGAACTACTTCACATCCAACAAAAACATCTCAAACCGCCTGAAGCTGACTTTCAGGATATCTGACACCAGACAACAGTAAAGTGCTCTCATTCGTGTCTCTGACACTGGCCCTGCTCTTTTGCATGAAACTAACCATTACCCCACTGTCAAACATGTTTCTTTTGCTGTCAATTTGTTGTGTTCTGAAACGCTTTCCATGCGACCACAGTGCCATGTATGTATGATACTTCCAGTCACACCCAATAGCCAGCTCTTCCTCTTCTAGAGATATGGGTTCTCCGATCTGTCGAGCTGCTCTCACTGTCTTGTCCAACCATGCCATTGTAGGGAATTCAGGTAGAGGAGCGAGATAGTCTGGCAAGGGTAAGCCTCTAGTCGTTTGGCTTTGCCTGAAATTGTGTCACTCCCTATTGTGTCTCTCTTTCTCTTATTCGTACCTTTCAAGCCATTTTTGCATCGGATCTGAATTTAGTATACAGAACTTCATGATCTTTTCTCGCATGGCATCGTTCATTTTCTTCGGCACCCCTTGCCCTTGCGGCTCCTCTCCCACCAGTCTTGCATCCTCCTCATCGCTCCACAATTGAGGCATTTCTGGGTCAGAAACAGATAGAAATTCGGTCGTCAAGACAAGAGACTCTTGCACCAGCCATCCTTCTGCCATGCTCCCCTTTGGACGCGCTTTTTGGCGAACAAAACCCTTAAGTGTTTTCATGAACCGCTCTAGAAAGAACATCCAACGGCTGTGGACTGTACCTGCCACTGCAACCTCATCTACTACATGGACGAGCAAGTGCATTTGGATAGTTAGGCAGCTTGTGGGTAGATACTTCTCAATCATGCAAACTACCTCAATGGAGTTAGCCCTTGCGACTGCAATAGATTCCTCCCGTATCTCCTTGGAAGAGATCCACCACACTAGCTCTGAAATCTTGTATATGCAGGTCCGCACTTCCTCCGTTAAACACCCCTTGATCACAATTGGAAGAATGAATTGCAAGAACTTATGCCAGTCGTGTTATTTTAGTCCTGATAGTTGATCGTCACGGGTGAATGTTGTCTTGAGACATCGCATATATCCTGTCAGCGTCCTGAACTCTGAAATCACCCTTTTAACTTGTCGCTCTTTGCTTTTTAGCAATACCCATGCCGCTCTTGGAAGTTTTGTTTGGCCAGCTGCATTAGCGAAAGGCCACATCTCTGGCATCTTTCTAACAAACTGCAAATCATCTCGTGAAGCTCGATTGTCTTTCATTCCCATGATTGTCTTCCAGAGGAGCTCTCCCACATTCTTGAATATATGCATTGGATCCAGCAAATGATTAATTAGTAGATCACCCCAGTACGACAACGTATGGAGAATGGACAAACGTTTCATTCCTGGAACAGGTTGCCCCTCATGTTGCTCCCATCGGCGACGCCACTCTTGTACATGCATAGGGCGACATTCAACGCGACCAAGCTGACCTTCGCAAGTGATGGCCATCTGGAAGATAATGGTGGTGGCCTTGATAAATTGGCTTTCGAAGAGAGGAAGAATAGCGCACATCCAAAGACTGCCCGCAAATTGGACATGCATTGTATCCTGAAGTTGTTAGCCCAGCATATATTAAAGCATAAATCAGGCCAAGGCAAAGTACTTGCGAATAGCGAGAATTTTGTAAATCAAGAACCATTACCAGAAGCTTCTCCGTATCCTGGCCAATCATGCATAGGATCCTTGCATGCTGTTGTCCTACTAGTTCAACCGCATCTGCTATGTCGATCCCATGCCATAACTCTTGGAGCTCGTCAACTAGTGGAGCTAGATAAACATCCATGTTTTTTGCCTTGAACTTACCAGGTACAATCAAGCTTAATATCAAATGACCCTTCTTGATGGCAAGCCACGGCGAGAGGTTGTAATTGATAAGGCACACAGGCCAAGTGCTCCATGACGAGCTTCTCAAGCCAAATGGATTGACTCCATCCATTGCCATGCCCAAACGCAAATTGCGTGGTTCACTCTTTAAATGTGGCCAGGTATCTTCAATGTGCCTCCAAGCCTTTGAATCAGTGGGCACCCTAAATGTTGCGTCAATGGATCTATTCGTAGAATGCCACCGCATCAACTTTGCAATGGAACCACAACGAAACATGCTTTTTATCCTATGAATAATAGGGAAATGCTGCAACACTTTAGCTGGCACTATCTCGCCAACCACATCTTGTTTGTAGCGCATTGCTCCGCACTTAGGACACGACAGACAATCTGTGAATTCATTGCAAAAAAGAATGCAATCATTTGGACATGCATGAATCTTGTTGTTGTCCAAGCCAATTGAGGTCAATAGTTGCTTTTGCGTCTGGCCTGGAGGGGGGCAATTCATTGCCAGCTGAGAGAAGTTGCTCCCGCAACAACTTGTTTAAGCCACATTAAATTAAAAAGCTCTCCAAGCACATCACCGTTGCAATCGAAAAATCTCTTTTGTAAATTACGTACCTAAACAAAGCAGTGATGCTTGCATCTGACCACCCATACACTGACTGAAGATTCAAAAATGTGAGACAAGTACGAAGCACAGATATTTTGGCACCTTCATAGATTGGTTGACGTGCCAACTTCCTCAACATGTCTTCAAGAGATAGGCGCACGGCTTCTGGTGCTGCTTCGTTAGCGTTCTCCTCGCTTGTCTGGAAGAAGGCATCCAGCATCTCCTCCATGCCGTCGTCTTCTGTCTGTAAGCCCTTTTTTGCTTCCATCCTTGGCTCTAAATTGGTCGGACCTTCACGCATAATCCTTTTTCTCTCTCTCTTAGATGTAGGTGCTATGTCGCGAAAATCAATTCCCGTTCCGTAGAAGTCGTATCATAGATTCTGTACGGTTTCTCTAGCAAAGTCTCCGTACTTGTGCACATGCTCATTACATATCCTACACTTGCGCAGGATTTGATACTTGCAGAGCGTGCACGAGCATGCAATCTTTTCCTCCATGTTACTTGATGACGTTGCCATCTACAATGATTATGAATGTTGTTTTAATATATATACTCCTCACAATGTAAACTACCTCGCATTCTCTAGTCTTGCCCAATCTCTGTACACCTTGGTCCAGAGGTGTACGGAGATCAGGACCATCGGGTCAAAATCTCGTCTTTATTGGTCAAATCCTATATGGGTAGACACATACGTGCACTCCCAGGTGTACATGGCATGCATGTAGCGGGCAAAACCCCTTTGCCTCTTTTAGTTCCATAGTTTCTTCTAGAGGGAGAGAGAGAGAGAGATAGAGAGAGTTTTTGTCCTTTTCACACAATTTGTTGGAATTAGGGTTGCAGAGAAACACACACAGTTTGGAGAAGACGAAGGAAGCTCAAGGCACACAATAGAGAGTATGTTACTTAGTGTGCAATGGAAAGATAGATAGCCCTAGAGTGATGGGCATATATACAATGCACGGGGAAAAAACCTCCTAAAGAGGGAAAAAATGCCCCGGCAGTCCTAGTGTGTTCACACACATCACTACCACATGTATATGGTAACAAATCCCCCCTGGAGTGATGCGGTGAACGAGAGCTGGCACATGAGTAAAGGGAAGTGCCATGCCCTGAGGACATGATCAATCCACAAAGGGGAGTAAGCCCAAAGCTTTGCGGAAAGCTTCAAGCTTCTCACGAGACAATGCCTTTGTGAAAAGATCTGCAAGGTTGTCCTGTGTTGGCACATAAGCCAAGCTGATCTCTCCTGTTGAGAGCCTCTCCCTGACATAGTGGTAATGCACCTCAATGTGCTTTGTGCGAGCATGAAAAACTGGGTTCCTCGCAACTGCCAATGTGCTCTGACTGTCAGTGTAGATAGTGTTGGCAGTGTCCTGTCCAACACCCAAATCATCCATAAGGCGTCTGAGCCATACACACTCAACCGTAGCTGTGAAGACTGCCCTGTACTCAACCTCACAACTCGAAGTGGCCACAGTAGCTTGCTTCTTGCTCAACCATGATATACATGAACTGCCAAGAATGAAACAAAAACCACTTGTGGACACTCTCGTGTCAAAACAACCAGCCCAATCTAAGTACGAAAAAGCATGTAAGTCTGGAGGCAATGATCCCCCCTTGGGATAAAACAAGCCAAGATGTAAAGTGCCACTAAGGTAGCGAAAAATCCTCTTGACAGCCTGCCAATTCTTAGACCCTGGGCTATGCATAAATCTGCTGACCTGTGAGACTGAAAATGAATATCCGGCCTCGTGTTGCATACATAAATGAGGCAGCCAACAGCAGTTTGGTAAAGAGTGACATCAGCAGGATCGCTAGCATCATGTAGACTCAACTTCAAACCAGTTTCCATGGGAGTGGCAATAGGTTTGCAATCCTCGAGTCCAAACTTACATAGCAATGTCTCTATGTAACTTTTCTGACATAAGGCAATACCACCATCACACTACTTAAACTGTATACCCAAGTAATGATCCAACAGCC
The DNA here is from genome assembly GCF_014529385.1 of Adiantum capillus-veneris. NCBI lineage: Eukaryota > Viridiplantae > Streptophyta > Polypodiopsida > Polypodiales > Pteridaceae > Adiantum > Adiantum capillus-veneris. The sequence continues at coordinate 73,708,644 of NC_140937.1, forward strand.
CCAAATCTTTCATCTTGAAAGTAGCATTCAAATCAGCCTTAAATTCAGCAATATGTCTATCATTTGGTCCAGTGATCAGCAAATCATCAACATAAAGAACCACGATGAGAAATACATCACCCTCACGCTTTACATACAATGTACTTTCTATTGGACTGTTACGAAAGCCTTGTTTGACCAAATGAGTGTCAGCTTTCTCATACCAAGCACGAGGAGATTGCTTCAACCCATACAAAGCCTTGTTACATTTGCACACTTTGTCCTCTTGTCCTTTTATGACAAAACCGCGAGGTTGCGTTACATAAACTTCCTCAAATATGTCACCATTCAAGAAAGCAGTAACAATGTCTGATTGATGTACATCCCAACCAAAATGAGCTGCCAATGCACATAGAAAACGCACAGTAGTCATACGACAAGTGGGAGCAAAAGTCTCTTCATAATCTATGCCTTTGCTGTGCATAACCTTTTGCAACAAGTCGAGCCTTATGGCGATCAATCTCACCATCCGGCTTGCGTTTCAACTTGTAAACCCACTTCGTACCAATGGCCTTTTTGCCAAGAGGCAAATCACATAAATTCCATGTGTCATTTTCTATAAGTGCATCATATTCTGATTGCATGGCAGCCATCCAATTTCCTGAATTCTGTGCTTCATCAAAAGTCAGAGGCTCCTCAACATCATGTAAACTAGACACAGCCAAAGCATAACAATCTGATGCATAAGATGCATGGCGAGAGCCTGAACGAGTACGACTAGACAAAGGTGCATCCAATTTACTGTCACGCAAAGTGTGCACCAACCATTTTGGCATACCTCTAGCTTGCTCATTTTCAGCCCTTTCCTCATCAAGTACATCATGTACATGTGCATCACTAATAGGCTGATCTATAACATTTTAAGAAACCCCCATAGGCTGCACATTTGCCTCATTGGAGCTTACATTCGTACCCACCACTGAAAAGAGGCAATAAAGTGTCATAAATGTACCGTGAGCTTACATTAATGTCTCTAGTACATGACAGCAAGGGCTGAACAGAATCTTCCACAAACACTATATCCCGAGAAACCAGAATACGTTTTGTTTGCGGATGATACAACCTGTAACCTTTGCTTTCAGCACTATAACCAACAAAAATACATTTTACAGCCTTATCATCCAATTTTCTGCGTTGCACTTGTGGCACCAAAGCATATGCCAAACAGCCAAAAACATGCATGTGCTCAATAGAAGGCTTTCTATCATGCCATGCTTCATATGGAGTAATAGACTGCAAAGCTTTCGTAGGACACCTGTTCAGTACATAAGTGGCACACATGATGGCCTCGAGCCAAAAAGAATGCGGCAAAGCTTGACGTTTGACCATACATCGTGCCATTTCCATAAGTGACCTATTTTTCCTCTCAGCAACACCATTTTGCTGAGGTGTATAAGGCACTGTACATTGGTGTTTTATTCCACGACTAGCCAGAAATGCATTAAATTCATGAGACATATACTCCCCCCCTCGATCTGAACGGAGGGTGCCCATAGTACATTTCGAGACATTTTCAGCCATAGCCAGAAATTGTTTGAAGCACATAAAGACTTCGGACTTCGCTTTAAGCGGACATACCCATGCATGCCTGGAGTAATCATCAATGAAAGTCACGAAGTACAGGTAATTGCCCAAGGACGGAGTTTGCATGGGCCCACAAACATCACTATGCACAAGCTGCAACCTGCATGTGGCCCGAACTGAACCATCCTTTGGAAACATAGAACGCTGCATCTTACCCAAAATACAGCCTTCACAAACATGTTTGACAGGTGCTTCAAGAGGCGGCAAAGAAGCAACCATATCAGATTTTTGCAAACGCAGCAAACTGGCAAAATTCAGATGACCAAAACGTGCATGCCAAAGTTTTGCATCTGAAATAGCCCTTGAATCTGCAACAGCATTTGCAAAATTTTGTCCACACTTGTCATACAAAATGAGCTTATACAGCCCACGACACAGAAGCCCAGATGCAACAATTTCATCACCAAAACTGAGATCATGAACTGCACATCTGTCATCCACAAATTTGACTACAAGTCCAAGTCTAGCAAGTGTGGATACAGATAAGAGATTCTTCTTGATCCCAGGTACATAAAGTGCATCAACAAGTGTGAAGGAACTGCCATTAGCAGCAGTAAGCACAATCTTTCCAACTCCCTGAACTGGATAAGAGGTGTTGTTGGCACAAGTGACTGAATTCCCATGAGGGACAGACTCGAGAGAGGTAAACAATTCACGATGTGAGGTAATGTGCTTTGTAGCACCACTGTCGAAATACCACACATGTGAATGTGCAGCAACTGACAAGAATGCATCATGGACAGCAGGATTGTAAGTGCACTCTGCGCTAAAAGCCCATTCTGCATCAACATCAGCAACACAGTCTCCTTTCACAGAAGACTCAACAATGGCTGCATTTGTAGTGGAACCAGCATTTGCAGTGGAACCACCCTCTTTCTTCTTAGCCTCTTTGGCCTTCAACTTAGGACACGACTTGATCAAGTGATCATTGGCTTTACAATAATGGCAACGCATCTTCTTTTTGCCCTTATCACCAGAATTGCCAGACGAAGTACTGCCAGCAGAAGCATTAGGAACATAATTTTTGCCACTTGCAGCAGAACCATAAGAAGTGGCTGCATTGCTGTTACCACCCTTTCTTTGAGAAGCAATCAAAGCCTGTTCAACTGCACGCTGCCTAGTCCTGTTTTTTCTGGAAAGTGACTCTTGCAACAGCAATGTGCATAATGCATCAAACTTGACAACTTCAGGATTTCCTTGGGTCATCAATCTCCAAGTACTAGAAAAAGTCTGCTAGGAATCTGGTAAGGCATCAAGAACAGTCTGCACAAGGGAACTGTCTGAAATGACTTCAGTTGCAGAAATAAGCTGCTCATTGATATCCTTGACACTAGCAAGGAAAGTGTCCATATCATCTTCCTCATGCATAATCTTCGACTCCAGCTCTTTACGCAGCAAAGCAATTTTAGCCTCATTGCGGCTTGCATAAAGACCTTCTAAAATATCCCAAGCCTGTTTTGCTGATTCTGCTGAACGGATGTGAGGAACAATGGTGCGCTTCACAAACAACGCAATCAATGCATGAGCCTGCGCATCCTTAACATCCCAACGAGCTTGTTCTGCCGTAGGCAAAACAACTCTAACAGCTTCAATCCTTGCAGCAAGACTTGCAACATCCTCAACATCGCCTACATCCTCAGAACCAGGACGTACATCAATGCCCTGCACAATGTTCCAGACACCTTTTGACACAAGAACATGTTGCATCATATAAGCCCACATAGGGTAGTTGTCCCCATCCAACTTGTCCTCAGCAACAAACATCTTGAACACATCTGTGTTGTTGTTGTCAGCCATGGTAAATGCTGCACCTGATGTGAAAACTGCTCGAAAATAGGAGAATTGGAGCGGGAACAACCTGTGCTATATAGCACAAACCGTAGAAGACTATAAGGCACCTGTTATGCAGAAAACGACACTGACAGAAATTCTGCACAAAATGACGAAATAGCCTGTGCAGTACTGCTTGTAGTGGAAACGGAGGCCGAAATGAGCCCAAATCAAAATTCTGAGCAGACCGAGCTCTTAGAGCGGCCCCAAAATATTTGTCAACCTGTGAACGCTCGCCAAAGCTCACTGAAATCGGAGAAAGTGAGCAGGCGTGTGATGGAGCAGCTGGCGACTAAGCCTGGGAGGACGTGACCTGCTCTGATACCAATTGTTGGAATTAGGGTTGCAGAGAAACATACACAGCTTGGAGAAGATGAAGGAAGCTCAAGGCACACAACAGAGAGTATGTTACTTAGTGTGCAATGGAAAGATAGATAGCCCTAGAGTGATGGGCGTATATACAATGCACGGGGGAAAAAACCTCCTAAAGAGGGAAAAAATGCCCCGACGGTCCTAGTGTGTTCACTATTGGTCTCTCTATTTCCCCTCTCTCTCTCTCTCTCTCTCTCTCTCTCTCTCTCTCTCTCTATTTTCCTCTCTCTCTCTCTCTCTCTCTCTCTCTCTCTCTACTTCCCTATCTCTCTACTGATCGAACGAGCGACTGAGCTAGGGAGATCCACACGCCCACAACTGCGGAGGACTACACAACATCGACAGAGGCTACATCAGAGTATCTAGGTCACTTTGGCTCGACATGCACAACGCCCGGTCAGACTACTGACCATGGAGGAGATTGATGAGATCCGCCAGCGACGACAGATGCTGGATCTCCTATGATCTACCTATCCGAGCTAGCTGTTTTAGCTGCTTAGGCCACACCCAGCAGTTTAGGATTCCATAATATTTTATTTTGTCATTTTGTCATCTTGTTACTCTGACTTTGTATCAGATCCACCACATTGTAACTTTCTGGTCTCATAGGTCGCTTTGGCCTGTTGAAGACGTTAATATAACATTTCATTTCATTTCTCTCTTTAGTTTCTCTTTCTTTAATTTTAATTTCCTACGCATACATTAATTCTCTCTCTCTCTCTCTCTCTCTCTCTCTCTCTCTCTCTCTCTCTCTCTCTCTCTTTAGTTTTAGTTTCCTACGCATACATTTCTCTCTCTCTCTCTCTCTCTCTCTCTCTCTCTCTTTAATTTCCTACACGCTCACACACTTTTCTCTCTCTCTCTCTCTCTCTCTCTAGCTTTTTAATTTCTTATTTACACACACACACACACACACACATTTCTCTCTCTTTCTCTCTTTGATTTTCTACACACACACACACACATTTCTCTCTCTCTCTCTCTCTCTCTCTCTCTCTCTCTCTCTCTCTCTCTCTCTCTCTCTGATTTTCTACACACACACACACATTTCTCTCTCTCTCTCTCTCTCTCTCTCTCTCTCTCTCTCTCTCTCTCTAGTTTCTTACACACACACACACACACGTTTCTCTCTCTTTCTCTTTGATTACCTACACACACACACACACACATTTCTCTCTCCTCTCTCTCTCTCTCTCTCTCTCTCTCTCTCTCTTTCCTACACACACACACACACTTATCTCTCTCTCTCTCTCTCTCTCTCTCTCTCTCTCTCTCTCTCTCTCTTTCCTACACACACACACACACACGATGTAGAGAGAGAGAGATAGAGAGAGAGGTTGGGGGGAGAGTTTCATAATATCTGCGCAGCAGGTTTCGGTCAAGATCTGAGCGCGCACATCGCAGGCGAAAATGGTCCCTGCGCGCGGGTTTCCCTTTCCCCCCCCCCCCCCCCCAAATATTTTGCGTCGATATACTCGTGGTAATGTCTGTCGATTTACGCGTGGAAAAGTATGCCTTGCCAGGCGTATTTCCACGCGCATATCGAGGGATATTTGGACGCATATATCGACGGGATGAAAGCACGTCGATATCCGCGTGGAAAGGTACGGCCATCGATATATACTACTTCGATATCTTGATGTTATGTTGTAGTGCATGAGTGGTACTACTTTGGGTTCCCGTTGAGGGCCTAGAGCCTAATGTGAAGGAATAATGGGTGCCCGCATAAACGGAGACACTCTCTATATGATCGTCCTCTAGCACACGACCAGAGCGTAGGTGCATGTGACCTCAACACCCTATAAGTGTTGATGAGTGCCTATGAACTCTCAATTTTTTGTTTTTTCGGTCTTTGTTTTAATCAAGACACGAACTATGGCGCGTGATAGCTCAAAATGAGCTTTTTGGTTAGAGAGATGAATTGTGCTTTAAAGCCCCCAATTTGATTACTTAAGGCCCTCAAAATTCTAAAAAGAGTCTTTTTCTAGTCGAGAAGAAGGCTAAAAATTAGTAAGTCTATCATAAGAGTGAGGACTGAGGCCTGGACCCGGGCTTGGGCTTAAGGAACGATCCCGATCCCTTCTTTCAATATGAGCTTTTTCTTTTTTTCTTTTCTTTTTAATTCAAAATTTTTGGGCATTTTTTGTTATTATTATTTATTTTTTTAACACTATTTTATTTTTTTGTCTTTTTCAAAAAATCTTTTTATGGATAAGATTGTGCTGCGTGAGAGCCGAGCTCACATGCATAGAGCTTGCCTAATGCACACAGCTGCATCTTGCAGCTTTGTTAGAACTAGCTACAACTACACGCTCCACGTTTAGCAGAACTAATTAACATTGCACACTGCAACACTAACATAACTAACAACCTGCTCAGCACTGTCCATTGCAAAAAACCTGCACATTATAGAGCTTAAACAGATCTAAAAACCAGCACAAAGCTACACATTCTAGCACTAACAGATCTAATAAAAACTAAAAAGAAAAACCGAAAAGGGCAAAAATGAACGGCTTCACGAGGCAGCACAAAGTGTTCCTCGAGCTTGGTGCATGGCAATCCCCGACGAAGGCACCAAAAATGCGCTTCTATCACACGTGTCGGAGGCTGGGGACTTGCTGAACATTGTGTGCGAGCCACGAATGGCTGCAAGCACACAACCACACTAACCTAGTAAGCTCAAAGGGGCCAATGGTGAGTCACTCACTGCTCTATGCTTGCCATTGTGAAGGATTCCGTGCTGCGAAGAAGAGGGATCCACCTCCGTTGCGCTCAACCGCCTCGCCGCAGTCGATGCCGCCACAATGCTCTCTCTCTCTCTCTCTCTCTCTCTCTCTCTCTCTCTCTCTCTAGCACGCGCACACACATACACATGCAAACTCAAAAGTGATAGGGTGTCTGTAAGTGGTTAACAATGATGTAGTGCCAAGGGAAAACCTAGGGGGTCACGGACCCATGCCAAGGGCTGGCTGCTAGGTGTGGACATGGGATTCTAAGTCTGGATGGCCAAGGGCCTATATAAAGGGTGGTAGGGCGAAGAATCCTCAAGATAGTTCGCTGGGTTCTCACACTCGTCAGAGCTCAGGGGAGGGAGAAGCTATGGAGGAGGGGGAAAGCAGACGATGGTGGTGGCCTTGCTTGCATCTATTCTCTCTCTCTCTCTCTCTCTCTCTCTCTCTCTCTCTCTCTCATGAAGGTGAAAAGGCCGACTCGGCATAGCAGAGAAGGCCATGGGAAGCATGGCTTCTCCAGACACATTCGAGGTCGAGGGCCCAGGAGTGGCAACCTATGTGGAGAAGGGGCCATGGCAGACCTGCACGAAATCAATTATGGATGGGCTTACTGGGTTTGCAAATACCATACGTGCCTTGCACGATGTGTACTAGCATGGATACATCACAGTTGGTCATTGCAAACCATAATTGTGAGCTTATTTATTCCCCCCTTGGAGAGACGTTTTCATCCTCAAACACACACACACACACACACACACACACAGAATCTCTTTTTGTTTTTCTGTCCCAAAAGCTCGCTTCAATTGCTTCAATCGCTTTATGAGCGAGTGTTTTCAATAAAGGCGACACCGATCTAGGGAATATCCCAAAAAAGCTCACTTTGGAGGTTGTCCGAAAAGCTCGCTCAAAACCTAAGCTCCTAACTGGATCATTTTAGTTAGAGCTGGCTTAAGAGAGCATTGTTTTACACAAGGAGAAAAAAATAGATGACGTTAGAGAAATAATTCCTTGTCCACTAAGAGAAAGTGTTCTAAGAGAGCCTCCCTGTAGGCCCTCTAGAGGCGATGTAAGGGAGCCCTTTGAATGGTGAATAATGTTCGATAGGCTGCATACATAAGGCTATAGAAATCTCGGTCGAGGGAATCGCCCCAAGCTTGGGGGTGACCGAACCACCCTCTAGGATCTTGAAAGACCACCGTAAATCGGTTGTAGCCAATATTGGACGCCTGTAGAGCAGGAACAATTACGGGACAACTAAGCAAGTAAACGTGACGGGCTGACCGAGACATGTAAAAATGCATCTCAACGTTTTAAGTATAGGCCTACACCTATACAACGTGAGGGCCCTCTTCTCTTTTACGAACCTTCTCCTCTTGGGGGCCTATGGGGGAGACTTTCCTCCCCTTTAAGTGCCATGGGGTCCCAACCATGGGATCAATGGTCCTAAGTGAAAGATCAATCTGGACCATCGATCTGCTAAAACTAAACTCAAGATCCCGAGTTTAGATTTTTCAAAACTAATCTCGAGATCCCGAATTTAGTTTTTACCGACGCAGGGGGCCTATTCTGAGGATGCCCGCGCATCCCAAGCCGAGATTTGAACCCTCACCACTAGCTTGAGAGTTTGGGGCCTTAACCATCACGCCCACGTGGGCTTTCTTGAAATATACGTGTTTTTTCATAAACTTAAACTTAAAACAATAGATTTCGATATAAAACTAAACTCGAGATCCTGAGTTTAGTTTTTGTGGACCCCACCATAAAAACTAACTCGAGATCCCGAGTTTAATTTTTACGCATCGACGACCGAGATCTACGAGTGTCCTTGATTTTTCATAAGAGCCATTGATCCCATGGCTGGGACCGTGGCACTTAAAACTGAGGGGGGACTTTGTGATACACATGATTGATAGGCTATGGGCATACATGTATATATCTTATCATAAGAGGAAGTACACACAAGGGGGTAAGACAAAGACCTTCCCCAAAACCAGCTTTGACTTTAGTGTCTTCTTGCCTCAACCTTATTACTCTTTTACATTTCCTAATTGTAGGCAAGACTCATGAATCATTTCCACCACTTAAACAGCATTGGAGCATTAGAATTTAGATATAACAAAAGACTTCTACCAACGAAAAAGACTATCTCATGAGACATTTTCTAGCAGTATCTTACGAGCAAGAAGCATTCGTTTACGCCAAATGTGAGTGGTACTTTGAAGGGCGCAACCTAGGCAGTTAAGAGTAGTCAACCTGGCATGAAACTCCCCTCTCAAAAAGCGAATATAATTTGCGCTGAGGTATATGGGAACGAGTGCTCAGTCTAGGAAACAAAAGCGAGAGGGGTCCCAGAAATTAAGCCGCAAGAGGGCTCGACACCCGAGTCCCGACCTTTCGTCCTTTTCCTGCAAGAATGCAGTCATTGCACACACAGACTGACAGTGGCACAACTCTCTCCGCGAGTCCCTCTCTCTCTCTCTCTCTCTCTCTCTCTCTCTCTCGCGAGCCCGTGCATGTGATTGTGTGTGTGTGTTAATGACGCAGCCCCCCTACCACTGCAGTCCAATCCGCATGAATGGCCTTTCTTGCCATAGCTATTCTAGAGCCCTATACTTCTCAGCTGCTGACGCGTCATTCTGAATGGCTCTTATTCGCCATTTACATCCTACGTGGCAAGGCACGTGGCAAAAGACAATGATTTTGCTGAAGCCATGTCAGCGGTTGCATACACGGCCCACGGGGACTTCACGTACAGAAAAGGCAGGATGGATGCAGCGTGAGCGGAGGCCGGACTCAATCATCTCTCTCCAGTGTCTCTGCTCGCCGTTGTCGCACTAGAGATGGGGATCAGACTCTCGCTCTTAAGATAAGGAGAGGACAGAGGACTCTCACGAGAGAGAGAGAGAGAGAGAGAGAGAGAGAGCGAGCTTTAGAAAGGTGCCGACTCCCCGATGAGAGAGAAATCAGGGAGAGAAGACTCGGCGGCACAGAAGAAAGACAATGCGCGTCTGCGAGACTGGTCTTCTCTGAGCGCTCTCTCTCCCTCCTCCCCCCCCTTCAAAAGCTTCAGGCCATCTCTCTATCGCCTTGGCCCTGTTCATGCAAATCCTTAAATTCACGACTGCGACGACGCCCGTCACACATACACAGTCCGTCTAGGCTACTTCTCTTTCGCACAGAGTACCTCTCAAAATTCAAAGCTTTTAGCCAACGCATACACACTTATAGAAGTTAGGGCTGTGGTACCGCACTCTCTCACTATACCACTCGGTACTTCTCTCATGTGGCTGCACTGGAGTACAATATACACACTCTCTCTCTCTCTCTCTCAACTCCTCGCTCGCTCTCTCTAGAACTCTTCTCTTGAGCTCTAGCCTCCCGGCTATTTCTCTTTCCCCACTAGTTACAGTCTCTCTCCTAGTCTACGCTCTCTCTCTCTCTCTCTCTCTCTCTTCTTTACCCCTGTCTTTTCGTGCTCTCGCTTCACAAACTTCAAAACATTCTTGAATGAAATGTTGAATGTGGTAAAACACACAAAAATTCTCTCGCTTTCAAGGTTCCAACTTCCACCATTCGCCTTCGCTCCCTTTCCTTCGTTGCAAAAGGTTGTACCGCTGTGACGCCTTTTAATTGCGCAGCTTCCGCTCTCTAAAGCGCCACCTGTTGTTTGGGTATTTTATATCCTCCTTTTCTAATACCCATCACAGACGAAAATGCGGCTGAGCTCGTGTACTCACCCATATCTACTAGCAGAGGTCTTCTCGTGCTCCTAAGCAACTCATAGGCCCTGCAGGGCCTTTGCTATCCATAAAACTCCAGCTTTTTATCTGTGATACATGCATATGACGACCTTTTGAATATACCTTCCTGCAGTTCCTCTCTCTCTCTCAACATATCGCCTGCATCCTCTGCAACGCCTCCACTCAGCGCCTACATTACGTCAGACTTCAGGTACCATTCACAATACCTAAAGCTCAGATCTTCTAATCAAACGGGGGGTCTTAGATATCTGCAGAATACGCTACGTTAATTACCATGGCGTTCTATTAGCGGTTTCAATTTGCTAAGTTGAGCTGACGTACACATGCTGCAGCAATCTGCTTTTTCTGTCTGTATTTGCCTTATATCTAATAATAGTAGCTGCTGCATGTGCAGGATCAAACTTGTGAATAAAAGCAAAGGTGTATGCCAGTGGAAGCTGCTATTATAGTGTCGACCAGTTTGATGCGTGAGCTGGTGGGGGCGAGCGGAAATCTGCAATGTTGCCTTTCGGCTGCTTTACTCAGCGGCTGGCTCTTCTGCAAACTGTCATTTACCTGCTATCTATAATATTACTTATCAGCACCTCGTCGCAGCAGTACGTGCACGGTAAGGCAGCTACTCTCTCCTTGGATTTTAATGTAGCTTAAATATGAAAGGTTTACGTTGTAGCGATTAGTTGTTTTACTTTGTGGCAGAAGGGCCTTGCCATTGAGCAGGCTAATCCCGGTTGAATTTAGGGTTACAGCGTGCTAGCAGACACGTATAAGACTAGAATACACGTCACCTTAATCTCTCTGATAACAAGGCAAACGTGGTGGCATAGGTCGTGCCGCGTGGGAAGCAGGCTTCAAGCCCCGCCGCCGCGACTCAATAGACACTGCGCGAAAGCGGGAGGAGACATTGAAACGTGTATTTTTTTTAAAAAAAAAAGAGCATTTAAGAAAGCCTTTTGCAGGCACCGAATCCAAGGCCAGACCTTAGTAGAATTAGAAATTAGAATAAATGAGGATCTTATCGCGGATTGCGCACTGTAAATGCTGTTAAATTGAGGCACTGAAAACCACTTAACTTTTGAAAAATTATGTTTTGATCACATCATGGATTTGCAGTCTACAATTCCAAAGTGTTTCTTACGTCGAGTGTGGGCCGGCCGAATATTATTACTAGTTATCGTACCGTTCGCTTCTCAAAAATCCCGGGTCGCATGCGAGAACTTTACAAAACTCTGTAGAAGTTCCAAAGTTTGAGCCATTGAACCAACTTTGGGCCTTTGAATCTTGTAAAGTAGCTAGCCTGTTACGTCAATTTGATTTAGTTATAATTTTATTGTAACCGGGTCGTAGAGGACGTGAGCCGGTCAGCTTTCCATCAGACGCTAGTCATATTGTGTTGACCTATCACCGCTAACTAGCTGCAGCCTACAATGAATACTTAGTATCTGAATGGATTTGTCCCCCCCTCGAGAAGCTTTGGCATCAGCAGAAACAACACCATCATACCAGCGCCGATGCACCGGCTGTAGGGGTCATTGCACTCCTGCAGCCCTGCTCTAGGTTATAATGTGCTACATTTTGGATAAATCTATTCATAGTACAGCATGCGAAAAAGCGGGATATGCTTGGAATCTTCTAATGGGCCTATCGTTTTTTTTAAAATACCAATTGTACTATACTTAGGCTTTAACATTTTTGACGGGGGATACTTGCCATCTTTTGTTCGAACCCTCAAAGGCCTCCCCCCATGGGTAGAAATTGCAGCTAGGTGCCCTCGCAGTTCCTAAGGAAGGGAAACCTCCATGGTTGTTTCTCCTCTAGGAGAGTCTGTCATCCAATCCTGATTAAATTGACCTAATCGATGTTAGCTACAAAAAAAACTTTCAACTTTCATTAAGCTTCAACCTACTCCAATTATATGCACCTTCTTAAAGTTGTGTATATGGAGCTGTACTTCCCCTACTATCTCACGACAATGGTTAAGTTTCGGGGTGCTTGCCCCCGTGTAGGTGGAGGTAACCGGCACAGCCGGTGACGATGGAGTCTGGGGGCATTTCACTTTGCAGCCAAGCTTACAATTTGCTACCCCCCCCTCATGGACACGAGCGTGTGTGTAGGTAAGGCGGTAGAGCTCTAGAGTCGGAGATCCGAGGCGGTGGGTTCAATGCGCGTGAGCATTGTGTTGACCATTTTTTTGGTCAACGGATAGTAGCCCGCTAGGTGTGACTGGAGACTAGTTCGGGCGTGCTTGCCACGATAGCAAGCACCCTGAAATCTAGCCAACGCCCTATCTCACACATGTTAGTCATCCACAAGACAATGAATCCCTACTTATCGATATATTTTACATGATTTAGCTATTGATTCTTGAAGGGCTTCTACCGTACATACCCTTCCTTGTGCATGGTTTATTCTCAAACACCCTTCCTTGAGGAAGGGCTTGTTGTGCAACGTGCCATCATTGGGATGAGGCACAAAATTTATGATATGAATGTGCAAGGTAAAGCTTAAAGGAATGGTGGAAAGGGTTGCAATTTTTAGTCTTGCTCCTCCATAGACCCTCTAAAGGGTATTGTTGGTGAAGGGCTATTTATACAATGTACATAGCTTTGAACCCTTCGCAATTCACAACACTTAGTGGAGCTCACGCTTCACATTCCTTAAATGGATTTGAGTCATTGTGGGGAGTGGTTGAGGCATCTGTAGCAAAAGTTGTAACAAAGAGGCAATCATCACCTTAGTTTGTTACGCTACACGAGAGGACACGGGGCACAAACTTAGCATCTCAAGGGCTTTCCATTTTTGCCTTTAAAGGGCTTGTGGGGAGCTCTCTTAGTGGTTGTGTCCAAAGGTAGTTTTGTTACAAATTCTTATTTATAGACATGCTCAATCACTTGTAAATATGTAAATATAGCACACGAGTGAAACAAAAGGTGTATTGATTATCCTTATATTACACCTTTTTCATATATAGAGAGTCTCATTTAAGGGGGTACTTTTGAAACTAAAAGGATATGCGTGTTCTTATTATGTAAAATTACTAGATTTTAGTATTAGGTTTGAATCGATATGATATAGAGGGTTTTTATAAAATAGTGAAGCCTCAAATAGAAATATGTAGTGTTTCTCATGAGGAGGCTAAATTTCTCAACATGGGCCTTGTTTGAGAGAATCATATTTTTTTTTTAAAAAAAGAAAAGGTACCAAAAGACTTGATTACATGTGAATATATACATATTGTAGCTAATATACTTCCACCTTGCCTTGTAGGGGCTCTAGGCCTCCCCTTAACCTTGGGCCATCACTCGTGGCACCATGTGATACCTAGTGGGGCCAATGAAGCACCAATGGGTTTTAATCCTAATGCCTATGAGTTATATTGTTTATTATGTACTTACTCTCTCTAGAGGTAGAAATCTAACAAAACATTTAAGAAAAATCTCAATCTCGACTCACTTCTAATCTTGAATGATGATGAGCATTGAAGGAAATTGATTGCTTTTTCCCTCCTAAGAAGCACTACTTTGGGATGTTTAAATGTATGAGACTTGCTACTTTTGTTTTCGAAGTTTTTGTAATTGGCCCTTATGTGCAAAGTCATACACATTTCTTAGGTTCTTCTTGGCTAATCATTTGTTTTGCTAAAGTTTTTCTAATTAACTAAAGGGAGCCTAAACTATGTTCACCATTCTATAGGGTTATAAGTTGAGCTAGTCACCTAGGTTTCATGGTATGCCTCATGAAATTCCTTATTGAAAGCTTGGCCTAGTTACAACTTCATCGATTAAACACAAATTAATCAATATTTGAGCTCTTAGGGTTACTAATTGGTTTGGAATTAGTCTATAGTTGAAGCATTTATTATTGGTGAAAGTTCATGTCCCAACTATTCTAGGGCTGAAAAGTTTTGAGTAGTTGGTCTTGACCTTAATGTTAAATATGTATAGTCTAGTTTTTATAGTCGTGTAGCTTAATGAAGGGTACGATTTTTTTTTCTTTAGGTAGGGCTTATATAAGGCTTATATATATATAGCTTCATAATGTAGTGATAACATTCTTTCTTTCATGGTCAGATGTGCGAAGAGGGTGGCCGGCATAGAATAACTATGCAAGGCTTAGTGAGACAATGGCCACTTTTGTATTAGAGAATATATAGTGAAGCATCTTCTTTCGATGTGGAGTTGAGATTACTTATTCTCTCGTAACCATCAGTCTTCCCTTGATATCCATGTTAATTGACCATGTTAATTGACAATTGCTTAATAAGCTCCAACTACTTGTGATGGATAACGGTGCCTTGTGTGAGCATGCCCTTAAGTTGAAGATTTGGACCATGGATCCTTCAAAACAAGCATTAAGAATCAATAGTAAGGATTTGGCGACAAGCTTCTAAGTTAGTATATAGATAATCAAACCAAAGCGCGACACTTCCTATAAATCATCAACTAGCTTATGTTTGGTAGCTTGGGTAAGAGTCTTGTCTTGCCAAGGGATCACAAGGCTTACAAGATAGGCAATATACGCTTTGTACGTGTGTTTGACATCCAAGGTTAAAATCTTCAAAAGCTACACATCCTACAAAGCTTGTCTTGGCTTGCTTTATAGGATGCGTTGGTTGCATTGTAAATTTTTCCTAGTTTCAAAATACCTAGAGTGCTTGTAGAGTAATCACCACCCCCCGTAGCCATTGCAATCCAATGGACGTGACAACTTCTTTTGGAGTACTTGAGCCCTTGCAACCTTTGAAAGTGTTGGGCGGGATGAGGCTCTACCATTATCCTCCTCAAGTCCTAGTAGTCCAAACAAAATCTCCAAGAGTAGAAGATTCTGATATCTAATGACCCTATAGTAAAGTAGAAGCTTTTGATATCGAATGACTCTTTAGTAAAGCTTCTTTTGGCTTGGCCATCACCCATTGTTCATATATATATTCACATTTGAATGTACAAATTTGTCAAACTTCATGTATGTGTGAAACCAAATGGCTAAGACACGGGGGTGCCTGTATGTGTTTAATTTTATGGTGAAGAACAAAAAGCTTAAACCCTTGATCCGTGTGGTTAAGATGCTTTGTACAAAATGAGTGTTATGTTTCAAATTTGCTAGTCCCTTACATCTTCTGTTGAGTTGATTAGTCTTTGATTGTTTTCCCTCTATACAAGTTGTTGGCAAAACCAAACTTTCTTTCTGAGAGTGTGATATTCGAATACACATATCGAATAAAGAAGAGGTTTTCTTGTGATATAGATTGCTTCAAGTTTATAAATTTTACGAAGTCTATCAAGTTACATGAATGCTTTGCATGTGTACTCAATGGCTGTAGTTATGCCAGTTAAGTTATTTGAATCCCACCTCATAGATGTATCTGCTAGGGACTTTGAAGCTCTTATAAGGCAAGGGAAGAGGCTACCTCTTGGACATATTTTGTGACACCTTGGATACCCATTGGGGGTTGGGGTCCCTAAGACAACTTTAGGAGGGTGCTAGATAGGGTATATAAAAAGGTAGCTACATGACATTGTGATAAATGGCCATTCTATGTGAAAGTGAGGATAGTCCAGGCTATCTTGATTCCCTATATACACATAACGTAAATATGCTTCTAATTATACATGTTTTAGATTCAATAGTGTGTGACTAGGAAGGTCATTGTTTCAACCTCTAAAGGAGCAACTAATTGATAGAAAGAAATGGGCTTTCAATTTTGGAGGTCCTATTAAAAGTACTCTTCCTTCACAATCGTATATATCGAACAATCCAGTGGCACTTTTTCTCTAAGAAACTTATTTAGGGCTCTCCGTAGACTCACACTAATAATAGCTATGTTTCAAGACTAGGTAAACCGATGTTCACTCCAAACCGAAGTGTAAACATTGTAACAAAAGAAAAGGTAATACTTTTCAATTAAATTAGAGGTACAACATCAACCTTACATGGAAATGTTGCTTAGCCACGTGTTACCATTATACTTTTTGCTATAGGTGGGTCTCGACTTTAGACGTTGGATTGATTTAGTGTGTGTGTCAAGTGTAGTACCATGTGACTTAATTAGGTTTTTGGTCATTGGCAGTGTCCCATATGAGTGTGCATTCAAACAAATATTATCTAGGGTTGATATTCTTGCATGGTTTTTGAACTGGGGTTGTAAAGGGGATGGTCAATGTTGGTGACTTTTTATGGATTGTTCGTTTGCCTCTAGTTTGTGCAAATCTTTTTTGTCGTACGAAGATAAATTTTTTCTTGAGGTTGTCATTAGAAGGGATTATAAAAAAGATGTAGGAAAGGACAATAAAATATGGCTTCCATCGATGGAAAGGGATTACAACAAAATGCCCATCTAATTTAGAAAACATAAGCACGCATCATAGCTGAAAATGAAAAAGTAATATGTAAAATAGGAGTTAATCCTACTCTTCATGTATCTCCAAAACTCTAGTGGAGAATGTTTTGAGCTACATTAAACAGAAATTCCACTTATGTTTTCAACTAAAGACGTCGTCTTATATTTTTTTCATTATAAATGTCGCTAAGTTACAAAAAGGTGATTGGTAATTTTGTCATTAGAAGTGACAAAATTACCAATCGAAAGAAAAGGGTACGATTTCCGTAGCTGTCTTTTAGTAATTTAGCCCCCCCTCCCTTTTGACTTAATCTTAAGGGCATAAATAGAAAATTGAAATAAAATTGAATTTTGCAATATTAACTCTACAAACATTGGCCATACATATTCTCTTTCAGCTTTGGTCCGCATTTAGAATGCCTCCCCTCCTCCTAGTTGAAGTTCTCTTGGGGGACAGTGAAATGGGATAAAACCCAGAAAAAAGAAAGAAAAAATTACCATAGTACTAATTTTCAACATGAATAGCAAGACATTGGTCTGTGTGAACTGCCTGTGATTACTTGTTTTGAATGATTGGATATAACCTATATATATGACCATACCATCAAGCTTCTTAGGGTTAGAATCGATAAAAGAATATTGTAGTACTGTATGTATTGTATGAAGAAGGTGGCATAGAAGGTGCTTCTAATCTTGCTTGCTTCTATATTATGTACAGGGTCTAAGCCTGTTAAGAGCTACCATCTCCCATCACAAAATCGGAAATTGAGGTGGGCTCATGAGCTTCTTAGCATCACAGAGACAGCCTCAAATCAGAACCACTCAGACACTCTTCCAATTAACCAGCAACAGCTAATAGGTGTGTGCCTATCCTAGAGATTACAAACATTAAGTAAAGCTTGCCTTGTACTACAAGGTTTTAAATTTCGTCGATCTGAGCGTGCACGAGTTTGCCTGTGGTTTCAAGTACCTTTACCCTGCAAACTTACCTTCCCATTTTAAATTAAGAAACACATTTGCTATGCTTAAAGAGTCAAGTAATCAGAGCCATACTAATTTGCAATATAATATTGCAAAGTGACAATCTTATAAAGGAATTCAGAAACCAAGCTATCCTATAATTAATAGCACCACCTGTTTTAATTGTGGGCTCTTCATGGATTTTTTCTTCTTTTGCCTTCCAGTTTCGCTTCTAATCAAGATTTTGCGATGTTTTTTTGATGAGATGATTTTGGAAAACATATCGGTTTTTCTGCGACTTGCTTAATAGGCTCCCTTTTCAACTTTGATAATGCAGAGACATGCTCCAAAGGGGACATAAGCATAGTGCAAGGCCAGTCAAGCTCCATACCCAGTGGGATCCCTACATTTAGTGTTGAGATCTTCAACATGTGTGTGGCTGGGTGTGCAATCTCAAATGTCCATATTGCCTGTGGATGGTTTGCCTCAGCCAAGCTTGTTAATCCGAAAGTATTTCGGCGGGTTAAATTCAACGATTGTCTTGTCAACAACGGGGCACCGATCAGAGGAGGCGAAAGCGTCTCTTTCCAGTATTCTAACTCCTTTCAATATCCCTTGACAGTGCTTTCTGTTTCCACCTGCCATTGATATGCAAGTAGCTCACCTTTTTCTGTTAAGTGCCCCTTTGAGTGTGGGTTGTATCATGTTCCCTAGTGTTTGAGCTATACATCTCTTTCTCTCCTTAGCTCTTCAGGAGGCCCTTACTAGATGACACTTGAAATTCAGAAGCTCGAAAGCTGAGTGTCTTGTTCTATATCGACTCCTGTACTCGGCGTAGTGTATGTATAGCAGATATTGCAGCTAAGCACCCAAAATTTGCTCATGTACTCAGAAAGACAATGTACTGTGCTTGTACTGCTGAGAGCCATTGGCTTGAGGTTTTGAATTCTACAAATATTGTTTTCAATAGTCCCTGCAGCTCATGCATTGGTCAACATTTGCTTCATATTTCTTGTAGAGTTTTTCTGGCTCATGAAAAATAGGTAGTGCCAAAATATGAAGGATGTGTGCAGAGTGTCTTGAAAGTTGTCAAGTTTATATGAGAATGTACAGAATCTGGAACAATCAATTATTGTTTTAAGATATGCATCTAAGCATTAAATGCAGTATTCCTCCCAAAGATATGCAATTAGTTATGTAGTGCAAACTTTAATTACAGAGCCTAAATTTGTCGTAAGCCCTAATTAATAATGTGGCAAGTTCAACTGATTGTGGTATGTGCTTCACTTGCATCTTTGAACATCTGGTCAGAATTAAATGTAGCTGCCATGAAATTAATGGTCTACTATCTGGTTTGCAGCATGCACAAGCAGGGACATCAGCATATCGCAGAGCCGTGACGATACGCCAGGGATACCGCAGTTTATTGTGCAGATCATCAATACATGCACGTCTGGATGCACGCCCTCAGACATTCATCTCAACTGTGGCTGGTTTGCTTCTGCAGGAACTATCAATCCCAAAGTGTTCAGGCTAGTCTTCCTCATACCCAGAGCGTACTGCACTCTCTGCATGCTTATTCTTCTGAGGAGCTTTGCTACAATTGTCTGAGGAAGGGGTCGGCCTTGGTCTCTCGCGTGGCATAGGCTTGTGGAGGGACTATAAATAGCTCTGACTAACCTAGCTAGGCCTTGCGCAGCATCTAGCTGGATTTCTGTCACCTTTGTGTGTGTGTGTGTGTGTGTGAGAGAGAGAGAGAGAGAGAGAGAGAGAGATCAGAGAGGGGGAGAAGGCTAAAGAAACGCGACTCTCATTTGTGTATGTGGTGATCATCGCAGGCGTGTCGCGTATAACGATTGCGTGGTGAATGGAGGCGGACCTCTGCCACGGGAAGCCATAGTCCGATTCACGTACCGCAACTCCTTCATGTACCCTCTCTCCTTCAAATCAGCCAAATTTTGTTGATCCAGCCGCCGTCTTGCCACCTTACGTAGCATTCTCACTAATAAGCCATTCATTTCACATTTGGCGAGGCCATTTTTGACGTCACTATAAATCGAGTCTCAATGTATAGCCTTACATTGCAATTTTGACGTGTCTTAGTTTATTGTAGATGCTATACCCATCTTCCTCGTCTTTTGGTCTCTATACGAGACATGGACAAGAGCTTTCCACTTGTAATCTCTTCGAGTAGCAATTCCTTCACGACGTAATTTTCTTGGCATCTAAGTTCACAATGACACTTTGCTTTGGAATTATCTTGTGCACTTGGACAAAGACGTCCTTGCCCCTTGTAATATCTTCGAGTAGCAATTCCTTCACCATGTAACGTTCTTGGCATCTAAGCCTTCTTCACAAAGACAAGTAGCTTCCAAATTTTTTGTGCACTTGGGCAACGGCATGTTGCTTTTGAATTATCTTCGCTTTATATGATGTAAGACTCTTTGTGGACATGTATGCTTTAAGTTTGACACCGTTACTCGACAAGCATGTTTTCCTTTCAAAGAGGCTCAAAAGAAGTTTTGGTAGTGATTTAAACTAGTTTGCCTTGATCGATTCACTGTGGAATGGTGTGACTTAAAGAAGAGGAGTAGTGTTGTACCTTTCATCTCATATCATCTCTTATTCTGGAGGCTTCGTAGCATCTGTTTTCAAATCTTTTTCTAAAAGCTCCATGACCTCACAAGACAAACAAAATTTGGCATTAATGGATGTGTGGAGGAGAAAATTTGCAAATAGTAAATTTTTAAGATGGAAGAAGATGCATTTCGTGCATTGGGATGTTTGTGCCCATACGTATGGTGTGGAGTTGACATCGTCCTCCACATTTATAATAATATCGTAGGGAATGTGCCCTTCTCCCTCCAGTGTTGAAGGGGACTTATGCTTCTCCTCCAATGTTGGGGGACTTTCTTACTTCAAAAGTCTTGCAATTGGATGAGAAAGAACTCATTACTGATGATTTATGTCGGCTCGTGATATTCTAAATTGCCATGTCATGGTGTATTTTCGAAGTCTCTCTTCATTAGACATCACAGAAGTTCTTCAATCCTTGCCACGTTCATCTACAATCTTGTCAATAAATCTCACGTGGATTGACTCCTAATTCTTCGGCTTTTTGCTTTGGAAAAGACCTCCAAAATCAAATCTCTCTCTCTCTCACACACACACACACACACACACACACACACACACACACAATGTGTGTACCTGTACTAGAGGGAGAGGTAGATGTGGAAGTAGGAGAATGATCATTGTAGTTGTACTTGTGGTGGTTGATCTGGTGCATCTCTAAGTCCGTCTCTTCCACTAGCCTCCTCTTTGCTTCCTACCCAATATTTCAACATAAATGTCTCCTATCGTAGGTTTACACCATAGTTGCTTGTTCGTGCCCAATATAGGCAGCGCTTGCTGACATACTTGCTGGTAAATGCAGTACAGAGCACTCCAAGGAAATTCACCTCTCTCTCTCTCTCTCTCTCTCTCTCTCTCTACACAGTAACCCAACTCTTACTACTCAATCTCTTGCCATTATTGATTTTTATTTAGCTCGTGCAGACCTTTTCCCTCCTTTTTGTTTAATTACTTTCCTCCAATAAAGTGAGTCCTCCTTTTAACATTTCCAAAATCGTTGTTAGACAATGAAGGTAACCAAGCCTCCAGACTTTCTCTCTGTAGTGCTTTGGTGCATCTCAATTTTGTTGCTCCAAAGCTCTTGAGCATGGACTCAACATTTGTAGTGTCATCTACTCATGTTTTGATGTAGCCTTCCTTCATGAAGATCAAGGAAATCAAACATGACCAACTTTGAAAAAGTGACATGTGTGCAAGTATCTACCCTCCATTAGGAACTTCTCTGACCTTTGAAATCCTTCAATAATACATGATAGTGGATGGAAGGGAAAAAAATCCTTTAATACTGTATTCATGGATAACTCCATATGAGCCTGACCCTAGTTTCTGTCCACGCTTGATAGCTTCAAATGGAGTGCCCAATGTAAGCACACAATGAATTCATCAAAGTTTTTTGAAGATGCGCATAGGACATACAAAATTCCTTTTCCTAAGTATTTATTTGAAGAAGGTTTGTGCGTCAATGTTCCTTGCCTGGTTGCATTTTTCCTTCTCAATCTTCCAGCAGTTGCATTAATGCTGTAATTTTCCAATTTCTAATTTCAATGTCCTCTGGCAAGTCACCTCATAGGTCTGCAATACACTTTGGCATGTTCCCAACTTTTCCATATAGTGCCAAAGTTAGCCCCCTCAAACTTGGAGACTATTGAGTGA
Source organism: Adiantum capillus-veneris (assembly GCF_014529385.1). Classification (NCBI taxonomy): domain Eukaryota; kingdom Viridiplantae; phylum Streptophyta; class Polypodiopsida; order Polypodiales; family Pteridaceae; genus Adiantum; species Adiantum capillus-veneris. Next base: position 73,730,546 of record NC_140937.1, read on the forward strand.
ACCACTTCAGTTAGCAAAGACTACAAGCACCGCTCATCGTCTCACTTTGACGACCAATGTCGAACTACGTGAGACGATCTTTGTAGATTTATGAAGGCCTACACATAAATAGTTCAACAAAATAAAAATCAAATTCAGACTTCAATAATGATATGCACCAATGTTGAGCGACAAGCGCACAAGAGTGAACATTGATCTTGCAGTGATAAACGTGCAATAGTGAACGGTTGACAACCATTGTACACTGCCAAAGAATAGCAGAGTTTGTGGGAAAAAAGCCCAATTGAAAATAAAATACGTGTTAGGAGATTGTTGGGAAAAAGACTAACTATTAACATGTAGTTTATGCAACCACATACATCGCGTGTGCAAAATGCTTTTGTATTGTGGAAGTACATCGTGCATAGAATGCTTGTGTATTGTGGGGAGAAAAGAAAAACCATATATAAGTATGGTGTGGAGTTGGCACGGTTCTCCACATTGTTTATAATACCGTAGGGAATGTGTCCTTTTTCCGCCACATTTATCCCCTTCAGTGTTGAAGGGGGACTTATGCTTTTCCTCTAGTGTTAGAGGGACAAGTTTTCTTTTGTAAAATCAAAATAATGAAAACAATATGTCTGCCCAATTTTGCAAAGCTAGTGAATTAATGGGAATCTTGAGAGATCCGTACCATGGCTTCGAAGTGAAAAGGCTGGGGCCTGCCACGCGGAGGAGAGAGAAAAAGGGATGACATCTGTCTCGGCCAAGATGCAGGAGAGAGAGAGAGAGAGAGAGAGAGAGAGAGAGAGAGAGAGAGAGGGAGATATTTTGTTATGGGTATCGCGTTCAGCCTGGAGACGAGGAGCGGTGCAGGCGAGGTCGACGACCTCGCAGTGCAGTGCATGGTGCTCCGCGGTGGTCTTTGAGCTCAAGGCCAGGCTGACACGGGCGTGACGGGGGGCTGCTGACAAAGTGTGAGCTCCATTATTGCGTGCTGCGTATTGCTCAACCTCACGACGTGCATAGCGCGTCAGGTGCCTTGCACGCAAGCGCGGACTTGCTGTAGTTTTGCAGCGCTCAAAATCACCGTTGGCAGGATCGCAACACAGCAGGACTGTTGTGTGTGCTGTGTCAACACATTATGCAGTGGATCCAGAGCATTGCAGTCAAGCCATTGCTGGACGACTCGCCTGCTGGAGTCGGCTGGACGAGTCCCCCGCTGGACTCGGCTGGACAGCGACGCGCTTGCACAAACCCAGCGTTGTGCGTGGGAAGCCCAGCAACGTCCAGTTTTGCTAGACTTTTCCTTCGCACGAAAATCTCGGGAGCGAATCTGTATGACTAAAATTTGTTACCTTTACTTTGCTCTTTCTAATACAAGGAACACTGGAAGTTGACCAAGGTTTAGATCCTTTACACACTGACGAACAGGTAGTATGCGTGCGTTATTGTCAGTATGTATCATAGTAGAATTCAAGGTAGGGCTTCTATTTCATAACTTCCAGTAGAAATGGCAAGGGAGTGGTTTCCTTTGCGGGCATTGGAGCCTCGAAATAATGCGATGAGGACACTTATGGCCAATGTTATGACCAATGTCGAATTGCCTATGACCTTTTTCTTCACAAGACTTACAACTGAGCTACTTACATTGATATTTATATATATTTTTTCTCTCTAACTGAATATTTACTGGAGCACGAATGACTATGCACAAAGATTGGCTAGGAGTCATGATATCAATACAGGAGCAAAGACAAAGTCTTCCTATTTACAAGCTAAAAATTGGAGATCTCTTGTAATTAGTGACTCTCTCTCTCTCTCTCTCTCTCTCTCTCTCTCTCTCTCTCTCTGCCACACAGACACATGCACACATAGACTGGCCGGTACATACTAAGAGCCCCATCACACCTAGTAATTGCAGGGGTTGGAAACACTCTAAGCAAGAGAAGTTGCGGTCTCCTTTGTTATTTACAGGACATGGAGGCTGATGATACAACTGTTGTAGCATCAAGAAAAGTGCACCCAAATCCAAACTTTCATTGTGCAATCCCTCACGCAAACACAAGTGTTGTAGCAGCAAGAGAAGTGCACCCAAATCCAAGCTTCCATTGTGCAATCCCTCACGCAATGGATTGTTGCAGGTAAAAGTGGCCTAAAAGCTCTTATTCAACCAGCTGGCTCTCTTTTTCCTTTCGAAAGCTGAAAAATTAAATGTGATCACGACACATGTGTGATTACTCTAAACATTGGTCGAGAAAAGAGTGCCTTGAGTGGCTGAAAACAAAATAATAGATTGAAGAGAGGGGGAGAAGGAGAAAATCTGTTAGCAAAATTCAAGAAAATAGAGATAAATTATAAAAATTGCCGATTATCTTGTAAAATTTCCTCTTTGAATTTACTCTAAAAGGAATCTTGTATGTTTGTGAAATTGATTTTTCCCGAGCACTGACTTTAAAGCTCTTACAGCACATGAAATGATTGCGTCTAAAGAGAGGCCTTCGCTTCGCATTTGCTAGAAACAACGCAGAGCTTCCTGGCCCCTAGACAAAAAGCTCTCTTGTGTTGAGCACATAAGGGCAAGCAGCTAGTCAGTCGCCTCCTTGCATGAGTGTATGCCGATGTGGCGACCCCTTCTGGGTGAGCAGGGTTGGATGCCAGACCTGAAAAATCAAGCCTCATATTTTACAGCCAACCAGCTAGCCACAATTCTGTCACGATTTTCACTCCAAAACTTGTGAGCGTCTCTTGTGCTCAAACTTGGGGTGAGTGGAGATCTGTTATGTGGGTGGTCAGCTTTATGTGCTCAAACTTGGGGTGAGAGAGGTTCAGGGAGCGTTTGCTGGCTGCCCTTATCTCTCTCTCTCTCTCTCTCTCTCTCTCTCTCTCTCTCCGGCCTGCAATGCGTATAGGTGATTTGAGTCTGGACAGAGGCTCTTGCTTCACATGTGATGAAAACAACATAGAGCTTCCTAGCCTTCTTGAACCTACCACACACATAGCTAAGAACATTGCAAAAATTGCTGGTTATCTTGCAAAAGTTCCTCTTTGAATCTACTTTAAAGGAATTTTGTACGTTTGTGAAATTGATTTTTCTCAAACACTAACTCTAAACAGAGGCCTTTGCTTTGCATCTTCAAAACGACGCCCCCTGGACAAAAAGCGCTCTCTCTCTCTCTCTCTCTCTCTCTCTCTCTCACACACACACACACACACACACACACAGTTCGGCTTGTAGTGCTTGTAGATGATTGAGTCTCGAGAGAGGCCATTGCTTCACACATCTGCTGAAAATAGCGCATAGCTTCCTGGCCCCTTCCTGGACCTTCTGCACGCCTTGCCAAGAACATTGCTACCCCGTTAGCGGGTCACTGTCCTCATCATCATCATCACCACTTCTGTCATGGCCGTGAGCTCCCTAGTCTCCCCTCTTCTGCTACTGCTGCTCTTGCGATGACCCATCACTCCCCTCATTGACCTGCACTCTTTCCGTGTAATTGATTGCATCTGGAAAGAGGCCCTTGCTTCGCATCTACTGAAAACAGCGTAGAGCTTCCTGGTCCGTTCCTGCACCTGCCGCACGCCTCGCCAAGAACATCGCTACCCCTTAGCGGTCCTCCACTATTGCCATGGCCCTGAGCTCCCACTCTCCCCTCTTTTGTTGTTGTTGTCCATCTCTCCCCTCTTAACCTCCACTCTTTCCCCGCCATGCGTTTTTCAAAGCCTCTACTCCGCCATCGTTGTCCCATTATCTGCACATAGGCCTTGTGCAATGCTTGTAGAAAAGTCTTGTCTTCTGCCCAAACCCACCAGGAAAGTGTCTCCAAAATACGGCATGGACAGAACTCGGACAAAAACCCCTCTCTCTCTCTCTCTCTCTCTCTCTCTCTCTCTCTCTGTCTCTGCCTGCGCATTTTTCAATTTCTTTCCTGATTTAAGAGCAATTTCTCTCCTATTTTAGGAGCCTAATCTCTTCCCGCCCCAAATCGATACTACATAATCAAGGTAAAAACCTTCATGATTTGACTTGAAAGAATGTAGACACTAATTGGAACAATTTGGTAATCTTTATTTGTTAAAATCTCGTCTTTCCCTCTCATTCTAGTGTAAGCCTCATAGCCTCTAGAGCTTTTTTGACCATGGATTATTGAAGCTTTGAAACAACCACACAAAAACAGAATCACCACTTGTCAACCTAAAATGTGGAGGGAATGTGGTGTATTTCTTGAGGAAAAGTTTAACCACTCTGGAAAGTCAAGTGTTTTTTGGGACATTTAACTTGGTGAAATTGACAAGCACAGTGTGAATGTGTACTCATGTATTGATACGAACCATTATGGCGGAGAATGCTATCATGATTTTGTGACTTTGGTATGCAAAACCAAAGGAGGTGTTGCATCAATAAGGAGTATGTTGAGCAATGGGTCTATAACAGCATTGTGATTGTGGAAGATTGTGAGGGCGACAAGGATGTTGATGATGGTGATATCATTGAAAACCAATAGCTTGGGCTAATATATGCAAGCCACCATGATGATATGCCAACAACACTTTTCGAAGGAAATAAGTTCAATGTTGTAAATGTCGAATCTAATAGTGTGAAAGTAGTCGACTTCTACTTTGAGATGTACCACCCCAAAACATTACAACTCAAGAGCTAGAATTGATGCTTAGAAAAAACACTCTTGAAAGTGCCATATTTGTGATGATTGGACACTGGTATTCTAAAATGGGGGTAGATAAGTACAAACTATCAGATGACCAATCCGCTCTAACTTTGTATTCGCATTTGCTTAGGGCAATCAAGTTCCATTTATTCTTAATGGAGCACAATGAGAAGATGTTCAAGTTGTCTCTAAATGTACATGAAACTATATATAATAGCATGTCCTTGGCATTGTAGATCCATTTTTAATAAAACACTTATTTCGTTCTCTATTTCTATTTCTGCCTAAGTAGCTTTAAGGTAGTGCTTTTTACAGGTTACATGCAGAGCGTACTATCCTTATTTATAAGTATAAGCTATAAAGCATGTTATTGAGTTATTATTCAAGACGCAAATTAAAATTTAACATGGGCTTTAGAGCTTCTCATGTAGCATCCAAGGAGTGTGTCCAACTTTAAGGCATGACAATTCACTTTAAAGCATATTAGTATGCTTTAAAGCATGATAGAAATCTCTAAAGCATGTGCATAAAGCTTTTTGCAGGGTTGTATACAAGTTGCAATGAGTATTATGATTTACTCATGCAATATTAAGCTCTATGGGTATGTCATATATGAGTCTATTTTAGTTATAGCAGGTGTAGTTACCAGCTCATTTCTCACAACCAAGAAATTTTGGCAATTGTCATTGGTGCGACAAGTCACACAAGAAAATGGCAAGTGCATAATCAAACTTGGGTCATAGATAAATTTTGTCACATCAAAAACATAATTTATATTATTGATGGCCACATGGCAAACTGTTATGGCATAGTACTCAAATCCCATTTAGAATTTACAAATTGGCATAATAGTTGTGAAAGTGTTGGGTTCAAAATTTAGTGTTTGGTTACAAAGAAAGAGAGAAAAAGTTAAGGGCTGCAAAAACCAACTAGGGCCAACATGGACGGGCCTCTCTCTCTCTCTCACTCTCTCTCTACGCCTTTTTCTACATCCTCATTTTTCACTATTCTTCTTTCTTTATAAGCATTTTCCATCAAATATTTAGGACTAAGATCTTTGCCTCCTAGTTGAATATTGCAAACCACCTAGTTGCTTTTATATGTGCGAGTATGTTGCCTCACAAAAATGTCTTTGGAGAGAATTCACTATCAATGCATGATCACGCACTACTCATACAAAATAGTGTAGGTCCATGTGTGTTCATCCAACATTTGTAGAAGATGTCATCGAACAATACAATAGTAAACATGCCAAATTGTGGATACTTTTTTCAAAAAAACTCCAAGTTCTCCAATAATGCTAGCTTGCCACTTGAAAATAGAAAACTAGCTTCATCGCAATCCTCCAGTGACAAGAACCCATAAATGCAATCTGTGAATTTTGAGAAATGCATATAAACACAACATAATGTTTTTCATAAAGGAAAAACTCTAGTTGTAGACCGAGAAGTACTTGTTGGCCCATCCAATAAAGCTGGTAGTTGGTGTTGCATGTACTCTAGCACCAAAAGCAACCGTCCTTGCTCAAAGCAAAGAGTGCAAAAGCAACTGCACTCCACCTTCATTTTGCTTGAAAATTGAGTAGATGTATGAGTAAATATTGACCATGATGAGATTCTCAAAACATAACCATAACAATACTCACAAACCATAACCATCATGCAAATCGCAAACCATAACCATGACCTCAAGCGGATTTCAAAAGAAGAACCATAACCAAGTTCTCAAACCATAACCATAACCTTAAGAGGATTCCAAAACTATAACCATAACTAAATTCTCAAATCATAACCATAAACTTAAGTAGATTTCAAAACCATAATCATAACCAAATTCTCAAACCATAACCATAACCATAAATTTAAGCAGTTTACAAAACCATAACCATAACCAAATTCTCAAACCATAACCATAAGCATAAACGAATTTCAAAACCAAAACCAGAACTAAATTCTGAAACCATAACGATAATCATAATCGTAACCTTCAATGATTCTCAAAACTATAACCATAATTAAATTGTCTAAAATAATCATAGCATTAAGTGAATTCCAAAGTTATAACCATAATCAAATTCTCAAACCACAACAATAACCATAACATGATTTCACAATCATTATCATAACCAAATTCAAAACCTTAATCAAAATTATAACACAATTAAAACCATAACCATAGCCATAACAATGTTCATAATCAAAACCAAAACCAAAGCTGAACAAACATGAATATATCTAGAACCATGGCTACCCTCTAAAAGTATATATGAACTAAAATATAATTAGCTATAGTTCACATATCTTGATGAAAATATATACATAGAACATACTGATCAAGGTAAACTAAAATATAATTAGCTATAGTTCACATATCTTGATGAAAATATATACATAGAACATACTGATCAAGGTAAGGCCTCTCAATCGTCGACCTCTCTCTCATCCTAAAGCTGCAGAAGAAGAGCTGATAGTCTATGCCTGAATCCATATTTCTCTTCGCTATCCGTTGGAGGACGCTTCACAACAAGCTCTTGTAATAGAAACATTTAACCATAAGATAAACATTAGAAAAAAATATATACATATGTTGTTTAAATAGTGTATGACACTTACAAACTCATGTCAAAGAGTCTTGGAGCCTCCATTCCCAAGATGACAAGATCCTATAGACTGTAGGTGTGCTCAAGCCGCATCTTGCTGTTGCTGAAACCTGTCATCTGGACGCTCCTATGTCTCTCCCGTGATCCTTGGCCACTCCTCTACGTCTAAACATGTCCGCTTTGGCTCATTATTCTTGTATCTATCTCATGCCACTTCATATTTCTCAATCCACTTTTGCATGACTTCTAAGTTGAGAAGACAAATTTTGATAATCTTTTCACGCATTTTGACATTCATCTTCCTCATGATGCCATGTCCCAGTGGCTCCTCCCTTGTTACCTTGATGTTTGTCTCAAAAGTACACAATTGGGACATTCTTGAGTCAACTGAACCTAAGAATTCATTGATAAAAACAAGAGAATCCTGCACAAGTCGTCTCTCGGCTATGCTACCCTCAAGGTGAGTCCTTTGATGAACAAACCCTTCTAACGTCTTCATGAGTCTCTGCAAGAAGAACATCCACTTGTAATGGACCGTTCTATCTACTGCAACTTCATCAACCACATGCACAAGTAAATGAATTTGGATGTTAAGAATGTTGGTTAAAAATTCTTCTCCACCATACACATTGCCTCTATAGCATTTAATCAAGCTACATCTATGATGTCTCTCCTAATATCTTTTGATAAGATCCAACACACTAACTAATCTTATAAGTTTGTGCCAATCATGAGAATTAAGGCCACTTAGTTTGACATATTTAGCAAAAGCCGTTTTCAAGCATCCTCGGATGCTCCCAATAGGAATTTTGAATGTAGATATTAATTTCTTTACTTGTTGTCCTCTACCTTTCTTAAAACCTATGGAGCTTTTGGCATTTCATCCCAGGTGGCATAAAATCTCTTGATTCCTACCACATGTTCTTCCAATCACTCGCCTTCAGTGGGTGTACGTTGTGTTTGTATATATTTGGTCCATGTAGCTCATGACCTTCAAACAAAAATCATCCATGCTCCTTGTACAGTGTCTTAATCAAATAATTAGAGCAATGAAAGCCAAGTCAAGGACCACATAGCAGACATGCATGGTTTCCCGAGTAGCTCAAATCTTGAAACCAAAAAGGAATAAGCATTGAACAAGCACCACGTATAAAATGCACATAGATATGAGTTTCAAAGTACTTACCTAAACACTCACCAAAGACTAGCCAACTGTACATAGTCCACATGAGAATGCCTTGCATATGGGCATGTCGTTGATCGATCGATTGGCCCATGTCAACCACATTAACCCATGTCCATAAGATTTGAATCTCTTCTATAAGTGTTTCCATATAAACATCCATGTTCTTTACCTTTACTTTCCTTGAATAATCAGTGACAATAGTAGATGGCCCTTCTTCATAGCCAAACATGGTGGAAGATTATAGTTCACCACGCAAATAGGCCATGTGCACTACAAGAGGTTGTGTGCTCTTGTGACGCTGTTAGCGACGGAAATACACTGGGTTTTTATAACCCCCGGCGTCGCTAAAACCGTCGCTAATAGCGTCGCTACGAGAGCGTCGCTATAACCGTCGCTATAGGCGTCGCTACATGCGTCGCTATATAGCGACGCATATAGCGATGCCTATAGCGACGCATATAGCGATGCCTATAGCGACGGTTATAGCGAGGGTTACACAGAAGTCTATAGCGACGCTCATAGCGACGCTACAGAGCCATAAATAGCGACGGTTATAGCGACGCCCGAGAGAATTTTTTTTTGGTGATAGGGCATTGAATGCCCTGCCACCCATCAACCATATTGTACGTGATTCACTTTTAAAAAAAAGTGCAAGGGTAGATAATAGACCCAAAATAGTCACCCACAAGACGCATTGTTTGCAAAATTGACAAGCGTAAAATTGACAATTGTACACATCATAGGCAAAATGAATTGATTGGCAAATGTAATAATGACAATTGTACAACATCATAGGCATAAAGAATTGATTGGCAAAATGAACTGCGGTGACAAATGTAATAATATACATGGTTCAAAAAGACGTATAAAATCCGTCTCATGATACATAAGCTATGAGAAACCCTAAACTAATGCTATCTAGCTACGACTAAACTGACGTCGTCTAGTCTGACGTCTCATCGCGTCCAAGCGGCGTATCTGTCGGATTCTGCAAAAAAAGACAATAAGACAGCTTTCAGTAAGTATAAACATATAACGACATTTATAAAACAATACAAAAAATAGAAAAGAGTAAACCCTAATACTAACCATGCCGCCGCGAGAACTGAGAATGTCCATCAGGGCGTTTAAGCCCTTCCTGCTTGCGTACTCGCGCTCGTACGGTGTGGGATCACGTCCTGTCATCGACCACTGTCAAAACATACAAAGATTTCATTATGTTAGAATTAAAAAACTCATAAACCCTAAACTATTGAACATAAAGAGCAATGCGAAAACACTTACAAAATCGGCCTCAAATGATGCCCATCCATCGCTCCCCAAGTGGTGCGAGCTCCCTGCCTCTACTCGCGCTCTGGCTGCATCCTTTTGTTGCTTCCACTTGTCGGGATTCTCGCGCGCTGCTTTCTTCGCATTCTTCCAATCTTCTTTGGCCAGCCAATCTGGCCTGTTCCACCCATGCTTGATTGCTTTTTGCACTTCGGAACGCTTTTGTTTGCAGTATTCGCGCATTCGAATCTTCATCAGGTCTTCATTGAAGCGCTGATCCTGTGTTGGAACGGGAAACTCATCATGAAGTATGCTGATGACTATGTTTTTTAAATCACTTGGTACTTCACTCCATTTGTTTAGTATGAAGTGTCTAAACAGCTGAGAGCAAAGACCACGCATGCGCGAGATCACCTTCTTGCCGTCATCATCCATGATGATGCCGCCGTTGAAGTCGACGGAGTAAGGCAAGCCCTCTGGCCGGTGACGCGTGAACCTGGGTGTCCCGGCAGGGGTCTCTAGCGGCGTGTCGATGGGGGTACGGACGTCAGGTGTCTCCACCGGCGTCTGGGCCCCGAAGCGAGGAGTGTCGAGTGGGGTGGATCCTGGCGGAGTAGGTAGAGGTGTGTAGCTGCTAGGAACAGTCAGCCGCGCAAAACCTGGCGTAGATGGCGATGCTGTGGCTGGTGTGGGGGCGGGCAAAGAAGGGGAGGGTAAAGAGCCTCGTCGAACACGAGGCGGTGTGGAGGCATCAGCGGCGGAATCCCCACAACAACCGCCACCGCCACCACTAGAGCGCCGGTGTCTAGACGAGTGTGAAGCTCGTCTCGTCGACATCGAAGCTTCGGAGCGCGCCGAATGCTCCGAAAGAGAGGGAGATGCCGATGGAGTAGGAACGCGCGATGATGCGCCAAAGCGATGACGCTCCACGTACCACTGTCTCTGCTGCGGTGACAAAGAAGAAAGAAACTCCTCATCATCCATACCTGCATTAAACACACGAATATTTAAACTTAATATTGAATGAATAGAGTAGACAATGACGCAAAGACCATTAAATACAATGACGTAATGACGCATATAAATACAATGACGCAATGAATTGAGTGATAGAAGAGGCAAGTCGAAAACTCAGAATTTTCAATCAAAAGATGTGAGCGCGAGTAGAAAAGAGCGTTATACACCATGGAAGGTACTTAGAGAGCCAGAGCTTTTACAACACGGAGCAAAATTGTTCAAATAAAATATTTGTGGCTTTAAGAGATCTCTCTCTCATCTTCGCATAACTCAGCATAACTTCCTATATCTATATAGAGCTCTCTGTTTAAACACATATCCTCTGTTTCATTTTGTAGCTCCTCTGCATGCACCCCATATAGAGTAGTAGCATCTTAATGCTCGTCTGGCACCACCGCAGCGGCTTCTGATTGAGCATCTTCTCTGATCTCCTCCATTGATGCCGTTGTGATTGGCACATGGTAGCCTTCATACGTCCTTGCACTACGAGGGGCTACCTCTATGACGTACCACCAGTTTGATGTAGACTTTGTAGGATGAAATATTACCTGCCAGAGCCACATAACTTACATGAGAGCTTTCAAGCACATAACTTGTAAAAGGGGGATGTTAACTATTTACATACTTACTTGTTCACAATGCTCGGGTAGTACGAAAGTGTCTCTTAGGTCATTCCATTTCTTAGTAGAATCCACCTCAAGAAAACCAGACTCTCCTCTACGCACAGTAGCGTTGCGACCCTCCATGATTATCTTGAACCATTACACGTCGAACAAGTCGACATAAAATCCTCTGTAATCAATCCTCAAAATCTCTTGTAGCGTGCCGAAGTAAGTGAGTTCCGCCACCACAGGATCTGCATCAGCGCAACCCCGAGAGTACTCCCACTCTTCCTCAGTCACTTCGTCACCGCATTGTTGTGCGCTTTTCAATTGGTTGTGCAACCATCTTAAGCTCATGAATGTTGGTAGACTCTCCAGAACCGTCGGATAGTGCATCGGTGGTCGTCTTCCCCGTCTCCACTCGATTCGTGCCCTTTGTCGCTCTTGCTTTGCATCCTCATATTGTGAAATCCACTTTTGCATCACTGGATTGTGAAGCATGCAAAATCGGTTGATTTTAGCCTCTAGATCTTCCGTCATCTTCTTCTCAACACCGAGATTGCACATGACAATCCCAGATATGCGCTCATCATCTATGGTTCGCCATAGCGTGTCCCGAGCTTTATCAAATCCGTCTAGCCACTCTCCAATGTACACTACGGACTCTGATACCAACCAACCTTCTGCCATGCTACCCTCCGGACGTGCCTTTTGACGCACATATCCCTTAAGCGTTTTCATGAAACGTTCTAAGAAGAACATCCATCTGGAATGAACTGTGCCAGCTATTTCCACCTCATCAACTATGTGAACAAGAAGATGCACCTGAATGGTTAGCATGGTAGTAGGAAAATGTTTCTCAAACATGCACACAAGCTTCGCAGCATTTAGTTTGGCGAATGGTATGGAGTCTACGTTGATCTCCTTTTGTGAGATCCATTGCACCAGCTTTGCAAGTTTGTAGATTGTGTTACGGATGTCGAGAGACAAACATCCCTCAATGGCAACCGGTAAAATAAACTGTAAAGTATGTGCAGCAATGATATTAAAGTCCACTATGAACGTACCTGACACATTTTATGCCAATCGTGTGACTTCAAACCGGTAAGCTTTCCTTCTTTAGTAAAACACGTTCGGAGCGAGTGCATTACGCCATTGGGGGTCCGCAAAGATCGAATGGTCTCTTTTACTTTGCGTTCTTGGGCTCCTGTGAAAATCCATGGTGCTTTAGGGAGTTTTATCGATCCATCAGACGCTGTTTGCGGCCAATATTGCTCCATACGATCCACATTTCTAAGGTCAACTCTGGCTCCCAAAGTATCTTTCTTGCCGGTCAGATGGTCCCATAGTAGATAACCCACATTCTTGAATATGTGCATTGAATCGAGCAAGTGATTGATCATAAGTCGGGGCCAGTATGGTAACTCGTACCATAGAGATAGTCTCTTCATCCCTGGAGGCAATCCGTCATCGCACATCTCCTTCTGCTCTAACCATGCTTGTGCAGACATCCTTGGTGGCTCTCTTCCCAAAAAGCCGTCGCGTAACACATGATTCTCTGGAAGATACGCTTGATGACCTTCGTAGATTTGCTTCTTCAGTGAGGGCGCCCTACGTGCATTCAGTCTAGGTCCACATGTGACACATGCTCTGTATCCGCTTGTTTGAAGCCCTGCATGTATACACATGATAATAGATCAACTATGGGAAAAAACAAGATTTACAGTGTCTGAGTGAGGAGTGTCAATAGATCACCTGAGCATTCTGGTAGCCCGGGATAGTCATGCATGGTCCACATTAGAATGCCTCTGATCAAAGCATTCGTCGTCCTGTGTGTCGGCTCATATCCACCACCTCTATGCCAATCCACAATTGTTGTAGCTCTTCCAATAGTGGACGACGATACACATCCATATTCTCCACTTTATATCGCTCTGGCACAATCAAGCTTAGCCATAGGTGCCCCTTCTTCGTAGTCAACCACGGGGGAATGTTGTAGTTCACGATGACAACGGGCCATACACTGTAAGATGTTGATCTTTGACCAAATGGATTTACGCCATCCATAGCCAGGCCTAAGCGCAAATTTCGAGCTTCCCTGGAAAAATCCGACCATATTCCATCTATATGTTTCCAGGCTGCGCAATCTGCAGGAATTCGTAGCACACCATCCAAAGATTTATTCTCCTCATGCCATGATGCTAGGGCGGCCATGGACTTACATTCGAAGAAATGCTTGATCCGAGGAAGCAGAGGAAAATGTCGCAAAACCTTTTGTGGAATTTTTGTCACGTGAAGATCTACTCGATATCTTTCGGAATCACATTTCGGACACTTCTCCATGTCTATGTATTCCCCTCTGAAAAGAATGCAGTCATTAGGACAAGCGTGGATAGAATTGTAATCCATCCCCAAGTTTCGCAAAATCTTTCTTGCTTCATTTCGGGAATCTGGCATCACATTGTCAGCTGGTAGTATGTGCTCTTTAAGAAATCTACACAACATAAAAATACGATACAGTCGTGTGAAAATCTATCAGATCATTATACATTTAGAGTTTTATTAAAGTAAACTAATTGTAATAGATCACCTGAAAAGCGCTGTGACGCTAGTGTCACTCCATCCAAACTTTGCCTGCATGTTGAGAAGAACCAGGAGTGCTTTCAATCTAGACATACGTGCTCCATTATACAATGGCGTATCGGCTTCACTTTTCATATCATCATAGATAAGCCTTTCTGAATCCATGATCGTCTCGATCATTTCATCAATCTCGGGCTCAAACATTGCCTCGTTGGGAATGTGCTCTGCATGATCATCCCTCGAGTTGTCAGAGGCTACATCTTGTGGCCTCACATATGCTGCTTGACCAAAGCGCCTGTGAACACGTCTATTGGGTTGCAAGATTGCTGCTTGTTGGCCAGCGTCAGAGTCCGACGAGTTATAATTGGCAACAACTCGATCTATAATAGATGGATCGAACTCGCCAAATTCGCGAACGTGCTGCAAAGAAACATGTCTTGTCCGTCGCACAACATGCTTGCATTGATTACAAGGACATAAGACCCTCGTTGAGAGATAGGTGTTTCGGTTGGACGGTCCCACATCCTCGTCACTACTCATAATGAGGATAAAAATCTTATAACCTGGACAACAAATTTAATATTCTATTGGCATTCTTCGTCTTATCTCTCTCTCTCTCTCTCTCTACCTCACATTCTCTAGTCATGTCCAATCCCCGCACACCTCGGTCTAGAGGTGCACGGAGATCAGAACCACCGGGTTATAATCTCGTCTTTATTGGTCAATACCTATATTTGTGGGTACAAGAAATCTACAGACCCACGTCTACATGATACTGCATGTAGTGGACAAAACCCCTTTGCCTCTTCTGTAGCTGTAGCACTTCACAGCATCTTAACATCTTTTCACAGTAGACCTTTTCACTGTTCGTCTAACTCTAAACCCTAAACCGTAAGTAATTCTTGCGTGGACTCGATCTAACGTAAATAAGCGTAAATCTAAATAAACATAAATCTAACTAAAAATAAACCTAAATCTAATTTAACGTAAGTCTACATCTAACCTAATCTTTAACGTCTTTTGGGATAGTTTCTTACGACGTTAAAACTCTCTTCTTCTTGTGTGTGTGTGGGTAAACCTAAATAAACCTAAGTCTAGTCTAATATAACATAAATCTAAATCTAACGTAAATTATGTTATATTAAAAACAAAGAACTAAACTAACAGGGATTATAAGAACCTTAAAACTTATTTTTCACATAACTCCGCAAGAGTTGGCATTCTCATCACTAAAGATGTGAGAGTTAACTTCCGGCGGTGACGCTACCTCATCTCCATCCACATCTGACGACAGCAATCGGCCCTTTGGACCGTTCTTGCTCTTGTTACTAACTTTGAAGTTGCTGTTGAATGACTAGAGGTTGTTTAGATGGTCATTGTCGGGGATGTAGTGACTCTTGCCGCCCTGAAGATCCACCTTCTTCCCTATCTTCTGAAGACATTTCACCAGTACTTTTGGATCGATGGAGCCCACCATGAGTGAAGGCAGTACTACCCTATATTCCATTGAGGGCTTTCTTCACCCGCTTCATGCAGGCATCGCAGTCTATGGAGACCTAAATCTAATCTAATATAACGTAAATCTAAATCTAGCGTAAATAAACGTAAATCTAACTAAAAATAAACCTAAATCTAATCTACTTTAACTTAAATAAACCTAAATCTAATTTAACGTAAGTCTACATCTAACCTAATCTTTAACGTCTTTTAGGATAGTTTCCTACGACGTTATAACTCTCTTCGTCTTGTGTGTGTGCGCGTGTGTGGATGTGTGTGCCAATAAAAAGAGATAAATGGTATAACCTTTCTATCACCCATGCCAAGTATGATAGATTGGTTATGCCATTTCCCTCTTGAATAATAGGTCTTGAGTTCAACTCCTCGTCGGCTAGATCTTTAGGTCTTTTAATTTTAATTAGTTTCCTATGATGTTAAATTAGTTTCTCTCTCTTTCTCTCTCAATGTGTGTGCGTTTTTTTGTTTATGCATGTTTTCTCTCTCTTTTCCTCTCTCAATGTGTGCGTTTTTTGTTTATGCATGTTCTCTCTCTCTCTCTCTCTCTCTCTCTCTCTGTTTTCCTCTCTCAATGTGTGCGTTTTTTGTTTATGCATGCTCTCTCTCTCTTTTCCTCTCTCAATGTGTGTGTGCATTCTTTGTTTATGTATGTGTGTGTGCGTTTTTGTTTATATTTGTACTCTCTCTCTCTCTCTCTCTCTCTCTCTCTCTCAAAAACACTGTGTGTGTGTGTGTGTGTGTGTGAGAGAGAGAGAGAGAGAGAGAGGGAGAGGGAGAGAGAAAGAGGGGAAGGGAACATGAGAGTGAGGAGAGGGAAGGAGCATACCTGGCTCTCCTTCCTCTCCTCGTGTGTGTGTGTGTGTGTGTGGTGAAGAGAGAGAGAGAGAGAGAGAGAGAGAGAGAGAGAGAGAGAGAGAGAGGGAGAGCGTTACCTGCTCTTGCTTGAGGGCGCCGAAAAACTCAGATATGAGATCTGAGTTTTTGGGCGCTCTCTGTTATTTTTTTAGCCTACTGATTATCTAATGATGTGATGTAGGTGCCTACTGATTATCTTGTATGGACGCTCATAGCGACGCCGGGATTTCTTTTTTGAGCGTCGCTAATATGAATAGCCTCTTGTAGTGGTGCTCCATGAGGAACTCCGAATTCCAGATGGGTTTACTTCGTCCACTGCTAAACCAAAACGGACACAATGAGGTTCATCTTCAACTGAAGTCCATCGTTCCTCTATGTGCTTCCATACAAGATAATCAGTAGGCACCTGCATCACATCATTTGTGGATTTAGTGTTTTGATGCTATGTCATCAAAGCTGCTATATAATTGCACCTAAACATATTCTTTATACTTGGAATGTTTGGAAAGTGTCATAGAATCTTTGCATGGACAAATTTCCCTTGTGTCTCCTGTCTATACCTATTTGATCTGCATTTGGGACATTGTTTCAAATACTCAATACTCATTTTGAAAGAGTACACAATCATTAGGACATGCATGGATTTTATTATAATCCATCTCCAAGTTCATAAGCAGTTGTTTGGTGGCAAGTTATGTATGGGCATATGATTGCCTTCTAGAAAAGTTTGTTCGTTGAGAAATCTATCAAAATCATTTACACAAGAACTTTGGCTTTTTGGGTAAATTAGTATGACATATATATATTTACCTGAAAAGCTCTATAACACTCGTGTCAGACTATCCATAAATAGATTGTAGGTTGGCATTGCCAAAGCTGTATGAAGAACATAAATTTTGCTATCGTTGTAAAGCGGCATGCGAGTAGGCGTTCACATCATCTCTCCTTTCTCTTCGTCATTCTCATGCCGTCGTGTACCACGAGATGTTTGAGATTGAGAGAAAACACCTACCGATCAAACCAAGTCGCTAACCCTTAACTAAAACCTAAGGGGCTAAACTAATGCGACACTAAGCCGATTTAGAGCGGCCAAATTAAAAGCCGATAACACTATGAGCGGGCTAGTCCTAAGTGGCCTGCAACAACCAAATTGTGAAGGACTAAAACCTAAGCGTCTATCCCTAAGTGGCCAAACACGGCCAACACTAATGGATTAAACACTGCAAACAAAAATGGATGAACTAAAGGTTTCCTAAATCGGTTTAGAGCGTCTCTATACGGCCAATCCTAAGCGCCTTTACAAGGCCAACTTCGAGCGACTAAAGCAAACGTCGCGCTAACCCTAAATAGACTAAAATAACTCAATCGCTCACCCTAAGTGACTAGCTCTAAGTGGATTATTGAAATGACTAAACTAATGCAACACTGAGTTGATTTAGAGTGGTCGAATTGAAAGCCACTAACCCTGAGCAGCTAGCCCTAAGCGGCCTGAAATAGGCAAGTTGCAAAGAACTAAAACTGCAGCGGCTAGCTCTAGGCGACCAAACACTGCAATCTAAAATGGCTGAATTAAAGATTTCTTAAATTGATTTAGAGAATTTTTATGCAGCTAGTCCTAAGTGCCTTTACAAGGTCAACTTTGAGCAGCCGACAGAGCAAACGTCCCTCTATCCTAAGCAATATAATACACATTGCCAACTACTAGCGGCCAAACCAGAAGTTGTTAACCCTAATAATCTAACTTAAATGTTTCAAGATGACCAAATCCTAATAATCAAACTTAAACCTAACACTATAACCTAAACATAAACCTAAGTCGCTAAACCCTAATAATTTAACCTAAATGTAATCAGACAACCAAACGTATTAAGATGGTCCAATATAATTAAAACCTAATACTAAAACCTAAAACTTCACAACACCTACAACAGGCCACAATTTGAAAGTACAACATAAATTTTAAATAAAACTTTATAAAAATATATATTTTTATTACATATTGATCTAAACCGAAATAACTCAATGATTTTTTTCTCAAACTTTTTTCGATTACCATATTTCAATATGTTTGTTTGTGAATGATAATTTTTAATCAAAATTAAAACATAACGTATTTAATATTTTTTAAATTTATATTATTTATAAAATGTGTGTATGCGTAATGTGTTAAATTATGTGTAAATGTATGTGTATTTTTAATTATTTATGTGTTTATATGCATGTGCGCCATTATGTGTGTGTGTGTGTGTGTGTGTGTGTGTGTGTGTGTGTGCGAGAAAAGAAAGGGATAAGGAACTCATAAGCGGCCTTTGTGAGCACAAAACACTTGAGAGAATGTCACCAAATCTACAAAAACACACACACATACACATACACACACACTATGTCACAAAAAAAAAAAAAAAAAACCTTCTTGTTGCATGTCCCGTGTATGAGTGGATATCTTAAGCCCGGTAAGCCCACAAGAACAAATTTGAAGCAAGAGCGCAAGAGGAGAGCAAAAGAGAGTTAAAAAAATGGAGTGAAAACACAAAAAATAACCCGCGGTTCTTTTTTTGCACATGACATCGGTACAAGTGTTGTAATGTGCGTTGATATGGGCATCGATATTTAAAAATTGAATTTAAAAAAAAATGGGCCTCCCTCCAGTTTTAGCAATGCATATATCGATGCTCGCCAACGACGTTGGTAATTTGACATCGATAATGAAGTGATCTCTTGTAACACCATATTAGTGAGTCTGGGAATTTCCCAATTCTCACTTTCAAAACAAGCTTAAGATTTGACCACATGGCCAAATCTTAGCCAAAGTTTTGAGAGCATGGTTCGAAAGAGCTTGTCAAGTACTGCCTTGTGGAAGGCTTTGGCCTTAACACTAGTTTGGTACCTGGACACTAAAATGTCTTCTAGACATTATAATTTCCTAAAACTTGGAAAAAAATTATAGGTCATTTCTATGCTCCAAACAATGTCAAATAGACTTTTTTGGGAAAGCTACCAATGGAGAAACTCAAATATGCAAGAAAAAGCCATTTTTTAAATACAAAAAAGTTTTTACAATTTAAGTGGACACAACAGTGTCCCTGTTTTTTGCTTGTTTTGGTCCTACCCACCCACATTGAGTATTTTTTTTCCTAGGACAAATGAATTTTGTTTGTCACAATGCTTTATGTGCCACTCTCTATACTTACAAACACCATATACTCATGTAGCTCAAAGCCAATGGATCTTTTTACTATATTGGTTTATGCACCACAAACTAAACTCCACACACATTTTTGTAGACATGGTATTAAAGAGCCGTTTTTCTAGTTTAATAGTGATTCTCAAAACAACTTTGTAGTGTTTTTCTTATATACTATACGCATAGGGCAAGTCACACCCTATGTAACTTGGTAGATATTCATTATAATTTTGTCTTGGTATTTTCTACAAAATGATCCAAAAAGGACATTGTAATGTCTGGTTGTGGTATCAAACTAGTGTTAAATAACAAATTGAGATTTGTCCATATGGACAAATCTTCAAGACATAGGTGATTCCCAAATTGGCTCTAAAGTCTCAAACTTTCTAATATGGTGTTTTGTAGTGTATCAACCCGATTGTAATCATATGCATTTTAATTTGCACACATCTCCTCCATCCAGTCATCACTACACCACTTTGGCAACTCCTCGACATCACGGTTGGGGGTAAACATGAGCACTCCATTCATGTCTAGAATTAAAGGCCCTTTCTCAACATCTTTTCGCAAAGGGTTCCAGAGAAACCAAGGGCCAGGTTGGTGGCAGGATATTGACATCCTCCTACCCATGTACGCTATGGCATGTCCTTGAGATTGTAGTATTCAGTTTTTGTTTAGCTTCACTGTACAACCTACACCTATACAAGAATATTAAGTTTCACTTTGACTTAAGCTTATAAGAGCACCTTGGATACAGTTCAGTATGCTTCTTGTGAACGCAAGGAAACAAATCCAATTTTTGCACTTACTGAAAGGAAATGAGAACTGACATGCTAATCTCCACCAAGCCATGCCCTATATAGGCCCTTGGTCTTCTAAATATAGGGACCCCCTTGACTGCATGTCTGTCCTGGCCCTTGGCCCGGACTGGTCCTATCCTTGTCCTGACATTACTCCCCCCTCGGAGAAGCGTTTTCGTCAGCGAAAACACAAGTGATGGTATCTTCATAAGAACACTAATGTTTTCTACGTAACATCCCACATGGATCCAACGGTTCATTTGAGCGAAACTCGGTTCAGTAGAAGGTTCAATGAAACCAAGAGTAACATCTTGATTTTCTACATTATTGTCCATTTGTAACCATCTGATGGTACCGGTTCCTATCCAAACGTAGTGTGTAGATTCCATTTAGAACGCTCATGAGCATGGTAAACGAGTTTATCACAACAAAGATGTACCAAAAAGAGTACCTCTTGTCACTTTCCATGAAAGTAACTTGCTAACATAACTCATCAGCCAATTTTAAGTCCTTGACTTGGTCCCAATTTTCATAATCAGTAAACAACGTACCCCACCCAAATGAGTGTTCAAGGTTGAGAACCTAAGTTATACATGAAGAGACTACCTAGTCGCAACATGCGTAAACTCCAAAAAGAGCAATAAATGCTTATGAATTTGTTTGCTTGGTGATAATGTACGCACTTTGCATATCCTGTAGCCCAAGATTACACTTTGTAATCTGTCAATCCCCTTGGATACTGACAGTACTGAAGTGTGTTTCCCCCACGATTTACAAACAGTCTTCCCAGAGGACTGGTAAACGGGAATCACAATAGCGCATAACATTGTTGAGGAATCAACAATGTTCGGAATAACCATCATGGTTAACTTGAGAAATGCACAATCCCCCAAACTGAGCCATGACCTCTATTGGGGATTAGTAGACCCAAAAGTAATCTCATAGAGTTACTGCACTTAGAGTGAAAAATGCTTCATAAGCAGCAACGTGAGGAATATGCATATCATTCCAAATCAGCCTTTGCTAAACACTAGGGCCCATAACATCTAGTGTGCATGCGTTTAGCAAAAACTAACCCGAACCTGTATATCCATGGTGATTCTTGCCAATACTTATGGAAAATGTGATGCGCCTAGCACACATTAAGAAGAATGTAAATAGTTCTGAAAAGAAACTAAGTACTTTCATTTGCAATCTTTTGCAAGCTTTGTGTAAACGTCTGAACCATAATAGAAGGTGAAATAGTGATCACTTCTAGGTACAGACAATGAAACTTTTCATTAACAACTTATAGCCTTGCTATTCGTATAAACAACCATCTGTAATATTGTTTAGCAGTACTTGTACCTTGACAAGTCGTTATGAGTATTCGACAATTTCTGGCCACGAAATTGCTCCTGATACGTCGTGCTAAAAAAAATAGTCTAGAGAACAGATGTGACCAGCACCTAAGGACTTTGTCATGACACATAATTGAAATAATGGCATTAGTTTCAGTTCAGAGACTCATATTCTCCACATGTGGAATATGTCTCATGTAAGGATGTGTAAAAAGGAACATCCTTCAAGTACAAGATGTACTTGTGTGTGGAGGTAGTTCTAAACACTTTACGACAAGAGTGAGAAGGACCCTCATTCATTGCTCCACACTGGCTAAACCGAACTCCTTGAGTTCCTAGACCATGTTGTATCCCATGTGACAACATGTGCCTAATTGAACCCTACAAGTAGGTTCGTAATAGCATAAGGCACAAAGATAGATTGGATACTTGGCCCAAAATACTTTGTGCCGACATGCCCTTGGCATGACTTTGTAACATTCAAGCGTACTTATACGTCTTGAAAAACCAAGCAAAGCATACTAAAAATGGAATAACACCAAATCAATAGATGCATACCTGGAGATTCGTAATGTTCACTTACCCGTATTCAAATGGAGAGGAGTACGTCCCCTACCTGAAAAGACAAATAGCATTGCACTGGTAAACCTGGGTGTTGCCTTTGCAATCCAAGCTCTTGGATTAGAATCTACGTAGTCAAACCCGTTGGTAAGGCTCTTTGTAGAAAGTGCTCAACTAGCAGATAACGGTAACCAACATAGTCAACCGTGTACAGAATGATTGGAATCAACTTGAAAAGTGCGTCCGTCCGCTACCGCGTATGGTAGATTGCAAAATTCTTTCCTTGAAAATATAACTAGGAGAGATCAACTGTGATCCTCAATGCAGATCAAATTGTGATCCTTAATGGCTATGGGGTGATGTAGCATCACCCGTCGGGTCTTACCCCAAAACAGTATGTCCATAGACACTCCGTAGTGCTATAGAGAGAGTAAGAAATCCACACAAGTAAGATGCCTAGCTCGTGTAAACAGCCATGCTGTCTCAACCGTTTGCTACCTCTAGACTCCATGGTATAGATCAACTGATGTAAGTGTAAGAGTATAAAAAGCTTAATCGCACTAGAAACATGTAGTGCAAAAATGACATCCTAAACATCCGTAATGATATCTGTACTGACAAGACGCTTGCTTGTCAATGAACGTCAATGTGTACACCACTGGGTAGAGATGTTCGATCTTGAGAACAATCATCCATGGAATACCAACAAGTGGATGTTATCCTAGATTTAGCAATGGCCCGTAGCCAGCGTGCGTGGTTCATAGCCTGTATGGTATTGAGTGTTCAATCGATAAACTGATGAAATAAATGTGAATGGAACCTTGCCCAATTTGTAGCTGATAATTGTAGAAAACATGAAACAAACTTTGTAGGAAATGTTCATGTTGTACCTTAGAAAAAGAGGTGAAGAATGAACAGAAGAGCTTGCTGGGCTGAGGGACTTTCCTTAAATGTCTAGTTTGTGTGTGCCCAGAACTTGTGCGCTTAGACATCTTATGCCTGACTGGCAGCTTATCCTATAAGCATGCAACCATCTAATTGTATGATGCTCGCATCGCAAGAGGGAACACAAGTCAGATCTTGACTGTCTACCGTGTATGGGTTGTGAATCCAGTAGAAGTTTTTAGGTTGTGTTGTGTGCCTGGATAGCAACCGAAAATTATGGGAAACAATGCATAACTAATAGTGTCCTTGTCAGAGTGATTTGTGAGAGTGTACTGTCTACCATCTGGGTAGAATGCCTTGCATACAAAAAAGAAATCCCGTGGCTACCGTGATAACCGTTGAAGTCAACACTCTAAGTGCCTTGCACTGGTTAGAATGGTAAGGATTCGATGAGATGATATCCTGAATAGTGTAGGTGCCCGAAACTTGGTTGCCAACTGCTCTTGTCGCCGAGGTAATCGGAGTACGAATTAGAAGCCTTATGTCATGTAAAATGGGCCAAGCATTTGGTTTTTCATAATACTGTCCAAAGTAAATGCAAAACGTGAGTTGTAGGACACGTGTATCATATACACCCTAATGCAGTGATCTTGCATGCATCTCAGAATGTTTTCAGCAGATCATATTAGCCGAGATGATGTGACTGTTCGTACCAAAAATGACTGTGGCAGAAAACAATTGGGGTTTAACAGTACCCAATTAAAAAAAAAACGTACAATATGTTGAAAATTCTATATTGAAGTATGAGAAAATGGCTGCGCCTAACATATTCAAAAAGCCATATAACTACTGTGCCGTGCACCAAAACTGGAGTTTATGTCAAATCACAAACTCATGCATCATGATTAAGTTTTTCGACATGTGGGCACTGCTTTTTTTGATGTGTTCCTAAGCAAATAAAGCATAATTTTTCACTTTTTGCACGTTGAAATTCGGATGGTGATAGGCGCTTCTTGACCACGTTGGTCGTGCCTTGATTTGTTCCGACAATCAAAGTATTGTGGACATGTTGGACCTCGTTGGTCATAACTGGTAAATAGGCAATCCCCTGGGTTGATGGCAAGTGGAGAGCTGATTCTGGTAGCATTTTGTAAATTAGTTGTGTAAGGTTTTCGACTTGTGTAACCAAGATTTGAACCCTGACACCGAGCTTGCGAAATCGGGCATCAAAAGTTGTCCAGTCCTGTCGAGTGACAAACTCCCTGGCATCTGGCAATTGACTCTCATCCTCTAGAATATCCAACACGCTTTGTGGAGGAGGGGTTGATAAACGAGGAGACAGAGATTGATCACCTCGGTTTGCACCATCCATCCCTGTTGCCACGAGGGTACTCTCCATGAGAATATCCGGCCCCATGACATCCACACATGGAGCCCATTCGATATATTCAAAGTCAAACATGTGTTGATCATCAATTTCCGCACTCATGGCGAATCTATGTTGTGCGAACAAAAGAGAAAATAGTATGTTGGAATGCAACAAAAACTCGTAACTGTATCGAACACAAAGGTAGTTAGCCGTGCTAACCTCGCCGGCGGTCGTAAAGAAGGTGAATTTCCAATCTCGGTAGAAATGGCGAAGAGGTGAACACCGAGGAACTTTAGCACTAGCTCGTAGCAGGTTGCAGTAATTAACTGGGTAATTATGTCTTCAACTGAACTGAACGTCTAAGTTGAAATCGGATTGTAAATATTTTCGTACGATAATTAAGTTGCAAAAATCTACAACTTGATCACTCCTTTATCGCTGAATTGTATACCGATAATCGAGGGCCGTGCGTCTCTTTGTATGATGCCAAAACTTGTTTGGCTTGGATGCCGTATCTCGTGTAGCTTGTATGGGTGTATGCCGAGGTGGGCATGCACCCTTGCTCAAAAAAATTGAGGGGAATGGCCAAGACCAAAGGCGTTTGGGCCTTTTTGGTGTGAAAAAGCAACACCAAAGCAGCGTTTGCAGTTAGCGATGGCGCCCGACAGGGCCGCGAGAGCTTGGCAAGGAGGTAGCAGCGCATACGATGCTCGACGGGGGTCGCCCCAGTGACGGTTTATGCTGTATATGCAAAGCTAAAAACGGCCGGCTCTCCACGCCCGTGTCCCAAAAAAGAGTGGCTCTGATACCAGTGAAAGGACATGAGAACTGACATGCTAATCTCCACCCAGCCATGCCCTATATAGGCCCTTGGCCTTCTAAACATAGGGACCCCCTTGACTGCATGTCCGTCCTGGCCCTTGGCCCGGACTGGTCCTACCCTTGTCCTGACACTTACACTCCCTCTACATGGCCTAAAGCAAAAGGTACTTTTTACACAAAAAATATAGAAAAGATAACTTCAGTGCATACGAGACACGAACGACTACAATACTGCATGGACTTCACATAACAAAAGCTTTATGGGGTGTCATAGAACCCATTACAAAGGTCGACTTGATGATGCAAAATTGGGCTTTGGGGGCAGACACTAAAGGGGGCCAAACATGGCATAATCTGGAATATCCAAAATCTCTATGCCATGAGAGTTTCACTCCACAAATGTAGACATAATACTTTACTTGGGTTGATACAAAATCTTAAGTTGGCACTTTTTTACATGCATGAGGCTTCATGCAAGATGTAGGGGACATGGGCTTAGCTCTCTTTCACACACATAAATACAAAACCCCTCACTCAAAACAAGAAAAAAATGAAAAGATCAAAGCTCAGTTCATATCTAATCATGGGTAGGATAAAAGGGGTTAATGATGCACCCACAAATGTCCCACATGCAATTGCAAGGAGAGGAATCTTATGCTACATAGTCTGGGCCATTGGCCCTTCTTCGTACAAGGAGATTGAGAGGGAGAGCTCTCTCTCTCTTGGTGGCTATCGCATGTGCACTTGCGTGTAGTGTAGGCGGTGGGGGTGGTTGCCCGTTGGATGTGGGGTGACGCTCTCAGGAATATGGTGGTGTTGCATTGTTAACGTTGTTACGGGTCAATAGTAGGACATAACTCAACAAAGCCTTATTTCCTAAGAGTTATAAAATGCTCTGGATTATGGTTAAATCATCATTTGTAATAATGAGTAGTTATTCTATATGAAAAAGCGGGGTGCAATGGCACTTTTAGATTGTAAATAAAAATCCATTCGACCCTTTTGAACTCTTTTTAGGTTTCACCTATGGTAGCCTTACTATATAAGGTACCTAGGTCATTTTGTAAGGAGAATTTTATCATAATCAAAGTTTTAAGCTACATGCAGTCAATTGTGTGTGAGAGAGAAAGAGACAGAGCGTGAGCTTTATCCTGGTGCTACTCCCCGCTCGCTCATCGCATTGGAGAACCAAATGCACCATCACGAGAGGCTCAAAGAGAGCTACACATCAATGCCAAGCATTCCACGTGAGACGGAGCACGCACACTGACGCATCTACAAGCTATTTGTGGCTGTACGTGTATCAAACAATGCCTGCTTTTGTGTGTGCTAGTAGTCATTAGAATTGTGGCAACATAAGCTATGCATAGGTACTCATAGATTTCTGTTTTGAGCACTTTCAAAATTCTACTCCATCTTCATACATGTTTTTTGTCGATGGGTTTGGAGTGAGGATTTTGAGTGTAGAGGCTTTGGGACAGGTGTATCCTAGTGAGGGGATGGTGTTCTTTAAGTTTCATACGATTCTGGTATGATTTGGTGAGTTTCCTTTTGTTTGTGTGTATGTAGGTTGGGTGGTGTAGTTGATAGTAGTGAGATTCTTGATTGTGGTTTAGTTGGACTTCCAGAGTGTAGTATGTATGGGATGGTCTCAACCTGACAAGTTAAAGAGATTTCTTCCGTGCGCCTATCGTGTCATATGTGTACTTGATTGAAATTATGATGATCTAGGTCGTGTTGCATGCACTTTATAGGTGGTGTGATTCGCTCTTGCAACATTGGCACCGCTATCGGGGGACACAAGGACTTGAGTAGGTAATCCTACTAACACTCATGTGATGGTTTCTTGCTTTAGTTTTGACTAAAGAGAGCATTTTTCTTAAGTGAATTTGGAAGAGGATATTCTGAGATCAAGTGGAGAGCCAAGAAGCGTGTGTCTTGCCAAGGGTCTGCGACTAGATAAATTTAGTTAGGATATGTAATATTAGTGGTAGACTAGAGTAGTTTTTGTGGTTGAGTGATTCCTTAAGTTTTGTATGATTTAGTGAGTTTCATTTTGTTCGTGTGTATGTGGGTTGGGCGGTGTCGTTGATAGCAGCGAGATTCTTGATTGTGGTTTAGTTAGCCTTTCAGAGTATTGTATGTGTGGGATGATCTCATATTGACAAGATAAAGAGATTTTCTCTGTCCACCTATCATGTCATCTGTGTCATCGATTGACATGATGTTGATCTAGGTAGTGTTGCATGCACTTTATAGGTGGTGTGTTTTGCTCTCACAATCTAGAGTACTGTGAGGGAGAAGATGGGAACACCACTCTTCCCTCACAGTTTCTTACTTTGCACTGAGTGTGATCCAAGAAAATGAAGAGAACCAAGCATCAATAGGTTCCCAAAATGAAGAGCAAACAAAGGACTGTCACAAATCAAAAGATGAAGAAGAAGACAAGTTCTATGACTTCGTAGAACACTTGGAGCTTCAAGAAGATTCGGACGATCGAAATATGGATAACCCAATAGGTGGCATAAACGACACTTTAACCAATGCATGGTTTTATGATTGCCCAGATCAAAGATCCAGGAACCAATGTCACCGCTACAAGAATAAAGAGTAGCAAAAGCGGATTCCAAAATCCTTGATGGTGATGCAATCTCATCAAGCATCCTCATAGTGGCTCCTGTATAGGAAGAAAAGAATCAACCAAGAAGAACACAACCATATCAATGGGCTAAAAAGCCATTCTTGAAACAACAATCCAAGAGCAAATAGATAGCAACTTTCCATAACCAGCCAAACCACCAAGGGAAAGTGCCAAAATTTAACGTTGCTGAGGATAGTAGCGGTAGTGATGATTCTTATGACATCCCCTACAGGGACTCATGTCATCACCCTCACTAGCAACTTTCGTAACAATCAAAGAAGGACAAAAGAAAAAAACAACAAGTCAAAGCCAAAAAATTTGACAAATCTGGATACCAAAGATCCAGCTCAACCAAAAGCATGGATCAATAAGATGAATATCTTTGATGAAAAAACATAAGATCCAACACCAAAAGGAAAACAATTAAAGTGTGCAAGAACGGCTAAGAAAATCACACATTCGCAAGCTGTTACACCTCAGATTTGGGTTCCAAAATAGTTGATTCAAGCACAAAGAGGTCAGGACTTTATTTGGATTCCAAAACCGTTAAAGTATCAACTCCCAAAGTTTGAATCTCATCCCCAACCAAGCGTACAAGGGCTGAACCAAAGGCCACTGCTGATTCACACAAAGACAAGGTGGATCCCAAAGAAGTCTCTTCAAACACAAACAAAGCAAGGACAAGTATGGGTTCCCAAACGAGAATCATCAACAGCAGTAATCACAAAGAAGGGGGCCCCAAAGAAAACCAATAAACCTACTATCACTGCACCTCCGCTTGAATTCTTTCAATTTACAATACAGTTAAAAGAGAGCAAGTTGCTCACTTCACCACTGCATGCTACCAAGGCTTACGGATCAGGAGATGAAGTGAATGCACAAGAAAGCCTCAAAATCTAAATAACCAAAGGCAATCAAAGAAAAAGTCCAAATCTCTCTACAACCTTCAATCAAGCAAACGGCACAAGAGATTCAAAGACCATCACATTGCCTAGAATAGGAAGCCAGCTCCGTAGCAAATGTCAATAAGCAAATTGCTTATACCCATATCTTGCACAACATAAATTTTTTCCATGCATTGACTGTGTATGCATAATAGGGATACATTACAAGGCATGCATTGCCACAATTTATAATTGCCCAAGCACAACACATACCCTTGGCGATACCTTGTCATCGAGGAGGACTCCAAATAGAAGGGGGGGAGGCATTCTAAATGCAGACCTCATATTATGAATATTAGAGGGCAATGTTTTGTGAAATGCATTGAATTTTTTCATTTGATTGTGATATTGTTTTGACAAAATTTAGAGTATGTGCCCTCATAATAGCATTACAAGAGGTATACGGGAACAAAAGCCATATATGAGCCCCTAGGGACATGTGTACAATGTACATAGCATTTATAATTCTAGTTGAATGATTTTGCTTTTTGTTGAGTTGTTTTTTGGTTTGTTTAGTTATTTTTTAAGATTTTATTTTAAACAAAAAAAGAAAAAAGAAAAATCCATAATCCAGATAAACAAAACACTGAAGAGATGCCTGAGCAGTATAAAGAGAAGAAGGTACAGGAAAATGATGAAACTTCACGAGGTATGTCTCCAAAGTCATATGCACAACTTTACACTTCATCAATTGTAAAGTTGCCTATCAGACAATTCATGCAACTACAAGGCCGTATACATGAATTAGATCTTTTATACTAAAAATCCTCTATCTTGTATACATGACTTGATGAAGCCTAACAAACAAAAGGGACTAACAATATTGACAAGAGCAAAAGGGGAAAACATGACAGTTCAATCATCTATCGTGATAGATGTCTGCAGGGAGCAACCATGGGTCAAGTCAAATTTTGATCATCATCATTGGTTCTACATGTGTTTGGCAGCAAGAAGGTGCTAGCGATGCCCATCAGTCATTTTCGAGACTGAAATCCAAAAACTTAGCTTGGAAAGCCATATACAAGTCCAAATCAAGCCAAACTTTGTCAGGAGTCTATGAATAGAGCATACAAGCTATGGGTGAAGAAAATTGAAAAGACAAAATAAAATAAAAGAGAGAAAAGGATAAGAGTCTAACCCCTAGCCACAAATGCAATTTTTTCAGGTCTAAAATCGAAAAGCCATTTACATACCCTCTACATGATGTATATGAGTTTTGGGGACAAATGTACGATCATAGCTCATAGATGGTCATCTATCACAAATGACATCGGATAAGGCCCTTTTGAAGCAAGTTACTAACTGTGGGAATTAACTAGGGCTTTGCAGGCTTTAATTAAGTCATGTATCAAGTAAAAGCAGTATCTGATTTATACAACACACAAAAACTAAATGTGGAAAATGCGACTTTGATCACCTTGATGCAGGAAGAAAGGAGTCCCCAACAAAGAAGAGTAGACACAAATGGTAGACGAACCAACCTTCGCAGGGGCAGGGTCACATATCTTGTCCTTGATATAGTGTAAATGTTGTGAAAATCCAAGTCCTTTCATATGTGTGACATTTCCAAGGTTTTTAAAATTCAGACCTAAGTGAGCTTTAAGTCATTGTTAGTCATTTTCAAGTTAGTTAAAGTTAATTGCTTTATAATCCTTGCACTCATCTACATCTAATGCACCCATCGTGGAAATAGTTTACAAGCATGCTCTAGTCATGTTGACTTCATTGATGACCTTCTTGCATAACTAGAGAAAACCCACCTTTTCCACTTTGTTGGAAAAGCTCCTCCCTATGTATATTTCTTGATCAACATTTAAAAGATCAATGCACACCTTTAGGCCAACATTTTAAAGTAAAATGAGCTACATAGAGACATACATGGATTTCTCCATTAACTTTGAGAGGGAAGAGGAATTGTGAGTGCTTGCTTATTCCTTGAATGATCTAAACACTTGTGACAACTATTCTAGGTTGGTAGTTAGAGCTAGTGCACATCAACTTCAGATCACACAAGACTGGAACTGAAATGAAGAATTATAGACAAAACTAGAAATGAGGCTGGACACTAAAAATGGAGACTGGAATTGGATTGTATTTAAATCAGTATAGACAAGTAAAAAAATGAGCTGCAAGATACAAAACTGTGATAGTGAAGTGTGTAGAGTTCGTGAAAATTGAGTAGTGGGCCCTAATCATAGCCCTTAGATTGGGTCTCTGACTGACTGTGTATTGTGCTAGTTATCGCAGTAACTGCCCTTGGTAGTTAGCAACCCAGCCAACCCAACCACCCATTCTGATTCTCCGTTTGGAGGCTGTTCTTGTCATTCACATATCTTTTCCGTTTTCTTTAAATTTTGGAATATTTTTAAAATTTAAGGCCTTGAATCAGTTAGGGTTCTTTGTCCATATGACCCTCTTCCTTTTATCGGGAGCCTTCTTCCTGGGAGGTCTTCACAATACTTTGGGTGGCACACTAGGACCCTCCTAAATACTGGGATTAGCATTATCGTGCTGA
Source organism: Adiantum capillus-veneris (assembly GCF_014529385.1). Taxonomy (NCBI): domain Eukaryota; kingdom Viridiplantae; phylum Streptophyta; class Polypodiopsida; order Polypodiales; family Pteridaceae; genus Adiantum; species Adiantum capillus-veneris. The sequence goes on from NC_140937.1 coordinate 73,761,879, forward strand.
ATGAGATGGTACAATGTTTCTTGTTCCGATTGGTCCTTCCAAACCGTCTTCATTTAGAATTTATATGGAGTTAGTGCATTCTAGGTTTTAGTATCAGGGTCATATACGATTCTCTTGCCTCTAACAAGCCTGGTGTTGTTTAGCTTGTGACAATAGGAGGTTGTATGTATCCAACCTTGAGAAAGTGAATGATTACATTTAACATGGGCTTCAAAGACGATCTCAGCCATTTCTTTGACTTGTGTTTCAAAAGATGCCTTATTTGCTTACTCCTTTTTAGGGATCTTGGATGCCTCTACAATGAATTGGAGCAGTTGGCCGGTAATCTTGATCAACCAAAAAATTTGAATACGCCATTGTCCCATCTTTAGCTTGAATTTATGTAGAGCTTTTTACCAAATCATTAACTTAATATTTCTTTCATTAGGAAGAGGATGGGGTCTAGGAGGACCTATTTATTTGCCATGAGCTTATGGAGGTGATTAACATTTGGAGGAATAGATACATGCCATGTGTGCAAGAATGGTGGGTGTGTAAGACAAGTGTAAGAGTGGTCAAAGGATACACTTCTCCCCCCAAAAAGGGGGAGGACAAATTTATGATTTTTGGCCTTCATAACTCCTACATATAATCTCCAATTTGAGCGGAGATTATAAATCTAGAATCTATACGCCGAGCTCTTTCCATAGATATGTTACATGATATACTTTTTTCCGCTAGATTTTAAATTTCATTTTGGGGGGAAATTTGAATTCAAATAAACTAGACGTTTTACATGTTTGAATTCAAAAGTTGTCCCTTGATTGCTTTCTTAATACTAAAGGTTTGACTCCCTTAAATTGCCAAATAAAGAGGCCCTCCTAGACTCCATTCTCTTCCTAATGTAGGGATTCATTTAAGACCTGATTAAAGAGTGTCCTTTTAATTGTGGCTCCTTAATACCATTCCCTTAGCTCATTGAATATTTTGATATAGCTCTGTTGATCAACGAGTTCTGGATATGTCAAATATAGAGCTAGAAAGAACCTAGGCAGCTCAGCCTCCTTAGGAGGTAAGGCATACATCAACATTGGAGAATCTGGGACAAATTCTATATTGAAGCTCATCACAATTTGATTCTCTTGCTGCATCATTTCAGAGGCTCTTGAGGTTCCTCTCTTGCTCACCAAGGTCATCCTAGTCTGTGGTCCCTTGCTACTGATGGCATTGTACTCCAAAAGTAAGGTGATCTTATGGACCATAACTTTCCTTTCAACCTACGATTGGACCATTATGTCTTTAATTTGAATCCGAACATCCTTCATGCATTTGTAGGTTGGCTTTAATGATATACATATAGTTTCATTTCTTTCTTTTTGTCAAAGTTTCACTATATGTTAGTTTAGCAGGTTAAAAGACAACACCTTTTAGCATCTCTTTCTCTTGATTCTCTTTTTACAATAGATTTTCTTTGATTGAGTACAAATGAATATTCATACCAAATACACTTTCCTTCTTGTTGCATGTCAGATTTGAGGATGCCATGCAATTGGCACATGATACTCTTATTTCATTAATTTGCACGATTTTTCTTAAAGTAACCAATAGGAAAGGTGCTTATTTCAATGTGCAACTAATCGGGTGGGGTGAGGAAGCCCCTTTTTCATATTTTCTTTATATGCAATTATGCAAGTGGAAAGAATTAGCTACATATGAGACTTGAAACTTTTTGGTTTGCTAAAACAAGATTAAGGGAAGAAGGGAAACATGCAAAGAGTTTCTCTATCTTCCAATCCCAATCATGAATTCCATCATGAGGATTTTTTTTTGGAGGTTATGGACTTCTCTTGTTTTATAGCACCCACTTTATCAATCACCTCATTGGGGATAGCAAGATTGCATTGACACTAACTTATCACCCCCAACTACTTCACCACAAAAGGTGATTCTCCACTATCATAAAGGGGCACTCTTAAAGGCAACAACATGAACGACAAGCACATCACCACCATAGGCCATCAACAATAACCCGACATAATGTAAGCGGATTCCAATAGGAAAACACACATAACCACCATAACCACAACTCATGGATATCTCAAAAGAGAGCTCACATCTTCTACTTACAAGAATCCCATTCATAAGAGTTGTATAATGCCACATGGTGGCTTGAAAATTGTGCGAGACTTCTGAGCCATATATCATATGAGGCAAGAGTATATGGGTCCAATATTTTTTCTTGTATTCGATGACTTCAAAAGTTCCTCAATCTCTCCCAAATTGCACCATCAAACCCTCAAGGTTCATGATATTATCAATGCCAACAAAATGTGCTTCTTTGCTTTAAGCTGTCAAACATAGACCTTTCCCACTATCAAAGAGCCTTTCTTTCACAGTTAGAACTTAGCATACCATCATTGCTTTGAATGTTGAAAAAGGTCCAACTAAGCTTGACTAGATACACCAATGTTGTCTTATCTGTTTAAAAGCTTGCCCACCGTCTTTTGAAACAAACCTAGCTTCAAGTGAGAATGAGTATTACTCAATGAATTAACAAATTGCAATTTCATAGAGCCATAATTCTGTGGCAAAGAAGATTGTAACTAAGTTTTTGTGGTGTTTTCATTTAATGAGCCATAACCATTACTGAAGTGCCTCCATTGAATGTAAACCTTAAATTAAGGTGAGAGAACCTACAAAAATTGGATTTTAGAGTGTAAGAGTTGCAATGTAGTCATTTTTTTCATATGAAGGTTTGATTTACGAGCAAGCCTTTTCATGGCGAGTCTTGAATGAAGTTGGCAGGCAAGCTTGACATTCCATTGTGAGTGGTCAGTGTTCACCCTAAGCGTGAGGAAGAGCTCAAAAGAGACCTATCTCCATTAGACATCATTGAGCTCTAACTTCTAAGCGTGAAGGATGAAGACAGCATATAGTGCACGGACAATTCTTAGGCAATCATAGTTGCACGATGCACCTACCTGTTGTTGTTCTGCACACGTTGATGATCTTGGCTTTCAACTTGCCACCTAAAATGTTGCTCCATGAAAACTGGTACATGAAAGGTGATAGGAAGGCTAAGTAAGGAGAGCCCATGATTGCTGAAAAAGGGGTGCCGATGAGGGTGATGAAAGGGAGCTGGCGCTGAAGCCTGTCGCACGGATCGCGTATTACATGGATCGCGTATTACATGCATGCGGATTGATAGTGAATGATGGATGGAAAGAAGCTTTAAAAGCATGGAAGGCTTGAGACGTACAAGAACGTGAAATCATGGGAGGAGTCGAGAAAGCCGCTGCTTAGCAGCTTAGGGCCAGAGTCTCTCTCTCTCTCTCTCTCTCTCTCTCTCTCTCTCTCTCTCAGAGTCCCCTTCACGCAGCGAAAGCAGCTGGCGCAAATACGATGTATAGTTGACGAGCAAACGAGTACATTTTGTTCCTTTATGTAAGCCATCTTCCTATGATCGTAAGAGCCCCGTCCCGCCAAGTGCATGTTGCCAATCCCTGTGCTTGGTATAACGTCCCACCTCACCTAGAGACTGATTACAATTCTTGGAAAAGGATGCCCCAAGCTTCATTGATGCAACACATACAAAAAGATGAGCGAGCAGAAGCAACCACCTTGCCACAAGTTATGCAAATCGTGCAATCACTACTTTTTGGTGCTACCTTGGTCGAGCAAATGGAGTTGTAGTGGTGCATATGAATGTATTTGCACATTATGATAAAATAGAGACCTTCACATAGAAGCGCCCCCCCCCCCCCCCCCCCCCCCCCCAAACAACAAACCCAAATATGAGTCCCTCACATGCGCATAATTTCATGAGAAGGGCCTTTTGTTTATAGAACAATTTTTTTTGTTTTCATAACTTTTATGGCTAACAATAAATCATGCTTGCGGCAGCATAGTCTCTCAAGCACTAAGTAGACTTTGCCAATCTACTCTAGAAGATCTAAGGGCTAAATAAAGACATGCTTGCAATAGCTAAGTCTTCCAAGTTCCAAGCACCAAGTGGAATTATGACACATGGAGCTTTAAACACCCTATTATATAAAAAGTAATAAATACTCCTTAGAAGGCTTACTAGTTTCAAAGCGCATATCTAATACGATTGTAAACTTGCAATACTTAGAATACTTGTAAAGGTTTTCACCGATCAATTTCTCACAAAGCTCACTACATGGAAGTTTAAACTAGCCATAAAGCAACAAAATTATAGGATTTTTTCTTTCTCACTAGCTAGTTTGATTCCCATAGATCAATGCCTGAAATCTAGTAAGTCGATATGGAAAGAGTAGTGTCAAATCAACAATCAATTTGATTGTTTCTCTTTAGACACCGATAATACTTTTTGCTAAAGAACGACATTTAGTTAGTTGCTTTAGCAATGAAGGAATACATTCAAAAATTCATCTCTTGATAACGTCTTGACATATCATCATAAAACTAATGATCATTCACTCATCATCTCTATATGAGAAGAGAATCAATTTTCCCAAGGCTAATGGGGACTCTAACTTCCACTAGTAGCCAAGCTACCAACTCTTCACACACAATACACAAATTTTTCTCACATTCTTACTTGCTAAATTAAAGACAATTGAAATTTCTTTACAGCTATGTAATTGTGCCAATGCAGGCCTTGTAATGTACACCTATTATGCATACACAATCAATGCATGAAAAAAAAATGATGTTGTGCAAGATATGGGTATAAGCAATTTGCTTATTGGTTGGCGAGGCTTCCTATTCGAAGCAATGTGATGGTCTTTGAAGCTCTTGTGTCATTTTCTTTGATTGAAGATTGTAGAGAGATTTGGGCTTCCTCTTTGATTGCCTATGGTTATTTTGCTTCCAAGCTTTTCCTATACATTTACTTCATCTCTTGATATAAAAGCCTTTTGGATCATCTAGTGGTGAAGTGAGCAACATGATCTCTTCTAACTGTACTGGAACCGTAGGAGGAATTGAAAGAATTCAAGCGGTGGTGCAGTGATAATAGTTTTATTGGTTTCCTTTGGGACCCACTTCTTTGTGATTACTAGCTATTTCGTTGATGATGCTCGTTTGTGAAGCCATAGTGGTCCTTGCTTCATTTGTGTTTGAAGAGACTTCTTTGGGATCCACCTTGTCTTTGTGTCAGTCAGTAGCGGTCTTTGTTTCAACCCTTGTACGGTTGGTTGAAGACAAAATTCAGACTTTAGAAGTTGATACTTTAATCTTTTTGGAATCCAAATAAACTCAGGATCTCTTTATGTTTGAATCAACTTCTTTGGAACCCCAAGCTGAGTTGCAAAAGCTTGCGACTTTGTGATTTTCTTAGCTGGTCTTGCATGCTTTGACTATTTCCCTTTTGGTGTTGGATCTTGTGGTTCTTCATCAGATATATTCATCTTCTTGAAACATACCTGCTTTTGGACGAGCTGGCTCTTTGGTATCCAAATTTGTCGAACTTTTTGGCTCTGACTTATTGTTCTTTGCTTTTGGCCTTCCATGGTGTTATAGAAGCAACTATTGAGGGTGATGATCTCACTTCCTGGTAGGGGATGTCATACAAATCATCACTATCGCTACTAAATTCAACAAGGTTGAACTTTGGCACTTTCCCTTGGTGGTTTGGCTAATTATGGAAAGTTATTATTTGTTTACTCTTGGATTGCTCTTTTTGGAAGTACTTTTCTAGCCAATTGATTAGCGTGTTGTTAGCTTGTTGACATCGTTCCAGGTTTGGTGGGATTACTAGTGCAGATGGGACAAGGATCACAACCTCAGTTTTCCAACTTGTGGTTCTAGTAAGGCTCGGGCTCTTTGAACCATTTTCTAGCACATTTCAAGCCTTTGCTTTTCTAGTTCCGCATATGGATATGTCCGCCACCTCTGTTCTTGGGTTTGGCCGTTTTTGAGCCGTGTTTCATAGGATTTTAGGAGGGCATCTAATGGATCCTTAACCTTCTCGTATCCTCCTGAACTAGCACTTCTTGATTTCTCTTCTATGGATGGTTCTTCTTGAGGTAGAGGTTGAGATGTCTGCGTTAGACAAGGTGCAACCCTTTCCTCATGCTGTCTTATCTTCTATTTTGCTTGAGTAATTTCCTTTGTTAGGGATTTTTTTCTATCATTCCCTACGTGATTTCATCCTAGCCTTTCTTGCTTTCCAACTATTCCGTTTGCTCTTGGTCTTTTGACTAGGCGTGCTGTTTTTGGTTCACCCATCTCTGGACTCACGTCCATTTCCATTTTCTCTGTCCCCGTATATATTCTCATCAGCTTCCTTCTGAGCTTGCAATTGAAGTGGTATGACGTTTTTGATCTCCAAGCTACAGGGTCGCTGAACAATTATTGAGACATTTGTTGTGATCTTTATGACTCGGTTTGGGTTTTTTGGACATTCGAGGATCAAGTGAATGATGCCACAGTCAAGACAATAGGCATTTACTTGAGCGATCTCCATTTGAGGACATTGTTTGACCAAGTGGTTCTCACAGCTTTTGTGACACTCTCGTTGAGGAGCTTCTTCATGCATTTTCTCTTGGCTGTAAATAGGTTCTCACTTTTCTAAGCCGCTATTCAGAATGAACCGCAATGTTATTTCGTCCATCTTATACCTTCTTTCTTTAGGTTGAAACATAGGAGGTGGAGGCTATACCTGCCGCACCACTCCATGTTTTTCTCTCATCTTCTATCGCTTCAAAGTGAAATACCCACTTTGGTTGCTACAATACATTGTAGTTGTTTCTAGTGCTTGTTTTTTGGATGCTTCCATCATCGGTATGTATCTCATGTCTACATGCATTCTAGCACTTGGCAGCAGAGGTTGTCCTAAGATAGGCTGTGGACTTGCAACTCCTACTGGACTTGGTGCATTTCCGTTAATGTATCTAGGTGGATATTTTTAACCATAATCCATAACATTTCATAACTCTAAAAAATAAGTCTTTGATACAAAAATTGAGTTATGCCGTAGTGTTGACCCATGGGTTAACAATTTGATTTTGAAGGGAATATGACTTTGAACTAGAGGCATTGCACTAGTTGGTGGATTCTCTCAAAGACAACTTAAGTGCTTCTACTTCTGAGTATAGCTCTACACTAGGCAACCAACTAATCATCGAACACCTTAATGTAGGGAAAGACATGCACAATGTATCAAAAAAAGATGATGAATATGAAGAATATCATGATGATAGGGAGGATAGAGGGGAAAAATATGATGATATTATAGACCTAGATTGAGAATCTTTTCCCAAGTCAAATGATGATGATGATGACATGGGTACTCCTAGTCAAAGTAGCATAATAAACAAAATCTAGATCGGGACAAGGAGGATCCACAACCAACACTAGACAACCCATATGATTTGATGACACAAAACTTGTATGTGCTAGCATGTATGGATAAGAGAAAGGTTTTTCAGATGGAGAAGGATTTAGTTACTCAGTCTAACTCCTTATATGCCAATCAATCTTTGAGTCTAAACAAGTAGTTAAGGAGAGAAAAGAAACTTTAGATCCAAGCCTACTTAAATCATGATGATGCATTTTTCAATTTGGATATTTTTCATATGCTCTACATATGGGAATTATATGAATGGTAGCCAAGTGGAAAGCTCCAAAAATCCATGATCAAGAAGAATGCTAGCTACAAGAATGTCCAAATGTCATACAAGTGTTGAATTGGATCCAAGAGTACATGATTCCAAAGATAGATATCAATGGGAGTCCCCAAATTAGGAAAATGACGACACTAAACACATAAAGTCTAAGGATTCAGTTAGAAAGTTAACTTGAAAATAGACTCGCTTACAGATATACAAAGGTAATTAGAGATGAGATCAAGTCAATTTAGGAAGATACTTAATCATAGAGTGGCTATTTTATTGGAGAATAATGCATCAAGCACTAGAATTAGAATAAATAGGATGGAGTAAGATAATAAGATCAATCTTTTGAGAAACTTTTGCATATGGTCAAAATAACCAAGAAATTTATGTTGGTTGTGAGGTCCCCAACCCCGAGAAGATTGGGGTGACTTGATAGATGGCCTTCCTTTATTCTTCTCTTTTGTTGACAACACCCTACTCCGTTTCCACAAAGTAGAGATACGAGCAACAGAAGAGAGGAAGTACTCTATCCATTGTTTACGTGGTTATAAGGGTCATATGCCACAAGCCAGGTCGATAAATTAAGGATTTTATTGAAAACTGTTTCCTAACATAAAGATGAAATCCTATTGACATTTTAGAATCCATAAACAACGCCTTTTTCCCCACGTTTAAGAGGCATGTCCGCCATCCATAAACCATAAATATGATGTGAGACTTAGTCTAAATTAACTCGACTAATCAGGTCCATAGCTTTCAGGGGCACGTAGAATTGGGACATCTAGACTCTTGGCACAATGAGTCTCTAATTTCACTTCTCTCAATAAGAGGGAGTGGAGAGTTTCTCGACTAATCAAGACCACCCATCCTTGACTGGTAGCCTGAGCCATCCCCCACTTTCCACGCCCACACTCACACTTTTTATCTTGTTTTCTAATTGCTACCACACTGTTTCACATATATAAACAATGTTCCTTAATTAATTTCAGACACAAGTTCTTTTATACAACCCTTCAAACAATACCAAAACAATTCAAACAAGTCCTAATGAAGACAACCCTATAATCAACAAAAGTAACTTTTTCAATTTCTCATGAATTGTTGCTACCCGCAACTTCCTCTGTCTAACCAACAGAGCCTTTGCAAAGGATTTATGCGCTAATCGTAAATTGCGCAACCTTCCCATCTTGCTAACCGCGAGGCATCCCGCTAACCGTGAGGCATCTTTCTAACCGCTAGGCATCTTGCTACCCGCCAGGCATCCTGCTAACCGCGAGGCATCTTGCTAACCACGAGGCATCCCACTATCCACAAGGCACCCCGCTAACCATGAGGAACAAAAAGAGAGCCGCTAACCTCAGCTTAATCTCCACTAATCGCGGAATCATCTCTCTAACCGCAAGAACAAAATATATTCTTTCAACAATTCTTCTCTTTAAATGAATCTTCAAACATGATCATCAACCAGTATCAACTTATCAAATAATTTATCGAGCAATAACAATTTAACAAACAATGACAATTTATCAAACAGTCCTTTCACTAATCTATGAAAACATACAGTGCTTGCCTCTTGTGGCAGAATCACGTTTCTTGGACGGTTTAAGGGGTTCCCTATGCTTAGCTTCCCAAATCAACATGAATAGCAATGCAAAATATTAAATTGGTCTTATCGGATTAGCGACATGTTCGACTACCTCCCGTGGTTGAGGTTGGATGGCTTCGAATTCTTTTGCAGTTGTTACCTCTGTTTGAGCAACATTTGGAGTAGTTGATGCCATCTTTTGCACCTTTGTTGGAGTTGGAGCAGCATGAGCGTCCTTCGAGCTTCGAGTCACTCGCTCTCAGGCCATCGTAACGAGGTGGAGAAAAGGGAAAGAGAGAAAGAGAACTCAAGAATCCAAAGGGCAACATGACAATGGTAGAGAAGACTTGGAGATAGATATGGCTTGAAGGTAAGAGCTTGAGGATGAGAGCTTGAGGGAGAGAAGGTAACTCCGATGTCAACGCAAGAGAGCTTCCGCTTCTGAGAGTATGTGTCTGTCCCTTCAGAGTGAAGGGAGAGGGGTCTTTATATAGGCTCTCAAGGCCAGGTAAGAATAGAGGGAAGTAAGGAGAGATAAGTTCGCGTACGTTTGCGGCTTCTAATATATATATATATATATATATATATATATATATATATATATATATATATGTATGTATGGACATGAATTTTGATATGCGAATTTGATTCTCTAATATTAGAAGAAGCTTGGCTTCCAAGACAAGAACTCTAAACTTAACTCCCTCCTCTTTCTTTCCTAAAAATACTCCTCCTTTCCTAAAATTGTTGTTGGAATTAGGGTTGCAGAGAAATGCACACAGCTTGGAGAAGACGAAGGAAGCTCAAGGCACACAATAGAGAGTGTGTTACTTAGTGTGCAATGGAAAGATAGATAGCCCTAGAGTGATGGGCATATATACAATGCTCGGGGAAAAAAACCTCCTAAAGAGGAAAAAGTTGCCCCAGCGGTCCTAGTGTGTTCACACACATCACTACCACATGTATATGGTAACAAATCCCCCCTGGAGTAATGCGGTGAATGAGAGCTGGCACATGAATAAAGGAAAGTGCCATGCCCTGAGGACATGATCACTTTCCTGCTGAGAGCCTCTCCCTGACATAGTGGTAATGCACCTCAATGTGCTTTGTGCGAGCATAAAAAACTGGGTTCCTCGCAATTGCCAATGCGCTCTGACTTGTACTCAGCCTCACAACTCGAAGTGGCCACAATAGGTTGCTTCTTGCTCAACCATGATATACATGAATTGCCAAGCATGAAAGAAAAACCACTTGTGGACACTCGGGTGTCAAAACAACCAGCCCAATCAGAGTCCAAAAAATCATGTAAGTCTGGCGGAAATGATCCCCCTTGGGATAAAACAAGGCAAGATGTAAAGTGCCACTAAGGTAGCAGAAAATCCTATTGACAGCGTGCCAATGCTTAGACCCTGGGCTATGAATAAATCTACTGATGTGTGAGACTGCAAACTGAATATCTGGCATACATAAATGAGGCAGCCAACATCAATTTGATAAAGAGTGACATCAACAGGATTGCCAGCATCATGTAGACTCAACTTTAAACCTGTTTCCATGGGATGTCCAAACTTACATAGCAATGTCTCTATGTAACTTTTCTGACACAAGGCAATACCACCATCATAGTGCTTAAACTCTATACCCAAATAATGATGCAACAACCCCAAATCTTTCATCTTGAAAGTAGCATTCAAATCAGCATTAAATTCAGCAATATGTCTCTCATTTGGTCCAGTGATCAACAAATCATCGACATAAAGAACTACAATGAGAAATACATCACCCTCACGCTTTACATACAATGTGCTTTCTGTTGGACTGTTATGGAAGCCTCGTTTGACCAAATGAGTGTCAGTTTTCTCATACCAAGCACGAGGAGATTGCTTCAACCCATACAAAGCCTTCTTACATCTGCACACTTTGTCCTCTTCTCCTTCTATGACAAAACCGCGAGGCTGTGTTACATAAACTTCCTCAAATATGTCACCATTCAAGAGAGCAGTAACAATGTCTGATTGATGTACATCCCAACCAAAATGAGCTGCCAATGCACATAGAAAATGTACAGTAGTCATAGACAAGTGGGAGCAAAAGTATCTTCATAATCTATGCCTTTCTAATGTGCATAACCCTTTGCACCAAGGCGAGCCTTATGGCGATCGGTCTCACCATCCGGCTTTCGTTTTAGCTTGTAAACCCACTTCATACCAATGGCCTTTTTGCCAGGAGGCAAATCACATAAAGTCCATGTGTCATTTTCTATAAGTGCATCATATTCTAATTGCATGGTAGCCATCCATTTTTTTGAATTTTGTGCTTCATCAAAAGACAGAGGCTCCTCAACATCATGTAAGCTAGACACAGCCAAATCATAACAATCTGAAGCATAAGATGCATGGCGAGAGTCTCAACGAGTATCACTAGACAAAGGTGCATCCAATTTACTATCACGCAAAGTGTGCACCAACCATTTTGGCATACCTATAGCTTGCTCATTTTCAGCCCTTTCCTCATCAAGTACATCATGTACATGTGCATCACTAATAGGCTGATCTATAACATTTTAAGAAACCCCCATAGGCTGCACATTTGCCTCATTGGAGCTTACATTCGTACCCACCACTGAAAAGAGGCAATAAAGTGTCATAAATGTACTGTGAGCTTACATTAATGTCTCTAGTACATGACAGCAAGGGCTGAACAGAATCTTCCACAAACACTACATCCCGTGAAACCCGAATACGTTTTGTTTTCGGATGATACAACCTATAAACTTTTCTTTCAGCACTATAACCAACAAAAATACGTTTGACAGCCTTATCATCCAATTTTTAGCGTTGTGTTTGTGGCACCAAAGCATATGCCAAACAGCCAAAAACACGCATGTGCTCAATAGAAGACTTTCTATCATTCCATGCTTCATATGGAGTAATAGACTGCAAAGCTTTTGTAGGACACCTGTTTAGTACATAAGTGGCACACATGATGGCCTCAAGACAAAAAGAATGCGACAAAGCTTGACTTTTGACCATACATCGTGCCATTTCCGTAAGTGACCTGTTTTTCCTCTCAACAACACCATTTTGCTGAGGTGTATAAGGCACTGTACATTGGTGTTTTATCCCACGACTAGCCATAAATGAATTGAATTCATGAGACATATACTCCCCCCCTCGATCGAAACGGAGGGTGCCCATGTTACATTTGAAGACATTTTCAGCCATAGCCAGAAATTGTTTGAAGCACATAAAAACTTCGGACTTGGCTTTAAGCGGAATTACCCATGCATGCCTAGAGTAATCATCAATGAAAGTCACGAAGTAAAGGTAAATGCCCAAGGACGGAGTTTGCATGGGCCCACAAACATCACTGTGCACAACCTGCAACCTGCATGTGGCCCGAACCGAACCATCCTATGGAAACTTAGAACGTTGCATCTTACCCAAAATACAACCTTCACAAACATGTTTGAGAGGTGCTTCAAGAGGCGGCAAAGAAGCAACCATATCAAATTTCTGCAAACGCAGTAAACTAGCAAAATTCAGATGACCAAAACGTGCATGCCAAAGTTTTGCATTTGAAATAGCCCTTGAATCTGCAACAACATTTGCAAAATTTTGTCCACACTTGTCATACAAAGTGAGCTTATACAGCCCACAACACAAAAGGCCAGATGCAACAATTCATCACCAAAACCGAAATCATGAACTATACATCTGTCATCCACAAATTTGACTACAAGTCTAAGTCTAGCAAGTGTGGATAGAGACAGACTCTCTCTCTCTCTCTCTCTCTCTCTCTCTCTCTTTCTATTTCATTCTATCTCTCTCTCTCCCTTATCATGAATCCAAGTGTGCATTTGTTACCATAAATAATACACATATTTTTTGGTTGTTAAAAAATATTTATTGTGGTTGTACCACCCATTTAATGCATGTCCTTATAACATGTGTACAATAATATTTGGCTTGCTTCTCTAAAAACGCTAATGGTAATGTCTATTATTGTATGAAAACGGGGGGGGAGGGAGGGAGGGAGAGAGAGAGAGAGAGAGAGAGAGAGAGAGAGAGAGAGAGAGAGAGAGAGAGAGAGAGAGAGAGAGAGAGAGAGAGAGAGAGAATAACTTAGTATAGGGGAGAATAGAAATCATATTGGTGAAGATAAATACAGACATCAAGAGAGAGTTAGAGGCTAGAGAGAGAGAGAGAGAGAGAGAGAGAGAGAGAGAGAGAGAGAGAGAGAGAGAGAGAGACTTGAAAAGGCCTCTGCCTCCTTCAAGGTGCAAGAATCAGAAGCTTGAAGACCATCAACAACATATTCAGTCCTGAATCTCTACTCCAAGAGCAATGTCTAGTCTTGGCAAACGTTAAGTCAATCTCTTCACTTTCATTTGGTCCATAGTTTAGTTGTGTCTAGGAATTGTGCTTCAAAATGTAAAAGACCATTGAACATTTCACCAACTAATATGGATCATGGCGCGCCACGTTGGCCAAGCAAACGTTCCAAGAAGACTGCCGGAGCTGTTAAAAACTTCAATGAAGAGGAATGTAGACTTCACAGAACCCATTGATATATCTGGTGTAGAGCTTGCCATGAGTTTGGAGGAGCCTGCCGTGAGTTTGAAGGAGCCTGCTCTAGGTTTGGAGGATCCTGATACTGATCCATTTGTCAAAATGGAGTCGCCTCCTACTCCAAATTTACTTTACCGAACACACTTAACAGAGATATGGATATTTTTGCAACTACTTTGCAGAGTGCCCAATGTGTTGCAAAAATCCAAAAGAAAAAAGAGGCATGTATTTATGAAGACCCTACAGTGATTGATGAAAGGCTTTTATATTTTGCAGTCTCGCTTGGGGCTGGTGATAAGTTTGACTTGGTCTCCTGCATTTAATGCTCCATTTAATCTTGAAGTGTTTATAGCTGAACAAAGTGAACACTTGAAGCTGGAACAAGAGAAGTTTGAGCTTCACACTCAAGAGGGCAGGGTTAATGATGGTGAAATGGTGGTAGTCCATTTAAAAGACTATGATCCTAAAAGACAGTCTTATAAGAAGTATAATCAACTGCCTCTTATGTACAAACCCCATTGGTGCAGTTTACATGAGCTGGAGTGCAAGCTGGTTCAAGAATCCTTTGGATTTCTAATATTTTAAATGGATTATTTACAAGTCTTATAAAAGACCCTAAGGAAGTCATGGAGGAACACGATTTACCAATAGATGAAAAAGAGGAAACGAATGAGGAATATATTGAAGTGACAAAGATAGAGAAGTCCATTGATCTTGAAGAAGAAGCAAAAGAGGTGGAACGAAGCAATCTTCTCTCAATGAAAACCTCAGATATTAAGCTACCTCTAGATATGTCAGGTTTCAATGAGTGGCAAGCCACTTTAATGCTATCGGGAGTGTCAAAGTTTAAATTTGGAGATAGGTCATACATTTTCCTTCATGATATACAAAGTATTTTTTGTTTGCGGAAGGACTTTGCACTGGCCACTATCTCCAAGTATCAGGAGGAGAGGAATGGATTTGTTTCACATGACAGTAGTGATGACAAGGCAATGGAAATCTCTAGTAACCCACTAGAATGCCTTAAACTTTGCTTTGAAAAGGCAAAAAAGTATAAAGAAAGCCTTCCTGAGGAAGCCACATTTCAAACTATTTGAAATAATCTTAAGCCATCAACTAGTAAACATGATATGGAGGATTGGTTTAAGCGACCAGCCCAGGAGTCAACCAGATCAGTCAACCTATGGAAGGATGAGCTTATTTTGCAAGATGAGAGTTTCATGGTATAAAATCCCCCCCCCCCCCCCCCATCTCTGTCTCTTTCTCTCTCTCACATACACAAACACTTCTTTTGTTTACAATCATGGATTGCTGTAAAGGACGACTTTCTTTGTCGTCTAAGAAGACAGTCCCGTGGGTGGTAGGGATGTAGCTCTAGGACAATATCTTCCTAGTTTATGTGAGGAACCCATCCTAATCTTCCACAACGGAATGCCACAAGAGGGGAATATTGCAACGTATGCTTTCAAGACAGATCTCGTTTCTTAGGTGCTCCAATGTTTCCGCAAAATGCTGACAAAGTTATCCTCGTCGACAAGGTTTTTGGGAGAGAATGTTTTGGTTACTCACCAACATATATTGGGGGCGGTGCAACATATTACTACACATACACAACAATGTCATTATCTTTAGGGAAAGAAAACCCTACTGAACTCTTAGAGTATGAAAAACATTTAATGATCAGATACAAGGGCGAGATTCCAAATGATATTTGCAAATCATCAAAAGGTTGAAATAGTTGTGGTACATATTGAATTTAATTCTACAGGCATTTGTGGTACATCCGATCATCTAAACTCAAAATCTCTTGTTCCATTGATGATTGGCATATTGCATTGTCTCCCTCTTTCTCATTTGAACTTCAAGAGCACTTGAGTTGTTGAATGCATCTGCTCACTTTCTTTTCTGAAGTTGCAAATGTCTGATTGCCTGTACGGTTGCTGAAGAGTCCAATACTTGCTTTTGTTGCATGTGATGATTGATTCTGCAAAAAACCACTGAAATAACTCCTTCACATTGTTTTCCTTATTTTGAGAGCCTCCATGCTGTGTGTGTCTGAAGTAGGCATTTCTAGCCATGTAATTAGACTTCTCCAGGTCCTGGGCGTTCCATATACCTGGATTCCCATACTTTTGGATGAAGTATGGCAAATGATAAAAAATAATGTGCTGCAAAACAAGAAATTTATGTAGAAATTTAAACACAAACTTAGTACTAAGACTATTTGAGGTGCTTTGAATTTACCATGTAATGAGTGATTTGAGTGTCAGTCCATGCTATCTTGAAGGAATTTTTCAGTATAGCTAAAGGTTCTGTTTAAACTTGCTGAGATTATCTTGCGACCAATCATCATTCTCACACATTTGAAATAACGTGTAAATGGAACGCCACATGTCACCCTTTGCATTTGTAAGCTCAATAAGTTAGTGGGATTTGAAAACGTAGGGAAAGCATTGGTCATGGGATTCAATGGATAGAGTGAGCCTTTTCTCCAAATATCTAAGTGTTTTTCTCCCTCTGCTCTGAGTCTCTTTGTCATGATCAGTGTCACTTTGATGTTAGTTTTCCCTCGCTTACACAGTGGTGTATATTGGGGATCCAGGTCAATGTGTAGATGATAGAAGGGTCTTTTAAGGAGGACATTTGTGGGGGTGGAAGAAGAAGTGATGTATGGAAGAGTGCAAGAAAGGGAGAATTTCTTTAAGGTCAGTACACAAACAATGAGAGAGTAAGGAGAGAGCAGGTTTGGAAGGATACGTCCTATTTTCTTTAGTCATACATTCCATGTACAGGAAACTCCCTCCAATTCTAGGACGTTCATTAAATGCAACTGAAAATGATTTATTCTTCAATCATCACGGCCTTTATGACACTGTGGAAAGAATCTACTTATAAGTGCACTTTTTGTATGGTTATTCCAAGTTTACAATTGATTTTACCACACCTATTTTCTAGAGAGAGAAAGTCAAAATTCTATTTTTTTTAGAAGGCCCTCCAAATGACCTCCGAAATTTCTTAATGGGGGAAGATAATGTTGCAAATCTTGAGAGGAAAGTACATCCTTTCTAGAGAGCTTAATGGAGAAGGAGCAACAAACATATTGAGGAAAGAAAGAAGGAAGATCTAGCAGAAGGATACGTTGCAAACCTTTAGCTTTAGGTAGAGGTGTTTAGTAAGGCTCATGGAGAGATGAAGAACTTTAGCTTGAGGAGAATGCGGCAAGCTTGAGGATAATGTAGTAATCTTGAGGAGGGAAAGGAGGTTCAAACTTCTGCTATAGAGCTTTTGGGAGGAAAAACTGAAAGGAAGGAAAGATAAGCAACTTTCAAGGTGAAGTGATGAGAAGTCAGAGATGGTATAGTGGAGAGAGAGGGAGGGAATGATTTGGGGGAGAGGGAGGGAGAAGTTGGAAGCCACTAGAGAGAGAGAGAAAGGATTGGTTTTTACCCAACTATTTAGAGAAAAGTTTAGTTTTTTGAATTTATAAGAGATTACCTCTTTATATTTTATAAAAGAGTACAAGTTTAACCACTCACTTTGAGGGCATGCCATACCTACCATTTCAATCAACACGGCATCCACCCATTTGCCCCTTCCATAATCTCATTTTTAATCCCATGGCAAATAAAGAGTCCCTCTTAAACCCCATTTCCTTCCTAATTGCATAGTCAGTATGGATTTGTACAATGGACATCTTAAAGTAAAATTTGTAGACTGTGAAATGGATAAGATGAAAAATTAACCAAATTTGGAAGATTCTTCCTCTTCTTTGCATTGGTGTCGATGAATGATCACCACCATTTTTCGCATGTTGCGTGTCCATTCCATTGGATGGAGCTAGGGCACCGCTAGATTTATCATCCTTTCACCACTTCTCTTGGATATAATTCATAAAAAAAGAGGAATAAAGTTGGTGAATTATGTCTAGAAAGTAATGGAATTATAGAGATATACACATAGTAGCCATAACCAATTTTGTGGAGCTTCTTCTTCATGCTACTAGAAATTATAGTGTGTGTATGTGTGGGTGTGTGTGTGTGTGGAAAGAGGGATTATGTAAAATAGAGAAAAGAAAACATGGACTATTTTTTGATAGATAAACCCTAGGGAGACCCAAATAAGTCCCCCAGGGTCATGATAATTGGCCATAGGGCTGTTTTTTTTGCAAGAAGAGAGAATATGTTGAGCAAAATTTGAGAAGAAAAACTCGAAAATTAGTTTGCACTTTGGCAGCATGTAGCATGTGATGAGTCATATTTTCAAATTTCTGTGCTTTTCAAAGTCTTTTATGTTCCAATTTTCTATGTACCATTTGTCCCAATCCTCTTCACACTTTTCATAAAAACATATGGAGACCAATAGTGTTATTTCCTTTTCCATAGCCTTTGAAGACTACCAATGGACTTCCCATCCTAAGAAGGCAATTACAAATAGAATACTTCCTTTTCTTTGGCATTAAAACCTCCTTGAATTTTGTGGACAATGGACAGTGTGCCTTTAATAAATCTATCTCAAGATTTCTCCCATGTAAAAGATATCGCCAAATGGTTTTAGTACTTTATGGATATTCACAAGTAAAAGTAAAAATGAAAATATGCAAACTAAAATATTTAAGCATGGATGGAACACTTTATTTATTGATGGAGATATATCACAAACCATAATTTACATATGCAAACTCACCACTAATATTAATGCACACCTAATGGTAGATATATAACAAAAAGTAGGGGTTTCCATGAGAAACCTTGATAGAACATTTTGATGACCTATGTTAATAAGTTTATTAGGTTTATATACATATGCACACTCGATTTATCTAAAGGTTTTGTTGTTTCTTCCTCCAAGATATCTGGACCAAAAAATAGCAATCAATGCCAACTGAGACTTGGGAATTGACATAGTTTCTAGAGGGCAAAAAAAACTCGCCTTGCAAATGGGTGTATAAGAACAAATACACTGCAAAAGATCACGAGCCTAAGTATAAAGTCTAGAGATTGATTGCTAAAGGATTCAAGGAGAAAAAATACATTGACTTTGATGAGATTTTCTCTACAATAGTCAAGATGACTACATTGCATCTTGTACTTGGGATTAGTAGCCATTGAGGACATGGAACTTGTCTAGATGGACATGAGGATGGATTTCCTTAATAAGGATCTCAAAGAAAACATCTACATGAAATAGCCAGAGCGTTTTGAAGATGAACCTAAAAAGCCTACAAGGGGAGAACTAGTGTGTAAAATAAGAAAGGCATTGTATGGCCTAAAGCAAGGCTCAAGGTAGTGGTACCATAAATTTAATAAGTATATGCATGTTGTGGGAGTAAATCACAACACCTATAAACTGCATGCAACACAACCTAGATCAAAATAATGTCAATCGAGGACACAGATGACACGATTAGGTGCATGGAGGTAATCACTTTAGCATGTCAGGCTGAGACCATCCCACTCATACAACACTCTGGGAGGCTAACTAAACCACAATTTAGAATCTCACTGCTCTCAACTACACCACTCAACCCACATACACACAAACGGAAGAAAACTCACTAAATCATACCAGAATCGTATGAAACTTAAGGAGCACCATCACATACCTTTAGGTGTACTACTTTCCATTATCTCTTTAGATAGTTGATTCCAGTGTTAGAATTTACAGCTGTTGGTGATTCATCAGTTAATCAGTAGAGCTGGAGGAAAAGATAGAAACTGAATTGGAACAGTTGCATGAACTGAAATACATCTACTAAGAGAGAGACAAACTGAATGACTGGAATTAGTGTTCAGATTCAGATTCAGATTCAGAAGGAATGGATACAATATATCTGGCTAAAGTAGATTTCACGGCCTAGTAGGACTAACGGGGGAATCTGGGGAAATTTGGTTTGGGAACTCTGGGTATACATCTCCAAGGTAGGCTAAAACCACCTCATTTCCACTTGGAGCCTTTGCAGAGAGAGATTTCAGCCTCTTGCGCGCGACTTTTTTGGAGCCCACAGTTGACCATTTTCAGCGCCGTCTCACACAAGACATGAGGGGTAAGTTCTTTACTCGTCAATGATCCATTTTGTACAACCGGTAGCTAGTCTAAAACCCTAGAAACTGAGCAGTGCACGAAGACCTACGACCTAAAACTGACCATAGCGGCCTGCCAGCTTGACCAAATCAGATGGGATTTGAACCATAGCATGCCCTAACATAATAGAACCTTTATATATCATCAGATGACCATTCGGCAGGGATCGAGGGGTTCCCCAGTAGAAAAGTTAGATTTTTGGCAAATGCCATAATTTCGACCTGACTCCAGAGATGGCTTGCTTATGAGGTCCATATACAATGTATATGATTGGTTTGGTGAAATCCATCAAGCAAAGTCCTCAAAAAGCAAAAAACGGCTCGAAGGTTACAAAGCGTCAAATTCGACATGAGGGGTCAAACTGACTCCAAATGAGCCAGAATTGGACAGGTTGCTTCACGACTATATTGCGGACAAGTCCAAAGCCTCAAAGTTGACCGACCAACCCAACAGGAAGTGTAGTCACAAAAAGCGGTGATTTCACAGTTGACAAAGCACAAAGTGATGCCGGCATGAACAAACTTGACCAAATTCAATTTAGAACTTGTATTAGGTGTATGAAACATGTCTAGGTCAAAATTTGTAGGTTTTGTAAAGATTTTCCATTGTTGTAAATAATCACGATTATTTACTTTTGCATCAGTTTTTCTTGGAAATTGTCACCTCACCTCCCCTATCATGTGTACACACCTATTACATGCCAAAAATCAAGTATGAGCCAAAATGACCACCCATTACTTGTAAAATTGTCAAAAAACGCAAAGAAGTCTTTGCAAGCCAAATTCTTGGTTATGGACCACATTTCTTGATCCAAATCACCTCATATCTCATACCCAAGGTCTATACAATGCCTAGAACTAGTTTGTACAAAAAAATGTCAATTTTAGAAGAAAAGTTAATAATCGCGAATATTTACTTTTCGGTCAAAATTGGGGAATTTTGATATTTTGCCATCATACATCCAAAGTACATGATGTGTTAAGCCCACTAGCCAATTTTGAATCAATTTGGAGCTCAAAATCTCAAATTTCCTTTATATCTACTGTTTCAGAGACCTAAAGCCAAAATCTGGTACCATTTTCACCCTATGCATCCAAATGAGCCCATATTTCACTCAGAGCATGTATTTGTTATATACTTCAAGCCTATAAAGCCAAGTTTGCAAAAAGTTGAAAAATTTCCTCAGCTGTAAATAATCGTGATTATTTACTTTGGTTGCAAATATTTATTTGACCACACAGTTTTGTTCCCTGCATGTTTTTATGCATCTTTGCTAGTTCAAAAAATGATTTGAAGACAATTGGTCCAAATTGTCAGCATTTCAGCCTAAGGACATTTCAAAAATAATTCTGACAAATCTGCTAACTTTGCACTCTATTCACTGAACAGGAGCCATGCAAGCAGCGGGGAGGGCTAAAAAGAAGCTCAACCAAAAGGAGAAACTACAGGAACTGCCCGCGTATTAACTAGACCCCGAGTTAGTCAAAGCAGACAAGGCATCATACCTCTCTAGAAAACAGTTGGAGGAGCACCAGACTACAGTCTTCACTGGCAGATTCAAGAGTGAAGAAGGGCATCAAGTGGAGCTGCAACTCTTGTCCAAAGAAGTCTATGATGTAGCCGCAAAGCTAGAGACAAAAGAGGCTAACCGCAGGCTGGGACTCAGGGATTTCTACAAACAAGAGCCTTGCGGAGTGGATTTTTAGAAGTCTTATGAGCTTCTATCCACAATCAAAGAAGATGGAACCGCACAGATATCAGACACCCAAGGGAACAAGGTCAAGGTAGTGATCACTAAAGAGATAGTGGCAGAGACACTCAGCGTGCCCACGGAAGGAATGACCATGCGAGCAAGGGACAGGAAAACCGTAGGAAAATTTACCAAAGAGACAGCCGCGGCTACATTCGCCGACCTTATTCACAAACAAGTGGAAGAGCCAGCCCGTTCGTACCACCATCACTTCCATTTCTTGGCAAAAAGGCCACCAAGGTACACTACGCCAAATCACGCCGTGGCCACCACATTCACTCAAGTTCTCAAGACGACAACAAGGCAACCAGTGGACCATGCACAATATGTCTTGACCACTTTGCAGGGCACCAAGAAAGAAGGCAAAATCACTTACTTGGGTGCGCCAGAGGTCCTGACTCGAATAGCATATCATGCCATCGGCATGGCCAACAACCTACCACCTACTCCTGATCAGAACACATGGATATTGGCAGCACAACCCTCTCCAAGAGCTACAAGGTCGAAAAAAAGATCATATAAATCTGATGAAGAGTCAGCTGCTGATAGCTTGCCCGAACGGCACAGCAACGAGAGCTCTGAAAACGAAGAAAAGAGAGCTCGGAGAGAAGAGATAAAAAGAAAAGCTTTGGCCGCACACCAAGAAGAGCCAACTCAAAAACAAGCACGCTTTGAAAGAGAGAAACATGCGTACCAGCACAGTAGACAAGCACAAGGGAAGGACCCAGAAAAATGGGTACCTGCTAGACTTAAAGGCCCTCGAATGAAGCATCATACAAGAAAAGAGACGGATGATCCAACAAAAGGTTTAGAAAGAATGTACCAAGAGGCTAAAGCTCTAAAACTGAAGGAGGCAGAAGAAGCTGCTAAGAAAGCCAAAGAGGTGAAAGACCAAAGACAAGCCAAGGAGACGGCTAGAGTAGAAGCCCAAGAACAAAGTTATGGATCTCCCCGACCCGCCTCACATCCTACAGAACAACAAGACCATCCCATGGCTAGCCCACCACCATCACCTACAAGAAAAGACACCAATAAAGAAGTGGAGCCTGAGATAGAGAAAGATTCTGAGTCCACCAAACAAACAGAATCCGCACAAGAAGCTCACCAACATGAGAGACAAAAAGAGAAAAAAGTCGAGTTGGAACAGGAGAAGACCGCCGAAGATACTCAAAAGCCTCAAGAGAAAAAGGCAAGTGAATCTGTACAAGAGTCTGATAAAGAAGCAGATGTAGAAAAAGATTCTACCACTACACATGAGAAAACACCCGAGCTAGAGAAGGTAGAAAGTCCGACACCTGAAGAGACGGCAAGGTCTAAGCCAACACCCTTTACTTCTATTCAGCCAGAAACTTCCAAGGCATCAAAGCCTTAGGATGACCAAGAAGAAGACCGACCATCTACCTCCACACAAGAACCACCAACAGTTACTACACAGCATGAAGCCACACATGAGGCTGCAGGCACATCTCAGCTGGCAAGACAGGAGAAGTGGCAATCAAACGATGAGGTAACAATATAAGTCCATGACTATGCATGGCAGATGCAAGAAATGATGGAGAGACAACGTTCAACAACATTAAACCGCAACACAAAGGACAAGGAACTTGAGATGGTGATCGACACTCTCCAAAGAGAGTTAGAAGACAAGATGACTGTATCACCGATCTTCAAAGGTAGGTGCAAGAGATGAAGGTAGAAGCTGAAAACCATCATTTAGCCAGAGATAGGCAACAAAAAGAACTGGAGGAATTAGGTGAATTACTCACCAAATTATCTGATGCCTGCAAAGCAAAAGACGAGCAACTGACAGAAGTTATGAATGAACTTCTTACGACATCTCTGTGAGCTCAAAAAATTCAGGTGCAATTAGATGTTGCCAATGCCTTGTTACAATACTCTGAATAGCGAATCAATGATCATGCAATTTTCTTATGACAAATAAGAGAAGATCTAGCCGTAGCCTCGATCAAAGGAACTGACAAAGTGTACAAGGAACTAGAGAAGAAAAACAAAGACCTTGAATTGGAGTTAAAGCTAGAACAATCACACTGCAAGGACCTGGCACTGATGCGGGTTCAGAGAGAGGAGGAGCTCCTAAAGGAGATAGTGAGGTGGTCCGGGGCGGGCAACAAGAAGATCGGTCTCTAAACACCCTTCGAGGCTCCCGTGCTGCTCAATTGGGGCTGGGGCAAGCACAATCAGAGACAACAACAACCCACAACTAGAAACCAAACAAGAAAAGGGGCACCACCTAGTTGTAGATGCGAACTAGGACGCACGTGATATCTCCTTGTACTCAAACGCACAAAGAGAGGAGAATGCAAGATAGCCACACACACCAAACACAAACATTCACCACGCCAGAGAGAGGTAAAGAGCACAAATCAACTTGAGCAACTCAATCTTAGCATTAAAGACTAGATGCACACAAAGCTTGATGAGAAATAGAGGGACAACACAAAACTTGACCTTGTTGCCAATACACAAATTGTCTTAGGGTCACGGGAGCCCTCTCACCGAGCGCCCTTTTACAATTTACCTTTTAGGCAAACAATTCAACAAGCCCTCAAACCACCAAGCATGAAATGGCACAACAAACTTCAAGGACAATATACCTTCAACCACCTGATGAGCCAACTTATCAAGTCAATTTGGAGAGAAGAGTCGTAGTTGCAACATACAATTGCACCCAAAACTATGAATTTTATTTATGCACAAGAGTAGGCTACAAGTGTGATTGCAGAGTATAGTATCACTCCACTCCTCTAGATGGCATAACTAACTTCAAGCTTCTCCATGCACCTATGTGTAGTGATGGAATAGAGCACTCACAATGCACACACTCTACACAACTAGGCTTGAAGATTGGTGTGTTATGTGTTGAGAATGGTGTGGTGTAGTGTGAGCATGTGATGATTTACAAGGGAGAGAAGGGCTCTATTTATAGGTTTTAGAAGCCCCGATTTGGATTAGGCCTAATCAAGTTTATTTGAAGGAATAAAAGATTATGCATTTTTTTTTTCTTAATGAGGGTGGGTCTCTCTTGTCCATTGAGTCACATGGATGTGGGCTCAAGGGAAGAGAATTATTGAGGATAATAGGAGAGAGGATTGAGTGAATAATTTGGGAGTGCCTACTCTAGTAGAGGGTGCATTTTACAATAAGGTTAGTGGTTAGTAGTTAGTAATTATCACTAAAAAGTATTTACAAAATCATTCACCAAATGGTGAGATATATGATGAGAAAAGTTAGAGAAGGGATAAGCTTGTAAAGCAAGGTTGAAGCTTGGAGAAGTTGACATTCACCTCTTTACAGCATCGGTAGAAGAAGCGGTCAGCATGGCGAAGTAACGCGTGTCGATGAAGCTATGTTATCTTCAAACCGTAAAAAATTCATGATAAAGCCTTCATTTGCAGATGTTAACCTTGGATTTTGGCTGATTTTTTGAAGTTCTTTACAAAGTTGAAGAGAGTATGGTAATATGGATATATATGTAGAGAGAAAGGGGGACACCTAGGGTGTAGAAATGGAGGATGAAGGCTATGGAGGTGGGAGAGAAGTGGCAATGGTGAAGAGGGTGAATTAGGACATGGGAGTTGCAGGTTTGGGAGTGGGAAGGAGAGGGAGGAGTGTGTGTGAAAGAGGAAAATGATAAAGTGGAAGAGGGAGTGTGGCTGCATAGCATGGGCAAACTGGGGTCCACCAATAAAATCATAGCTCACAGCTCGTAGCTCAAAAGAATATGAAAAAATTTGAGGTGAAAGTTGAGCTCACGAGCTACAACTTTTGTTTGTATCACCTTTTCAAATTTGGGGAGCATGTGATCTTTAAAAATTCAGCAAAACCGACTGTTGTTTCCACTGCACAAGGTCCTTGTGAGGTCCTTCTTTGGATGATTCTTTTGAATACCTCCAAGAGTGAGCTCCCCATGGTGCATGCATGCATTCCACATACCCTTGACCTTATTTGGTAGGTCTATAATTGAAGATATTATTGAGATCATGATATAAGTGAATAGTATAACTAAGAAAATCAAATATTGAGGGGTCTAAAAAAATATGTACATGTCAAATATAAATAATATAGGTGAAAAAAATATAAAGGGGTCAAAATAAATCTCTCTCATTATAAGTCTACCATAAAAAGATGAATATTTTTGGTGGTCTAATTTATGAGAGTAATAAAGAATAGATGTAGGAAGGAAAAAATCACAATAGTGAAAAAATATACACATAAATAAACTAGTTTTTTTGGATTTCTATTGGGATGGAGTTACACCAAAAATAAGAGAATCTTGCATGAAATTATTTTTATATGGAATAAAGAGTACGCAAAATGGTAAGAAAAAATATGGTAATGTTGAGTCAATGTACATAGCATAAATAACACACCATAGGTAGAAATATTTATATAAATACCAAAATAATTATGAAAAATCCTTTTATTTAGGCCCTATATACAATGAAATATTTACGCACAAAAGGGCCATAATATACTTATAATTTTTTATTTTTGTTATTTTTTTGGCTCAACTAGCCCAGTGAGACTAGTTAATTGAGGATTTTTTAAGAAAATATAGGGAAAGTCCCCTAACTCACACACGCCTATGTACAGTGAAATGGTAGGGATAACCACAGTGTTTGGATGATTTTGGTAGGGTGGGTTAACTCACTATGGCAATTACGGAAAGCCGAAAAACGGCTATCAATAGCAAAACTCAAGAAAATTAATCAACTCCTCAGACATGGGAAACTAGACACTTTAGAGCCGCCACAGATAGACATACCCTTGGTCTCGTTTATTGAGTTTGAGACACAATCCATAGCAGAGCCGAGTGGTGATGAGGATTTTCAAATCAATGTCAGAGATTCAGACACAGTGCTAATGGTCGAGCTGTCAAAAGCTGAAGAAGACGCACTTAAGGAGAAGTTCACCCTAGAGGTGGATCAGCAGTGGAAAGCCACAATGGATTGGGAGTTGAGATTTTTACACTCTGTCAACGTCACTCAACTCTCTCCCAATCAGATCGACACTCAATGGCACCAACAATCCCTGCCATACCCTCTCATCAAAGTGGAATTATTACAGGTAAAGAAAGGCTGTACAAAGATATGCAAGAAGATGGTGCAGATAAAGATCACCCAAAGTGGAGGTTAAGCTGGCTGAACAAGAATCCGAGATACCTGATTCTGTTCACAAGAGCACCTGCAGCCCTTCAAACAGATCTAATCTTCTATCCTATACCCAGAGTAAGGACATGGCAAGCGCATGAAGCACTGAAAAAGAAGAGGCCAACTTGGCTTAGCTTCCCTAGGCTGCCAGCTCCAGAGAGAGGACAAGCGACAGAGGAATACATGGTGAAAAGCCTAACAGACGCCATGTCTTTCTTCAAGAGTCTACCAGATCTCTCCTGTGCCATTGTATATAAAATTTGCAGAATGTTGCTCACATGCATCCAAGTTTTTAATGAGCTTGAGCAAACAGGAGCCCCATGGCTATCATTTTTGGAAGGTAACAAAGGCTTATGCTACGATCTGAGTAGTCAGCCTTTAGAGGAAGTCCTTTATGGATTCTATGCCAAATGTATGTTCTTGCCATCGAATAATATGCTGGCCTTTGAAGAAGCTTTCTACATTGGATTCTTTACCTGGCGAACGAAGATATTTGCACCGGTGATCAGCAACCTAAAACAGAGAGCTTGAACAAGATTCTAAAGCTTGATTTACCCAAAACAGACATTTAACAATATCGTTGCTAAAATTAAATGTTAATTGTGGAGTTTATGCTCCTTACAACGGTTTAATCTATCTTAATTCACGTGATAATTAAGAAAATCAAACTTTAGTAAACTCAATGATGATAATCTTGAATTCAATGATAGAGGTTCTGAATATGACGGTGCTTTCCCCTTTGCCTTAATTGGCCTGCCAAGCTTGCCTTGATACTGTTCCTCTCCTTTGTTCCTCCTCTTATGCTTCAAGGTCGAGAGAGAGAGATATATGAGGGAAAGTATCCATTATGACTTATGGTGGCTCAGCATAGCATCCAAGTGCTCAAGGCTTATGGCTTCAATGTGAGATAAGAAACGTGAGGGATTTTTCTCATGAGAGCCGGCTATGGAATCTCAGAATAGGGTTCAAATAGTTGTGTCTGCTTAGCTTGGATTAAAGTTCGCTTAGGAGTAGAATGGCTTATGGTGGCTTAGAATTAGGATTAGCTATCAAGCTTATGCCTAAGAATGATTATGTAGCTTATGCTAAGGATTGGCTATGGAATTTTAGAATAGCTTCTGGAGGCTTTGCTTATGATTAGATTACAACGGCATAGAAGTTTAGGATTAGAGCGGCTTAGGAGGCTTGATTAGAGTTGGCTTAGGAGTTTAGGATTAGAGCACCTTAGGAGGCTTGATTAGAGTTGGCTTAGTAAGGCTTGATTAGAGTTGGCTTAGCAAGGCTTGGTTTAGAATCGGCTTAGGAAGCTTAGCTTAAAGCGGGCTAAGGATTGAAGAGCTCAAGGCTAATTAGGCTTCCATGAGAGAGAAGAAAAAATATATCCAAGCCCCCTTCCTCTTTTTTTTAGGAGCCGACCTTGGGAGATCTTTTTGTTTGCATGATTAAGTGCCCTTGCTATTTACGACCAACCCACTATCAATATCGCTAGTGGGCATGGCCTTGATGATGTGGTAGTTCGTATCTTTGACCAACGCAAAATTGAGCGAGAACGAGGCCGAATTGGGGCACCATGGTAGCAAGATATTCTTCGCTTCATTGGCATCTTCATCTGCGCCTTCTATTGCCCTGTGCAAGCTCACCTCCCCGTTTCCTCCTCTATTTCACTGCCGCCCGCCATGCTCTCCCTCCCGCTTAACATTAGGTTTTTGAAAAAACCCGTTTTGTGGGCTAGTGGGTGGCCACACCACCTTGGGTGGCCATGCCCCTTGGCCTATGGTAATTTACGGGAAGGTCTCCTTTCGGCTTGTAGAGGCATCACATTTAGCATATTTATTGGCCAAGACAACGCCTCACACGGCATTGGCAAGCATTACTTTGCATGACATCCTTCTCCAGCATCTCTTACCGCGCAATCTCATTATGAATCCTCTCACCCATACTCATGCTAGGTAAATCTTGCAATCAGCACACTCTAGGAGACGACAGCTCGAACTAAGAGCTCATCAAGATCTTTTTTTGCTTCTGTAAATAACCACATTTGGCATACATAATGAATAAAGTTGAACTTGAACACAACTCCAACAATGACCATATCGATTAAGGTATTGCCAATCACCACATTACCCATATCTCTCGACCACGTTACTGCCAAACGAGCACAAGTTGACCAGTATATTAAGCAACCAATGACTGCAAGAGATGACATTCCGGATAGTATTCTCCTTGAGCACTTAGTATACCGCATTCCAAAACTTGGATGAAGCTCAAAACTCCTAGATGGCACCCCGACCGAGGCGACCAAAGTGGTACGAAACTGGCCCTCGGTGAAACTTAAACTGGCCATATACAACGAAAACTCCGATTGACAAATTGGAAAGAACAATACGCTCCTCAAAGTGAGCACTTCAGGCCCTTGCAGTCATATCATCTTTGACCCTTTATCAGCAAAACTGCCCAATCCAGTACGGATTTGTTACTGACTTAACCTTCAAACTGACACAACTTCCTATCTGTAGCTCTAATTGATGAGCCAAAAAGACAAGCCAATAGAGCACTTCAAGTACTACAATTCTAATCAATAAAATCCCAGCTATGACCACTTCAAGCATACTCTTTGTTAGCATTAACAAGACATCTTTTGGCCCTTTAGAGGCGCATTTGGCATACTTTTAGCTTGAAGTTGGCTTGTTAGCAAGCCCTTATTACTGTTGAATAATCATATAGGATTCAAATAAATATGATTGGCATCTCTTGCTCATTTTCTTATCATGGAAGCAGAGCTGCACGACAACGGATACAAGTCTCAACCACCAAAAGTACCTGGAACCTGCAGAGCAAGTGGGACAAAAACACAACCACTACCAAAGCTTAACTCTGGCTACTTGAAACTTGTAGCCACTATGAGCCAAACACTCTCACAATGCAATACCAAAATACTTGGCTAAGTACCTACACACAAAATTGCAAAAAGAATTCGACAGAATTCTGGTAGTATTCCTTCTATCTCACCATAATAACCATACATGCCATAAACATGCTCAAGACCATGAAAAAATCATGCGTAAAATCCGTACTCAAGTAGGCATGATTGTGTGCGCTTTTATTGCATGCGTAGGAGGCTACGGACTTGCAGAACACTATGTTGGAGCCACAAATGGTTGCAAGCACACAACCAGACTATCCTAGTAAGCTCAAAGGGGTCAATGGTGTGTCACTCACTGCTCTACGCTTGCCGTTGTGAAGGATTTTGTGCCGCAAAGAAGAGGGAGCCGTTGTTGCCGCAGTCAATCACCTCGCCGCCGCCGATGCCGCCACAATGCTCTCTCTGTCTCTCTCTCTCTCTCTCTCTCTCTCTCTCTCTCTCTCTCTCTCTCTCTCTCTCTCTCTCTCTCTGTAATGGAAATGGCGTATGAACTTTGAGAGTAGTAGAATTAGGAAATTAGGTGAAGCACTTTTGTGAGATTACTTTGTGAGCATAGCGGGTGAACTTAATTGATGGTAGCAACATAAACATGGTACTTCGTTAACTTGGCATGAACAATACTTTTTCAAGAGAGAGAATTTATAGAACATGACAATAGTTGAGGACCGTATTTGTACGGAGCCGGTCCCCCCTCCAATAGGCAATTGTATTATAGTATCTCCCATCAAGAGAGACTTGGTACAATACAATATTTGTGCTCCTTGTGACCTAGGTGATGCAATGAATATGGAAAGATTCATGCATCAAACATAACATAAACTTTTTAGAAAGCATCAACTATCCCAAGCCTCAGTCTCAAGGCCTCAAACACCTTCGAAGGTGGAGAGAGCTAGCGGGGAATCAGGATAGGGAAGAGGAAGAAGAAACATTCCATAGGAGAAAGAAATAGTTCCTCACTTATCATCACTCTTCTTGCTAGCATACATAATAGCATAGTAATGAAGATGGAGAAGATGGCACTTTTAAACATTGAATCATGGCTCTTTGTTGGATTTTCATTCTATAGCCAAGAGTGTTGGTGTAGGCTCTCACTTCTCATGAGCTTGGAGAAGGAGGTGGAGTTCCTCAACTTTCACCAAGTGAGAATGATCCAAAAAATGAGTGTGTGTGTGTGTGGTGTATACCTGCCAGCACCCCCTTGCTCGCTTGGGGCCAGTTGTAGCTTTTACACATGTTTCAGCTCATTGGACCCCTATAGCCCTATCCAATCACATGCAGCATGCATTCAAGTACACGGGTAGTCTTTTGACAAGTGTCCTCCTTACCCCTTAGAGAGAGAGATCTTGAAAATATCTAGATATTTTTTGGATGGAACTAGAAGCTCATTGGGCCCCTCTTTAGCCCAACCAATAGCATTCAAGCACACCATGTGGCTAAGCATAGAGAGAGTCTGACATGTGTCCCATGTGCCCTTTGAGAAAACGGGTGCCCTTTGGGTGAGTGGAAGGTTAAGTCAAAGATTCCCTTAACTTTGGGACTTTCATGCATAGGAAGCTTCTCAAGAACCTTCCTCATTAAGTTTTTAGGGTCTCTTTTTGACTCAAGCACCTTACCCCCCATGCATAGGAAGCTTCTCAAGAACCTTCCTCATTAAGTTTGTAGGGTCTCTTTTTGACTTAAGCACCTTACCCCCCATGCATGGGAAGCTTCTTAAGCACCTTCCTCATTATGTTAGGGTTCTTTTTCACTCAAGCACCTTACCCCCCATGCATGGGAGGCTTCTCAAGCATCTACCTCATTAAGTATGACAAGTACCTCAAGTACCTTAGTCATCAAGCATGAAAAGCACCTCAAGTACCTTAGTCATCAAGCACGACAAGCACCTCAAGCACCTTAGTCATCAAGCACCTCAAGCTTAGGTCGGGTTCCCACCTCAAGCTCAGCCCTAGATTTGCCTAAGGTCAAAGGACTTTTAACACTAAACATTGGAGGTATTTAATGAAGCTAACCCTAAGGTATTTTAAGCTCCATTAGATGCACGTTGCTCTTTGAGAGACTACCTCCTTTTGGACCCCTATTGAGATGTAGCCATCTCTCCTCTTGGTCCCCTATTGAGGTAAGTCTAGTAGCACTTATTGCACATTGCTCTTTGATAGACCATCTCCTTTTGGACCCTATTGAAATGCAACCATCTCTCCTTTTGGTCCCGTGTGAGATAGGTCTAGAAGCACATGTCTCTATTCTAACTCTTGTTCCCATTTATTCTCGCACATTAAATGATCAGTTTAATATGAAAAAATTATTAGGTATAGTAAGATATTATATTTTATGACATTACCTCTCTCTTGAAATCATAGTCGTCCTCTACTATGAGGTAAAAGAGATAAAGCCATCGTCAATAGTCAATTGGTTTTAGCGGGTACAGGATCTCTTTTTACCCTACAACATCGTTCCAAGATGGATGACTAATCCATTTGGTGCTTGGAAGACATAGATGCCGCAAGCATGTCTGCTCTTTAGTCCATATCATACTTCCAAAGTAGAGTGACAAGATCTACTTGGTGTCTGGGAGACATCGTCACTACAAACATGATTCTAAGCATGCATACTTCTTAAATTTGTGCACAATAAAAAGAGAACTAGTCTTATAAGACAAAAACATTGTTAATTTAAAATGCATTTTTATATGCTTAGTCTAGTGCAACATTGTAAGCATTGACAAGGTTCATATTATCCTTAAGCTAGTTTCTTTGCATCCATCTAGCATTTTTAAAAGAATAAATTAAAAACTTAATAAGATATTGTCAGCAGATAATCTTACCGTTTCTTAAGACCTTGTCTTCATGTCATTGGATGGACTCAGGTTGAAGTACTTCTTCTTGATCTTCGATTTTTGGAGGGTTTGCAACTATTCCTTCTTTTGGTGGTGCTCCTTCGTAAGGCTTACATAGGCTCTCATGGAAAACATTGTGCAGCATGAGCCAATGGTTGGGCAACTTTAATTGATAACACATCTCATTAATTGGCTTAAGAATTTAAAAAGAACCATAGTATCTTTTTCCTAGTTTAGCATGATACTCTTGGTGGCCCGAATGATTCTTGCCCGTAGTATGCCTTAGATGAGCCTTGAGAAATTTTAGCAAGACCCAATCATTTTAATTAAAGGCTAAGGCTATTATGTGCTTATTAGCAACAGCCCTTTTTGCCTTTGCTTTGAGATGGATATAACCTCTTTAATCTTTGAAAAAGATTCTTGTGAGTCTTGGCTATATTCATCAGTAGATAGACGAAGATCTTCCCATGTACTTGAAGTAGTAAGGGCCTTTTGGGTCTTCCCTCTTTAACCTCTAAAGGTGCTTTCCCCATAGAAGTACGTACATTATCATTGTATGCATACTCTATAAGAGGTAGGTACTTCTATCATTGGAACATTGATCTACTTTCATGACATAGGCTTTTAGTAGATTCAAGAATCATTAGATTAGTTATTTCACTTTGGTCATCCGTTTGTGGATGATAAGCCGAAAGAGAAATTTAATCTATGTCTTAGATTCCAAAAGAGACTCTTCTAGAAATTACTATGGTCATTCTAGGACCTTTGGCCGACACTATGAATGTTGGAAAGCCATGAAGCTTGAAAATTTGAGATCTGAAGAGGGTTGCCATTTGATGTGCCTTAACATTATGGGAAATTTGGACTCACAAAGGGGCCCTTTAAGCGGTTTGACTTTACCTCTCTCTACCAAAATGGGCATATGGATACATTTTTGCAAACAAACTCCAAAGTTGGTGGAGGTTTGACAGTTAGAATGTCCTCTTCAAGCTCTATCTACTGATATATAGCACACCATGAGATTCCTCATATTTAGAAGATTCTTTTTTTGATTCACTTAGATTCCGACAGAGTTGTCACATCATAGGTGAATTAAAAAAAAATCTTCTAGAATATGAGGAATCTCATGGCGTGCTATATATCAATAGATAGAGATTGAAGAGGACAGTCGAAATCTGAGTGAATAAAAAAAAAGAATCTTCTAAATATGAGGAATCTCATGGCGTGCTATATATCAGTAGATAGAGCTTGAAGAGGACATTCTTACTGTCAAACCTCCGCCAACTTTGGAGTTTGTTTGTGAAAATTTATCCATGAGCCCGTTTTGATAGAGAGAGGTAAAGTCAAACTCCTTAAAGGTCCCCTTTGTGAGTCCAAATTTCACCTAATGTAGTCTTTTTGACAGGCATAGAGTGTCTTTTCTAGTTAATCCTATCGACTAAAACAATCCAAGTTGCTTCCCTTGATCAAATTTCAACTTTTGATATACCACGCATTTTGAAGCATACTCTTGTATGTTTACTTTTCATGGTAGACCAACATAAATACATTTCTACTCCTCGAAGAGTAGACTATGGAATCCCTCTTTGCCCCGCATAAGGAGAAGTATGGGATTCATAGATGACTTTTGTATTGTTTGGGTAATTAACACATAGCCTATTGCCATTTGGAAGATAACCATCCTTCAAGGTGAATGATTCTTTTTTCTTCCCTATTGCAAAGGCTGTAATTACGTACTTAAAGTCTTGATCAGTAACATACTCATAAAAGATAGATCATTGTGAGTTGCTATAGACACCACATTTACCCTTGGTTGTTTGTGAAAGTGCATCGACCACTTGATTGTGCTTGTTATCAATGTGAGAAATATGAAATTTAAATTGAAAAAGAAAATTTGCCCACCTCGTATGTTTGTCGGAGAGCTTGGTTTGCGTCATGAAGTTCTTGAGGCTTTGGGATACATTCATAGGATGAATGGAGTCCCCAAGAGATGCGTTTCCATGTGTTTAGGGCATATAGAATATCTAGTAGCTCTTTTTTATATTTTCCTAATACTCACTTAGCAAAGTTGAATCTTTGACTCTCATATGCTATGGCATGCCCTTCTTGAAGCAAAATAGCTCCAAGGCAATTACCACAAGTATTACATTGGACCTCAAATGTCATTGAGAGATCTAATAGTATGAGCTCACGCTAAGAGATAAGCTTCTCAAGAGCTTCTTGCACTTTTGCAGTCCATGAATACTTAACGTTCTGTAAAAAATAAAATCATGTAATAGGCCTGCTGTTAGCGAGAATTGTTTTAATGAAGTATCTATAGTTTGCAAACATACCTATGAAGCTTCGTACCTCCTATAGATTCCTTGGATTAGGCCATCCTTTTATTATCTCTAGCTTTGTTGGATCCATACCGGTGCCATCTTTAGAGATAATGTGACCTAATATTGAATCTCTTGTACAAAAAAGTCACTTTATTTTTGATTAATGAAAAACTTATTCTCTCTCACAACTTGAAAGCTTACCTGGAGGTGTTGCTTGTTCTCTTCAAGAGAATTTGAATGGCCTGAAGATTGTTGTCCATCATGAGTTTGAATGCATCTGGAGCATTTGTCAGGCCAAAACTTGTAAAATATCAAAAGGATCTTCTACCCGCGGCACAAGAAATTTATTTTTGGTAGTGATCTTATTTAGTGCTCTAACACATGTGATATGTGTCGTCTTTCTTTTGTACTAAAAGCAACGGTGAACAAAATGGATAGGAGCTAGACCTCACCATCCCTTTTTTCACCAATTCATGCACTTGCCTCATGATCTCCTCTTGTTGAGCTTGTGAAACTGGATAAGGAGGCTTGTTAGGCACTGAGCTTCCTAGTAGGAGATCAATTGCATGGTCATCATCCCTCATTTTAGAGGTAGCTCACTAAGGATGTCATCAATGAAAACATCTTGGGATCTATTTAGGAAATTAGACAACTCTAATTCCTCTTGATTCTCTTTATTGCAAGGATATAGTGTTCCCCAACTCATTAGCATCTATGTACATGCTCTTTTCCCTGTAGGTGAAGTAGATTCTCCTTTCAAGGAAATTCATGTTGGAGGCCATGAGGTTAAACCATGGTTCCCCAACAAGAACATTCTCATGTTTGAGAGGGGAGATGAAGAAATCCTTTTTGTCCACATACCTTTGGACATGAAGCCTTAATTTTCCAAGTAAGGAAGTGACTCAGAGGTCTTGTCCCTTGATAGCTCCATTGGCTTTCAATGCATCTCCCATCTCGTGGGCTTGTATGCCTAGCTTAGTGGTCAACTCTGTGGATATGAAGTTGTGAGTTGAGCCAGGGTCAAACAAAATAAAGGCATCATGCTCTTCCATCTGTCCCCAAGCATAGGAAAGGAGAAATCCTTGGCAATGAGCATCCTCTTTTGGAGCTTCAACATATAGGCTTTAGGAGTCTCATTGTGGGCAATTATCTTGGGGCAAGGACGATAACCATGGCCTTGCTCCCCAAACTTGAAACGTTTGTGGTCCTTACAAAAAGCTTCTAGCTCTTTAGGAGCGAGTTTATATATACCTTTGTAAACTCCCTTCTCCTTGGAACGATTGTTGTTGTTGTTGTTGGAATGGCGTTGGTAAGAATTTTTAGCATTGGATTTCCCCTTGGCATCACTTCTGTCTTTATTTTACATGGGCTTTACATTCCATCTAGCCGCTTGTTGGAAATTGATGCGCTGTGGTGTTGTGACACGTACATAGTGGGAACGCATGCTACAAGAGTTATCTTGTAACTTTTTAGATACATAGTTATATTTTCTATAATATACATATGCATATTTAAGTATAATAATATGCTTTCTATCTCATCCTATTATTTATCTCAAGGGTAACCTATTCTTACTTTACCATCAGAAAATACTATGGAAAAAGCGTCAATAGCTCCGCCTCTTTAACTTGGGGCAAAAAGCATTGATTCTTTATTTCTACTATCTTATTATCATCTCACACCCTAGCTAGATCCTATATCTAGGGTAAACTCCAACATATATATATATTCTATGTATTTTTCATATATTTCTTTTTAAATAGCTACTAGGAGGGAATCAAATCGTAGTGGGACACTAGGTGGCATGATTTCAAAGATACACTTATTTTAATGCATTATTGCAAGCATGATTATAAAACTTTTTCAACGAGCAATGTCATGCTTTCATATGGCATGAGGTGTCCTTTGGAATCAAATGAAAGTCTAGGCTAAGGGGACCACAGGAAGACTTTTGTTGCCAGAAATGGACCCTATTTTGATGAATTTTTTACACAAGGTTCCAATCCGAATTGGAAACCGATTTTTAAATGAAAATTGTAGCTAATGAGCTGAAGTTTTTGCCCATATTTTTACTTTTTTACTTAGAGCCACGGTTGAAGAGATAGGATCAAAATACTGGACCCAGTCTGCCGACATCATGCAGGGACAACTCATTTCCAACTTTTCCAGTTTCTATTCACACTAGCTCCTCTCTTCTTGTGTAAACCCTTGGGGGTTCCCTTCACCTATAAAAGGGGACCTCTTATTCCTTGAAAAGGAACTCAAGCATTCAATCCATTAATGAGAGGAATTCATGAGGGAGTGGGTAGTAATGCCATAGCCATTAACAGAAGCCTAAGCCTACACTTTCTCCTAGAACAAGACTAGCCATTCTTGCAACAAGCTAACCTTGGAAGATCAACTCTAATAAAATAAGGTCTTGCACTTGGTGTATCAATCAAAGTGGAATTATCCACTCTTCTTCTCTCTCCATCAATAATGGTTCCGAAGGGTTTGTCAAGTAAGATGTGTTCTACATTGATGTTTGCTTGATTTCTTGTTGTTTTCTTTTTCATCTCTAATCCAACATACATATATATATATATATATATATATATATATATATATATATATATATATGTATCTAATCTCATATCCTTAACCAAACCTATCTCTCTCATTCTTAGTAATTCATCCTCTCTACAAATTCTAGGTTCTCTACGGGCAAGAATAGGGCTTGGGAGGGAAACTTCTCATCTCTTCACTTCTCTCATATCTACATTTCGCACATACTATCCTAGATGAATAACCCACATGATGATCATTTTTATCGCTTTCACTCTGTACGATCTATTAGAATTAACGTATGGATTAGCCGTAAAATACACTTTCAACAACGTATAGTGTTTCTCTTTGGCCCAGAAAGAGTCAATGAAATACTTCTATCACCGGATCCCATCATACTACCTCTCAGAGACTATAACTTTTCTTTTGACGTAAGCGTAGTTATCTTTCTATGAACCAAGAGGATTTGTACACACAATTAATCCCAATCACTAGACAAAGTATATATATTATGGTAAGCACAAAACTACAATTCCAAAGAACAATTCGTAGCCTATTTGGTCAGCCAAGATTGAATGCCATTAACTCATCTATTAACCCTTTCATACTACCCATGATACGATATGACCATAGCCTTGATGTTTTCATCTTTGTGTTATTTTGACATTCTCTTTTGTGTTATTTCTTTGTGTGTGTGAGTGCAAGAGAGAAAGAGTGGGGCTTCTTTGATTGCACTTTTTTCCAAACCCTAGTCTTCATGGCATCTATGGTTTAACTCCTTCATATAGTTTTTGTTGAGTTCTCTCACAAACTCTCACAGCCATAAGCTCGGTGCTTTCCTGGCAAGACCGCAAATTTTTCAACAGCGCAAAGCAACCATGGCGTGGTGGATTGATTTGGTGACAGAACGGGGCCATTGAGAGTTGACATACTCCGCCATCTCTTTGGGTAATCCCGCACATAATTATTTCTTTTGCACGGCAAAGTCTATCTTTTGAAACATAGTAGTCTTGAGATGTAAATCCCAAAACTTGTCCACATATTTGTGGATAGACTCATGAGAGAGAAGCTTCAAACTTCACCATTTGGTAAGGACTTTGTCCTTTGCATCACTTGCAAGGTATTGCTAAAACGACATGTGAGCATTGTTGTGGACATGATGATTGAGGTTGAGAGGTAGTGTTGCCTTGACTACTATGATTTTTGCCACCTTGGATTTCAATGATGGGTCCATGTCACGAAGACATTCAACATCTGTTCCATCTCAATTTATTGAACAGTGGCATCGAGTGTTGATGGGGTAGACTCCACAGTGGCCTTTCATTTGATATTCTCCTCCTGTATTGAGTCCATGATGAAATTGGTGAAATATTTAAGAGGGGGAGTTGACCTATTATCTCTTGACCATGAGTTTGATAACATAGATCTTGTAGTTGCTCTATACGAAAAAGGCGTTGTTGCGTATATGCTGATCACATATCTTTTGTTTTTGAAAGATTTGATGCTTACATAGAATACAAGGGCATGACATCCTATCATCCATAATTAATCTAAATATTGCAAAACAAATTAGCAAGTAAAAGTGAGTGAACATGGCAAGACTATTATTATATAAGCGTATAACAATTAACACATAAATTTGAACAGACGGCTAGCTAACCCTAAGCGGACCACCAAACAACCATAAACATCTTTGCATGGCTAAACCAAAATCTACTAGCCCTAACTGGCCAAACCATAAGCTTTGCACGACCAACCCTAATTGGCCAAACCAAAATCCCTTGGCCCTTATCGGCCAAACTATAAGCATTTTTCACGGCCAATCCTAATCGACCAAACAAAAAGCAAACAATACTATAAACTATCTCATATTCTCTTGCCATGCTCAATCCCTGCACAACTTGGTCTAGAGGTGCACGGAGATCAGGACCACTGGGTTATATTATGAACTTTATTGGTAAATGCTCACTCTTGCACCAGAGGAGATTGCACCCAGCGTCTATGTCATTCTTCTCCTCCCTCGCTTCTCCTCTCGTCGTGCCGGCGTAGCACTCCGCTTTTGGAGGTGTGCTTGCACACTTCCTTTCTCTCTCTCCCGCTCTCTGTCTCTTTGTTTGTGTTGAGCTCGATTATGGATTCGTGTGAGTTGCCAGCTATTGAGGCGGTCCGGGGCGGGCAACAAGAAGAGTGGCCTCTAGACACCCTTCAAGGATCCCGTGCTGCTCAATGGGGCTGGGGCACAACACAACACAAACCAAAACAACAAACCCACAGCCAAATCCCAACTACACATGGGGCACCACCTAGTTTAAGAGCGAACTAGGACGCAAAAGAGGAGAATCGTTAGAGCAACCCACAAACAAGCAAGGAATTTACACTAACCCTAACACCAATGGAATACTCTCACACCCTAAAACACGAGAGAGAGAGAGAGAGAGAGAGAGAGAGAGAGAGAGAGAGAGAGAGAGAGAGAGAGAGAGAGAGAGAGAGAGAGATAGTGCTCGGGCTGCTTTGAAACGTATCGGCAATGATCAAGCAAACACAACTATATATTTAAGAAAGAGAGAGAAAGGGGGAGGGGGTGCTTGTTGCATTAATACCTTCTTACAAATCTGTCATGACAAATCAAAGTGAGATTAGTACTTGTTCAACATAGCTTGCGTAAATTTCACCACAACACCTCACAAGAAAAGCCACCCCAATCACTGTCTTAAGGCCAGGGGAGTCCTCTCCACCCTGTCGCCCTCTTACAGTATGTGGGATTTATGGCTAGATTGATAACAACACCAGAGACAAGCTATCAAGAACTTAACAAAAAAACACCAAGACACTTACGCATCATTGTTGTCCATTACTTCACGTTGGAAGGGAGACAAAGTATCCAAGCTTAGTCCAAATCCACCCTCCTTGATTCAGCGAATGTTGGGCTTACACTAGTAGGAGAAATGATAGATTTCCTACTCTCAATTGAATGATCACTCTCTCTCTTACAATGGCATAGAGTTCCCTTGCTAATCCCCTATTACAACACATGCACATGCATAAGACAATGAGCTTCCACTCAAGAGCTCCTTCTCAAGAGGTTGAGCTTGGCTTCTCAAGCTATAGCATAGTGCTCTTGCTTATGGCTCCCCCTTTTGTGCTAGCTACACCCTCCTTTTATAGCAATTTTGAAGGCTAGGGTTACTCCTCTAACCATGGTTGGGTTAGATTTTCAGCAATTTATCTAATTTCTTTTGCTTGGAATTATCAAGAAGTTGGTGGGGAAAGAGAGAGGAGAGAAATGGAGGTGATAGGACTTTTCATAGTGGGTTAGTGTTAGTAGAGTTAGTATTAATTTACAAATGGAATTGGATATTTACAATGGGAGTATCCATGTAGGATACAAATAAGGAAGAAAACTCTTAAGAGGTAAGAAAAGGTGGATTTCTTACAAGGTTGATGCTCCAAGTGTCTTGAGTAGAGCCGATTTTGACGCTTGTTGACGGTCCACTAGCTTTGACGGTACATTTTTTCTCCATTCTTGACCTTCCTTGAGAGACAAGGTAATTGAAGCTGAGTAATCAACCACCATGATGCTGTCTTTTAAGAGAAGAGGATGAATTTTGTGGTTTTTTTGATAGATATGGGTAAATTGGAGGAGGAAAAATGAGACTAGGTGGTCAATTTTGGAATGGAATTGTGTGTGGGAGGTATGAGTTCACCATGGTTTCTCTTATTCTTCAAGGTTGAGGAGAAGGTGAGTAGGGTGCAGAGAGGAGGGGTGAGAGAGGTGGGGATGATGAGTGGAGAAAAGTGTGTGAAAGAGGAAAATGATAAAGTGGAAGAGAGAGTGTGGCTGCATAACATGGGAAAATTGGGGTCCACTAAAAAAATCATAGCTCACAGCTCGTAGCTCACAAAAATATGAAAAAATTTGAGGCAAAAGTTCAGCCCACGAGCTACAACTTTTGTTTGTATCACCTTTTCAAATTCGGAGAGCAAGTGAACTTTAAAAATTTAGCAAAACCGACCGTTTTTTTCCACTGCAAGGTCCTTGTGGGGTCCTTCTTTGGATGATTCTTTTGAATACCTCCAAGAGTGAGCCCTCCATAGTGCATGTATGCATGCCACCTACCCTTGACCTTATTTGGTAGGTCTATAATTGAAGATATTGTTGAGATTAGGATATAAGTGAATAGTACAACTAAGAAAATCAAATATTGAGGGGTCTAAAAAATATGTACATGTCAAATATAAATAATATAAGTGGAAAAAATATAAAGGGGTCAAAAGAAATCTCTCTCATTATGAGGCTACCATAAATATTTTTGGTGTTCTAATTTTTTAGAAAAAAACAAAATAGATGTAAGAAGGGAAAAATCAAAATAGTGAAAAAATATACACATAAATAAAACTAGTTTTTTTGGATTTTTGTTGGGGTGGAGTTACACCAAATATAAGAGAAGCTTACATGAAAATATTTCTATATGGAATAAAGAGTATGAAAAATGGTAAGAAAAAATTGTGGTAATGGTGAGGCAATGTACAGAGCATAAATAACACACACCTAGGTAGAAATATTTAAATAAATACCAAAATAATTATGAAAAAATCTTTTATTTAGGCCCTATATACAAAGAAATATTTACATATGCATGGGCCATAATATACTTATATTTTTTTATTTATTTTATTTATTTTTATTTTTTTGGCTCAACTAGCCCAATGACTAGCTAATTGAGGGTTTTGAAGAAGATATGGGAAAAGTCCCGTGGCTCACGCACGCCTATGTACAGTGAAATGGTAGGGATAGCCACAGTGTTTGGGTGATTTTGGTAGGGTGAGGTAACTCATTGTGGCAATTACAAAGAGCCGAAAAACGGCTATCATTAGCCCTCCCCCTGGATGATGGTATATTCATGTACCATCATAGAGCATCTTTTCCAAAGAGAGTGCTTCAGAGTCCTTGACAAGATCTTCATTGTTTGGCCCCTCAAAATTTTGGCTGGAGTTACACTCATGCTTCATGTAACAATACTTACATGAGACAGCGACCTTTGGACAGATCTTTGGTAGATCCTTTGGTAGAAGGCGACTCAAATAGGGCTTCAAGCGATACCCGTTTACTTTCCTGGAGTGCTCTTTACCATTCAAGTCCATAAGCTGATAGTAACTTGAATTGAAAGCCTTCTTGACTATGTATGGCCCTTGCCATCTAGTTTCAAACTTGGCATCAAAACGATTATCGAGTCGATTGTCATACCTTAGCACCAGATCTCCTTCATTGATGCCTTTGTCC
This sequence comes from Adiantum capillus-veneris, assembly GCF_014529385.1. NCBI lineage: Eukaryota > Viridiplantae > Streptophyta > Polypodiopsida > Polypodiales > Pteridaceae > Adiantum > Adiantum capillus-veneris. The sequence continues at coordinate 73,804,519 of NC_140937.1, forward strand.
TTTAGTTTCTTGTCAAGCTTCTCCTTCGCCTGCGTAGCTTTCCTCTTGTAGCACTCGTATGCTGCTTCTCTTTTCCACTCAAGCTCAGCTAAGGTAAGAAGTCGATCCATCCATGCTTCTTGATCATCTTGTGCTGCTTTTTCATGAAGTCGCATTGTTGGAATGTTTAGTTCGATAGGCTGCAAAGCCTCTTGACCATAGACCAAGTGAAATGGTGTGAACTCCGTGGCTTCCCTATATGTGGTTCGATATGCCCACAAGGCACCATCCAAGAAGTCATCCCATAATTTTGTCTTGTTTTGCACCATCTTTCTAATGATTCCTGCAATGACACCATTAGCCTTCTCCACCAAACCATTTGACTGTGGGTAGTATGGTGTGCTATGACGATGTAGAATGTGAAGCTCTTCACAAACTTCTGTGAGCAATCCTTTTCTAAACCCTGGACCATTATCAGAAACAATCTCCAAAGGTGTGCCAAATCTACAACAAATGTGAGTGTAGACGAATTTGCTCACTGTCTTCTCATTTACCTTTGCCACACTTTGTGCTTCCACCCACCTAGTCATATAGTCTACAGCCACTAGAATGTAGAGTTTACCATTTTTTGTCCTAGGCAGAGGACCCATAGCATCAATGCCCCACTTTTCAAAGGGTCCATTTGCAAGCACTATTTGCCTCGGGCCATGCACCAACCTTCTATTTCCATTTACCTGACAATTGTGACAGCTTTTACACCAATGTTGAACATCCACATGCAAGCTTGGCCAAACATACCCCGCAAGCAAAATCTTCTTCACAGTTGATTCTTGGGCAAAATGACCACCACATGCCTCTTCATGCAAACCTTTTAGAATGGCTGGAATTTCCTCAATAGTTGGTACTCTTCTGCACACTTGATCCTTCCCTCTTTGATAGAGGGAGCCTTCTAGGAAGAGATATGCGCTTGCCTTCTTCATGAGTCTCCTCTTTTGAGCCTTCGTGAAGTCTTGTGGAAACTCGCCCTCCAAAATGTAGCTAATAATGGGAGTCAATGACTCCAATCCCTGGTATCTCGGTTGCTTGACAGTTGCTGCCACCATGATGACCTGCACTTCTTTCTCAACACATGTAACTACTTGCTGTGCAAGTAAATCGGCATCTTCATTCTGTTTCCTAGGAATATGATATAGTTGCACTTCTTCAAATTGATTAAACAATCTACGAATGGCATGAACTTTTGTCCGTAAGCTTTCATTCTTGCATGCCCAAATGCCTAAAATCTGTTTAACAATGAGAAGTGCATCTCCCTTTACCATGAGGCGTTGTATCCCTTGGCCAATGCACATCTTCAAACCATGAATTAGTGTGTCGTATTCTGCTTCATTGTTGCTAGCTGAACTTGGTAGATTGAACTTCTCTTTCATGACCACCTCTCCACTTGGGTTGAGCAACACTAGCCCTCCCCCTGCTTTTCCTGTGGCTCGACGAAAAGCTCCATCAAAGAACAAGGTAAAAGCATTAGGAATACTTTTTGGTGGTGGTAATGGTAGGGTCTTTACTTCAGGCACCTTAATCTCCTTTCTATGTACCCTATAAGTGAGAATCCCTGCCAATTGTGCACGCACACTATCTTCTACCTTGAAAGAGTATTGAAACTCTTGCAACTCCATAATCCACTTTGAGATCCTAGTACTAAGATTCATTTGAGATGACACCCAAGGGAACAAATTCTCTGCGGTGAGGATTACAAAAGGTTTTGGGAGCAAGTAGGATCTAAACTTTCTCACCGCAAACATGAGAGAAAGCATCATGAGTTCTGCTTCTGTGTAGTCTCTCTCCAAAGCATTCATGACCCTACTAGCAAAGTAGATGGGTCGCATCCTTGTACTGTGGGGATCTTGTTGTAGCAACACAGCACCAATTGTTTCCCTTCCAGCACTAGAGCTAACAAAGAATGTGTACTCCCAACAAGGAGGCATGAGTGTTGGTAGCTCTGACAAAATGACTTTAATGTTACAAAAATACTCTTCAATCTCATCAGACCATGCAAATTCTACTTGTTGTGTTAACTTTTGCAAAGGATGAAGCAACTCCGAGGCTAAGTGAATGAAGCGTGACATATATTTCACCTTGTGAATGAAAGAGATGACCTCCTTAAGATTCTTGGGTGATGGTAGCTCAATAAGAGCCTTTGCCTTTGAAGGATCCACCTCAATGCCTTTATAGGAAACCTTGTGACCAAGCAAGATCACTTCATCCTCAGCTATGTGACACTTGTCGGGGTTGAGTTGACCTCCCATGTCATAGAGCTTCTTTAAACCTTCTTCTACCCTTTGTAGATGCAATGATTTTGAGCTATAAATGCAAAAATCATCAATAAAAACCCTAATGGACTTTCCAAAGAATGCTTGAAACACCATGTTCATGAAGCGTTGGAAAGTTGCAGGAGCATTTGTCAGGCCAAATGGCATGACTCTAAAAGCATAACAGCCCCAAGGAGTGATAAAGGTTGTTTTCAATTGATCCTCCAATGCGATACCTATTTGAAAGTAACCCGAGTAGCCATCACACACAGTGTACTTCTCATGACCAGCTACTTCATTTAGTATCTCATCCTGAAATGGGAGGGGAAAGTGATCTCTTTTTGTTGCCTCATTAAGTGGACGATAATCCACACACACCCTCCACTTGCCGTTTTTCTTAGGAGTGACAACAACGGGAGAGACCCACTCTGAATTCTCCACTGGATAAATGAAACCTGCTGCTAGAAGCTTCCTTACCTCCTTGAGTAGAGCCTGCTCCTTAATGACTCCTAGCCTTCGTAGCTTTTGAGCCTTAGGTGTGGCCTCTAGCTTCAACTCAATCTTGTGTTGAACAACATCTACTCCACGCACATCGGTGTAGTCTTTAGCAAAAAGCTTCGAAAATTCCCTTAGCACACATTTGAACTCCTCTCTTTCATTCTTTGTAAGTGTTGTAGACAACATTCCTTCATCTTCCACCTTTTGGTTCTCTTGGGAACCTACCTCTTCCAAACCTCGAGAAGAGGTCTCCTGGTTGTTTGGCTTAAACCTTACCCCCATGACTTCAATGGAGGACTCCTCTTCAGTAATGCTGCCGCTACTTTCTTCTTCTGAAGTGTTTTCAGTCCAATCTTCTTCCGTCTCACTTCGAGATGATTCTTCATGGAGCTCCTCTTGGCGTTGCTCCTTCATGTCAAAGACAACCTTCTTGTGATTGTCGTTCCTGCAAATTAGCTTTCCACTCTCCCAATCCTGCAAAGCTCGCATTTTCATTAGCCATGGTCTTCCTAGGATAAATGGATAACCACTTCCCTTGGTCGACATAACATAAAAATCCACTGCCTTCTTAATGCCAAAGGCCTCCACAAAAACATTTTTACAAATGCCTACGCACCTAGCCTTGCTATTGTTTGCCATTTTCACTTTGATTTCAGGTGTCTCATGGATGTGCATGCCTAGTCTTTGCATGAGCCCTTCTGTCATGATGCAAATTTGTGCACCCCCATCCACTAGACCTTTCCTAACCAATCTTCCTTTTATGTAACAATCTAGCACAGGTGTAATATCCTCGTTCATTTCAGCATGTGCAATTTTTACAACAGGAAAACTCTCTTTTACCTTTCTCCTAGTGCTAACTGCCTTTGTTAAATCCCTCCTAACTTGTGGGCATAATGCAAGAAACTGAGGCCATGAGATATCAGGACCCTTACCTCGCATGTCTTCCAACAGGTTGTATGGAGCCATACCATGTCCAAGAGGGAAGTCTTGGAGATTGATACGACGTCGAGTCCTCTTAGCTTCCTTGGTCTCCTTTGCCTTCTTGCCTTGTCCATGGTCACTCTGTGATGGGACACCCTCTTTCTCTTTACCTTTTCCTCGGCCACGCTTAATGCCATTGGCTTCCATGTCAAACTCATTTGAATTTGTCACCTCTACCACATGCACATTTGGATCTGGCAAAGGTGGAACTCCTTCTACCCCTTGTGGAGGTGGTCTTGGTCCATTTGGCCTTTGTAGAAGCCTTGGTTGTTGACCAGCTCCTTCTCCTGCATTCATCACTGGGTAATTCAAGTTAGGTCTCCCTGGCTCTCCACGGGGCTAAGGACAATTATACATCCCATGTCCAGACTCTCCGCAATTCCAACATTGCAAGACTCTCCTAGTTCGTGGCTCTCTCTCTTCTGAATTCTTTGCTTGTCCCTTTGGACCTACAGCTTGTGCAAGGTGAATTGACAGGCTGCTTAAAGATTCATTTAGCTTCTCAATCACTTCAACCGTTACATCAGGAAGCTCCCTAGATGTTGATGCTTGTGACTTACCTTTGGGTCTAAGAACTTCTATTGGAACCTCTCCCCTTAAGCACTTGAGTTTCCTATACTTCTCAGCAGCCCTAGTTTCCGCTTCATCAAAAGTAGCAGGTGCACCCGCCTCAACTTTTACCTTAAGGTCAGGAAAGAGTCCGGCTATGAACCTCTCCTTCTTTAAAAATTCTGCACCATCACCAGGGTTAGCAACATTTCGTATCCATAGAGCCCAAAGACGTAGAAACTCTTGCTTGTACAAGTAGTAGTCATCTAAGTCTTTTTGCTTATGAGAAACAATGTCTTGCCATAGTTTTTGAGTGTTTTGGGGATCAAAGAAGTATCTCTTAAAACGATTCAACACTTCTGTGTAATTCCCCTTAACTTCCTCAGGCAAAGAGTCAAACCAAGTACTAGCATCTTTCCTAAGGACCACCTCAAACATTTCTACACGTTCTTGATCGGTTACTATCCTCTTGATACGGCAAGACATCTTGAAATTTGCTAAAAATAATTCTGCATCCTCTCCAGGCTCTCCAAAGAAAAGAGGATATCCAGACATTTGGCGTTGGCTCTCCATTATTATGAAAGATTACAACACGAGTTACAATAAGGGATACAATAGAGATTTAGAACCACTCGCCTGCAAATGAAGAAGTGAGAAAATACCACTCTAGGTTTTCTTCTTCAGCTATCCAAGCTTCAATAAGGTCCGATTTGTTTGATCAAAACAAAAAGGTAGACTATTGATGAGCTCTAAGAAGGGTTGAAATTCTTCAAAGCTAAGGCGATAAACAGAAATCTCTAGAACTTCATTTTCTGGATCCAAAAGAGCAACCACGTCCCAAGTGATAAATTGCACTTGCTCTACAATTCCCAACGCACAAGCGGTTTGTATAAAAACTAGATCTTCATGCTCGTCGAAGGCCGTGAGAAAGTAGCAATTGACTAGGAGCTCCTTTCCTTCGAGTTCCACACAGTCGGAGTGAGGCAACCTTCTCACAATTTCATAAAGAACATCCTCATCAAGTCCAATCAAGTTTGCAAGATTTAAAGACTCCACTTGTGCTACAAAATTCCTGGACAAAAACTCCTTAGGATTATGGTTAAATCATTCAAAAGCATAAAGAGATTTACAATGTCTCTATGAACAAAGTGTCATAGAAAGTAGAGAAGGATGAGAATTTATACAAATTTGCAATCTTCTCTATGCTCTCTTTATTAAGACAAGCTCTAAATAGCTCCCTATCTCCTTTGTTGAAAGCGAAAGGAAGACTATTAATAAGCGAAAGGAAGACTATTAATAAGACGCAAATGAGGGAAAAATTCACCAAATGTGAGTCTATGAAGCGTGAACTCTGGCCGCAAGTTTCCTGAAGAGTCTTCCTCAATGGTGAAATGCACTCGCCAAACGCCAAATTTCACTCTATTTACCAATCTTAGGGCACACACTAGTTGGATGAATGCGCGGTCTTCCTTAGTGCCCAACAACAAGAGGAAAATGGAATCCACGCGTAGGACCTTCCGTCTTAACTTCACCACCCTCTTGTTATGAGGGAGACGCCTTACTACTTGCTCCTGCAACTCAATTAGTAATAGAGCTAGATCTCTAAGGATTGAACTTTCACTGCACACACATTCCCAGTTAGAACAAATGATCGTTTTTTTGTTTCTTGTAACAACTTGGACAAAGAAAAAACAAACATACACACTATTTTGCCGGGCTGCACTTCATTTTAAAATAAAATGAACACATGTACATCAAAAGAAGTGTGGTAGTTGATGAGAGGTAGAATGACAGGGTTTGGTGATGCAAGAATTTCTCCTGCTCTTTGGGCACCAAACATGAACACCATTCGTTGTTGAAAATGGATCTTTCTACTAATTGCAACGTTTATTCTAATGTGTGGAGTAAAATGAAAGGAAAAAACCTCTATTCCTGGGCCATTATCCATGGCCTATGCATGTCCTAATGCTTAAAATAACACAAAAATATAGACGTCCAAGCTAATATCGTACCTAATGAGAGGCAAAATAAAAGGATTTACCGAAGTGTTTATCTCCGCTAACCTAAGAGGACCTAAAATTCTACGAATTACTCGCTGAAATTGCAACTTAGTACTAACAATTATGTGTACCTTTTGCCTTGCAATGGGAATGAAGGGATCATACAAATTCTCGTGATTCATGCAAGCTACTTGATTATGCTAAAGGTTGAGCCTTCACAAAACATACACAAGCCTGTCCTCAGTGGGGGCACCAATTTGAGGCGGTCCGGGGCGGGCAACAAGAAGAGTGGCCTCTAGACACCCTTCAAGGATCCCGTGCTGCTCAATGGGGCTGGGGCACAACACAACACAAACCAAAACAACAAACCCACAGCCAAATCCCAACTACACATGGGGCACCACCTAGTTTAAGAGCGAACTAGGACGCAAAAGAGGAGAATCGTTAGAGCAACCCACAAACAAGCAAGGAATTTACACTAACCCTAACACCAATGGAATACTCTCACACCCTAAAACACGAGAGAGAGAGAGAGAGAGAGAGATAGTGCTCGGGCTGCTTTGAAACGTATCGGCAATGATCAAGCAAACACAACTATATATTTAAGAAAGAGAGAGAAAGGGGGAGGGGGTGCTTGTTGCATTAATACCTTCTTACAAATCTGTCATGACAAATCAAAGTGAGATTAGTACTTGTTCAACATAGCTTGCGTAAATTTCACCACAACACCTCACAAGAAAAGCCACCCCAATCACTGTCTTAAGGCCAGGGGAGTCCTCTCCACCCTGTCGCCCTCTTACAGTATGTGGGATTTATGGCTAGATTGATAACAACACCAGAGACAAGCTATCAAGAACTTAACAAAAAAACACCAAGACACTTACGCATCATTGTTGTCCATTACTTCACGTTGGAAGGGAGACAAAGTATCCAAGCTTAGTCCAAATCCACCCTCCTTGATTCAGCGAATGTTGGGCTTACACTAGTAGGAGAAATGATAGATTTCCTACTCTCAATTGAATGATCACTCTCTCTCTTACAATGGCATAGAGTTCCCTTGCTAATCCCCTATTACAACACATGCACATGCATAAGACAATGAGCTTCCACTCAAGAGCTCCTTCTCAAGAGGTTGAGCTTGGCTTCTCAAGCTATAGCATAGTGCTCTTGCTTATGGCTCCCCCTTTTGTGCTAGCTACACCCTCCTTTTATAGCAATTTTGAAGGCTAGGGTTACTCCTCTAACCATGGTTGGGTTAGATTTTCAGCAATTTATCTAATTTCTTTTGCTTGGAATTATCAAGAAGTTGGTGGGGAAAGAGAGAGGAGAGAAATGGAGGTGATAGGACTTTTCATAGTGGGTTAGTGTTAGTAGAGTTAGTATTAATTTACAAATGGAATTGGATATTTACAATGGGAGTATCCATGTAGGATACAAATAAGGAAGAAAACTCTTAAGAGGTAAGAAAAGGTGGATTTCTTACAAGGTTGATGCTCCAAGTGTCTTGAGTAGAGCCGATTTTGACGCTTGTTGACGGTCCACTAGCTTTGACGGTACATTTTTTCTCCATTCTTGACCTTCCTTGAGAGACAAGGTAATTGAAGCTGAGTAATCAACCACCATGATGCTGTCTTTTAAGAGAAGAGGATGAATTTTGTGGTTTTTTTGATAGATATGGGTAAATTGGAGGAGGAAAAATGAGACTAGGTGGTCAATTTTGGAATGGAATTGTGTGTGGGAGGTATGAGTTCACCATGGTTTCTCTTATTCTTCAAGGTTGAGGAGAAGGTGAGTAGGGTGCAGAGAGGAGGGGTGAGAGAGGTGGGGATGATGAGTGGAGAAAAGTGTGTGAAAGAGGAAAATGATAAAGTGGAAGAGAGAGTGTGGCTGCATAACATGGGAAAATTGGGGTCCACTAAAAAAATCATAGCTCACAGCTCGTAGCTCACAAAAATATGAAAAAATTTGAGGCAAAAGTTCAGCCCATGAGCTACAACTTTTGTTTGTATCACCTTTTCAAATTCGGAGAGCAAGTGAACTTTAAAAATTCAGCAAAACTGACCGTTGTTTTCCACTGCAAGGTCCTTGTGGGGTCCTTCTTTGGATGATTCTTTTGAATACCTCCAAGAGTGAGCCCTCCATAGTGCATGTATGCATGCCACCTACCCTTGACCTTATTTGGTAGGTCTATAATTGAAGATATTGTTGAGATTAGGATATAAGTGAATAGTACAACTAAGAAAATCAAATATTGAGGGGTCTAAAAAATATGTACATGTCAAATATAAATAATATAAGTGGAAAAAATATAAAGGGGTCAAAAGAAATCTCTCTCATTATGAGGCTACCATAAATATTTTTGGTGTTCTAATTTTTTAGAAAAAAACAAAATAGATGTAAGAAGGGAAAAATCAAAATAGTGAAAAAATATACACATAAATAAAACTAGTTTTTTTGGATTTTTGTTGGGGTGGAGTTACACCAAATATAAGAGAAGCTTACATGAAAATATTTCTATATGGAATAAAGAGTATGAAAAATGGTAAGAAAAAATTGTGGTAATGGTGAGGCAATGTACAGAGCATAAATAACACACACCTAGGTAGAAATATTTAAATAAATACCAAAATAATTATGAAAAAATCTTTTATTTAGGCCCTATATACAAAGAAATATTTACATATGCATGGGCCATAATATACTTATATTTTTTTATTTATTTTATTTATTTTTATTTTTTTGGCTCAACTAGCCCAATGACTAGCTAATTGAGGGTTTTTGAAGAAGATATGGGAAAAGTCCCGTGGCTCACGCACGCCTATGTACAGTGAAATGGTAGGGATAGCCACAGTGTTTGGGTGATTTTGGTAGGGTGAGGTAACTCATTGTTGCAATTACAAAGAGCCGAAAAACGGCTATCACTATGTAGATTTGTTCATTTATGGCTTGTTGTGTGTTATTTTGGGTATTTTGCAAGGTCACCATGCTCCCGTTTGTAGCAATGGTATCAGAGCGCAGGCTATGCTCTTGGCTAGGACCAAAAGTGGACGTGAAGGATTCACCTCCTAGGAACATAGATTTGTGCAATTACACACCCAAGATAAGTGCACTTATCAAATTCTTTTCTATTTTTATCATGTCTTATTATCCCTCCTTGATATTACTTGTTACTTGTAAATTGTGGGATATCTTAGATTTACTCCTTCATTAATTTGTAATTAGTAAAAAGTGATAAAAAAAGGATATAGGAATCATGATGTTTTTATACTGAGCAAAGTCTAAATACTACTAATTGTCCAATTGGCACTCAATAAATATTGATATAGCTTGTTAATACAGTAGTAGATTTCACGTGAGATTCGTGATGATTAAAAATCATACTTCATTAAATTGAGGATGTGTATAAGACAAGAAGGGATTCTTTATATCAAAAGAGGCTTTGTTAATTTTTGTAGTAGAAGAATAGAAATCATGACAAACTTAATACTTTTAGAAACACTCCCTAGAGGCTTCAAAGGCACTCTCCGACTAGTGTTCATCTCAAGGAGGATTGCTCATGAGAGAATGGGGGTAAACATTCTATAGAAGATTACCACCCACAACATCATGGCTATCGGTGGTGGCCATAGTCGCACTCAATGAAATGACATAGGAGAACAACCCCTTTTTCCACTCGTCTTAAAGATTTCGTTAGTGTGGGCATGCACCCCACTAGAAAATATAAAAAAATGGATTCAATCGCTAGCAAGGCCCGATGCTGTTGAGAGGCGATAGTGAGACTGTATGATGCGTATGGCAGAGGCACTAGATGATGGCAACATGAGATTGATAGGTAGCAGCAATGTGTACAACACCAGATCGATCAGCCAAGAATGTATGACATGAGATTGATATGCACACCAACAGCATGTACATCACCAGCTTGGACAAATGACAGTGCAAGAGAAACAAAAACTACAAGCATAATAGCAATGACATGGGCCACCCAGTATCACCCTCTCTCTCATGTCCAGGTTCATCCTCAGTAGCTCAATCAAAAGAAGAGGAACAACACAGGAATGGTGATGATGCATTATGGCAAGGCAATACAAAAAATTCCCCTGCAATGGCTTTGCGCACGGACTTGTTACTGCAATTGTAGCCCCTGTAGCAACAACGATATTGGCGACTAACATGTAGCAACGACACCTACTGTTCACTTCATCTAGTAGGATGCATTGGCAACTTACCTACCATATTTGAACTGCAAGTTTGGAGGCGTCTGTTGAACAAAACACACTCCCAACACCACTCTTTTTGCCTTTAATATTTTTCTTGGCATGAAAAATGCCAACTCTTGCCTTGCGTGCACCATCTAGGGGTGCATGCAATCTGAATGAAGTGATACTTCACATCCACATTCTTTGTCTTTGCATGAAACACTGGATTCTTTGCCTATTGTATAGCACTTTGTCTATCACAATGTAACACATGCATTTCAACATTGATTCCCAAGTCTCCCACTAGCCGATCAAGCCATATAGCTTGCTTGCAAGCTTCTAAAGTTGCAACATATTCAGCCTCTGTAGTAGACAAGGTAGCACAGTCTTGCAAACGAGACAAGTTGCAACATATTCAACCTCTGTAGTAGACAAGGTAGCACAATCTTGCAAATGAGATTGCTATGAAAATGCATCTCCAGTGAATTAAAAAACATAGCCTAAAGTGGACCTTCTCTTGTCCAAGTCTCCTGCATAATCTACATCTGTGTAACCCATTACACATGCTTCCTTTCTTCCAAAGCAAATGCACATGTCTTTTGTACCATTCAAATATCACATAACCACTTCCACTGCCTCCCAATGTTTCTTTCGTGGATTTGACATATATATGCTAACAACTCCCACTACAAAAGCAATATCAAGACGTGTAGCAATCAAGCATACATCAAACTCCCGACTAGAGATGAATAAGGCACTTGTTCCATTTCAGCTATTTCCTCTTTAGTCTTAGGGAAATCATTTTTATCAAGTTTCACATATGGAGGCAATGGAGTAGTCAATGTCTTCCCCCTCTCCATATTGAAACGCTTGAGTACTTTAGCAATGTACTCAAATTGAGACAAATAGGCCAATTTCTTGCATTTGTCTCGCCTAATACGCATGCTAAGGATATGGCTTGCTTCACCCATGTCTTTCATTTCATGTAACGCTCACTTCAAGGGTCAAGTTCCATGTTGTCTTTAGCAACCAACGCAGGTACACACCGCAAAGTAGTCATCTTGACAAACGGAGAAAAGATCTCATCAAAGTCAATACCTTGCTACTACGTAAAACCCTTAGCAACAAGTCATTTCTTGTACTTGGGTTTATTATCATGAGGTGTAATTTTTTGCTTATACACCCATTTGCATGGTAATGCCTTTTTACCTTTAGGCAACCAAACCAACTTCCAAGTTTGATTCTTATGCGGCGAGTCCATTTCTGATTGCATAACTTTCTCCCACTTTGCCTTGTCATCCATTGACATGGCTTCCTTAAAGCAGGAAGGCTCTCCGCAATCTGTCAACATAATGTAGTCAAATGAGGGAGTAAATCTATTAGAAGTCCTTGAAACTCTTCTAGACCTTCTAATAATTGCTTGAGCCGGTTGTCCCTCAGCAACATCTTGTACTACAAGAGGATTCTGGCCTTGTTTTCTGACATTAGGCACTTCATCCCTATTGTGAACAACTCCATCTTCTTGGAAGACAACTCTCCTGACCTCCACTATATGCACATGCTTCTTATGCATCTTTTCTTCATTGAAGTATACGTCATTGTTGTGAACTATCTTTTTGGCTTCAGGATCCCATAATAAAAAATTCATCTCGCCAGGATTGCCATAGCCAAGAAATATGCATTTCTTTGACTTAGGAGCCAACTTGCTTCGAAACTCCTTTGGAACATGGCAATATGCTTCACAGCCAACGACTCTAAGATGTCTGTAAAAGAAGGTGGCTTCCTATAACAAAGCTCTTCAGGTACCTTCTCATCTAAAGCCTTGTTAGGAGATCTATTAATAAGATGGAGCTGTTGTGTGCACTTGTGATGCTGTTAGCAAAGGAAATACATTGGGTTTTTATACTTCCTGGTGTCGCTAAGACCGTCGCTAACAACGTCGATAGGGGAATGTTGCTTTGAGCATCACTATAACCGTCGTTATATGCGTCGCTATAGTCGTCGTTATATAGAAACACCTATAGCGACGATCATAGCAACGTTTACAGGCCACCTATAGCGACGTTTATAGCGACACTGCAGAGCCTTATATAGAGACGGTCATAGCGACGCCCTTTTTGGTGGCAGGGCATTCAACCATCAACCATATTGAATGTTTCAATAATCGAGTAAACCTAAATGAATCCAAGATAAGCCCAGATTCACCTTTGAAAGAAAGTGCAAGCTTAGATTTAGACCCAAAGTAGTCACCCACAAGACAATATAACCATTAACTTCATCATCCATAGTATTGTTTGCAGAATAAAGATACAAAACTGACACAAGTAAATTGATGAAAGTAAATCAATGAAAATTGTACACATCATAGGCAAAATCACTTGATTGTTAAACTTTGCAAATGTAATAGTTACAACACCATTATCATTATTGAAAAAATCTACATGGTTTTCCAAAAGTTACAAAAAGACGTATAAACGTCATCTCATGAAAAAAGGAAAATAATGCTATCTAGCTACGGCTAGACTGACATCATTTAATCAGACGCCTCATCGCATCCAAGCGGCGTATCTGTTAGATTTTGAAAATAAAAACAATAAGACAGCTTTCTGTAAGTATAAACATATAATTTATAAAACAATACAACAAATACAAAAGAGTAAACCCTAATACTAACCATGCCGCTGTGAGAACTCAGAATGTCCATCAGGACGTTTAAGCCCTTCTTGCCTGCATACGCGTGCTCGTACGGTGTGGGGTCACGTCCTGTCATCGACCACTGTCAAAACATACAAAGAATCCATTATGTTAGATTTAAAAACCCCTAAACCCTAAACTATCAAACCTAAAGAGCAATGCAAAAACACTTACAAAATCGGCCTCAAATGATGCCCACCCGCTCCTCCGCAAGTGGTGCGATCTCCTTGCCTCTACTCGTGCTCTGGCTGCCTCCTTTTGTTGCTTCCACTTGTCAGGATTCTCGCGCGCTGCTTTCTTCAAATTCTTCCAATCTTCTTTGGCCAGCCAATCTGGTCTGTTCCACCCATGCTATATTGCTTTTTGCACTTTGGAACGCTTGTGCTTGCAGTATTTGCGTATTCAAACCTTCATCAGATCTTCATTGAAGCGATCATCCCATGTTGAGACGAGAAACTCGTCATGCAACATGATGATGACTCTGTCTTTTAAATCACTTGGTACTTCACTCCAGGTGTTTAGTATGTAGTGTCTAAACACCTGAGAGCAAAGACCGTGCATGCGCGAGATCACCTTCTTGCCTTCATCATCCAAGATGATGCCGCCGCTAAAGTTGACTGAGTAAGGCAAGCCCTCTCGCCGGTGACGCGTGAACCTGGGTATCCCGACAGGGGTCTCTAGCGGCGTGTCGATGGGGGTACAGACGTCAGGTGTCTCCACTGGAGTCTAGGCCCCGAAGCGAGGAGTGTTGACTGGAGTAACTCCTGAAGGAGTAGCTCGTGGTGTGTGGGTGCTAGGAACGGCCGTCAGCCGCACAAAACCTGATGTAGATGGCGATGCCGTGGCTAGTGTGGAGGCGGGCAAAGAAGGGGAGGGTAAAGAGCCTCATTGAACATGAGGGGGTGTCAAGGCATCGGTGGCGGCATCCCACAACAACCGCCACCGCCACCGCCACCGCCACTGTTATGGCGGTTACGCCGCTAGCGGAAGCTAAATAGCGAGAACTCAACCAACAACAGAATTTGTCAGACGAGGACGGAGCTTGACCCGCAGGCGCATGGAAACAACTAGGTGGGTGTCAAATCACCTACTCGACCTTCTAATGACAATCACTACCAAGGAAATCAAATCTAAGTTCTAAAATACGCAAGTGACTGAAATCCGTACTACGAACGAATGCTATACGAAACAGGATCTAGAATCATCGAATCGATCTCAAACTCAAGGGGACGTCTATACACTAGGTAAGAACAACACCCTAAAGACTTGAACTGCAAAATCAACCTATAACCATTCCGTGCGGTAAACGCGTATGAAGACAGGCCGAAAATTACAGGTGACCGAAACTTGACCCCGATGGTACCAATGTGTAGCTCTACTCGTTGTGGTTCTATAGATATGCTGCACGCTCTATTCCGACACACGAGCTGGAAGAAAACTCACACCGAAGCTCGTAGGAACTTACCACACATAGAAGCCGATAGCGCGCACTCTTGGTATCTGTGCGTAGCTCTCGCCGTTGCTAACACAATGGCGGTGTCGCTTCTCCAATGGCGGCCCCGTAGCTCGCGTAGCAAGGAGATAAGACTCTCTCTCTCTCTCTCTCACTCTCTCAGACACAGTCACGGCGCTCAAAACTCACCTTGATTAATTATTGAATCTCCTTTAGGTTACAAAACTTTGGCTTATATACCTCAGCTTTGGAGGTGAGAACATCTCTAATTATTTACATCAGCAGGTGAAATTACGTCGGGATTACAAGCTGGAAACTCAATTGAGTCCCGTTACTTAATGAATGGCTCAAATCAAAATTAATGTCGGAAAGACATTTATTACAATCACTGGTTACAAAATGATGGGCGTGAGCAAAAATGCGGGTGTGATCCTCTGCTGGCTCAACACTCCCCCCCTCCGCGTTCATGTCGTCCCTGACATGACTTTTGGCTTGGTCAATAGAGTCCTGTCGTCTTGAGCATCTGCAAATGTGATTCGTAGCGTAGGTTGCCGATGGTCAAGGTTGGGCCGAATATTTTGCTTTCGTGAGTGAAAAAGCCGGTGTAGAAAGCTTCTTCGAATGTTTGCATGTGGAAGCTAGGCAAAAACATAATTCTTTGGTATAAGAGATGTAACACCTTTGGTGATGGCTGCAAAGAAAGATCATACATCATATCCGTCACTGTGTCGGTCGTCGATAGTAGACTCGAGGTCGTGGCTTTATCTGGCGCGAACACTTCAATGCATGCTAAGAGAGTCCTGCAGATTTTCTTTAGCATCTGACACGAAAGGTCAGGAGAGCCAGTAAAGAGTTTGATGGTGCCCGTTAGGGTTTTCACCATGTATGCTTTACCTATTTTCTCTCCTTCCTTTGGTCCTGGCATCCTTGGGTAATTAAGCCAATTTGGCTTCTTTTCTGCAATCCTGCCATGCTCTTTCCAGCTTCTGACTCTTGGCACCGGGCAGAAGGTTGCATCCTCCCGAATCTCCTTTGGAGCCTCTACCAAGTAGATGAGGTAGGCTTGGTATTTGTTCAGCCAACCTTTCCTCCATCTAGGTTGAGAATCTACAATCTTCTTTGATTGTTCATCCTTTGTGATGTCGCCTTCGTAAAGAGCGACATACTTTTCCTCCTCTATTCTCTTTTTCGTCTTTATCACTTCAAATTTCATCAGAGGGAAAGGCAGGCTTGGTTGCATCCACTCTTCATGGAGCACTTTTGTGTCTAAACCTTGAAGTCTAATGGAGATGAGGAGTCTTCTTTC
Organism: Adiantum capillus-veneris; assembly: GCF_014529385.1. Taxonomy (NCBI): domain Eukaryota; kingdom Viridiplantae; phylum Streptophyta; class Polypodiopsida; order Polypodiales; family Pteridaceae; genus Adiantum; species Adiantum capillus-veneris. Next base: position 73,820,484 of record NC_140937.1, read on the forward strand.
CCATTCCATTTCCGCCTTGGCACTTTCCTCTGTTGACTTTTCTATTTGGTCCTGGAGCTTTTGTTCTTCTTCTTCAGAGATTCCTGAAGTTGAGGCCACTTCTTGAACTGGGGCTGGATCTTCAATTGTGGTTGCCTCTCCAGTTTCTGGTAGCTCTATGGCTGCTCTCCCTGCTTCTTCTTGTGGTGTCTCTGTTTCTCTTCTTTGTTGCTCTTGGAGGTCTTGGAGCTGTTTGCGGAGGGCCTCATTTTCTGTCCTTAGTGTTTGGTTTTCTGATGTGAGCCGCTCCTCTGCAGCCAATGATCCCTCTGCCATGTGCAATCTTTGCACTTGCTCTAACCTCAGCTCTCTTTGCAGACTTCTTACCTGCTCCTCCAGAGCTGGTACGAGGGCTCCCTCTTGTTCTGTTCCTGCTCTGCTAGCTCTAGGGGTGGTCCTGAGTCTCATGATTGTCCTTTCTTGAAGTTCGACTCTTTCCCTTAGCTCAATGAGCTCATCCTTGGCTGCCTCCAGCTCATCTTCTATTCGCTCCTTTGCTTCCTGTGAACTTGTTACCTCTCTTGAAGCTTCGGCTAGTTGGAGTATCAAGCCGTCTCTCTCGTTTTCTGCGTCGTAGAGTGATGCTTTATGACTTTCAGATTCAGTCATAGCATTCTCTAACTTCTTCTGCAACTCTGCTTCCTTTTGTTTTGCTGTCTCAAGTGCTACTTCCTTTGCCCTGGATCTTTCTTTAATCTTGCTGAGCAGTTCATGCACCATGTGCATGTCTTTTTCATCTTCATCTGTCAACTTGACAGCTCTTTGTGCCACCACCTCCAATGGCTTCGGCTCGTCCATTTTTTCTTCACTCTCCATTGTACCCTTTGTCTTTTCTTTCGTCCCTTTCCGATCATCTTGCTTCCGTAGGGATATCCCATAAACTGCCTCCAGGGCCTCTTCTTCACTGTATCCGATAGCGACCAGATCCTCATAATCATCTTTCTTTTGCTTAATTGGATCTATCTCCTTTTCCTTGGTCCCGGCCTCCGGCTTTTCCATAACTTCTGTTTCTATTTCTATTGGGGTTTCCTCCACAATAATGTCCATTTTCTTCGGGCTTGGTACAACAGTAAAAGAGGGCTGATCTTGGCTTTCCCTTTGTTTGCTTGCCCGTCTTTCTCTTGAGGATCAGTAGACTCCTCTGCTTTCTTCTTCCCCTTGTCGTCCTTTTGCAGCTCAGCTTTTAAAAGCTGTACTTCCTCTTCAGTATAAGGCTCGACAGGATTCTGCTCCAATATGGCCTCCGACTCCTCATAAGCTCTAATATATTGATCATATTGATCAACATGTGGCCTGGCTGAGCTGGTTCCGACTTTACTGGGGTCTGGCACCCACATTTCTTCGAAGTCCCCCTTTAGAGCTCTTTCCGCTCTAAACTGCTCCACCAGCCTTTCCATTCTTGCGGCTTTTTGACTTTTGGTTTGCTTGGGATCGGCCTTCTTCTTCACCTTCTTCTTGAGCGGCTCGTCCACGGCCTCCTCAGGTTCTGAAACTATTTCTAGTTTCCGGCGTGCTCTTGTGGACGCCCTCTTGGATACTTCTTGTTGTTCTTCCTCCTCATCGGCTTCTCTAAGCCACTCATTCTGGGAGGGAATCTGTGGCCCTTGATCTCTAGCTCCAATAGCTTCATAAGCTATTCTTGTTAGGATTTCTCCTCCTCCTATGTACTTTGGTTTCTGGTTGTGCATGGCGATTACTTGCTCGTGGATGTATTGAGCATAATTCACCTCTTTTGGCACGTTGCTCTTCAGTGCCCATGTGATGGTTGTCGCAATGGCATGGGGTGGTGTAGTATACTTCTGCGGTCTTTTGCTGCACACATGGAAAAACTGGTTGTATAATCGGCAAAGGGTTGCCGCTCGTTGATCTGCCATATCTCCGTAGGTTGTATTTTGTTTCTTTGATCCATAGACCTCTATGGCCTCCCTTCTTTCTCTGACAGAACTCCCTTTGTTGTGCAGCTTCAATGCATCTGCAATGAGCTGTGAAGTGATCTGTACTTCAACTGTTTCTCCATCCATGGCTGTCAACGTGGCTTTCCCATCCTTCTGAATGGATGTTGCCAACTCATACACTCTTCTTGTGTCTACACCTGATGGTCTCGAGGTGAAGAACCTGTGTAAGTCAGCCTTTTCCAGGTATTTGCTTATGTTCTCTGATCTGCTATAATCCACTAATTCTCGTGGGATCATAGGTACATCGACCGATTGCCCTTGAGGATCTCTAAAAATCCCCTGGTAGATCTTTATTCCCTCTTTTTCTAGTACTGCTTCCTCCACCCAAGTCTTGGTTGGCTTGAGGGTTTCTGTTGGAATATCAAAAGGTTCTGCCTCTGCAAGAGCATCCTTGATGGTTGGTCTTTTTCTCTTAGTTGCCGATGACTTAGCGGAATCCATGGACCCTGTAACTCCAATTTCAGAAGTTAGCGTCTTTTTAGTACTGAAAGCCGAAATGAAGCTTTTAACTATTCAAATGACTTGAAAATTGAAACATGAGCTATTCAGGGCCTAAGGATGCAATGTAGGTGACAAAATATGCAAACTGGGCCCAAAAACATGCTTGAGACATCATACGCGTATGATGTCTTTTGTGTCAGAATGACTTCATATTGGTTGTGCTTGTAGCTGATAGTGTATACATGAGTGTCATATGCTTGGATTTGAGTTTGGATCCCATTTGGTCAAGTTTTGGCCAGTTTAGTCCAGTTCAGGCTCTTGGCAAAATTTTGAATGGGAAATGGATTTTATGATCCATATTGGGTAAAACTTGGTGGATTATTTTCAAATGGCATGTAGAACACTTCTGTTTTGAGGTTGAAGCCCTTAGGTGCCAAAATCACATAGTGAGACATCATACGCGTATGATGTCTTTTAGTGCATTTTTGGGCCAAATTTCTCTATAAGCTTGGATTTGGCTTTAAATAGGCTTATTCAGTGGATTTATGAAGTTTGGATAGATTTTGGGCTAAAAATGGCTCTGGAGACATCATACGCGTATGATGTCTTTTTCATCAATTTTTCATGGGATTGGTTCTGTGGACTCTCCATGTGCTAGTGAAGGACTGTTTATACTCAAATCTTGGTTTGGACTTGAATATGTTGGATTTGGGACAAAAATAGGCTTTGTATGAAGGATTTTCTCTTAATTGGGCTAATGGGGTGATCCACTTGACCAAATGGTTCCAAACTTCATATGTAGCATGTATTAGATATATATAATGGATGTATGATGACAAATGAGCATTTTTGGCTCTGTAAGTGCAAATAGACATCATACGCGTATGATGTCTTTTGTGTCAAAATGGTGCTTTTTGGTTCCAGATAGCTTGTAGATGTGTTAATCAACAATCCTACAAAGTTTCAATGAGTTTGGAGTTATTTTGACAAAATTAGGACCAAAAATCAATTTTATGGCCTACTTTGCGTCTTTTTGGTTTTCCTTGGGTTTTCTAACTCCAATTCTCATGATACTTGGTTCATAGGATGTGATTAACATGTGGAATGAGGCTATGCACTCAAATGTTGAAATGGATGTGAAAATCATGCTGTGAGACATCATACGCGTATGATGTCTTTTCTTGAAATGTTGGTCTTTTTGTGCAAAGAATGCTTTGTGCTAGTGCCCTAAGCCCTGCTAACTAGTTTTCAACTTAAAAAGTCATCAGTTTAGCTAAAAAGCCCCCTTATAGGCATTTCAGTCTCCGAAGTCGTCTTTTTGCCTTGGAGTTGAATTTCTTCAACTTTTCTTCTTGAGAGTTGCATTTCCAGCTCATTTGATATGTTGCGAAGCCATCCAGTTGGTTGGACTTGACTTTGGCTCCCCGTTCTCCATCTTTATCCATTTGGTTGCTCGAAAGCGTCTTTTTCACCATCGGTAAGTGAATCAGCTTTCTTTTGGGTTTTGCTTGCAAACATAAGTCATCCATGTATAGTTGAAACTGCTTGTGAAGTTTCATGTCATTTGGTCGTCAATTTTAGCCGTTATGCCAAAATGACGCTTTGTGTGTCCGCAGCCGAATCGGTTGTTCCGACCTACTTTTGGTGATCCAAACCCGGAGATACTCCATGGTTGCATTGCCCTCGATGTTGTTAAGCTTCCTGAGAAGTTTTGTGTCGTTCCGACAACTTTTTTCTGTTTGCCTCTTGCAGGCTCTGTTGACCTAGGGTTTTTCCAGTCGTTCTTTCTCGAGCTTTGAGTGCTAGAAACTCATCTTCTATGTTAGGGTAACCCACCTTTAAGTTCTTGCAAAGTTTGGTTAGGCGGTTGTGCCCCTACCTATCGTTCTTCCCCATTCCCCGTCTGCTCTTGTTTCTTGGTTTTGGTGAGTTTTCGCGACAAAAGTTAACGATAAGCATCAAAAGCTTATGGCAACGAGTCTACCTCACATGTCTGGTGTCCTCTGAGCTCTCGTAGCAGTCGTAGAAGGCGGTAGAAGGTCAGATGCTCCTGTGTGCTCTTTGCTCTCTCCAAGAAGGTAATAGTGGAAATGATCTTGATAGTGAAGTGAAAAATACTTAACTTCGGGTTTCTCGGATCACTTGTTACCAAATTTGACATGTGCTCCTATCTCGTCGTGAAATGCACTTTAGGATTTGAAATTTCTCAATTTGGACTCCTTTTGACCTGTTTCTGAGAAATCTGTCCACTTTGCCAAAATTCTGTCATTTCGGGCTTTCCGCAACTTTTTCAGAATTGTACCCCATTTTTATCCTGGGTTGCCCTTGTCATTAGGACCATCACCGTCTATTCTTTTCTTTTTTCCGATCTCATTTCACCTGCTTTTTTATTTTTCTTTTATTTTTATTAAGAAAATCATAAAAAATAAAGGAAAATAGCAAATTGAAGCCAAAAAATACCAAACATACATGATAAATAGCTGGTAACCCTGTATATATGAATATACACTTCTTCGTGATTTTTGGACTTGGATTACCACATTTTTCCACTTTTTAGCTCCAAAAACACTCTTATTTAGTGATATTTACACATCTAGAGACCCAAATTCATCATTTGATCTCTTCTTGTTGCAAAACAAGGTATATAAGGGCATAAATATTATCAATATCCGCAATCAAACATAAAAATTGCAAAATCATGTAAGACACTGCCCTTGTAATATAATTTTTGTTTTTCTTTGTTTTTTCCGCTTGTAGCTGCTTTGTAGCTCCTGTATACCTCCCCCCCTCCTAGTCTGAGTCCTCCCGGACGACTATGAAGTGTCTGTGGGTGAAGCATTGTAGGTGTTTTGGTCATAAGTTTCCAATGCAATTGTAGAGCGACGATACAACATTCTTTCCAATAAAGCTGCTCTTTGTTTGATTGAAGGATTGGTGGTCGGGTTTTGGGTTGGTTTTGTCACTTCGGTAGTAGAGTCAGTAGATGGATTCTTCGTTACCTTGTTGTCTTTCTTCACAATCCAAATCTGCTTCCGCTTTGCTTGTGCTTGCCACAAACTCTTTGCGACCCAAACCTGCTTTGTTCTGTGTGTTGATTCCCTCGCCTTGAAATACCTAGGAGTTTCCGTTGATTGTATGGAAGGGAGTTCCTTCTTACAAATCTTTGGGATCCAAATTTGCTGGCCGTAGCTTTGTGCCGTCATGAACTTCTTTGGAATCCAATCTGTTTCACTGTCCTTGATTGTCGGGGATCACTCTGTTGTCTGGTATTGAAGACTCTGTTTTCCACCTTTTTGTTCTCTGGCACAGCCTTTTTTGGTTCCATACCAACTTTGACTCCTTTGTTTTCCAAGGTTGAGCTGTTATATTATTGCTTGTCTTCCTTATCCACTGTTGAGAATTCCTCGTCGAAGAGTAATCCGGTTGTATAGAAACTTTTGGTTGCCATTGCTTCTTCTTTTTCTCTGTTTGTTGTTTGCCCTTGTCCATGGATTCTTCCTTTGGAGTTGGCTCTGCTCCTTTGGTGAACTTAACTGATTGACTTTCACCTTCGTATTTGATAAGCACTGATTTAGAACTCCAGTCAATCATTGCATTGTATTGCTTCTGCCATGGTTGTCCTAGCAATAATGGATGTTGTGTAGCTTGGTCTTCAACCACGTAAAACATATGAGGATACACATATTGGTTAATCTGTATATGTAAAACTGTGCATCCGACAGTTTTGATTGAATTCTCAGAGTAACTTTTTAACTCTTGCTTGGCAGTTTGTAATTTAGTGTCATTTGTCAATTGTCTATACAAACTGAGTGAAAGTAGGTTAGCTTGAGCTCCTGAATCCAATAGTGCTCTGGCTTTGATTTGGTTGGTTCCTACTTTGCATTCAATGATGGGTTCTTCTTTGTCATTCCCCATTTCTGTTATACTAACTGCGTTTATTCGTATTGCTCCTTCATTGCGCTGTTTCTGACGCAGTAGTCTTCTTTTCTCCATTCTTTCCTTCGCCTCGGCTTGCGCTTCCTCCTCAATCTTTTTCTTTTTCTGGACACGCAGCTTTTCTTGATGTATTTTGAGAAGCATGTCTTGTGTTAGCGGCAACAGATACTTTTTCACTCTGCATCCACTAATCCAATTGGGCATTTCTTCTCCGTCTAATGTAGCAAGCTTGACGGCTCCACTTGGTGATAGATCTTTAATCACCAGAGGACCCATCCCTCGCTTTTTAAGCTTCTTAGCATGCTGTTTCAGAGTGTAAACTAGGACATAGTCCCCAACTTTAAACTCTTTAGTCCGCACATGCTTATCAAAAAATTCCTTTTGTCGCCTTTTTTGAGCGTAGATGGAAGCTACTGCTTTTAGGCGAAGCTCATCTAGCTTTTCCAGGTCATCTATTCTATCAGAGAGCTCGTGCCCTGTCCACTCTAGATCCTTAGCCACCCTTAAGGTTGAAATCAAGAATTCTATTGGTAAGATAGCATTTAGCCCAAAAACCATGTTATATGGGGTCGTTCCTATGGATGTTTTATATGCTACCCTATATGCCCATAATGTTGAATGTAACTTTTGGTCCCAGTCAGTTCTCGACTCAGATACAATCTTCGTAAGGACCGTGCATATGGTTTTGTTTGTTGCTTCAGCTTGTCCGTTTGCTTGTGGATGATACGGGGCTGATTTCCTATGGATTACCATGAATTCATCTAGAAGGATCTCTATCACTTCATTTATGAAATGTGTGCCTCGATCACTCACAATTTCTATTGGCAATCCATATCGTACAAAGACGTATTCATATAGAAATTGTGCCGTGGTCCTGGCATCTGCTTTTTGAGTTGCCTTTGCTTCGACCCACTTTGTTAGATAGTCTGTAGCCACAATGATGTATTGTGCATGAGTCTTATATGCAGGAGGTGAAATGGGTCCGACATAATCAATCCCCCATTTTGCAAAAGCTCTTGCCCCCAATCATTGGTCTAAGCGGCATATCATCTCTTTTAAGTGGTACTTTGGTCCGCTGACAGTCATCACACCGTTTAACGTATTCCTCAGCGTCCATATGTAATGTTGGCCACCATATTCCTGCGGCTAAGACAAGTTTTGCTGTCTTATCACCTGAGAAATGGCCTCCACCTACTCCTCCATGAGCTTGCTCTAGGATTATCACATACTCAGACTCTGATGCGCAAATCCTAAGCTGGTTGTCTTTACCTCTCTTATAGAGTTGATCTCCTATTAAAGCGTAATCTCTAGCTTCTGTCTCTACAGATTTCTGACGAGCTTTTGACGTTCCTTCTGGGAAAGTTCTATTTGTGAGATATTCAACAATATACTGACTCCATTCTGGAGCGATCATTATCTGATATAATGTCGAATACTCGGCTGGCGGTTTTGATGAACATACAATACATACAGTGACATATTCATGTACGCTTTCTTTCATTCCTGGCCAATAGACTCCCAATTGTAACAAATTCCTATATGTGTTCCTTCTTGAACAATGAAATGCACATTCCTGAACATGTGCTTCGCGCAGATATATACTATATTCCTCAGGATTGATGCATAGTCGTAAAACATGATCATTTCCCAATTGATACAACCTTCCTGCAATCAATTGAAGATTCTTGGATTGCTGAATAGCAATATGTTTCAGGTTGTATTCTCTTCTATCGAACTCTCCTCCATAGGTTAATAGGTTAACGACATTTTGAGACCACCTCGGTATCATTTCTATGTTGAACAAGTACGCGTCTGGCATGTCGTCATCTACTCCTATAGGGTCTTCTCCATTCGTCAATCGCGAAAGATGATCAGCTCTAAGATGTGTTTTTCCTTTCTTTACTACTACCGTGAAGTCGAATTCCAGTAAGATAATGAACCATCTCACTATTCTCCCGGTATTGCATGGTTTATTCACTAGGTAGAGCAAGGCTTGGTGATCCGTAAAAAACACAAACTTGTTGGCTAGAAGATAATGCCGAAATTTCTTCACAGCATATATCATTCCTAATCCCTCTCGCTCTGTTGTGGTGTAATTCTTCTCTGCATTGTTGAGCTGTCGACTGGCGTAACAGATAGGAAAATCCATGTTTCCTTCTTCTGGCTGAGCCAGAATACATCCTATTGCATATGCCGAAGCATCTATATGCACATGGAATATCTTCTCCCAATCTGGTGATTTCAAGACTGGAGCAGTAATGAGTGCCTCTTTCAATTTCTTGAACGATTCCTCACACTCCTCTGTCCATTCAAAGTTCACTATTAGCCTGTAAAGTGGTTGGCCTATTATAGCGTACATGTAAATGAATCGTCTATAATATCCACAATGTCCCATAAAGCTCTGTACTTGTTTCGCATTGGTTGGTCTAGGCATATCCACTATAACTTTTATCTTCTCTAAATCCGTGGATATTCCGTTTTGTGAGACAATATGTCCCAGAATTCTGCCCTGTCGGACCATAAACACACATTTCTCAGGATTGAGACAAATGCGATATGTCCTACATTTCTCAAATACTTTTCTTAGGTGTTCTAGATGCTCATCTCTCAGTAGAGAATGTACACATAAGTCATCCATGTAGATTTCTAGAAACAGCCTTAAGTATTCTTTGAAAGCATGCGTCATCAGCCTCTGGAAGGTTGCGGGAGCATTGGTTAGACCAAAAGGCATAACCCGATAAGCATAAATTCCCCACTCCGTTGCAAAAGCTGTTTTATGTTGATCTTCTGGTGCTATGGCTAGCTGGTTATATCCTGAAAAACCATCAAGAAAGGAGTATGTTGTTTTCCCTGATACACGCTCTAGAACATGATCAGTTATCGGCAGGGGATAATTGTCCCTGATTGTTGCAGCATTCACTTTCTTTAAGTTGACACACACTCGGAGTTTTCCGTTCTTCTTAGGTACTACCACAATCGGAGATACCCAATCGGTGTGTTCAATCTCGTATATGAATTCAGCTTCCATTAGCTTATCTATCTCTTCCTTGATTCGCTTAGCAAAAGTATCATTATATGTGTATGGTCTCTGTCTGCTAGGCTTTGCGTCTTGTTTCAGTGGGATTGAGTGTTGGCATATCGATGGGTCAACTCCCTTTAAGTCCTTATAAGACCATGCAAACACATCCCTGTACTCTCTGAGAAGACTCAAAAGTCTCTCTTCCTCGCCTGGAGACAAATCTGTGGCTATGTACACCGGTCTAGGTGGCTCACCTGGAGCTGCTAAATCAACTTTTTTTGCATCCTCCGGTCCGTCATAAGATTCGTTCTCCTTCCTCTCTCGAATAGGTGGGGTTAATATCACCTTCCTATCCTCTATTGTGAATTTCCTATAGTGAGAGGGAACATCCATGTTTTCCTTGATTTTGACGTTTTCGTCCTCTCCACTCTCAATTTCTGTCGTCCAAACTTCCTTCAGAGTTTTCTTGAGCTCTCTGTACTTGTTTCTACGTTCTAGCTTGGACTCCGTGTGTTCTCTGTTGCGCTTGTTCTTTTCTGATTTTTCTGTTTCAGTTTTCGTTCCATTCTTTTGAACTTGATTTCTTGAGCCTCTTTTGTCTTTTCGTAAGCTCTTTTGATCACTGCCTCTCATTCTTCCAGAAATCTTATCCTTAACACAATCTTCAGCCTTTACTAGCATTAGGAATTGATTTTTTCCTCTTATTCTAGGCATCGGATTGGTTCTAACCCCTTTTGTTTTTCTCTTTGCTCTATAGTGTTTCTGGCGTTGTTTAGTTTGGTTCGGAAAATCATAAAATCGGACATCCGTTATAGTTTCTTCGTTTCGCTTGAATTGTCCGTTGACTCGTTGTCTGCTTCATTTCCCCACTCAGGATGATCGGGAATGTCGTGAAACACCTCCTCTTCATCTTCCTTTTCCAGTGTATCGTTCTTTTCAGTTTCTTTTTCGAGCACAGTTCTCAACATGAAATACGGAACCACGTCGTACCCGTCCTTGTCGCAAAATTTCGTTGTGGGACCATCCGGAATTGCACAAACATCTAGGGTTGCTAGAATGTGTGTCCATTCTAATGGTTCAAACGTGTCCTCTGGAAAGGGTTCTCTTACATAAGTTTCGTCTTCGATAGCCCTTTCTAAAACACATTCTTCTCGTTTCAGACTTCCACATTTCGAAGCTCCACACATCCATAACTCCTTGGGTTTACCTAACCAAGCTGGAAATTCGGATCCCGCCAAAGTAGCTGAATCAAACTCCTCTACCGGTGTTCGGTTCACATCTTTGTAGCTATGGTCTTTCAGGTTCACACGTGTAGTGGTTTCCATATTTCTCAAGTATATGTGATCGTAGCCCCAATCTTGGACCATTTTCAACTGTCTCATGAATGGTCTTCCCAATATGATATCATAGTTATTCTCCTTGCCAAAATCGACAATAGCGAAAGTATGTTCGTATTCAATGCCGCAAGAAGTCACTACAACTTTCTCTAATAACCCCATAGGTTTCTCCATGTGTCCATCTGCTAATTGGAGTTTCAACCTAGTCTTCCTTATTGCTGGTTTCCCCCATTTTTTCCAGATTTCTTTTGTAGCTATGGCTACCCCAGCTCCGCTGTCTAGTATTGCCATTGTGTTCACTCCTTGGAATTCAACTGGTAAGGTTGTATTCCCCTCTTCACCTTCGCAATACTCTCCGACCTTGTTTAAGGTACAGGCTTAGCGTTCTTTTGTGGCTTGCTCAGCTCCTCTATGCTCTCTTGCAATCTCGATGTTGGATCTTTTATCCCGAATTTCTCCAAGCATTTTCCTACAGTGGTCCACATATGTGGTCTTAGCCTCAAAAGCTCAGCTAGAGTGATAGTGCATGTCACTGGTGTTGACAAGATCTCTATCAATCCTTGCGAGTCCATGACTTTTTCTGATGAGATTTTCGTGAGGGAAGTGCTCTAATCTCAGATTTTGCTTCATACTCTCCTAAGTATGAAGGTAAGTTTTCAGTGAATGAGGTTTGCTCTCCATTGTTCTAACAGAGCCCCCATCTCCCCAGTAAGATTGCAGATCCAAGTCCACTTGAGATCCTGCCTCAAATTCCACTATGGGAGGATTCCTGATGTCCTTTTCCCAATTTGTCTGATTAGCTTGGCAACTTAGCTCGTTTGCAAAGTTTGCCTCTCTCACTTGTTTCCAAAATTCATTGTAATCCTCATCTCTTTCGTAACTCCTCTGTATGACTGGATGAAAACTCTCTATCTCCTGATCGGTTGTGTTCAATACTATGCGGTCATCCTTTTGTGTATTTTCAGGCTTTTGTGCACTGGGAGTCTTTTCAGCTACCCGTGAAACGATAGTCTCTTGCTGAATTGGGTTTTCCTTTCCACAATTCATTGTTTCTTTTGGTGGTTCTAATAAGGCTTGTGCAGTCTCGATCATTCTCTGGCACATTTCAAGTCTCTGCTTTTCCAATTCCGCGTTTGGGTATGTCATCCACCTCTGTTCTTGTGTTTGGTTGTTGTTCTTTAACCTAGCTTCGTAAGCTCTCATCAGTGCGTCCAATGGTTCGTGTACCTTGTCGACTAGCACTGATCCCCCGAGCTTAAGCTCGTTGTTTCTTTGATACTCTTTTGTTTCGTTCTTTCCGGGCTCATCTCTCGTTTCCCGTTTTGACTCTCAAGTTTTTCTAATCTAGCTTTAGTTTGCTTTAGTTCCTCAGCTAGAATAGCGTCTTCACGTTCTTTTCTCAACTTCATGCGTGCTTTTCTAGCTTTCCATGTGTTTTTCTGACTCCGCGGTCCTTGACTAACCACTTCAGTCGCTAACTTTCCATTCTCAGGTTCTCTAGTGGTTTTCTTAGCTTGAGCTCTAGTAACAACTTGCGTTGGTATCAGAGTTTCATTTTCAGACCCACTGCTGGTAGGAATAGTTTCTAGCATATTCAATGTCGTCTTTTGCACTTTGTTTGGATTCTTTGAACAATCCTCAATGAAGTGAGTAACCCCACACTCAGTGCAATAAGCGTTAATTCTAATGATTTCCGTATGTGGGCAAACATTCATCAGATGGTCACCTCCACACTTGTAACAGGGTCCTAGTGCTGGTCTTGGTCCCATTTGATTCGTCCTTTGTGGATAGGATGGTCTTTGTCCTGTTAACCCTCCATGAGCTATGAACATCAAGGTTCTTGCGTCCAAATTGTATCTCTCTTCATCAGAAGCACTTGTAACTGTTGGTGTTCCAACATTCCCCATCATGCCCCATGGTTCTGGTTGTTTTGGTTCTTCTGGTGGGTAATACACTGTCGGAGACATGTGTGCACCCGATTCTTCGTAATAGGCTTGAACAGGCACTAAGGCTTGTTCTTCCTGACTCTCTAAGGTTGGTGCATATCTAATGCCCACTGGTCTTGCTCCTGGTAAAGGTGGTTGTTGTCCCAATACCGGTTGCGGTCTTTCTATCCCCATAGATCCTGGTACATTTCCCGTTGGGTATCGAGGTACTGGATGTACTTGAGGTGGTGCTAATTGAGCAGGAGGTGCATACTGGCGCTCCCTTACATACCCTTTGTTGTAATAACACTCCTCTGTTGGATGATTTGTCCATTTTTGTTCAATAGCACACCATTTCAGTGTTTTTGGCAATGGTTTTTGGTATGGTGCCATCCTTTTTAGAGCATCTTCTATCATTTGCTCTACATTTGGCATGGTTGTTGTTTGAACATTCTTTTTAGTGGTAGTCTCGCTCGCTACGGAGGAGGAGCTACTGGATGCAAAATCTGTATCCGCTGACACCTCTCCATAAACCGTACAGTTATCCACTAAGTACAATGCCTCTCTCGTTACTTGCTCGAAACTTGTACAAGCTTTCAAGTGCAAGTCCTTCTTGAGAGTGTCGTTCCTCAGTCCCTCAATAAAGAGAACAGATAGTCTGTCATCTTGTGGTCGTTCACGTACTGGACATCTCTCAATGTATTGTTTGAAGCGAAGTGAAGCTTCCTTCACTTTTTCGTGTTCTCTCTGTTTAAAAGCATATATTTGTGAGACCGTATTGTGCTTAATCCCTCGTTTTGAGAATTCCTCAGCAAACTCTCTTAGCAAATGGTCAATGTCATGGAATCCCCCTATGTTCATTGGTTGAAACCATGTCAATGCGGTACCTTCTAGAGTAAGACCAAATCCCTCGTATTGTGTATGGAAATCTGTTATCTGCTCAGCTCTTAAGACTTGCTTAAAGAGTGACACATGTGCATACGGATCTCCTGAACCACCATACTTCTTTGGCATACACTTGGCTACTTGAGATGGTCTCATACGTCTATGGTCTGCTACCAATCTCATTGCTCCTGTGTCTCGGCTAAAGCTTTCTCTAGCATCATGGACTTCATGGGTTACCCTTGTCGGTTCCCCTGCCCTGAATCTACTACTAGGAGGTAAATGCGATGGTTCCGCTTCAAACCTTGGACCTGGCGTGGTATAGGTGGGGATTGGAACTGCACTACCTCGATTCGTCTCCATTGACTCTCTGGAATGTAATGATCCCATTGGTCCGAGCTTCGAGTCCCAAGGTTGACTGAAAGAGTCAGCGACCTGAGTTCTTTGTACTCCTGTTGTCATTGAGTTTTGCACTCCAGTTGTTGGTGCTGGTCTATGTGAGCTAGAAGTAACATAATACTGATGTAGAGGTCCCCCAAAGTATGTATATCCTTCTAATTCTTTCTTGCCCATTGTTGAGTATTGCCTGCCATACTTATCGTAAGCGGCAATTTTCACTTCCGATCCCTCTGTGTAGGTAAAGACATAGAGTCTTTTTTTGTCTGTCAACTCTCCGGTGTAGGGTTCTTCACATCTATAATAGAGATCTTGCTCCCCATTATTATATTTGTACAGCCCCACATAGATGTTATCAGTGTTGATCCTTGTAGTTTCATTCTCTCTTCTTAACCTCGCATTAGGGAAGTTCATTATTGGTGCTTTCTCCTCGAGTTCTTCATCTATTTTGGCTTTGGTGCCCATCAATCCCCACTTGTCCACAATGTTAGGGTTTAGGACTACCAAGTACATGGTACCCTCGTCATCTAGATATCTATCTCCGCTATAGCTCACAGGCACTAAGTCCTTGAACTCACTAGGTCTATCTTCTATCTTTACACAATAGCGGTCCATTCCATCTTTGTAGATCTTGGCACCTTGCTCATTGTCGTACTGGTATTTTATGAACAATAGCTTCATGGTGGCGGAAGGGTTTGATGATCCTGCTGCCATATTTTCTTTGTTGTTCAGGTTCAAGTGTTCCAAGTTTTCGGTGAAAATCTCGTAAGATCTCTCCGAAGAAGTATCAGAGACACTTCCTTCAAAGATCGGCTCTAATGGTTGCACCCAACTTTGGTTTACACTTCCCTCGGTTGATATGACACTTGCTGGTTCCCCTTGTTTTGGTTGATTATTCCGGAGATTCCTGCCCGATCTCAAATTCATCAATTCCCCTAAAGGACTGTAACTTTTCCGTCTCGGCAATTTGTTTTCCCCAAGTTTTTGTGGTCAGAATTGTTCCAAACTGACTGATACTTGGTCAATTGTTTAATCTTGTCAGTTGGACAACTTCTGTTTCATCAAGTGAGAATTTTGTTGCAGTTATGCTGAAAAAGACATTATACGCGTATGATGTCTTTTTTCACAAATTTTGACTATTTTGGTTATGCTCACTCTCAGTGGCCCCTTTATGCTCTGTTCACTCACAAAATTCAGTTTGAACTCTGTTTGAGCAAGTTATGGCTAGTTCAGGCTTTTCTTGGCAATTTTCCGCTTTTGACTTGTTTTCTGGGTCAATTGTGATCCAAATGGGATGAAACTTGAAATATAACCTCTAGACAGCTATTACAATGGATCTGGGTTAGCAAAGTATCAAAATATGTCCAAAATTAGGTCAAAGACATCATACGCGTATGATGTCTTTTTCATCAATTTGGGTCCAAACTTGATATTTATGCTTCCAACAGTGCCTGTAACAATCTTGTCAGGTCAGATATCAAAAATAAGCAGTGGAAGTGCCAAAAGACATTATACGCGTATGATGTCTTTTGTCCCAGATTTTGACTGTTTTTGGTTTTAAGCCTTCTCCAATGTTTATAATTGAGTTTCAAGTGTTTTTGTCAGGTTTGAATGTAAAAACAAGATCTGAATCAAAATTTCCTATTCTTTGCGTTTCTTGGACTCCGACTTGGTCTTTTTGGGTTTCTTTGAGTGTTAATGTTCTTGTTTTAAGTTGATCTTAGGGTAAAACCCCCCTTCTAAACACTCTGACAATGTCAAATTTTCATATTTAGTCTCTGTTTAGGTCCTAAGACATCATACGCGTATGATGTCTAAAGTTGCAGATTTCCAGTTTTTCAGCACAGAACTCTTCCAATAGCTCTTTTAAGTGCTCAGCAACAATCAGTTACACAGAAAATTTTTCTGAACTTTGTTTATTGCATATTTCACTACCAAAGCGACTTTTTCAGTGATCTAACATGCAATCAAACACATCAAGCAAATAGAACACCAATTGATAGCTCTAGATCAGGATCAAATCAATCCCTACCTAAGCTACTTCTAATCATAAAATGGATTTTTTGCAATTGAAAATATAAAGAGATTTACTACCACACAAGGAGTAGCAAATGCTTTTTATGTCAACAACCACTTAAACACCATCAAAAACAATCTAATCTAAGCTAAACTAAAAATACTGTCAACACGGAAGACCCAGGAATACCCCACTTCCTAGTATCTCTCGAGACCTTCGGAGTCCACCACTCCTAGATCTTTTCTAACTAAAGTATACAAAGTAGTTTATACGACTCACCTCGTAGGATTAGTCTAAGGTCACCTACTTAGGGCTCTCGTCCCCGGCAGCGGCGCCAAATGTTATGGCGGTTACGCCGCTAGCGGAAGCTAAATAGCGAGAACTCAACCAACAACAGAATTTGTCAGACGAGGACGGAGCTTGACCCGCAGGCGCATGGAAACAACTAGGTGGGTGTCAAATCACCTACTCGACCTTCTAATGACAATCACTACCAAGGAAATCAAATCTAAGTTCTAAAATACGCAAGTGACTGAAATCCGTACTACGAACGAATGCTATACGAAACAGGATCTAGAATCATCGAATCGATCTCAAACTCAAGGGGACGTCTATACACTAGGTAAGAACAACACCCTAAAGACTTGAACTGCAAAATCAACCTATAACCATTCCGTGCGGTAAACGCGTATGAAGACAGGCCGAAAATTACAGGTGACCGAAACTTGACCCCGATGGTACCAATGTGTAGCTCTACTCGTTGTGGTTCTATAGATATGCTGCACGCTCTATTCCGACACACGAGTGGAAGAAAACTCACACCGAAGCTCGTAGGAACTTACCACACATAGAAGCCGATAGCGCGCACTCTTGGTATCTGTGCGTAGCTCTCGCCGTTGCTAACACAATGGCGGTGTCGCTTCTCCAATGGCGGCCCCGTAGCTCGCGTAGCAAGGAGATAAGACTCTCTCTCTCTCTCTCTCACTCTCTCAGACACAGTCACGGCGCTCAAAACTCACCTTGATTAATTATTGAATCTCCTTTAGGTTACAAAACTTTGGCTTATATACCTCAGCCTTGGAGGTGAGAACATCTCTAATTATTTACATCAGCAGGTGAAATTACGTCGGGATTACAAGCTGGAAACTCAATTGAGTCCCGTTACTTAATGAATGGCTCAAATCAAAATTAATATCGGAAAGACATTTATTACAATCACTGGTTACAAAATGATGGGCGTGAGCAAAAATGCGGGTGTGATCCTCTGCTGGCTCAACAGCCACCACTAGAGCGTTGGTGCTTAGATGAGTGTGAAGATCGTCTCATCGACATCGAAGCTTCGGAGCACGCTGAATGCTCCGAAACAGAGGGAGATGCTAAAGGAGTAGGAACGTGTGATGGTGCTCCAGAGCGATTATGCTCCATGTACCACTATCTCTGCTGAGGTGACAAAGAAGAAAGAAACTCATCATCATCCATACTTTCATTAAACACACGAACATTTAATCTTAATATTGAATGAATGGAGAAGAAAACATGGACAAGTAGAGAGAGAGAGAGAGAGAGAGAGAGAGGACTCATAAAGGGGGAGGGATTCCTGTGTAGAGAGTTTTCGTTGAATTTTTGTGAATTTGTAAAAGCACTACGCTCCGGGTGCAATGGAGACTCAAGCTGCATCGCGAAGGTCTGCTCATAGAAGCTGCTTACTCCACCACTAAATCTAATTGATTGGGTGAAAGAGACACTAAGAAGCAGTAGTAGTGCTTCTTAGTGTCTCTTTCACCCGATCATCTAGATCTAGTGGTGGGGCGAGCAGCATCTATATTGAGCATACCTTCGTGATTGCAGCTTCAGTCTCCATCCCACTCGGAGCGCAGTGCTCATCGTCCCTACTTGTGAGAACATACCTAGAGCATACGTACCTGGAGCGGATGCAAAGACCATTAAATACAATGACGCAATGGCGTATATAGATAGAAATGGACAAAAAGCCACGTGAATACAATATATATTATAAAATGAAGCAAAATTGTTCAAATACAATATTTATGGCTTTAAGAGGTCTCTCTCTCATCCTCGCAAAGCTCAACATAACTTCCTATATCTATATAGAGCTCTCCGTTTAAATAGATATCCTCCGTTTCATTTTGTGATCCTCTACATACACCCCATAGAGAGTAGCATCTTGATGCTCATCTGGCACCACCTCAGCGGCTTTTGGCTGAGCATCTTCTCCGATCTCCTCCATTGATGCCACTGTGATTGGCACATGATAGCCTTCATGCATCCGTGCACTACAAGGGGCTATCTCTATGACGTACCACCAATTTGATGCAGACTTTGTAGGATGAAATATCACCTGCTAGAGCCACATAACTTACATGAGAGCTTCCAAGTACATAACTTCTAAAATTGGATGTTAACTATTTACATACTTACTTGTTCACAATGCTCGGGTACTACGAAAGTGTCTCTTAGGTCAGTCCATTTCTTAGTTGAGTCCACCTCAAGAAAACCAGACTCTCCTCTACGCACAGTAGCATTGCGACCCTCCATGATTATCTTGAACCATTGCACGTTGAACAAGCCGACAAAAAATCCTCTATAATCGATCCTCAAAATCTCTTGTAGCGTGCCGAAGTAAGTGAGTTCCGCCACCACAGGTTCTGCATCAGAGGACCGTCATCGACTAAACTGTTCAAATTTTGCCATGATTCCACAATCTTGACTGAACAAGAAGATGCACCTGAATGGTTAGCATAGTAGTAGGAAAGTGTTTCTCAAACATGCACACAACCTTCGCGGCATTTAGTTTGGTGAATGGTATGGAGTGTATGTTGATCTCCTTTTGTGAGATCCATTGCACCAACTTCGCAAGTTTGTAGATTGTGTTACGGATGTCAAGAGACTCAATGGCCACCAGTAAAATAAACTGCAAAACACGTGCAGCAATGATGTTAAAGTCCACACACGAATTTGCTACACAATTCCCACTCTGATATATTCCACTATGAACATACCTGACACATTTTATGCCAGTCGTGTGACTTCAAACCGGTAAGCTTTTCTTCTTTAGTAAAACACGTTTGGAGTGAGTGCATTACGCCAGTGGAGGTCCGCACAGATCGAATGATCTCTTTTACTTTGTGTTCTTGGGCTCCATTGAAAATCCATGGCGCTTTAGGGAGTTTTATTGATCCATTGGATGTTGTCTGTGGCCAATATTTCTCCATACGATCCACATTTCTAAGGTCAACCCTGGCTCCCAAAGTATCTTTCTTGCTGGTCAGATGGTCCCATAGCAGATTACCCACATTCTTGAATATGTGCATTGGATCGAGCAAGTGATTGATCATGAGTCAGGGCCAATATGGTGACTCGTATCATAGAGAGAGTCTCTTCATCCCTGGGGACAAACCGTCATCACACATCTCCTTCTGCTCTAACCATGCTTGTGCAGACATCCTCAGTGGCTCTCTTCCCAAGAAGCCATCGCGTAACACATGATTCTTTGGAAGATACGCTTGATGAAATTCGTAGATTTTCTTCTTCAATGAGGGCACCTGACATGCATTCAGTCTAGGTCCACATGTGATACATGCTCTGTATCCACTTGTTTGAAGCCCTGCATGTATACACATGATAATAGATAAGCTTGAAAAAAAACAAGATTTACAGTGTTTGAGTTTAAGTGTAAATCACCTGAGCATTATGTTAGTCCTGGATAGTCATGCATGGTCCACATTAGAATGTCTCTGATCAAAGCATTCCGTCGATCTGTGTGTCGGCTCATATCCACCACTTCTATGCCAATCCACAATTATTGTAGCTCTTCCAATAGTGGACGAAGATACACATCCATATTCTTCACTTTATACTGCCCCGGCACAATCGCCATAGGTGCCCCTTCTTCATAGTCAACCACGGGGGAATGTTGTAGTTGACGATGACAACGGTCCATACACTGTAAGATGTTGATCTTTGACCATATGGATTTACGCCATCCATCGCCAGCCTAGGCGCAAATTTCAAGCTTCCCTGGCAAAATCCGACCATGTTTCATCTATATGTTTCCAGGTTGCACAATCTACAGGAATCCGTAGCACACCATCTGAAGATTTATTCTCCTCATGCCATGATGCTAGGGCGGCCATGTAAGATGTTGATCTTTGACCATATGGATTTACGCCATCCATAGCCAGGCCTAGGCGCAAATTTCAAGCTTCCCTGGAAAAATCTGACCATGTTTCATCTATATGTTTCCAGGCTGCACAATCTACAGGAATCCGTAGCACACCATCTGAAGATTGATTCTCCTCATGCCATGATGCTAGGGCGGCCATGGACTTACATTCAAAGAAATGCTTGATGCAAGGAAGCAGAGGAAAATGTTGGAAAAACTTTTGTGGAATTTTTGTTCCGTGGAGATCTACTCAATATCTCTTGGAATCACATTTCAGACACTTCTCTATGTCTATGTATTCCTCTCTGAAAAGACTGCACTCATTAGGACAAGCGTGGATCGATTGTAATCCATCCCCAAGTTTTGCAAGATCTTTCTTGCTTCCTCTCTGGAATCTGGCATCACATTATCAGCTGGAAGTATGTGCTCTTTGAGCAATCTACACAACGAAAAAAATACGGTACAACTGTGTAAAAATCTATCAGATCATTATACATCTAGTGTTTCTATTAAAGTAAACACATTGTTGCCGATCACCTAAAAAGTGTTCTGATGCTAGTGTCACTTTGTCTGCATGTTGGGAAGAATCAGGAGCGCCTTTAATCTAGACACATGTGCTCCATCATACAATGGCGTATTGGCTTCACTTTTCATATCATCATAGATAAGCCTTTCTGAATCCATGATCGTCTCCATCATTTCATCAATCTCAGGCTCAAACATTGCCTCCTTGGGAATGTGGTCTGCATGGTCATCCCCCAAGCTGTCAGAGGCTACATCTTGTGGCCTCACATATGCTGCTTGACCAAAGCGCCTGCGAACACGTCTATTGGGTTGCAAGATTGCTGCATGTTGGCCAGCTTCAGAGTCTATAATAGATGGATCAAACTCGCCGAATTCTTGAACGTGCTACAAAGAAATGCGTCTTGTCCATCGCACAGCATGCTTGCATTGATTACAAGGACATAAGATCCTCGTTGAGAGATAGATGTTTCGGTTGGACGGCCCCACATCCTCGTCACTACTCAAAATGAGGATAAAAACCGTATAACTTGGACAACAAATTTAATCTTCTATTGGCATTCTCCGTCTTTTATCTCTCTCCCTCTCTCTCTCTCTCTCTCTCTCTCTCTCTCTCTCTCTCTCTCTCTCTCTCTCTCTCTCTCTTTGTTCACACTGTAAACTACCTCACATTCTCTAGTCATGTCTAATCCCCACACACCTCGGTCTAGAGGTGAAGAAGATCAGAACCACCGGGTTATAATCTTGTTTTTATTGGCCAATGCCTATATTTGTGGGTACAAGAAATCTACACCCCCACATCTACATGATAGTGTATGTAGTGGACAAAACCCCTTTGCCTCTTCTCTAGCTGTAGCATTTCACAACATCTTAACATATTTTCACAGTAGATCTTTGTTCAAGGGATTACTTAACACATTACATGTTGGCCTCCAATCTAAGTATTATGCCATTGAAAGCTTTTGAGCTTAAGCTCGCATCCGTAGAGAGGAAGAGAGGGATCACCGTTTGTCTAAATCTAATTTTTTAACCGTAATCTCAAAGGTAGACTCTAATATAAAAACTCGATCCAAAATCTAATCTTCAATCTAACCTAATTGAACATGTGGTGATTCGCTCCATTCAAGGGTAAAAGACATACCAGTGGGGCTACTAGCTGCATAGATGTGAATGGGCCTCACTTCATAACACGATTTTAAATTTCAAATTTGTCGTTTGCTCTCACGCGCTCTCTCTCTAAATTTAATCTTCTATTGGCATCCTCCGTCTTTTATCTCTCTCTCTCTCTCTCTCTCTCTCTCTCTCTCTCTCTCTCTCTCTCTCTCTCTCTCTCTCTCTAAAAAAAGGTAGTTCATCGAACATAAATATAGATCTAATTTAATCTTAAACTCAAAATAAACATAAATCTAACCTAATCTAACGTAAATCTAAATCTAACGGAAATAAACCTAAATTTAATCTAACTCAAAATAAACCTAAATCTAATCTAACGTAAATCTAAATCTAACCTAATCTTAAACTCAACATAAACATAAATCTAAATTTAATCTAACCTAATCTAATTTAAATTTTGACATAATCTCTTTGTTTTCTCCCCTTACGTCTCTCTTTCCTCTTCTCCCCCCCCCTCTCTCTCTCTTTGGTTTTTTATTCTCTCTCTCTTTCTCTTTGTTCAACAGGTCTTCAGTTCAACTCCTTGTCGGCTAGATCTTTAAGGTCTCTTGGGATAGTTTCCTACGACGTTAAAACTCTCTTCTTCTCGGGTGTGTGTATGGGTGTGTGTGTGTGTGCCAATAAAAAGAGGAAAATGGTATAACCTTTCTAGCACTTGTGTGGGAGATTGGTTATGCCATTTCCCTCTTGAATAATAGGTCTTGAGTTCAACTCCTCGTTGGCTAGATCTTTAAGGTCTCTTGGGATAGTTTCCTACGACGTTAAAACTCTCTTCTTCTCGGGTGTGGGTGTGTGTGTGTGTGCCAATAAAAAGAGGGAAATGGTATAATCTTTCAATCACCCAAGTGTGGTAGATTGGTTATGCCATTTCCCTCTTGAATAGCAGGTCTTGAGTTCAACTCCTCATCGGCTAGATCTTTAAGGCCTCTTGGAATAGTTTCCTACGACGTTAAAACTCTCTTCTTCTTCTCTCTTTTCTCTCTCTCTCTCTCTCTCTCTCTCTCTCTCTCTCTCTCTCTCTCTCTCTCAAAAACACAATGTGTGTGTGTGTGTGTGTGTGTGTGTGAGAGAGAGAGAGAGAGAGAGAGAAAGAGGGGAAGGGAACATGAGAGAGAGGAGAGGGCAGAGCATACATGGCTCTCCTTCCTATCCTCGTGTATGTGTGTGTGTGTGTGTGTGTGTGTGTGTGTGTGTGTGTGTGTGTGTGTGTGTGTGTGTGTGTGTGTGTGGAGAAGAAAGAGAGAGAGAGAGAGAGAGGGAGAGTGCGGGTTACCTCTTTGTTGGCTTGAGCGTCGAAACTCAGATCTAAGATCTGAGTTTTTGGGTGTTCTCTGTTTATTTTTTACCCATGTCGGCGTCGCTATGGGTGTCTCTATGAGCGTTGCTATGTTACAAGTAAAATAGCGAAAGCTCATTGGGCCCCTCTTTAGCCCAAGCAATGGCAATCAAGCACACCATGTGGCTAAGCATAGGGAGAGTCTGGCATGTGTCCCATGTGCCCTTTGGGTAAGTGGAGGGTTAAGTCAAAGATTCCCTTAACTTTGGGACTTTCATGCATAGGAAGCTTCTCAAGAACCTTCCTCATTAAGTTTGTAGGGTCTCTTTTTGACTCAAGCACCTTACCCCCCATGCATAGGAAGCTTCTCAAGCTCTTTCCTCATTAAGTTTGTAGGGTTTTTTTTTGACTCAAGCACCTTATCCCCCATGCATGGGAAGCTTCTCAAGCACCTTCCTCATTATGTTAGGGTTCTTTTTGACTCAAGCATCTTACCCCCCATGCATGGGAAGCTTCTCAAGCACCTACCTCATTAAGTATGACAATTACCTCAAGTACCTTAGTCATCAAGCATGACAATCACCTCAAGTACCTTAGTCATCAAGCACGACAAGCACCTCAAACACCTTAGTCATCAAGCACGGCAAGCACCTCAAGATTAGGTCAGGTTCCCACCTCAAGCTCAGCCCTAGCTTTGCCTAAGGTCAAAGGACTTTTAACACTAAACATTGGAGGTCTTTAATGAAGCTAACCCTAAGGTCTTTTAAGGTCCATTAATTGCACGTTGCTCTTTGATAGACTACCTCCTTTTGGACCCCTATTGAGATGTAGCCATCTCTCCTCTTGGTCCCCTGTTGAGGTAAGTCTAGAAGCACTTATTGCACATTGCTCTTTGATAGACCATCTCCTTTTGGACCCTATTTAAATGCAACCATCTCTCCTTTTGGTCCCGAGTGAAATAGATCTAGAAGCACATGTCTCTATTATAACTCTCGTTCCCGTTTATTCTCCCACATTAAATGATCAGTTTAATATGAGAAAATCATTAGGTATACTTAGATATTATATTTTATGACATTACCTCTCTCTTGAAATCATAGTTGTCCTCGTTCCAAGATGGATGACTAATCCATTTGGTGCTTGGAAGACATAGCTGCCGCAAGCATGTCTGCTCTTTAGTCCATATCATACTTCCAAAGTAGAGTGACAAGCTCTACTTGGTGTTTGGGAGACTTCGTCACCACAAACATGATTCTAAGCATGCATACTTCTTAAATTTGTGGACAATAAAAAGAGAACTAGTCTTATAAGACAAAAACATTGTTCATTTAAAATCCATATTTATATGCCTACTCTAGTGCAGCATTGTAAGCATTGACAAGGTTCATATTATCCTTAAGCTAGGTTCTTTGCATCCATCTAGCATCTTCAAAAGAATAATTCTTAAACTTAATTAGATATCGTCAGATAATCTTACCGTTTCTTAAGACATTGTCTTCATGTCATAGGATGGACTCAGGTTGAAGTACTTCTTCTTGATCTTCGATTTTTGGAGGGTTTGCAACTATTCCTTCTTTTGGTGGTGCTCCTTTGTAAGGCTTACGTAGGCTCTCATGGAAAACATTGTGCAGCATGAGCCAATGGTTGGGCAACTTTAATTGATAAGTCATCTCATTAATTGGCTTAAGAGTTTAAAAAGAACCATAGTATCTTTTTGCTAGTTTAGCATAATACTCTTGGTGGCCCGAAGGATTCTTGCCCATAGTATGCCTTAGATGAGCCTTGAGAAATTTAAGCAAGACCCAATCATTTGAATTAAAGGCTAAGGCTCTTCTGTGCTTATTAGTAGTAGCCCTTTTTGCCTTTGCTTTGAGATGGATATAACCTCTTTAATCTTTGAAAAAGATTCTTGTGAGTTTCCGCTATATTCATCAGCAGGGGAAGATCTTCCCATGTACTTTAAGTAGTAAGGGACTTTTGGGTCTTCCCTCTTTAACCTTGAAAGGTGCTTTCCCCATAGAAGTATGTACATTGTCATTGTATGCTTACTCTATAAGAGGTAGGTACTTCTATCATTTAGAACGTTGATCTACTTCCATGACATACACTTTTAGTAGATTCAAGAATCATTACATTAGGTATTTCACTTTGGTCATCCGTTTGTGGGTGATAGGCCGAAAGAGAAATTTAATCTATTTCTTAGATTCCAAAAGAGACCCTTCCAGAAATTACTATGGTCATTCTAGGATCTTTGTCCGACACTATGAATGCTGGAAAGCCATGATGCTTGAAAATTTGAGATGTGAAGAGGGTTGCCATTTGATGTGCCTTAACATTATGGGAAATTTGGACTCACAAAGGGGCCCTTTAAGCAGTTTGACTTTACCTCTCTCTACCAGAACGGGCATATGGATAAATTTTTCCAAACAAACTCCAAAGTTGGTGGGGATTTGACAGTTAGAATGTCCTCTTCAAGCTGTATCTACTGATATATAGCATGCAATGAGATTCCTCATATTTAGAAGATTCCTCATATTTAGAAGATTCTTTTTTTGATTCCTCATATTTAGAATATTTTAAATATGAGATTCCTTATATTTAGAAGATTCTTTTTTTTATTCACTTAGATTCCGACAGAGTTGTTAGGTGAATAAAAAAAAGAATCTTCTAAAATATGAGGAATCTCATGGCGTGCTATATATCAATAGATAGAGCTTGAAGAGGACATTCTAAATGTCAAACCTCTGCCAACTTTGGAGTTTGTTTCAAAAATTTATCGATGCGCCCGTTTTGGTAGAGAGAGGTAAAGTCAAACTCCTTAAAGGACCCCTTTGTGAGTCCAAATTTCACCTAATGTAGTCTTTTTGACAGGCATAGAGTGTCTTTTTTTGTTAAGCTTGTCGACTGAAACAACCAAATTGCTTCCCTCGATCAAAGTTCAACTTTTGATATACCACGCATTTTGAAGCATACTCTTGTATGTTTACTTTTCATGGTAGACCAACATAAATACATTTCTACTCCTCGAAGAGTAGACTATGGAATCCCTCTTTGCCCCCCATAAGGAGAAGTATGGGATTCATACATGACTCTCGTATTGTTTGGGTGATTAGCACATAGCCTATTGCCATTTGAAAGATAACCATCCTTCAAGATGAATGGTTCTTTTTTCTACCCTATTGCAAAGGCTATAATTACGTACTTAAAGTCTTGGTCAGTAGCATACTCATAAAAGATAGATCATTGTGAGTTGCTATAGACACCACATTTACCCTTGGTCGTTTGTGAAAGTGCATCGACCACTTGATTGTTGTGCTTGTTAGCAATGTGAGCAATATGAAATTTAAATTGAAAAAGAAAATTCTCTGTAAAAAAATCTAAATGCATACAATTTGCATGTTAAATATTCTTTTGTATCTTTTTAAAGAGCATCAATTATCATCGCTTTTTTTATTGCTACATTTACATAAATTCTATGTAAAAAAGTGTGTGAACACAATTTGCTAGTCCCAATTTGTATACTTCCAATGTTTTAAATGTTTTTGAACTTTTTAAGTCGGTGTGTGCTTTGTTTGAATTAGTATGTGCGACACGGAGAAAAATATAAGTTAAAATTTCAATATATGTTGAAATGTGCCAAACTGTTAACATGTATTGTTTGATCTGAATTAAGTTTTTATAAACCACTTATTTGATCTGCATTTTACACATGTAATAAATTGCAATTTTAAGTAAAAATTGTTTTCAATTTCTGTCAATATTTCCTTGCACATTTCTTAAAGTCTTCAAGTGGTGGTTAAGGGTTTGCTTGAAATAGTGGTTAAGGGTTTGTTTGATCTGAATTAAGTTTTTATAAACCACTTGTTTGATCTGCATTTTACACATGTAACAGATTGCAATTTTAAGTAAAGATTGTTTTCAATTTCTGTCAATATTTCCTTGCACATTTCTTAAAGTCTTCAAGTGGTGGTTAAGGGTTTGCTTGAAATAGTGTAAGAGTGTTAGTGTCATTCGCCATGAATTTGTATTTGATATGCTGTTTTCTATTGTCCAGTGCAAATATGATGCCAGATCAAAAGAAAAGTATTATGAGTGTCATTCCTAAAGAATGTATTTTGACAATCTCATCGTGTGTAGATGATCCCATACAACAGATTAATGAAAGTAATGTCTACATCAAAGACCTCACTAGCGGTATATGGGAGAACACAGAGTGCATGTTGCGACTTGAAGGCCAATATGAGTTGTTGATTCCAGCAAGGATTTGAGAATTTGACCCCCACTACAAGGTTAGGACAATGTTGGGCAATATGAAAGTATGTTGCAGAGACTTAGAGGAAGATATCCCACCTGCCTGCGACATGTCAAAATTAGAGCTCTGGGATAAATTGTGGGAAGAACAGAAGGTAAAGATGAAGCGTGTGAAAGCGCAGGACCAAGCAGCCTTACCCAAGAGATTGAAGATGGCCCAAGATGCGCAAACAGCTTTGGGAGGTCAATTTGATGCCAGCGGCACCGGCACAATCATGCGCACGGTTTTGAATGCAAAGTGCACTCATCTTGTCGGCATCCCTCACGAAGCCTTGGTAGAAGGTATGAGGATTGCAATCAATTCGATCCTAAATATTGGAGTAGAATGTGTTGACCACGTGATAGAAATCGCTTACCACCTCTGTATTGGACATCAGATCTAAATTCCAATACTCTGGATCGAGCATGTAAGCAACACTATGGAGGGGACTATGAGCGCTCTTCCACCTTACATGAAAATACTTAGCCAAAATTTTTTGTTGTTTGCCAGAGAATGATAATCGCATCTCCTTGTCTATTACAGACTCTTTCAGCTCTTCGAGAATTTCAAGACTCTGTTGGACTAACCACCATGTCATCCACACTTTGCCCAAGTTTGGTGCCCTTTGATCAAGATTGCAGATCGCGAACATAACGGGCATCATTATATGGTATGCATCCACTACACTCCTCCAGCAAGCAGCCTTGTTTACATTGCCACGTAGACATGTAATTTTATCTTTCACTTTTTCTTTCTGCTCAAGATGCCATTCATCAAAGGCCGCGCAATTGAATGTGTCAATCGCAACGCGCTTATTATGGAGAACTGACTCCAAGGTATAAAAGTTTGTGCAGAACCGAGTTTCAGCAAGAAGTTTCAACATCACTAACATGCGCATCCTATAAAAATCGAGCACTCTTTATCGTTTCAAGATAAATTTCACAATCTGACGTGTTGTATCAATTATTTTGACGAACCATGTGGTTTCTTCGCTAGTGTACCAATGTTTCAGCACCAAGTTTAAGTTGTACGTATTACGACCATTGGCAAAAAGGTGTGGAAAGCACTTCTTTATTAATTTACTCGCGTTGTTACACTTCTTTGCATTGTCCATGACTACTTCAACGACATGTTCAACACCAATTCCTTTAATTACATTAATCAAGACCTCAAAAATGTATTTGCCACTTTTAATTGCACCAGAACTATCAATCGCCTTTATAAATGTTTCTCCCCTTGGACAAACCAGCATTACATTGATCAGCGGTATTCTCTAAATATTTGACCAGCCATCACTCACAATTGTACATCCTGAAAGCGCTATATTTCCAAGTATTATTTTGCCAACATGCTCTTTGACTTCGATGTAATATTTGTTCAAGAAAACATTTCTTATCGTGTGATAAGAAGGAGCTAAAAATCCTGAACCAAACTCACCGATTTTCTTCCAAGCAGCCTTCCAATGATTGCTATCTACCATGACCAAAGCAGTTCCAGTAAAGAATATTACTTTGGCGAGTGCAGTTTGTGCTTCTTCTAGAGACTGCACTCAAAATCTTTGATGTAATGATTTTTGATGCATTTGACTAAGTCCACCTTCATTGTGACATTTAAAAGGAACACTGTTTGGAATTTCCTCTCCTTGCACAGGTTGTTCTCCAAGGTTAGTTGGCGTCACTACAAGACTCTGGGAACTCTTGACTCGCAGCCACAGAGCTATATATCTGTTGTCTCTTGCCACCCTTTTTGGCGAGCTCTTCTCTCAAACTCTTGGCAACTGCAGGTGCTTGAGGATGTTCACATTTCTTACAACTCTTTTTAGCGCTACCCAAAAAATGATCCCTAATACGTGGTGCGCCGCCTGATTTTGTTGTGTGACAAAATTTACATTGCCACTCCATATATCGTCCGCATATGTTGTGAGCATAATCCCACTCTTTGCCAGGAGCTTTTTTATTTTTTGGCTTCTTCGTACCACTTGTGCCCACATTTTGCTCCATTGCTTTTAAATTAAAATTGAAGACAAAAGAACCAGATGTTTCAATTTTTGAAACATTTTTCTTATTTTCATTATATATTAAAATTTAAAAACCATTCAATATGAAAGTAACCATGATACACAATATGATATTTTCAATATACGCTAGTCAATCCACATATCGATCACCTATATTGTGAATAGCCATACACATTGCAATGTAGTCTATGCATGGCATAATAACTATAACAATGCTATGAATCTCTCTCCACTTTGATTTGCAAACAATAAGACACATCTAATTTCAATTGCTACAAAAAAACAAACAAAAGCAATAAAATATATGATTGGTCATTTCATGCACTAATAATCTATCGTAATACATAATGCACTCTTTGTATAAACCAATGCATGAACTAACACAAATAAATCTTCAATATAATCACTCAATTAAGGAGTACTTGTGCCCAATGAAGGATTGTAGCCCACCCATGAAACCAATTCAATATATAAAAGCTATTTTAACCCAATTATGGATTATAACTCTTATATTGTGGAGTGACAAGTGTAAATCAAATCAAATGCAAGACTTCAAGGATCTTTATATGCCCGGTACACTAGTATAGGGCATCCGACCCTTGACTATCAACTCGTCATTTACATATGCTCATGTTCTAAAACCAATTACACCCCTCATTTGGACCAATGGCTTCTTCGCAATGAGCATGACTCTCCAAGTTTTCAATTGTTTTCGTTTTGTACCTTTATGTCGGTAAATGAATTAAAACAATTTAGAAGTGTTTACCGAATTAAGAATCACGTTCAGCCCAAAAAAACGACCCGTGACTCTATAACCTTAGGTCAATTCACAAGGAGATGACTATACCCAGCACTCAGATACACTCCCCAAGGATTTTCCTAGCTAAAAGACCGCGGTTAGCACACTGTTTACTATATATAATTATTCCCGTCGGGCTATTACAAATACCCGACGGGCCCGCCGGCAAAATGGAAGAGTCCAGCGGGCCCTGCAGGGAAAAATAAAAAACCCGAAGGTCTAACCGGCTCTATAGGTTTTTGCAGGTCATAATCAAAGTCATGTTAACAATTAACGTGATCACGTGATTTTTTTGTGTAAATACTAAATTTATTGACGTAATCACCCAATCGTGATTACGTTAATGAAATCCCTGGTTGTGGTTAGCAGATCTCTCACTCAGCTCCTTGCAATACAAGAGACCCCCTCCTCCTCAACGACGACGGCAAGATCTGCCTCCTCAAATCAAGAGATTAAATATTTGAAAGAAGCCCTGGCTCAAGAAAAATATGATAGATAGATCATGACAACAGGTCATAGGGCCCTACAACGAGCCAAGGATGAAGAAATCTACTTTTTGGTGTCTATGACTCTCTCTTGCTTGCAAGCTTTTGAATTTGTTATGTTTGGCTTCCAATGTGTTTATGAGAAGCACCCGTGCTTAGTGAATCATGCAGTTTTTGATGCATGCTGGGTTGGAAAGCATGTTGGCCAACCAACTTGCATTAAATCATGGGGAAAGTTATTGATAGCCTACAGAAGGGCTTGGGAGGCCCCAAAATGGGCTGCCACAAGGGCGCACATCTGGGTCTTCCATAAGCATATGGAAGGGGCAAATATGCGCCCTTGTACGTGGTAGCCCATTTTGGAGCATCTCAAGCCCTTTAAAAGTCTTATCAATACCTTTCCACATGAATTAAGACAAAATGGCTAACCAGCATTCACTCCAACCATAGATCCTTTCATAACCAACTGCTGTACAAGCCCATATAAATTTCACTTGCAAAACCAAAACTAATTACATGTATGCTTCAAAAAACCTATGCTACATTGACTTAGTGGGGCATGAACTTCTTGATGCATCCAGGCTATTTGAAGCATTGAAGCAAGGGAAATATCCTGAATGCAAGGAAAAACATCCTGGAAAGCTTTGGAAAGACCTTGGCAGGCCCTAAGAATGGCTGCCACAAGGGCGTGCATTTGGTCCCTTCATCGGCCTGTGGAAGCACCAAATGCACCCCTTGTGGCAGCCATTTTGGGGGCATTCCAAGCCCTTTCCAAGGCTTTCCAAAAACTTTTACCATGCATTCAAGATATTTGGGTTGCATCACTACTTCACATAGCTTGGATGTATCAGGAACTGCATGCTTGACTTAGCCAAGGTGCTTAACGTAGGCAAGTTTTCCCAATTCCAAGCTTTAAGCTGTACATACAAAAGAAGGTAGACAAAACATGGACCAGTGCTACATCGCATGGTACACAATTAAAGCAATACAATGCACAAAGAGTGGAGTATACAATCAAAAGACGCTTATATTCAAATTCTTCCCAATCTTGGAAGTTCCGTAAATACAAAAATGGTTTGATGACTAATTACAAGCTAATGCTCATGGCGCAAACGGCGAGCAAGCTGCATATCCTTGGGCATAATCGTTACACGCTTTCCATGGATGGCACACAGGTTCGCATCCTCGAATATGCTAGTTAGATATTGCTCTACTACCTCTTGGACTGCCTCTATGGCCGCCGCGCCCATCCAAAACTCAATGTTGTACATTTGCAAAACCTCCCTGCAAAGCCTTGTAAAAGGGGCCCTCCGAATCAAGAGCTCGGTGCTCTTCTGATAGTGGCAAATCTCCGCAAATGCATGGCTGCGCTTTTGCACCTTCTGAGGTCGACGGGGAGGTGCATTTGTTGCATGAGTTGGGGCATCTTGCTTCCTCTTCTTGTAGACAATGCTCTTTCTCTTTTTCGGCCGCACAGGCACCTCCAGCACCTCATATCCCGAGTCCACCCACTCTTCATCTGATTCGTGCTCTTCACTATTGTGCGGATGTGATGGTGTGGGTCCACTCCCTTTGGGGAGTGTCTTACCCCCAATAGACATGTGAGCGGCATAAGTTTGTATTTTGATGCCAACCCATGGGGGATCATCATCCGTTTGCATCTCTTCGGAGCCTTCTGACCGTTGTTTGTGGTTATTTCTTTCTTTGCCTTGGTCGCTCTCATCCGTCGTATTGCCCTTAGAATCGTTGGAGTCCGATGAATAGACAACAAGGCGATGCTTCCTTCTCTCTTTTCCTGTTGTCGAGGACTGACCATGTTGATTTGAAGCTCCAGCTTCTTCTGTGTGGAGCTACCTTGAACTTGTGAAGTTCCAGCTTCTTTTTCTGTAGCTGGGATTCGTTGGCCATCCGGGCCCTCTGGATATTCAATCCTTGCCGTTTGTTTTGTTCTTGCCATGGTAGCACCTAGTATGGAAAATGACAAAATGAGCACTTTCAACCTTTAAATACGGGTTTTTGGGATTTGGGCCCTTTCACACTATGCGGCCAATTAAGTGAAAAACTCAAATAAACCAATTGAATTTAACAAGTAAACCTGGATCATGCGGACGACTGACACGACACCCAAATGTTGCCATTTCGATCCTTAGTTGCACGCCAAGCCTCATGGCCCAGGGCCGCTCGCGAGTGTTTCCACTTCTTGGATGCTGCAGTACGGGAGGCCTTGCGTAACTTCTTTGCTAACATCGATTCTCTTGCCTTCTCAATAGTGTGAGTCACTCCCAAAGGTGTGCCTAAAAAACCAGTTAAACATCTCTTGGAGGTAGTTAGAGTGTGAACCACCACCACCATGCCGAGTATTCTTGAAGTAGACTCCTTTTACTCGATAGTGGGACTTCTCCATGCCTTGTGTACTCCATATATCAAGCGAACCATTGCGGTCCATGTAGTATGCACCATGCGCATAGGGAATGTGCTAAAACAACAAAAAAGGAGATAAGCAAATAGAAAAGTTGCATTTTCAAACATTGCATATCTATTAAGTCCGTTAAAACTAACCATGTAGTGTGTAATCCTGCTTTCAGACCATCCGTCCTTAGTGGCCTTTGTGAACTCATAAAGCACCTTCTTGAACTCCTCTCGCTGCTCAACCGTGGTGCTTGAAAGATTCATCAATTGCACAACCTTTTGAAAGGATGACCATACTAGCTTGCGTTGGTTAGAAACCTCCACATTGGGATCTTTGTCCGTCATGCATGAACATAAATCTTTCCACAAGTCCCACCGCTTCTCACTTGCTAGATCGACACTTGCCTTGTGTACCTGCATTGGAGACTTTGACATCTTCTTTAAAAATTGATGTGCCTTGGCTCCATTCATGGAAACCTTCTGTGCCACCTCATATGTCTTCTCCCTACAAGTCTCTGCTACAATGTTCACCCTTGATCGGTGACATCCAATCTCATTAAGGAGCGTCTCCACCCCCTGCAAGGAGTTTTTTGATCGTTGAAGGGGCTTCATTGTGAAAGCATAATCAATGTGATTCTTTAGCATCCTATAAAATATTTGCATAAACACATGCAATGTACAAAAGTGAACATTGTTGAGGGAGAAGGGAATTATGGGGTTCCACCCAGGATCTTTGCTATCCCTATTGGGCACCTCTAGCATATCACATGAAAGAACCGAAGTTTGCCACTCCCTATTTATATGATTATCATTATCTTCGTCCTGACCTTTCACTTGAGTTGCTCAACTTGTCTTGTGCCCTTTCACACAGAATGGGCAAGGAAGTAAAGAATTTGCACCTTGTTGGCATCCAAGCATGCACTTTATGGTCTTTAGATGACCACCTAAATGCCATTCAACATCAAACTCCCCACGCCCTGGAACCATGAGCTTCTCACCGTTTATTTGAGCTTTAATGACCTCTGTGACCCATGGGATTCTACTAAAAATCTGAGATCATGAACTGTACATCTATCATCCACAAATTTGACTACAAGTCCAAGTGTAGCAAGTGTAGATACAGACAAAAGATTCTTCTTGACCCCAGGTACATAAAGTGCATCAACAAGCGTGAAAGAACTGCCATTTGCAATAGTAAGCACAATCTTTCCAACTCCCTGAACCGGATAAGAGGCATTGTTGGCACAAATGACTGAATTCCCATGAGGGACAGACTCAAGAGAGGTGAACAATTCACGATGTGAGGTAATGTGCTTTGTAGCACCACCATCGAAATGCCACACATGTGAATCTGCAGCAACTGAAAAGCATGCATCATGGACAACAGGATTGTAAGTGCACTTTGTGCTAAAAGCCCATTCTGCATCAACATCAGCATCACAGTCTCCTTTCACAGAAGACTCAACAATGGCTGCATTTGTAGTGGAACCAACATTTGTAGTGGAACCACCCTCTTTCTTCTTAGCCTCTTTGGCCTTCAACTTAGGATACGACTTGATCAAGTGATCATTAGCTTTACAATAATGGCAACGCATCTTCTTTTTGCCCTTATCACCAGAATTTCCAGACGAATTGTTGCTAGCAGAAGCATTAGGAATAGAATTTTTGCCACTCGCAGCAAAACCATAAGAAGTGGTTGCATTGTTGTTACCACCCTTTCTTTCAGAAGCAATAAAAGCCTCGTCCTGTTTTTTCTAGAAAGTGACTCTTGCAACAGTAATGTGCATAATGCATCAAACTTGACAACTTCAAGATTTCCTTGGGCCATAAGTCTCCAAGTACTAGTAAAAGTCTGGTAAGAATCTGGTAAGGCATCAATAACAGTCTGCACAAGGGAACTGTCTGAAATGACTTCACCTGTAGAAATAAGTTGCTCATTGATATCCTTGAGACTAGCAAGGAAAGTGTCCATCTCATCTTCCACATGTATAATCTTCTACTCCAGCTCTTTACGTAGCAAAGCATTTTTAGCCTCATTACGACTTGCATAAAGACTAGCCAAAATATCCCAAGCCTGTTTTGCAGATTTTGCTGAACGGATGTGAGGAACAATGGTGCGCTTCACAGACAACGCAATCAATGCATGAGCCTCCGCATCCTTTATCCCAACGAGCTTGTTCTAACATAGGCAAAACAACTCTAATAAGAGCAATCCTTGCAGCAAGACCTGCAACATCCTCAACATCACCTACATCCTCAGAACCAGGACGTACATTAATGCCCTGCACAATGTTCCAGACGCCCTTTGACACAAGAACATGTTGCATCATATAAGCCCACATAGGGTAGCTATTCCCATCCAACCTGTCCTCAACAACAAACATCTTGAACACATCTGTGTTGTTGTCAGCCATGGTAAATGCTGCACTTGATGTGAAAACTACCCAAAAATAGGAGAAACGGAGCGGGAACAACACGTGCTATATAACACAAACCATAGAAGATTGTAAAGTACCTGTTATGAAGAAAACGGCACTGACAAAAATTCTGCACAAAATGACGAAATAGCCTGTGCAGTACTGCTTGTAGTGGAAACGGAGGCCGAAATGAGCCCGAATCAAAAATCTGAGCAGACTGAACTCTACAAGCTCACCCAAAATATTAGTTGACCTGTGAACGCTCGCCAAATCTCACTGAAATCGGAGAAATTAAGTAGGTGTGTGCTGGAGCAGTTGGCGACTAAGCTCGGGAGGATGCAACGTGCTTTGATACCAATTGTTGGAATTAGGGTTGCAGAGAAACGCACACAGCTTGGAGAAGACAAAGGAAGCTCGAGGCACACAATAGAGAGTGTATTTCTTAGTGTGCAATGGAAAGATCGATAGCCCTAGAGTGATGGGCGTATATACAATGCTCGGGGGAAAAAACCTCGTAAAGAGGGAAAAAATGCCCGACGGTCCTAGTGTGTTCACACACATCACTACCACATGTATATGGTAACACCAATAAAATCACGGATTTTTGTATTCTCTACTGGCTTTGTAATTACTTGAAGATAACCTTGGATATTTATCTAGACTTTCAATATATAGCTGGATTACATTCTCCTCATCTTAATATGGTAGTTGATATTGAGTACCACCGAATTCCTAAACTCGGCGTTCCCATGATGGATAGCTATTTAAGTTAAGTTTGGGTCCTTGAAAAAATTGGCATGTGAAGTAAATACTACCCATTTGGGCCGCAAGCTAGGATGAAAACTCTACGTACAGTCTTTATACACAACCCTCGCAATGTCTGTGCATGTACAACTGGTTGGTACAGAGTATATGAGTATACATTATCGTAGGCCTTCACGCCTAATCTCACACGTACACTCACCTGCAAATGAGTACACACACACACACACACACACACACACACACACACACACACACACTTGAGAGGTCTCGTCTCTATCTGCAAAAAACCGTACTTCTCTGGCTGTTGCTACCACTTGGTATCTGGGGTGGAAGGGTATCGACTCCATCTGGGTGCATTCTCATATTGGAACAATTACATGGCCCCTGTTTTGAATCAATAGGTAGGTGTTTACCTATTGTGATTATTGGAATAAATTTTGATTTGTATGCCTCAGATAACTTAACACACACACACACACACACACACACACACACATGGTGATTTCCATAGCTTTCTAACTCTTAAATCAATAAACTAACTGGCAATGAAAGGTTGACCTAATACCTTAATTTATACTGCATATACTG
The DNA here is from genome assembly GCF_014529385.1 of Adiantum capillus-veneris. Classification (NCBI taxonomy): domain Eukaryota; kingdom Viridiplantae; phylum Streptophyta; class Polypodiopsida; order Polypodiales; family Pteridaceae; genus Adiantum; species Adiantum capillus-veneris. Next base: position 73,857,356 of record NC_140937.1, read on the forward strand.
ACAAAATTTGTTACTGACTTCTGATAAATACGGTAATTCACACACATATTTTTGTCATGTTGGTCACTATGCATACTAAGACTTGTTTGGTTTGTGAATAAGTAATATAACATAGGTATGTTGCTATACTTGTTTGTGGATCTCAAAGTCATAAAAATGTTTATATTGGGAGTGACTGATGTTTTTTACAACATCTGGGATTCTATAAGTAATTGGTGTCTGGGATTCTACATGAAAAACTACATATACGGTTTTTGTGTGGCTTATTTTGTATCCCGGGTTTCATAAACATATACACACTATGCATAAAACAAGGCATGGGTTGATAACTCAACAAGAAATACAAGAAAAATTCTTTTAGATTTTGTGGATCTCCAAATTACTGTTTTGTTGCATAACGAGGTTTGCAGTTCTAGCTGATGGTGGGATTTAAGACTTGGTCTTTTTTGGGCACATTACATAAATAGCATGCTTTGTATTTATATGATGATAAAAGTAGGATATAACTTAACCCATGACATTTTAGCATGATGAACTAGATGAGGGTATAACACAAGTTGTCAAAAAAGAGCTGATGGTTGAATCTCTTACTTACATGGGTATAATTGAGGTTGTGGAGGTGGATTGGACATAAAAGAGTAACTGTCATATGGTTGATATATGGTTTTTTTTTGAGAATTTATACTAATTACAAACAAAATGCTATCAATTTTCTACAAGTGTAGTAATATTAATTGACCCGCACTCTGGTTCACATAGAGTGACATATTCTTGGCTTAGAATGTGATACATATGACCATTCGATTTCTGTATTAGAAAAAATTATCATACTGGAAGTATCTCTCATAAATAGAGAGTACTCTAACAAAACTGGGCTATACTAGCAAACAAAGGATACCTATTACCACAGAGTGTATTCTCTCATGCTTCAAGGCACCTAAGTTCCATAAAAGGCTTTTAGAATTTGAATCTGAAGCCTTATGTAGTGGATCCTTATCAATACTTAACATTGCTTCTGTTAAATGATTGGATCTCTCTCCCCTTGCATCTTCTAAAAAAGATCCTGCTAGCCTTCTTTCTCTATTTGAGAATCTCTTACTTAATGTTCCATTCATTCATACTCAAGATAGCTCTGATTTGGATTTTTACTTTTCTTCTCTCCCCACTATTGTAAACAAGCTTTATTTTATCAATAAGATCCCTGTGTTACCTTTAGAAATAAAACAATATGAGAATGTGAATAACTCTCTACTAGACTTTGATCTCCTTGATCCACAAGAACAGGAGGCCCTATTTGCCCTCGCAGGCTCTCCAACTTCTTTTAAACATGAAAAGTTTATTTCACATAACTTTTCTGGTGTTGTCCCTCTTATTCCCCCTAGACAAGTAGAGTTGGATTCTATTCGACTCGAAAACGAACTATGGAGCTTTGAGCTTATCAACCATTGTGCTCCTTTTTCGATCAAGTCTTTGGCCTTACTCTGCAATATTCCTATAGAAGTTGTGGAGCAATGTAGACCCACAAGCTAAACACCTTTTATCTACTGATCTATCTTTTGAGCTTCAACAAATTTCCTTAGTTCTGGTAGACTCAAACAAGTGCTCTAATTCTTCTCTAGTGGCAAGAACAAAAGGGCTATCCCTTGCAAATCGGGTTAAAGATACAAAGAAATTTCTTAGAAATTACTGGAATACATATAGACCCTCTGTCAAATGTGCATGCAGAAAACTTGACCCTAATTCTAACTGTAATGCTTCTATACTAAGGGTTGACAATTTATTATGGTATGTGTTTCAAATTTTTTTGAAGTTTTCTCCCTTCACATCTGGACCTGCACAAGTATATGCATGTATAGCATGGGTGGCTACTTTACCTCTGGAAGTATGACATGCTATTCTAGTCTACTATCATTTTCATGAACATATGCTGGAGGCTGCTTGCGGGCTAGTCTTATACTCTCCAGGAAACCCTCTACTACCCAGACTTGCCAACACCCCCATAGCCAATACCATAAAAAATATCCTAAAACCATTGAAAGGAAAAGAACCCATGAAGAAGATTCTACATACACTGGGTAGTTCATCTTCCACCGCACATAAGAAACCTCGACAATTTTGAAGTGCTAAAGATATTGGGGATACATCGAAAACTTTGGAGTTATTCAACGAGGAACATGTTTGAACTATCCTTACTAAAGCTAACTCACTTAAACAAATGACTAGAAACCATAAGTCAAAAGGAAGATTCATACATATAGTTTTTTGTAATAAATATATGGATTTCATAGAACCTTCTGTTCTTTACCAAGATGTCTTAAATTTTATTGGCATACCTAGAACTTTAACGTACTTCAATATTAAATTTGGCTGGAAATACACTAGAAATTTAAACAATATTTTATAGTACTTTCTCAATCTCTTTTGACTTATCCCTTGACTGTTCATGTATGACAATAGGTTTGCTAAATTTAGAAAAAATATTGAACTCTTTGCAATACATGTTTTAAAACTGACACTAGTATTGGAAAGACATACGATGCTAAAGGACTTTTTTAGGAAAGGACTTAACCATATTCCTATGGTCCCTTTACACCCTATTAAAGTGGCAAAAGAATTGATTATTGGTTGGTCAAAAATATATAATATTTTGGGTATAGATGATTTTGCTATACACCACAATATTATTTCTAAAAAAATTGATGGAACATTTAAAAACAAATTCCCATCACATAGGGTCAATCAATTATTTTGGTTTAAGGACCCGGATCTGTTGAACGAAATTCAGTTTCTACTAGAACACCTATTTGTTTGTGGCTTGGATAAATCTTCCCAGACACCCATTTTTATTTGTAAAAAGCTAGCGCACTTAGCAGCTTACAAAAGACTCTCATCTAGTGAATTTTAGTTATCTCATAGAAATGAATGTGAAATCATTGATGATGTTCTGCAATTCTCTTTGATGAATGAAATATTACTACCCTCTAAACTTAGTCTTCCTTATCTCATGGGTAATTGCAAGATTCACAAGGAGGAATTTAGATTGATAACTAATGCCCATGATTGTATTTTTTCCCCTTTAACTAACATTATGACATCTGTTCTCAAAGCGGTAAACATTGGCGTTTGTGAATACTATGAAGGCTTACATACAAAATTAAAAACCTTCTCGAGAGTTAATACTAATGGTTACTCAATTATCCATAATCAATATGATTTTTTGATAAACATTCCAGATAAAATATTGTCATCTTATACATTTGATATAAAAGCTTTCTATGAGGCAATACCACACTATGGCAATAATGGATTGATTGACACACTTGAACATATTATTAAACTACTTCGTGGAATGGGTTATAAAGGGTTCAAAAATTCTTGTGAAAATAGTGTTCTCACAAAAAATCATAAAGAGATTACATGGTCATTTGAATTCTTCATCACTTTGAACCATTTTTTATTAGATAATTGTGTATCTAAATTAGGAGATTACATTTTTTATCAGAAACAAGGAATCCCAATGGGATATGCATGTTCCCCTTTATGGTGTAATCTCTATCTAGCACGGTTTGAATTGGAGTATATCAGAAAGTTATCAAGACTTCAGAAAAATGACATGCTACATGCATTTCTATACTCATGGAGATACATGGATGATCTTCTCTTCATTAATAATCGATTTATATTGAAATGCTTAAACCATAATAGACCTCTTTCAGATGAGGACCCCTTTTCTATTTACCCACTTGATATTATCAATATCAAGCCCACTTTTGACAGCCACTTTACTTCATACTATCAAGTTGATTTGTCCCCTTATTGGGGAATTTGAAACATTCACATAGTGGAAAAAAGATGTATTACCAAGCGACCATGTGAACTTTATTCATGCACATAGTAACATACCAAAACGGATGGCTGAAAAGGTTTGTGTATCACAAGTGCTTCCTATCATTTACAATGCATCGAGAACATCGTTAGCATTAATTGATCTATCGTCTTATTAACATGTTTGAAAAAAAACAGTTTTTGTCCAAATAGAATCACTCTACATATTGTATATTTTCTTAAAAATAATCAATTTCCCAACATTAGAATTGATATATCACTACTTATTAAGCTTTTGGTGGGGGATGGGGGATAGGTCCACTTGGTGGCCTATCTCCCACCAAGTGGACCTTTCCTTTGGGACGGGCGAGGGCCACACACACACACACACACTCATTACATTAGTTGGTCATGAGTGTTTATCAAAAGAACAAACCCTTACATAGTTATAGTACATATCCTGACAAAAATCAGACCCTAGTATTCAAACGAGCGTGCACACACACACACACTCACACTTATAGCACTGGTGGTTTTGAAATGGCTACACGAAAAAACAACTACTTTTACACACAAATATGTACAAGATGTGACCTTTTAAGCCTGTAACAAATAGTAATAAGCTGTTATTGTCCGAATATTGTATATCATAATCTTGAGAGTCTAACTCTAAATTGATTACAGATACAAGCAAGAGTTGCTTCAAGAAGTACGGGGTCCACTGGGAATCCTCTAAGCAATGTATGATCGACAATTATCAAGATCAGAGATACAATATTTGCATGAAAAAGTTTTCATATCTACAAAACTTTATCTACCTTCTAAATAGAGTGAAAGATTGCTTTCCAATAAAATCACGGATTTTTGTATTCCCTACTAGCTTTGTAATTCACTTGAAGATAACCTTGGATATTTTGCTAGACTTTTAATATATAGCTGGATTGCATTCTCCTCATCTTAATATGGTATTTGATATTGAGTACCACCGAATTCCTAAACTCGGCCTTCCCATGATGGATAGCTATTTAAGTTAAGTTTGGGTCCTTGACAAAATTGGCATGTGAAGTAAATATTAACCATTTGGGCCGCAAGCTGGGATGAGAACTCTGTGTACAGTATTTGTACATAACCCTCGTGATGTCTGTGCATGTACAACCCGTTGCTACAGAGTATATGCGCATACATTATTGCAAGCCTTCACACCTACACTCACGTGCAAACAAGTACACACACCTACACTCTTTCTCTCTCTCTCTCTCTCTCTCTCTCTCTCTCTCTCTCTCTCTCTCTCTCTCTCTCTCTCGGTCTCATCTCTATCTGCAACGAACCGTACTTCTCTAGCTGCTGCTACCACTTGGTGTTCGGGGTGGAAGGGTATCGACTCCATATACGTGCATTGTCATATTGAAACATGGCTGCTGTTTTGAATCAATAGGTAGGTGTTTACCTACTGGGATTATTGGAATGAATTTTGATTTGTATGCCTCAGATTAGTAAACACACACTCACACACACACACACACACACACACATGGTGATTTCCATAGCTTTTTGACTCTTAAATAAATAAACTAACTAGCAATAAAAGGTTGACCTATTACCTTACGTTATACTGATGGAATTTGTTACTGACTTTTGATAAATACGATAATTCACACACATATTTTCATCATGTTGGTCACTACGCATATTGAGACTTGTTTGGTTTGTGAATAATTAATATAACATAGGTATGTTGCTATATTTTTTTGTGGATCTCAAAGTCATAAAAATGTTTATATTGGGAGTGACTGATGTTTTTTACAACATCTGGGATTCTATAAGTAATTGGTGTCTGGGATTCTACATGAAGAACTACATATACGGTTTTTGTGTGGCTTGTTTTGTATCTCGGGTTTCATAAACATATACACACTATGCATAAAACAAGGCATGGGTTGATAACTCAATATGAAATACAACAAAAATTCTTTTAAATTATGTGGATTTCCAAATTACTGTTGTGTTGCATAACAAGGTTTGCAGTTCTGGCTGATGCTGGGATTTAAGACCTGGTCTTTTTTGGGCACATTACATAAATAGCATGCTTTGTATTTATATGATGATAAAAGCAGGATATAACTTAATCCAGGACATTTTAGCATGATGAACCAGATGAGGGTATAACATAAGTTGTCAAAAAAGAGCCGATGGCTAAATTTCTTACTTACATGGGTATAGTTGAGGTTGTCGAGGTGGATTGGACATAAAACACAGTAACTGTCATATGGTTGATTTATGGTTTTTTTTGAGAATTTATACTAATTACAAACAAAATGCTGTCAAATTTTTTACAAGCGTAGTAATATTAATTGACCCGTACTATGGTTCACATAGAGTGACATATTCTTGGCTTAGAATGTGATACATATGACCATTTGGTTTTTCTAATAGAATAAATATCATACTAGAAGTATCTGTCATAAATAGAGAGTACTTTGTTATTCATAACAATCAAAATCCTCATATTTTATTGAAGCTCCACAATAAACATAAGATATATTTCAATTTTTGCGTTTATAATATCTTACAATGATTGCCAATATATCATGAATAGATGTGTATTTTAGGATAAGCTAGTACCATGGATTTTATTTACAAACTTACAGCTAGGATGCATACTTGTACATACCTTGCCAAGATGGCAGCTATCAATAGGAAAATGGAATTAGAATGTGAAAAATAGGAACTGGAGTACCTTGTAACTAATCATAAAAAACCATTGTCTAGAACTAGACCATATCTTGCCCGACGCGCCAAGAAAGTTGTAATATATCCAGAATAAAACGTAATGACATTTAGTGTGCGAGGATTTTTTTTGGGATTGACAACGATAACAAGCGGCCGAGGTTGCATTGTACCGGCTTGTCTTCCCGCAATGTCAGAATGTGTTCTAATGCATCTGTGTTATTGGATGGTGGCAGGTATAAACCTCAATCATGTTCCTTAGAGGATTCGTCGCCACAACCTTGTTACCTTATTGTTGTATTTGGGTCTTTATTAATAAAGATGGTTGTCATATTTCACAATGGTTTTGTACTTTTGTTGGTATTTAATGTAATTTAGTTATACAATTTGTATATCAAAGGGGACTTTCATAATAAACACACACACACACACACACACACACACACACACACACACACACACAGACAAGCCGACAAAGGGAAGAGAGAGAGAGAGAGAGAGGTGTATCACCCTATTTTTTCACACGACTGGAAAGAAAAAATGCATAAATAATTTCATATTTTTAGTCCACTCATACACATTGGATCCTTCATTTTTCAACAACCCACCACTAGCATTTATGACTCTTTCTTGAATGTTGGAGTGCACTCACCAACAATCAAACATTTTCATTCTTTTAAAAAAAAAAAAAAAACATATGAGATTTTTTATTAACTAAAAGGGAACACATCACTATGGCCTTAGCCCTTTGGGCATGCCAAAAACAACTCTTTGGGCTGGTGCGAACTCTTTCAAAAAGATTTTTTTAAAAAGTTTATTTGAATTAAAATTTTCCCCCCAAAATGGAATTCAAAATCTAGTGGGTAAAACCATATCATGTAGCACATCTATGGAAAGAGCTCAATAGGTAGATTGCAAATCTATGATCTCCGCTCAAATTGGAGATCATATGTGGGAGTTATGGAAGGCCGAAAATAATAAAATTGTCCACCTCCTTTTTGGGGGGAAAAGTGCATCCTTTGACCACTCCTACACATCTTTTACACACCCACCATTCTTGGGTAAAAGCATGTATTGGTGGTACCACTTTTTGCACTTTTAGTGGTATCATTTTTAAAAAATGGGAACCGGTAAAATTTTTGCAAAAAATATCAAAACTTGTCAAACTTTATAGTTTAAGATTCTACATAAAGAAATCTATCCATTATTATATAGCATGCTAGTTTATTTTATGTAACACATGAAGATGGGGCTTATAAAGTTCTACCAAAGGACTATCCAAGACACCCCTTTTTGATACCTCCAATACATGCTTTGGTCCTCTTGCACACATGACATACACCTATTTGTCAAAATGTTAATCACCTCCATAAGCTCATGGAAAATAAAGAGGCCCTCCTACACCCCATCCTCTTCCTAATGGATATTGTTTCTCGTTTTTTTAGAGAGAGAGAGAGAGAGAGAGAGAGGTATGAGGAAGAGGAAGAGACATTTTAACATCATAGGAACATTCCACAAGATACTTCATATCTCTTTCAACAAGCCTTGAAGTGCTACTCTAAAGGGAGGGGAATAGCTTGAGAGAGAGGTTCCTTAAGAGAAAGAATTATGAGAGATTTAATGCACAATCATACGATCTATGTGCTAGTAAATTTGTGTCTTATTTTATACATATCACGCTTGCGAATATGACTTGCACTTGCTGATACTCATACTAATAGTAAAAACGATGACTATATTTGTATAATGGTGACCTAACTTCAAAACATGATCCATTTACTTCTAGAACTATCAACATAAAGTATTTCTAAGTTTTGAAAAAATATGTTTTTGCTAGCAATGGTGCTCACATTTATTGTTTGATTTTAGAGAAATCTCTCTCTCTCTCTCTCTCTCTCTCTCTCTCTCTCTCAACTTATTTAATAACTTTGCTCGGTTTTGTGCTTGCCCGGTGTCATGACGCTCTGCGACCAAAAGGTGAAGCTTTGAGAGAACACAAGATTTTAGGCATTATTACTGCTCAGACAGTGTACTTCAGAGAGAAATAAGTGCAACCAACATAATGTCGGCAAGTGAAGGCAGAGAGAAAGGTCTGTGGAGTTGAAGAGCACCGAGCAGCGTCATGTAGAGGGCGGCTACCAGGAGGTGAAAGCAATGCTTTAAAAGGCAAGGCCTGAGGATGTGTTTGGGGCCTAGTGTGAATGACCGCTTATGGTATGGAGCTATCAATAAAGCAAGCAAGACTTTTTATTATTAATATCGACGAATTGAGCAGCTAAATAAAGGAAAAAAGCATGCACGAAGAGGAGATAAAGAGGAGGTTGACGAGGAGAAAGAAGGAGAGCAGAAAGCAGAGAGAGATGCTTTCGGGCTTGTTATTGGTGACTTCTGGTGCTGTGATTGCCTCTTGTTTTTTTAAGACGGAGTGAGTGGAGCCATCAGAAAAGCAATCAGTGGCCATCGAGTAGATGAAGGAGCACAGGGAAGTTGACGAGCCGCCAATGAGCAGATGAAGTCAGGCGTTGTGGAGGAGAACATCGTACTCTGCTGAGGAAGTTGTGAAGTAGGGAGTCATCGTCAGAGTATAGAGATTTGTGGTGTGTGAGCCCGAAGCAGGGACGGGAGGCTGATGTGATGAGCTTTTGATGCAGAGGAAGCTAGGCTCCATGCCAGGCCAAGCAGAGTCGAGAGACAACAAGGTTTGTTAGCACAAGAAACAAGGCTACTTGGAGCTTCTAAGGGTTGACGTGAGCAAGCCAAGAAGAGACAGGCAGCAGGCCGAGTTGTGAGCGTGCACGGGCAGGAGACAAAGAGGAGGTTGAGAGGCGCCATATTGAGAAAACAACAAGCTATTGGAGCTTTATGGGTTATCAGCGCATGTATAAAGGGATTAGAGAGCTTTTGAAGGTGCTTTTTTTTTTTGCAAAGAGAAGCGGTCAAGGCAAGGCTACGGGATTTGAGGTGGCTAACAGAGAGCGCATTCAAGTTAGCAAGAAATTATAGTGGGAGAAGGAAGCACAGATAGCCGATAGCGGAGCAAGGAGGATTGTCGAGCTAAAGAGTGCTGAGAGCAGCAATACCATGAGAAGGGGATGATACTTATTGAGTTGACGACGTGCACTGTTGCAAAGTTGATGAAGAGTTAAAGTAGACGATGTTGGCGTACTGTTTGGAGGCCACCGACAAGCAAGCAGTACAAGGAGCATCATAAGGTCTTCTACAAGATACTACAAGATTCAGCAGTGTTAAAATTTCTATTAGATATCTGTCAAATTGAAAAGAGAAGAAGGGAATACCTTGGCAAAGTTATGACGTTGGAGACACAGTTTTTTAGCAGTATTCAGAGGTTTGCTTGAGTTAAAAGAAGACCAAAGCAAGTGACGGCAAAGTGAGTGCACGTGAAGGTGGTCGGGAAGAGCAAGGGAAGAGCATTGAGGCCATACAGATTTGGCATTTGCACATCCGCTCACAGTCTCGGCGGGTTCAAGAGCACTTGATGCCTATTGCGATCAAGTTATTTTTTGTATTCAGATTTTAGTTCATTAAGTAATTCAATTGAAGGTGTACAAGGTGTCGTTTGTGTCAAATTATCTTGTGTTGTATCTTTTCTCTCACCACATTCCCATAGCGAGCTACTCAGTGTTGATCTTGGCTCACTAACCGCACTTATTTTTCCCCGACACCGGATAAGTTTGCTCGATGTTTTGTAGAACTTGATTTAACGTTTTATTCCAAATGTGACGTGCAACAATCAACTGTAAACTACAAGGTGTGGTTCATACTTGTAGAATTTTATGCTTTGTCTAATGTCAAGACAAATGTCTTAAGACCTTAGCAAGGCTAAGTGTGGAGAGGGAGAGGGAGCATAGATAAACATACCTCAAATATGAGAAAGACAATGATATAATGTAATGGAAACCTTTATTAATTAAAGAACTACCATGGGTTACAATATGAGTACTTTAAGTACTCAAATAGGTACTTTAAGGTAATTTTTACTTTCTATAAAAGGTACTCTAGAGTACCTTGATGGGCACCATGACAATACATATGACACACAATATATGTACTTTTTAAAAGACTGAATGCTTCATCCCCAAATCCAATCTAGAAGCTAAGGTTCCAAGTATAAGAGTGTGTTTTCCTAGCTGACAAATCTCTATAGAAGATGATTTATAAAAAAGGTACTCTGGAGTACCTTGATGGGTACCATGATAATACATATGACACACAATATATGTACTTTTTAAGAGACTGAATGCTTCATCCCCATCCAATCTAGAAGCTAAGGTTCCAAGTATAAGAGTGTGTTTTCCTAGCTAACAAATCTCTATAGAAGATTAATGCCTCACACTATCTCTTAGCTCTATCTCTATGCTCTTTGTTGCCTCTCTCCATAACTAGTGTCCTAACACATCTTTATATGGATGTATCTCTCAAGTTTGAGCATAAGTCGTGGATCCATTTGGTAGATAGATGCACAAAGTGTGGGAAACTGTACTTTACCATAGTTAATGAAGAGATTATGAATGTATCTCCTGGTAGTTAGGTAGCCCCCAAGTTGGTATGTTGGCTCTTGTGTGAAGTTTGCAGCCACTGTTGTGGAATGCATATCTCCACCTATGAATTAGATCTTCAATAGCCCTTTGATTTTGCTCTTCTTTACATAGAAGGGGCCATTTTCTCACTTTAAAGGTCCGCAAGATGATGGCTTTATTGAGAGATATTAACTCCTCAATTCAACTAGTTAGCATGCCTAAAATTTCTCTTACCTTTTAGGAACTTTCAAGTAGTTTTCTAGGTGGTTATTGTTGAGTCCTCTAATGTGTATAGCTGATGATATATAGAGGTTCATCACCATCCAAAATGATGTCAAAGAACCATGATAAGATACCATGCCATCATACTACTATGCCAATATTCTTGAACTTTTCTTTCTACCTTATTGAAGACGACGTGCTAGACTTGAAACTATAACACCTTCCCTCAAGTCCATAAGCATCCCTAATGAGGAAACCTGAAATCTTAGAAAATTTGAAATAAAATAGGCATTTAATAAACCAAAGGCATAAACTTTCTCACAAAAAGCCTTTGCTTATTCATGAACCTTGCATGAGGGGCCTTTCCTTACTATTCAACTCCTTCCCTTGAGGGAAGGTTCATCATACCAAGTTTTGATCTATGATTGAAGGAATTTCCCTCCTTAGAGGTTAAGTGAAGATATAAGCAACATTCTCCTTGGTGTTGCAATTGTGTAAAACTATGTCTCCACTATACCGCTTCTCCATTATGAAATGCTCTTGAACTTCAATGTGCTTGGTCCTTTGATGCATCATTGGGTTCTTTGCTAAAGATTCAGCTAAGATATTATCACACATGATATATGTAGGTTGTCCACTTCCATAGAAACTTAATTCTTGAAAGCATCTCTGCAGCTAAATAGCTTCAACTTTGTATTCAACCTCTATTGAGAAAATATTGATGGTGTTTTTATTCTTGGAGCTCCATGGAATAGCTCCAAAACCTAGATAGAAAGAATTATCACTGATGCTCTTTATATCCGCCACATATACTTGAATCATTGATTCTCTTTCTATCCCTTTGTGGACTGATCATGTCCTCAGGGCATGGCACTTCCCTTTACTCATGTGCCAGCTCTCATTCACCTCATCACTCAGGGGGGATTTGTTACCATATACATGTGGTAGTGATGTGTGTGAACACACTAGGACCGCCGGGGAATTTTTTCCCTCTTTAGGAGGTTTTTTCCCCCGAGCATTGTATATATGCCCATCACTCTAGGGCTATCTATCTTTCCATTGCACACTAAGTAACACACTCTCTATTGTGTGCCTTGAGCTTCCTTTGTCTTCTCCAAGCTGTGTGCGTTTCTCTGCAACCCTAATTCCAACAATTGGAAAGCAATCTTCCACTCTATTTACAAGGTAGATAAATTTTTGCAGATATGAAAACTTTTTCATGAAAATATTGTATCTCTGATCGTGATAATTGTCCGATCATACACTGCTTAGAGGATTCCCAGTGGACCTGTACTTCCCTAAGCAACTTTTGCTTGTATCTGCAATCATTTTAGAGTTAGACTCTCTTATGATATACGATATTCGGACATAATAGCTTATTAATCTTTGTTACTGGCTTAAAAGGTCACATCATGTACATATTTGTGTGTAAAAGCAGTTGTTTTTTCCTGTACACTACAAGAGGTACTTAATAGTAGCGACGCTCGTAATGCGACGCTTAAACATGAAAAACCACGGCGTCGCTATGTTACTTGTAACATAGCGACGCTCCAAGTAACATAGCGACGCTCATAGTGACATCGCCAAGGCTTAAAAAAATAATCGAGAGCGTCCGAAAACTCAGATCTCATATCTGAGTTTTCGGCGCGCGCTCAAGCAAGCAAGGTAACGCTCTCCCTCTCTCTCTCTCTCTCTCTCTCTTTCTTCTCCACACACACACACACACACAAACACACACACACACACGAGGAGAGGAAGGAGGGCCAGGTATGCTCCTTCCCTCTCCTCACTCTCATGTTTCCTTCCCCTCTTTCTCTCTCCCTCTCTCTCTCTCTCTCTCTCTCTCTCACACACACACACACACACACACACACACACACATTGTGTTTTTGAGAGAGAGAGCACAAGCATAGACAAAAAACGCACACACACATGCATAAACAAAGAATACACACACACATTGAGAGAGGAAAAGAGAGAGAGAGCATATATAAACCAAAAACGCGCACACACACATCAATAAACAAAGAATGCACACACACATTGAGAGAGGAAAAGAGAGAGAGAGCATATATAAACCAAAAACGCACACACACACATGCATAAACAAAGAATGCACACACACATTGAGAGAGGAAGAGAGAGAGAGAGAGAGAGAGAGAGAGAGAGAGAGAGAGAGAGAGAAGAAGAAGAAGAAGAGAGTCTTAACATTGTGGGAAACTATCCCAAGAGACCTTAAAGATCTAGTCGACAGGAGTTGAACTCAAGACCTGTTATTCATGAGGGAAATGGCATAACCAATCTATCACACTCGGTGATAGAAAAGTTATACCATTTTTCTCCTTTTTTTATTGGCATGCACACACACCCACACACACACCCGAGAAGAAGAGAGTTTAATTTAATGTCGTAGGAAACTAATTAAAGAGACCTAAAAATCTAGCCGACGAGGAGTTGAACTTAAGACCTGTTATTCAAGAGGAAAATGGCATAACCAATCTACCACACTTGGGTGATAGAAAGGTTATACCATTTTTCTCTTTTTATTGGCGCGCGCACGCACACACACACACACACACACAAGAAGAAGAGAGTTTTAACGTCGTAGGAAACTATCACAAAAGACGTTAAAGATTAGGTTAGATGTAGACTTACGTTAAATTAGATTTAGGTTTATTTAAGTTGAATTAGATTAGATTTAGGTTTATTTTTAGTTAGATTTACGTTTGATTAGATTTAGGTTTATTTATGTTAGATTTAGATTTACGTTATATTAAGTTAGATTTAGGTTCATTAATTTAGGTTTATTTACGTTATTTACCTGTTATTGAAGAGGGAATTGGCATAACCAATCTACCACACTTGGGTGATAGAAAGGTTATACCATTTTCTTCTTTTTATCGTTTAAGATAAAGTTAGAAAAAATGGCGAGAAAATTTCTTGCGCCCACAGCCTCGATAGTCCATGCGGACCAGCAATTCCACCTGCATGTTCGACGGCCGCTACCATACAATAAACCATCATGTTCAGCTAATGGAAGAGCAAATTGAGGCTACACAGAAATTAGTGATGCAAGATGACGATTCCAAGGGTCACACACACACACACCACATCCCGTCAAATCTAGAGTAAGAATTTATAAGTGCCTTGAGCAGACATCAGCTACATTGCAAGAATGGCGTACCTGCATGCTACAAACAAAGATCTACTATGAAAAGATGTTAAGATGCTGTGAAATGCTACAGCTAGAGAAGAGGCAAAGGGGTTTTGTCCACTACGTCATGCAGTATCATATAGACGTGGGTGTGTAGATTTCTTGTACCCACAAATATAGGCATTGACCAATAAAGAAGAGATTATAACTCGGTGGTTCTGATCTCTGTGCACCTTTAGACTAAGGTGTGCGGGGATTGAACATGACTAGAGAATGTGAGGTAGTTTACAGTGTGAACAAAGAGAGAGAGAGAGAGAGAGAGAGAGAGAGAGAGAGAGTGATAAAAGACGAAGAATGCCAATAGAAGATTAAATTTGTTGTCCAGGTTATAAGTTTTTTACCCTCATTATGAGTAGAGACGAGGATGTGGGGCCGTCCAATCGAAACACTTATCTCTCAACGAGGATCTTATGTCCTTGTAATCATTGCAAGCATGTTGTGCGGACAAGACACGTTTCTTTGCAGCACATTCGCGAATTTGGCGAGTTTGATCCATCTAATATATATAGATCGAGTTGTTGCCAATATAACTCGTCAGACTCTGTACGCTGGCCAACAGGCAGCAATCTTGCAACCCAATAGACGTGTTCGCAGGCGCTTTGGTCAAGCATCATATACGAGGCCACAAGATGTAGCCTCTGACAGCTCGGGGGATGATCATGCAGACCACATTCCCAACGAGGCAATGTTTGAGCCCGAGATTGATGAAATGATCGAGACGATCATGGATTCAGAAAGGCTTGTCTATGATGATATGAAAAGTGAAGCCGATACGCCATTGTATAATGGACACGTGTGTTTAGATTGAAAGCGCTACTGGTTCTTCTCAACATGCAGGCAAAGTTTAGATGGAGTGACACTAACGTCACAACGCTTTTCAGGTGATCTATTACAATTAGTTTACTTTAATAAAACTCTAAATGTATAATGATCTAATAGATTTTTACACAATTGTACCGTATTTTTATGTTGTGTAGATTACTCAAAGAGCACATACTACCAGCTGATAATGTGATGCCAGATTCGCGAGAGGAAGCAAGAAAGGTTTTGCAAAACTTGGGGATGGATTACAATTCGATCCACGCTTGACCTGATGACTGCATTCTTTTCAAAGGGGAATACATAGACATGGAGAAGTGTCCGAAATGTGATTCCGAAAGATATCGAGTAGATCTCCACGAAACAAAAATTCCATGAAAGGTTTTGTGACATTTTCCTCTGCTTCCTCGCATCAAGCATTTCTTTGAATGTAAGTCCATGGCCGCCCTAGCATCATGGCATGAGGAGAATAAATCTTCGGATGGTGTGCTACGGATTCCTACAGATTGTGCAGCCTGGAAACATATAGATGGAACATGGTCCGATTTTGCCAGGGAAGCTCGAAATTTGCGCTTAGGCCTGGCTATGGATGGCGTAAATCCATTTGGTCAAAAATCAACATATTACAGTGTATGGCCCGTTGTCATCGTCAACTACAACATTCCCCCGTTACTGACTACGAAGAAGGGGCACCTATGGCTAAGCTTGATTGTGCCAAGGCGATATAAAGTGAAGAATATGGATGTGTATCTTCGTCCACTATTGAAAGAGCTACAACAATTGTGGATTGGCATAGAAGTGGTGGATATGAGCCGACACAGAGGTCGACGGAATGCTTTGATCAGAGGCATTCTAATGTGGACCATGCATGACTATCCCAGACCTACAGAATGCTCAGGTGATCTATTTACACTCCTCACTCAGACACTGTAAATCTTGCTTTTTCTCAAGCTGATCTATTATCATGTGTATACATGCAGGGCTTCAAACAAGCGGATACAGAGCATGTGTCACATGTGGACCTAGACTGAATGCACGTAGGGCGCCCTCATTGAAGAAGCAAATCTACGAAGGTCATCAAGCATATCTTCCAAAGAATCATGTGTTACGCGACGGCTTTTTGGGAAGAGAGCCACCGAGGATGTCTGCACAAGCATGGTTAGAGCAGAACGAGATGTGTGATGACGGATTGCCCCCAGGGATGAAGAGACTATCTCTATGGTACGAGTTACCATACTGCCTCCGACTTATGATCAATCACTTGCTCGATCCAATGCACATATTTATGTATGTGGGTAATCTACTATGGGACCATCTGACCGGCAAGAAAGATACTTTGGGAGCCAGAGTTGACCTTAGAAATGTGGATCGTATGGAGCAATATTGGCCGCAAACAGTGTCCAATGGATCGATAAAACTCCCTAAAGCACCATGGATTTTCACAGGAGCCCAAGAACGCAAAGTAAAAGAGACCATCCGATCTTTGCGGACCCCCACTGGCGTAATGCGCTCGCTCTGAACGTGTTTTACTAAAGAAGGAAAGCTTACCGGTTTGAAGTCACACGACTGGCATAAAATGTGTCAGGTATGTTCATTTGGAGTATATCATAGTGGGAATTGTGTAACAAATTTACGTGTGGACTTTAATATCATTGCTGCACGTGTTTTGCAGTTTATTTTACCGGTTGCCAGTGAGGGATGTTTGTCTCTTGACGTCCGTAGCACAATCTACAAACTTGCGAAGTTGGTGCAATGGATCTCACAAAAGGAGATCAACGTACACTCCATACCATTCGCCAAACTAAACACTGTGGAGGTTGTGTGCATGTTTGAGAAACATTTTCCTACTACCATGCTAACCATTCAGGTGCATCTTCTTGTTCACATAGTTGATGAGGTGGAAATAGCTGGCACAGTACTTTCCAGATGGATGTTCTTTTTAGAACGTTTCAAAAAAACGCTCAAGGGATATGTGAGTCAGAAGGCACATCCGGAGGGTAGCATGGCAGAAGGTTGGCTGGTATCAGAGTCCCTAGTGTACATTGGAGAGTGGCTAGAAGGATTTGATAAAGCCCGGGACACGCTATGGCGAACCATAGATGATGAGCGCATATCTGGAATTGTCATGTGTAATATCGGTGTTGAGAAGAAGATGACGGAAGATCTAGAGGCTAAAATCAACCGATTTTGCATGCTTCACAATCCAGTCATGTAGAAGTGGATTTCACAATATGAGGATGCAAAGCAAGAGCGACAAAGGGCACGAATCAAGTGGAGACGGAGAAGACGACCACTGATGCACTATCCGACGGGTCTGGAGAGCCTACCAACATTCATGAGCTTAAGATGGTTGCACAACTAATTGAAAAGCGCACAACAGTGCGATGAAGACGTGACTGAGGAAGAGTAGTACTCTAGGGGTTGCGCGACCAAGGTAAGTTTGCAATGTACGACTAGTAACTTTCTAGATGTTTGAACGGCCACTCATAATCTTTGTTGGTTGTAGTATAAGTCATACACAGCAACATGGTGTAAAGGTCGACATTTTATGGTGGAACGGATCGACAAAAAGCGTTTTACTCAAGATTGTGGAATCATGGCAAAATTTGAACAGTCTAGTCGACGACGGTCCTCTGATGCAGATCCTGTGGTGGCGGAACACACTTACTTCGGCACGCTACAAGAGATTTTGAGGATCGATTATAGAGGATTTTTTGTCGACTTGTTCGACGTGCAATGGTTCAAGATAATCATGGAGGGTCACAAGGCTACTGTGCGTAGAGGAGTGTCTGGTTTCCTTGAGGTGGATTCAACTAAGAAATGGACTGACTTAAGAGACACTTTCGTACTACCCGAGCATTGTGAACAAGTATGTAAATAGTTAACATCCCATTTTAAAATTTATGTGCTTGGAAGCTCTCATGTAACTTATGTGGCTCTAGCATGTGATATTTCATCCTACAAAGTGTGCATCAAACTAGTGGTACGTCAGAGGTAGCCCCTCGTAGTGCACGAATGTATGAAGGCTACCATGTGCCAATCACAGCAGTATCAATGGAGAAGATCGGAGAAGATGCTCAGTCAAAAGCAGTGGAGGTGGTGCCAGACGAACATCAAGCTGCTACTCTCTATGGGGTGCATGCAGAGGATCTACAAAATGAAACAGAGGACATCTGTTTAAACGGAGAGCTCTATATAGATATAGGAAGTTATGCTGAGCTATGCGAGGATAAGAGAGAGATCTCTTAAAGCCATAAATATTGTATTTGAATAATTTTGCTCCATTTTGTAAATTCAAAGTTATGCACTTGTCTCTTCCATCACTCAAGTTTAATAGAAGAAGAACGCTTTATGTTACTGCCAGCCTTTGAACATTCCAAAGCTACAAGCACCTTCAATTTCTTGTACAATTCTCCGTTTTGTAAAAACTCTGGCTCTCTAAGTATTTGCGTTATTGCGTCATTACGTCATTGTATTTATATGCGTCATTGCGTCATTGTATTTAATGGTCTTTGCGTCCACTCCATGTACGTATGTTGTAGGTATGTTCTCATAAGCAGAGACGACGAGCACCACCTCCTCTCTCTCTCTCTCTCTCTCTCTCTCTCTCTCTCTCTCTATCTATCTATGTATCTATCTACTTGTCCATGTTTTCTACTCCATTCATTCAATATTAAGTTTAAATGTTCGTGTGTTTAATGCAAGTATGGATGATGAGGAGTTTCTTTCTTCTTTGTCACCCCAGCAGACACTGGTACGTGGAGCATCATCGCTCTGGCGCACCATCGCGCGTTCCTACTCCATCCCTATCTCCCTCTGTTTCGGAGTCCTCAGCGCGCTTCGAAGCTTCGGTGTCAACGAGACGATCTTCACACTCGTCTAAGCACCGGTGCTCTAGGGGTGGCGGTGGCGGTGGCGGTTGTTGTGGGGGTGCCGCCACAGATGCTTCGACACCGCCTCGTGTTCGACGAGGCTCTTTACCCTCCCCTTCTTTGCCCGTCCCAACACCAGCCACGGCATCACCATCGACACCAGGTTTTGCACGGCTGACTGTCGTTCCCCGCAGCTACACACCACTAGCTACTCCTCCATGAGTCACTCTAGTGGACACTCATCGCTTCGGGGCTCAGACTCCAGTGGAGACACCTGGCATCCGTACCCCCGTTGACACGCCGCTAGAGACCCCTGTCGAGACACCCAGGTTCACGCGTCAGCGGTGAGAGGGCTTGCCTTACTCCGTCGACTTCAGCGGCAGCATCATCTTGGATGATGAAGGCAAGAAGGTGATTTCGCGCATGCTAAGTCTTTGCTCTCAGGTGTTTAGACACTACATACTAAACACTTGGAGTAAAGTACCAAATGAATTAAAAGACAGAGTCATCAACATGCTTCATGACAAGTTTCTCGTTCCAACACGAGATGACCGCTTCAATGAAGATGTGATGAAGGTTCGAATGCGCGAATACTGCAAGCATAAGCGTTTCGAAGTGCAAAAAGCAATCAAGCATGGGTGGAGCAGACCAGATTGGCTGGCCAAAGAAGATTAGAAGCATGCGAAGAAAGAAGCGCGCGAGAATCTCGACAAGTGGAAGCAACAAAAGGAGACAACCAGAGCGCGAGTAGAGGCAGGGAGCTCGCACCACTTGGGGAGCGGCAGGTGGACATCATTTGAGGCCGATTTTGTAAGTGTTTTCGCATCTATGTTTGATAGTTTAGGGTTTATGAGATTTGAAATTCTAACATAATGGATTCTTTGTATGTTTTGACAGTGGTCATTTACAGGACGTAATCCCACACTGTACGAGCGTGAGTACGCAAGCAGGAAGGGCATAAATGTCCTTATAGACATCCTGAGTTCTCGCGGCGGCATGGTTAGTATTAAGGTTTATTCTTTTCTATTTTTGTATTGTTTTATAAACGTCGCTATATGTTTATACTTACAAGCTATCTTATTGTTTTTTTTTTCAAAATCCGACAGATATGCCGCTTCGACGCGATCAGACGTTTGATTAGACGACGTCAGTTTAGCCATAGATAGATAGCATTTGTTTCTTTTTGTCATAGATTATGTATCATGAGACGACTTTTATACGTCTTTTTGAAAACCATGTATATTTTTTAAATAATGACAA
The DNA here is from genome assembly GCF_014529385.1 of Adiantum capillus-veneris. NCBI lineage: Eukaryota > Viridiplantae > Streptophyta > Polypodiopsida > Polypodiales > Pteridaceae > Adiantum > Adiantum capillus-veneris. The sequence continues at coordinate 73,877,833 of NC_140937.1, forward strand.
TGGTTTGTAACTATTACATTTGCAAAGATTAACAATCAAGTGATTTTGCCTATGTGTACAATTGTCATTGATTTACTTTCATCAATTCACCCTTGTCATTTTTGTATCTTTATTTTGCAAACAATATGTACTATGGATGATGGAGTTAATGATTATATTGTCTTGTGGGTGACTATTTTGGGTCTATATTTACCTTTGCACTTTTTTTCAAAGGTAAATAGACAAATGAAACATTCAATATGGTTGATGGGTAAATGCCCTGCCACCAAAAAAAAATCATTTCGGGCATCGCTATGACCGTCGCTATATTAGGCTCTATAGCGTCGCTATTGATGGCCCTGGAGCGTCGCTATAGGCGTCGCTATATAGCGACGTTTATAGCGACGCTTATAGCGACGTCCTCATATCAACGCTCGTAGCGATACTCTTAGCGACGCCGGAGGTTATAAAAACCCAGTGTATTTCCGTCGCTAAAAGCGTCACAAGAGCACACAACCTCTTGTAGTGTGTAACCATTTAAAACCACCAGTGCTGTGTGTGTGTGTGTGTGTGTGCATGTGTGCTCATTTGAATACTAGGGTTTGATTTTTGTCAGGATTGGTACTACAACTATGTAAGGGTTTGTTCTTCTGATTAACACTCAGGACCAACAAATGTAATGTGTGTGTGTGTGTGTGTGTGTGTGTGTGTGTAGAGAAATTAGAGGTCGTGCGGGTATGAGATGGCAATGATAACAGGATGCAAAGTAGGGAATGGCAAAGCGATGACTGATGATAGGTTATTACTGATGTTGGATATGGCCAAAGTTGATGAACAAGATTATGGCATTCGACCTCTCTTTGCTTTTGCAAACAACGAACCAAGGTAACTTGCATTCACTGTGTGGGTGTTATGATGCGGCAGCATGCAAGTACAATGCAAGCATGAGGCTTTTTTCCTTTGTAGACTTCGGCTAGATGGAAGTAGACTCAGCAGAGGACGTCATGCCGGAGACCAGGGTTGCAAAGAGAGAGTGTGGGGAAGGGAGTCTTCTAGATATTGAATTTTTATAATATTGGGAAGGTAGGATAAAGTTGCCAGTTTAGAGGCATTGGATATCGCCAAAGTTGATGAACAAGATTATCGCATTCGACCTCTCTTTGCTTTTGCAAACAAGGAAACCAAGGTAACTTGCATTCACTATATGGGTGTTATGATGCGGCAGCATGCAAGTACAACGCCGGCATGAGGCTTTTCTCCTTTGTAGACTTTGGCTAGACGGAAGTAGACTCAGCAGAGGACATCATGCAGGAGACCAGAGTTGCAAAGAGAGAGTGTGGGGAAGGGAGTCTTCTAGATTTTGCAAATCTAATCATTTTTCAAATTTACACATTGCACGAGATTCCTCATGAAAAGACGAATCAAATGATATCAAAATCAATATTTTTTAGATTTTGTTTGAATGCTCCATTTGAAAAAGTTCGCCTTTTGAGGCTTTTTGAAGCATTAAGAGACACACAAGGCCCAGTAATGGTACACTTTTCAGCAAATCACAACATGACACATAGCAAGATTCTATGAATATTCCGAATTTTTTATCTCTAAATTGCGGGTGGATATGTGTCTAACCTGGGAGTCAAAAACTTTTGTCTCTAAACTGACTCCTTTACCCTATGTGGGGTACGATCAGGGGGCATGCAAGAAAATAACCATTAAACTAGCTCTCGGGAAATCCACTCTGGCAGTGTCACAAGGAGCTTTGGACAGCTTACCATATGGTGAAAAATATATAATTGCTAGATATCTTACTAGTTTCAATACACACATCTAGCAAAAGTGCAAACTAGTAATTGTGAGAATACTCCTAGATGCATCAAGTAGCAATTTTCTTATCATATAGTAAGTTGAGTAGCTATATGGTAAGATAGTTGCTAGATGAATCAAGAGAGTTCAAGCTCACTTGCTAGTTTGAGATGTGTTTGGAAGCTAGTAATACATCTAGCAACTCAAAGATATGACATAGTAGTTCATCTAGTAACTTCCTAACAAAACGTGGTAATCCTCCTAACGCTACTCAATGTCTCTCCTAAAATTACCTCAACAGCCCTACCTTCTAGTGAAAGTCCTCATCCTACAACCTGTGAAATCCACACTTTTAAATAATCAATCAAACAATCAACCCATGGCACTTGGAACAATCCACAACAAGAGACATGACTCACAAGTAACATGAACCACTACACACCCACACAAAACTATGGCCGGATGTATTGTGCCCGGCTCACAATCAACTTATAAAGCCTTTGGCCTTATAAAATAGTGGTCATACACTAGAATTCAATACAAGACGATTCCCACATGCAATAGTGAAGATCCACAAGAAATCTCCCCATCGCATACATCAACCCACAATGTAAGCTGCAAATTCCACCTGCTACTCCACAACCAAACCACAAGGGGTTACCCTTGCAAACTCGCATTCTCGGCCTCCTGGGCAATTTCGATAATGGCGAGCATGCTGATATGAAAGCTCCAGAAGAGCCAACTCCAAGTCTCTCACATCCAATCCTGACAAATTATCATTGATACAAATGACAATGTTATAAAGAATCAAATGACAACAGCGCAGGCAGTATCGCGCATGTAGTTTTATAGTAGTTCATAAAACCAGTGCTACTAACATACCAGCATCCTGTCCCATCTCCACTAGATTGGATGTTGCATCTGGCCCATCCTTACTAGATGACAGCAAATGCGAATGCTTGGCCGTATTTCTTGTGCGCATCCCAAAATCCGGATGAGCACCAGGCCATACACTCCGCATCTCCCTGTTATTTTCACCATGGCACATGCACACATCAAACCAAATATAAGAGCAAGTTCCAGTATCATACACAACTACGCATAAGCAAAACAAGACAAAGAGACATCACACGCCTTAAAAATGTGCGGGCAGCATTTCTACTATAACCAGGAAGGTTTTCTAGCTCTCTCTTAAGCTCTGCATAATCTGGGATGCGCTTCAAAGTGCATATCCCGCCACCATGCTCAGTGCGCAAAGCAAGTGCAATTTTTTGTAGTCGGGAGGCTATCCTGTAACACACACAGAATTTTTCCATTGAAAAGGAATGTATCATAAATACACAAATAGGGCTATTAATATGTCCAATAAAAGCACAAGACGTAGTTTGAGACAAATTTCAGTGCGTTGAAGCGTTATATTGCTTCACAAAATTCACCTGTGATTGTGCATCACATCTTGAAAAGCTTCCTCCAACTCACTTTGGTCAATACCCAACACATCCACTATCTTAGAAATGCCCATACTCTGCAATTTCTCTTTCAAAAAGTTGAGAATTCATATAACCTTGAGATGCAACACCCGTGAGATAATTTTGTTCTAGAATCCCTTCGCAAAGCATGCACATGCACTCATGAATCAAGCATAGAATGCACATCCAGCATACACTTGGATTCTAGAGGCGGCGGAAGCGAAATTGACACCATGCAAGAGCTTCATACCTTTTGTTCAGGGATCTGAGTGGATGGGGATGAGGGGAAGCCCTGATTTTAGGGATGCATCATCAACACCGAGCATATAAATTTACAGTAACATAAATGGGTCCATATACCCACACATATCTCTGCATTCAAAATTGATAGATATTACATGTCTATGCTACACATACATAATCCATCATCACATTCCACTTGGGGGCAATGTTGCCACAATCACACCAGACCCACCAAGGTAATCTAGGATCATGTAGCCATTCACGAAGCGGCCTATGGAAGTGTAGGTAGGACAGTCCAAACCATAGGGTGGATGGTTTGCTTTCGCAGTGTGTGCAACCCATTAACAATATCATGTGGAAACATGACAAATGTTCCAAGGCAGTTTTGCTTCTACAAAGGCAAAATTCCATCAAAACCACATACCTGAAGTCGATGGGGAGATAGAAGTCATAGACAGACTCGAGCTCGCTCAAGTCCAGTATTTGGCTGTTGTACTCGATGCAGTGACGATCAAGAAATTAGAAAAGCATCTGTTGTGGCTGTTAAACATCTGTTGTGGCTCTCACAGATGTTTAACAGCCCAATCGGAAGAACGGGTTTTTAGCTTCAACCGCCATGTTGATCGCAAGGAGAAGAGAATCCTCATCAATCCTCTGAGGGATTCGTGCTGTGATCTTCGGAACCAAAAGAATGTGCCCATACTCAATAGGGCTGACATTAATGATTATAGCATTTGTCCCCTCAACCACAGGTGCTTCAGGATAAAATTCTCCTTCATGAGAAACTCCACTTTTGACACAGAACAGAAGCTCTTCTTTTGCTGCTTTGGTGAAGTTGAACTTTGAAGGGTCAAAAGGCTGAAGAACTTGATTGACTCTAAACTCTGTGGGTCGCTTTTTTGAATGGCGACCCTCATTGAGCTGAGCAATGAACCCATACTCCCCAGGGAGGACCTTGGTCTCGCAGGCAGTAACATCGTATCGAAAAAGACCCCGTGCAGCACGATCTTCCCACTGTGCAAGAATCACCAAGTCCAAAAACTCAGAGGACTACTGCCAATCAAGATCCTCAGTCTTGGAACAGCTTTCATCACCAGGAGGAAAACAGAGCCTTCTTGGAAACTTAAACAAAGGCAGGGAAGATCCTGGGGCACAGCAATTACCAAGAGGGTCCTTCCCATTCTCAGCATCATACTGATTAATGGACAGAACAATTTCGACACACTGAATTGTCCGCATGATGCTGGCCCTTCACTCACTCACACCTCTTCAAAGAGAAGTAGGCAGGAGTGAGAGAGGCAATAAAGTCAAGGGATTATCCCTGCCGCCGCCGCTGACGATGAAGATGATGCATGTGAGCAAGAGGATTCATAGCCCTGACTACGCAAGATTGACTGGGTATGTTTTTCATTGGTCCTCCTTGCCTGCAAAGCTCTATCTTAACACATTTCCCACATACCTGTTTGCCATTTAAGGCAACCCATACAGCTTCTACAAAATTGTGTTGCTGTTTCGTCTTAGCTTCTTGCACCTCCCCCATATCGTGGCTTCTGCTGCGCCCGATGATGATGATGATGCAGAAGTCTCGTTAATAGAGATGGGCTGCATTCTCGGGAGCTGTTGAAAGGGATCTTCATGGTGCTAAGCCCATGACCAGAGGCAGTCGTCGTAGAGCCTAATCACGACGGCTGGTCGCTGAGCTCGCAATAGCTGCAGACTGATCCAGCCTCTCTAATACAATATTGGAGTGTCTCTCGTACTCACTTGTGGTTATAGTGAGGATGCGTAGGTTGGGCAGTAGATCACCTCTTGCAATGTTTCATAGCGTAGATCTGTGCAAAAGTGGGCTTAAACATAGCTCCTCCAGCCCTGCACTGTCGAGAGATACAGAGCGTAGGGATTTTGTCTGTAGTTGCTCGAAATCTTCGGAATAGGCATAATCTTTAAGTCCGCAGGTTTTGCACTTCTTGTGTCCGGCCACTGTCTAAGTTCTTGGGCTCAAAAAAACCAAGGTGTTCTAGGTTTTCCTACAATTAAAATTTGCCCCTAGATTTAAATTTGATGGTGAAAAAACCTACAAATTTTAGGGAAAAAAAGTGGATTATAGTGCAAAAACCTTCAAATTTAGTCAATTTACCTCTATTGATTCTCATACGTAGGTTTGACAAGTTTTTGGAAGAACATTATTTTTAATAAAAGTGTTATCTACTGTAGGGCATTTAGCACAAAGCTCTTTCTCATCAGCATCACAAACTAAGTCCTTAAGGTGGGAATCCTTGAGTATAACAATAAGAAGAAAATGAGCTATTTATGTTGTTGATAGCGTAGAGAAGAAGAGAGGAGTTGGAGCTAGGAGAGCCTATGCTTGCGCTCTAAAGAGATGACCATGTAGATGGGAGCTACATTAGCCATCTCACTAAATTATGGAGGATGTAGGTCCCAGAAGACAAAGGTGAAGGACAAGGGTAGAAGTTCATAGTGAGCACAAGGACCCTCCAAAATTTTAGGGATTTTATCTGTTTTTACACTAAAATCTTCAAATTTTAGCCGGTTTCCATCAAGGTGACCCTCCAAACTAGCCGTGAAGTTTCAATTTTTATCCTTCAAAATTACACTGAAGGTGGATTTTCTGTGAACACTACTGTAGCAGGATTTTTTTGTTGATGGCAGATTTGCAAAACGTTGACATATGCAAATCAATTAATCATATGATTATTCAAGTCATTGCTTCAAGAGGCTAGGGGGATGTATCAAGGCATAATAGGGATGTGACTACTCTAAGATGTCCCCTAGAACTGCAATTTAAAGGTTAATGAGTATTCATACTTATAGCAACTTGAAAGGACAGGGGAACTGAACATGCTCATCACCACCTATATAGGCCCTTGGCCTTATAAATTTAGGGACCCTACAAACTTAATGAGGAAGTTACAAACTTAATGAGGAAGTTGCTTGAGTAGCTTCCTATGCATGAAAGTCCCAAAGTTAGGGGAATCTTTGACCTAACCTTCCACTCACCCAAAGGGCACCTCTTTTCTAAAAGGACACATGGGACACATGTCAGACTCTCACTAAGCTTAACGACATGGTGTGCTTGAATGCTATTGGTTGTGCTAAACAGGGGTCCAATGAGCTTCTACTTCCATCCAAAAAATATCTAGATATTTTCAAGCTCTCTCTCTGTCTAAGAGGTAAGGAGGACACTTGTCAAAAGACTACCCATGTACTTGACTGCATGCTGCATGTGATTGGCTAGGGGGAGAGGGGTCCAATAAGCTTGATGGAAAAAGCTACCACTCACCCAAATCAAGAAGGGGGGGTGCTAGGGGGATATACACCACACACACACTCATTGTGTGGATCCATTCTCACTTGGTGAAAGTTGAGGAACTCCACCTCCTTCTCCAAGCTTGTGAGAAGTGAGAGCCTACACCAACACTCTTGGCTATGGAATGCAAATCCAACCAAGAGCCATGCTTCAATGCTTAAGCTTTGCCATCTTCTCCATATTCATTGCTATGCTATTATGTATGCTAGCAAGAAGAGTAGTGATAAGTGAGGAACTATTTCTTTCTCCTATGGAATGTTTCTTCTTCCTCTTCCCTACCCTCATTCCCCGCTAGCTCTCTCCACCTTCGAAGGTGTTTGAGGCCTTGGGACTGAGGAATGGGATAGTTAATGCTTTCTACAAAGTTTATGTTATGCTTGTGATGCATGAATCTTTCCATCTTCATTGCATCACCTAGGTCACAAGGAACACAAAGATTGTATTGTATCAAGTCTCTCTTGGTGGGAGAAACTATAATACAAATGCCTATTGGAGGGGGGACCGGATCCATATGAATCCGGTCCTCAACTATTGTCATGTTCTCTCTTGCAAAAGTATTGTTCGTGCCAAGTTAACTAATTACAATGTTTATGTTGCTACCACCGATTAAATTCACCCGCTGTGCTCATAAAGTAATCTCTCAAAAGTGCTTCACCTAATGTCCTAATTCCGCTACTTTCAAAGTTCATAGGCCATTTCTATTACATAGCAAGTAATTTATGGAAGTTGAAAATGTTGTTTGTAGCGAGCACATTTTGTAGCCTTGCTCTTTGACATACCATCTTTCATTTGGACCCCTTTACCATCGGCCCCGTGTTGAGATAGATCTGAAAGCGTATGTCTGTATTCTAACCCTTGTTCCTGTTTATTCTCCCACATTAAATTATCAGTTTAATATGAGAAAATCATTTGGGTTGGTTAGATATTAGATTTTATGACATATGTGATTGTATGTTCATGTATCTCTTCTACATATAGTGTCTATAAGTCTGAAAGAAAGAGTCATCAAACTAATACTAAGCTTAGATCTTTTTATAGGAGTGCCACACATTGTTAGATCATATATTTGTTCTCTTGTATTGAGTTCTCTAATCAAAACATAGGCTTTGGTCCTGCATATTCCTTTTGCCATGATTTAATAGACTACAGATGCCACCAAGGGCTTGCTCTAGTATGTGAAGAATAAAGTAGACTGGTTGCTATAGTTTTGGGCATTGTAGGAAACTAGGCTGCATACAAAACATCTCTTGCCATGAAAATAGAGTATCCACCACCTCTGTGAATGGCATCTGCATGCACGACCACATCACAAATCTTGATGGTTGTGCCTTTTCTCTTCTCTTATGTAAAAGCACTATCTTTTGATGTGTATGGCAACCATACAAATCCATCATCTAGCACATCTTGTCAAATCTTGTCCAGCTCATTATCCTAGTTAAATTTCTCATATATCTTGTTGCTAGATTTGAGGTCACCTTGGTTTTATTTAAATTTGGACTAGCTTGTTTGCATGGAAAACTAGCCCGAGCCGGTTGCAAGTCAATTGTAGCCAACAGACAGTTGTTGACCAAAAAGTTAACACATTCTTAAGACAAGCATTTCAAACACAATATCTCTCCCTCTGCATGCACATGCCTCATCTATATGCTATGTGTGTATGCTTGCAAACCTAGTGCAACCTAATCCTACACCATTAGGGTTGTGCATTTGCACCTCAACAAACAAACACACACACACACACACACACACGAAGGACAATATGAGGAGAATTCAAATTCAAAAATGTGGGCCATCAATTTAGCACTATTATGTGAGGATGCTATCCTGTATCTCTCTACTCTGTGTGAGCTCTAAGAGCCTTTACCCATACTGTGATTGTTATAGGCTACAACAAGAGGAGAAAAAGAAAGAAGTAAATTTGTTCTAGGTAACATTTTCCATCATGTGCCAAGACCTCTTAGGAATTCCTTATGGCTTTATATCATTACATAGATGCCCATATCATCTCTTTTCTTTAACCAACTTAGAATTCCAAATGGAATGCCTTTGTTTCTTGCCTCTCCCTTGCCTAACCTATATATAATCACCATCACAACATCTATTGCCTCCCTCTATTATGTAACCCACCATCCTCTTCAACAAAAGATGTTTAATCTCTTTACATCAATCTACCATAACATGAGCAAGGGCACAAACATTTAGTTGGCATAGAAATAGGTGAAGAGATGTAAACCCAAGCAATACAAATTATAAAGGGTACATATGGACTATCTCTATCTATATCTCTCTCCATATCCATCTCGACCCTTCTAGCCAACGATCCTATGTATGATAGAGTATTTCCTTTTAGATCTCATCATGGAGTGCAAAGTGCCACTTGAATACTCCCCTCATCTTTTCTTCAATGTGTTTTTGTGTGTGGCATATAATATGTCAAAATTAACACAATGTAAGCATTAGGTAAAAGACAAAATTTATAGGCCTTAATATGCACATTTTATATTTAAAGTCATGAACCTCTTATCGCTCGTAATAGGGAATATGTATTTTGTTGAACTAGATATATATGCAATGAGTTTTGAGGCGTGTAGCCTGAACATGTGTAGTACTTGTAGCACCTCTAAGTTTTGCTTATAAGGAGTTTGATAACTAGATCATAAACGATTAATAGATGGCACACTCTCTCCGTTAAAAGTAACCACAATACTATGAAGAATTTTCTTGCGAATAGAACTTGCACAAATTCCTATGGAACTTCTTCCCAAGTGAGAATCGAATGTATAAGTGGAGTGCATTTACCTTTGAGGGGAAAGTATCACCACATAAACGATCTTCTCAAAACAAAACTTTTCTAAAATACAAGAAAAGGTTGTAGACAAATGCCCAAACTTGGGTATTGATTCTGTCAAGATCATTTGCCAAGGTATAAGAGTTACAATGCGGTTTAATGATTATTTGTAAATATGACTTATTTTTAAAAAAGACAACTTAAAATAAACCATAGTACATGCATATCAAAAGTCATATAATAAAATAGCTAGATTAAAGGTCTTTGTGTCCAAAAAATACACAATATTGTTAATGCTTAGTACCAAATAGCCACTTTATTGTGATGAAGAAAATCATGTTTTCTATATAGTAAGTATGTTGGACCTAACACTTACTACTTCAAACTAGCAACTACAAATTTACTATATTGTAATTGCATTGGACCTATGATTTGCTACTTCTAAATATCAAGTCAACGTAGTTACTATATAGTAATTATGTTGGACTTAAGATTTGCTACTTCCAACTAGCAACTCCACATAGTTGCTATATAGTAATTGCATTGGACCAAGGAGTTACTACTTCGTTCTAGCAACTCCACATAATTACTATGTAGTAAACATAGAGGTACTTGGGAGTTCCTAGTTTCAATTAGCAATTATAGACTTCCTATATAGGAAACTATGACTTTGCTAGTTCAATACAGCAAAAATCTCCTCACTTGCTTTTCCAATCTAGGAAGTACATGGAACACAAGAGAGAGGGGGCATGAAAGGCAGGTCCGAAGTTGATGGTGGGAGTAGGGTAGATGCCTTCACACAACCACTGCAGTTTCTCTCTAGCCCTCCTCTTGCACCTTATGATATGGGCAGCATAGTTCACACGATTGCGAGCTATGGTGGAGGCACGAAAAAGAGAAATATGTCGTCTGTGGCAAGCACATCCAAGAGATACATGATCCGCCATGCATTTGGGGAGCTTTGTGGGATGGCAGAAACGAGCCAAAGAGCTATGCCAAGCAACGAAGGTAATGGAGATGGGGAGCACTCAAGATATGTAGAGCACAGGAGATGACAGAGTGGTGTAGACATCCCAGGGAGATGATGGTGGGCAAGTGAAACTATTGTTGCTTCAAAATTCTAACAATTATTTGAGAACCTCGAGCATAAATTAATTGTGTTTCGACAAAATAGAGCCAATGTATGTACATTGCCTAAGACATTGGAAGTTTCGACTCGTCGCAAATCTACACAGTACACTCATAAGATCTCTTGCAACCCCTGTTAAGTCATTGTGGTCTCCATCTAAATACAAGCCATTATCCCATATTTTCCTGCTTGCACACAAGAAGTTTTGGACAAATTCTCACAATATTTCCCACATTGTCACTTACCTCAACATTATGAGCTTCTGTGAGGGAGGCGTCGCATACCTAGCTAGGTACAATTGGGGGTAGGGGACCGCCGCCCCCCGCCCCCCTGTCCCCAATCGTACCTAGCTAGGTATGTGGTGCCTCTCGAGGAGAAGCTCATGATGTTATGCATTGTATGAAAAACACTGAGAAAGACTCGGTTTTTCTACATGAGAAAACTTCTCAATCTTCTTGTGAATTGTTTGTAATGGCTACTAGGCAATGTGTTGGAACGAGTTTAAAAACTTGCCTTCTTTTGAGTGACCTGAAACTTTATCTTTACAGGCACCCGTAGGGTAAAGGGGCCAATATAAGGCCATGTAAGAAAAAAATAGTATTTTTGGGGGGGATTTTTCATATCCGGCCAAATTTGAAATTTGAAGAGTGCATTCAATTCCTCATGAAAAGACGCATTGGATGATATCAAGATTGATATTTTTTTTATTTTGCCTCAGCACTCTATTTGAAAAAGCGTAATTCTAAGGGCTTTTTAGAAAACAGAGACACTCAAGCCCCAATAGTAGTACACTTTTTAGCAAATCAGATGTGGACACCTAAGAAAGATTCCAAGCATATTCCTTTTTTTTGTCTCTCTTTTGGGGGTGGAGCCATCTTCCTTTTTGGGGGTGGTTCCTTATTGGCCCCTTTACCCTACATGTTTGACATCAATACCAGAAGTTCAAGCAAGGAGTACTTGGCTTATAACAAGCGGACATGGAGTTTCAGATGGTTGGACATCCTCATTAGAAAAGTGATGTTCTTGATACAACCCTGTTGGATGTTTTCTTAGATGCCATAACGTAAATGCTTTAGACACATCAATTTTCTCAAATGGAGGTGCATGAGCACACAAGCAAAAAATTATTTTTTGTTCACTCTGCCAAATACTTCAATATGTTATGAGGTCTATGTTGTGCTACAACATTCACAAGAAGTTTTGAACAAATTCTCATAATAATTCCCACATTGTGACTTACTTCAACATCATGAGCTTCTGTGAGGGAGGCACCGCATACCTAGCTAGGTACCATTGGGGGCAGGGGACCGCCGGCTTTTTGGGGGGGGCGGTGGTCCCCTGCCCCCAATCGTACCTAGCTAGGTATGTGGTGCCTCTCGAGCAGAAGCTCATGATGTTATGCATTGTATGAAAAACAAAGGAAAAGACTTCATTTTCTTACATGAGAAAATTTCTAAATCTTCTTGTGATTCTACTTGCAGTAATCCAAAACTAGCACACTTGCGAGAACATGCCTTTGCTACAAGCTCTGTAATCAATTTTACTAATAGTTTGCTTTGTTTTGGTACCTGCAGAATTGAATCGTGGTGAAGGTTTTATATGTGTCAACAAATTGATTGTTTTTTGTGATTTGGGTAGATGCAAGTACTGAGAAAGTGGGATTGTCAGTTGGGAGGTGGCTTTCCTCCTAAAATATTGAAGCTTAAGGTGCTTACAACCATGGACCCTTTCTCTCTATTCTCTCTCATCATGTTGATGGGTTGCATCAAACAAAGACAAACACATCCAACGAATAGGGTGAGATTGCCTACATGAGTAGCAGCTCGATTTCCTTTGCACGTGAATGCTCTCTTAACCTTCAAATCTTCAGCCATCATGGGCGATGGCTCAATATCTCCTACCTACATGTTTACTTTTTCGGACTCTGTTTTTCGACTTTCTTGTCTTGTTGGTACACTATTGCATGGTTCATTGATCACAGTACCTACTTTGTAACTTAAGCAAAACTAAGTGTTTAAAAGAAGGTTTACAATGTAGTACATGGCATTAGAATGTGCATGTGAATGAGGACTTAACATGTAATTTTTGAAACGGTAGTGGATAGCATGCAAGAGGTTGAGTACGGAGACTTCAACGATAGTTTATCCAACACAAATGGGTAAAGTTTAAGATGTCTAAAGCTATATACACAAGAAGATTTAGAAATTTTCTCGTGTAGGAAAACGAAGTCTTTTCCGGTGTCTTTCATACAATGCATATCATCATGGGCTTCTGTTCGAGAGGCACCACATACCTAGCTAGGTACGATTGGGGGCAAAGGACCACCGACCCCCCCCATCGAGCCGGCGGTCCCCTGCCCCCAATCGTATCTAGCTAGGTATGCAGTGCCTCCCTCACAGAAGTTCATGATGTTGAAGTAAGTCACAATGTTGGAATTATTGTGAGAATTTATCCAAAACTTCTTGTGTATATACACAACTACATATAGTCCTTAAGTCACCGTGGAAAAGTTGTTTTGCGTGGGTGTCCAAAACTTCTTGTGTATATACACAACTACATATAGTCCTTAAGTCACCATGGCAAAGTTGTTTTGCGTGGGTAGGGTTGGTTTTTCTTGTAATACAAGTATGCCTCATAGTGTGGGTTTGCAAAACAAAGAAAGAAAGTTTAAAGTAAAAACAATTTTGGTGCTCGTTATGTGTGCACCTTGTTATGGGCAGGGCTCATGATTCTCACTTTTCTCTAAGGTTAGAAAAAAAGTTTTTGGTGAGCTTTGTCCACAAAGATATTGGTGTGTCTCAACAATAAATTTATTTTTTGGCCTCTCCTCTTAAAGACAGGCCTCATGATTTTATCACTTGTTTTGAATAGCACTTGGTGTACGAGCTTGTGACTCTGATGTTACCTCCAATTCCAAAGGTACTGTAAGAACCTTCACTCACACATCCAATCTCTTTTCACTACAGATCTGCGTTGCATGCACTTGGAAGGATGTGCACTCCCCAAAGAGATTATTTCATATAAAGCTCACCTACTAGCTCAAGGAGTCTGATGCAGAAAATCAAAGGGATGCAAGAAAGTCTAAAATGGGTACCCAAATGAGCTAGTAGGGAATACTGTGTGTGTGTGTGTGTGTGTGTTGGGGGGGCGGGGGGGGGTGGGGTGGGGTGTGGACACAATCAGAACCGCAAATGCGTCATCATGCAAAATGTCATCCTTTACACTATACTCACACCTGAAACATGTTTCTTTTTCGACTAACAGGGCATTTCAAACTCCTTCGAAGGAGTATCTACAGCGGGGGATCCAGAACCTCTCCAAAAGAGTCCACGCCGGCGCAGACTCTTTTAGAGATTACTTTTTTAGAGAATAGATGTGTGCAAGCTGATGGCCCGATGGAGTGTGTGAAGATGTGCGGATATGCGCAGGTTTTTTTTCTTCTCACTATATGGTGTAGATCCTCAATATTGGCCTTTAATGCACTTCAGCAACTTGCCTACTAGCTAGCCTGTTATTCATCTATGTTGCACGGATCAAAGACAGAGCACACGTCAATCAAGGGCACTTAGCAGAGTCAACACATAAACGAGAGAGAGAGAGAGAGAGAGAGAGAGAGAGAGAGAGAGAGAGAGAGAGAGAGAGGGGGCTCCTTCACTGCCTCTGCCCATCCTAAATATTGGCAAAGTTGCATGATCAATCCAACAACTTTAGCTTTGAAGTTGGCCCTCATAATAACCAAGCCATCTTGCGAACTACAAAGAGAGAGAGAGAGAGAGAGAGAGAGAGAGAGAGAGAGAGAGAGAGGGGGCTCCTTCACTGCCTCTGCCCATCCTAAATATTGGCAAAGTTGCATGATCAATCCAACAACTTTAGCTTTGAAGTTGGCCCTCATAATAACCAAGCCATCTTGCGAACTACAAAGAGAGAGAGAGAGAGAGAGAGAGAGAGAGAGAGAGAGAGAGAGAGAGAGAACTCGCAAATCTTAAAGAGAGAGAGAGAGGGTCTAAAAGCTGTTTGAGAGAGTCCACGCCGGCAAGCACTCTTTCATAGAGTTTTTTATAAGGGTTTTGTTTATAGTAGCTGGTGAAATGATGACGGTTGAATTTGAGGTCCTATTTGCCTCAACTAGTGTGTCTCCAAATGGCTTCTAAACCTTGCCCAAATATGTCAATGAACAGGGACCCTCATATTTACCTTTCCCAAAGTGGCACAATGTTGTTGGTTGTAGCAAGCAGGATGTTGAATCCCTCTAGGTATGGTACATTATCCTTCGGTCGAGAAGGTAGAGATGCTAACGATGGTGAATCTATCAATCGAAATACTATGGATGTTGCTGCACGCAACTCATTGAACATGTTGATCGCACACATTGCATGTGGCATTCACAACAAATGTGGTGCTCTTTCATTTCTTCAAGGTGGGTCGTTGAAAACTACGTGCATTGGTAGATGGAATGATGTGGTAGTCACCTAGAGTATGGTATTTTTTTCTAAAATAGTCGAAGTGTGTGTGTGTGTGTGTGTGTGTGTGTGTGTGTGAGAGAGAGAGAGAGAGAGAGAGAGAGAGAAAGAAAGAAGGGGAGAAGATGAAAAGTTTAAATGTTGTAAGAACAAGCTTAGGAGAGCTCAAAAATGTAACCAACACCGTGAAACTTTGCATCATTTCACTAATACATTTTATTTTGGCTCTATAGAAAACAATTGCTATACCTATGTGTACTTAGATTTGTGAGGTTCTCTGCAAAATTGTATATGTCTTTTGGCTACTATTGCATCTGTTCAAAAGGGGTTTGACTACAACTAAGTGTCCAACAAAAAAGTCTTTCTTAAAAATACAAAGTTCCTTTCAATGACATTTATAAAAGACTTGAAACTTAAGAATTTTTTTAATGTTTTCGCACTATTCTTTTCAAGTATATGGAGGACATTTTCCTTTTCCTCTCGTTTTCTCAAGCGTCATGATTGTAAGCTGAATAATCATTTTTGAGAGCTAGACAAAATGGAGTCACCCACGAAAAAGTTTATCTCCAATTTCAATAAGATACAATCTAGTACCAAAGACTACAAACACACATTGCTCATATTGACTCCAAGCTCCTAAACTACTACTTCTATAATTTCCGTGAACTACACATTCTTGACAACAATTTTTTTTTGAGACAATCCTCTCTTCCTACAAGCACTTGCCATAATATTATGTATTGAGAAACTCCCCTCCATAACAAAGCGGGCACACGCACGCACGCATGCACACACACACTTGGCCAAGCAACTACCATGACTTGAGTACCTATGACCATCAGTCATGCTTGGGGGGAGGGAGCATAACCTTGGATAATCAAGGAGTTGATATAAGGGTGAATGATTGAAGTTTCCATGAGGAATGCTAGAGGAGTACAATGATAGATAAATAATATGTACTTTGATGTTGAAATGTTTCCTTTTATGATTTAAGTTTTATATGTATCTTATTGAGTTTTGCTCGTTTTTATGATTGCTCGAAAAGGTTTGCTCGGAGTTTAAAATTTTCCATTAAATACCCCAAGAGGCAAATTGTGTCGGGAGTCTTGGAGGGCTAGATTGAGGCCATGTGTTGTAGATTCTCTGTATTTTATCTCTCCCCTCTCTTATGCTATCTCTTGGCCATGGAATTCTTGAGCTTGCATCTATCATCCGACAAGATGGTGTAAGAGTTTTTCGCCTCTTTCTTTATGTAGTATGTTCTCTTATGGGTTTGTGTGTCAACTTATTATTTCTCTTTCTTTCTTCATCATGGGAAAGCTTTGTTCTGGCACATCGATGTGAGATGATGATGATGGACGCATAGTCAAATATAGCATCAGGCTTGTGTGTTTTTATGAAGTTAATCCTTGGCCACGGGTGTTAGAACACCCTTGCTCCTAATAATTGAATTTGCATTGATGTGTCTCTCAAGCTTGCTCCTACCGTGTACAAATCCTCCTTACGCATAATTGATATTCTCATATGAACATATCGTAAGCCAAAACACTAATTCATAACCTTTCCTTCAATAACAGCCAGTCAATAAAACCAAGACTAATCAAATTGTATCATTCACAGTGGAACATGGTGTTAGACAAACATTAATGTATGTCCTTTTTTTCCAATAACAACCAATTAATATGGCCAAAACTTAGCCTATTTTTTAATCCTAAGATAAGCTCTGGATCAACAAATGGAGAAGTATATGTTAAAGGTGATCCTTACGAAAATCTATGGATGAATGCAAGTTTGAACATGATGAATACAACCTAGAGTATCCGAGTGTCCAAGAACTCATTGGCTTATAGCTAAAAGTAGATTCCCAAATAACCTATGTGTGATTCACATGTCTGCACCATGTAAACACATGGCATCTTCAGGTAAACATAGGGAATGCAATCTGAGAGCTCCACATATGAGTCCATGGATTCTTGGGCTGGTAGTCCCCAAGTAAACACCTGAGTGGACCACATGTGATCACAATGTGAACTACAAGTGACCAAGAGAATGAAACCCAAGAGCAGCAAACATGTGCCCAAGGATTGAAAGAACATATAATCCCCAAGTAAACACCTTGAACTATGTGACGTGAACACCAATGTAAAAATTACAAGTGAATTTGAGAAATGAAAGCAAGGAGCACCTAGGTGCCTTAGAATTCATAGATACATAAAGTCCAAGCAAACACCCAAGTGGTCCAGCTATGATCACAATGTGAATTTCAAGTAGACATAAGGAATGCACCCGGAGAGCACCCAAATGTTCCCAAGGATTTACAAAGAGGAAATCCCCAAGTGAACACTCAAGGAAACCACTTGTGAGCACAATGAGAATCCAAATGTGAACTACAAATGACTAAATGAGAATCCAAGAACACCAAAGTGTCCAAAGAATTTGCATAGATGAACTACAAGTTAATGTGAATACGCTTTTGGCTTTGATATGGACAAAGTGGGCACAAGTGATCAAGAATAATGACAAAAACATTTATTGTAATAAAGTTATATCATTACAAGCCTCTATTCACGCCCGCAATTGAGCCAAATTAAAACGTCTCTAATTGTCTTGTCCAACACCATAGGTACAAGCCAGAGTCCTTGCTGTGATGTTAGTGGTTATCACATATCTTTACTAAGTTCCAAAGTAAAGGTTGGAATAGCACATGGCATGTAGAGCAAGTTGAATTGATTTGGGGGTCCACCATGTCAGTTTGTTAGCAATGTGGACACCATTTGTAAGGAGCACCATGTCTCCTCACATGTCCCTTTCTTGTGTTGAATACCATTCCTAAGTCTAGCTTGATTTGCATATGCTTATGTCTGCCGAATGTGACCTCTAGCCGGCATCTCAATCTCCTTGGACCTAATGGCTCACCTACTTGGTCGAAATCTACAAAACCCATTAATTTGTGACAAAGATTCCTAGAGAATCAAGAATTCGAAGGCAAATGTGAAGAGCCTATTGCCATCCTCCCTGCCCCTCCTTTCGCTTCCTTGCGGTGCTCCCCTCCCTCCGTGGATCTGCAGCTACACACAAGGGAGAAGGCAACCAGCAACCTGTACAGTGATTCGACGGACATAATCAATCACTCGCGCTCAGCCACCTCTCCAGTTCCTTACTTGCAACGTCATGATTTGAATCCCTACGCACAAGCGAGTTGAGAGAGGAGAAGGGGTAGGGAAAGGATTTCCAGTGTCCTTTCCCCGGAAAAGAGCGACCCTACTATGGCGATTGACGAAAGCCGGGAGCCATGTTGGAGAGCTGTTTTCAGGGGAAAGGACATTGGATGTCCTTTCCCTCTCGTCAACAGCCGTGAGGAGGGGGGCCAGAACACCCAGTACAGTATTAGAGCCGAGTCCCACTAGGTGTTAGTGGTATTAATGGTATTTAACTAAACTTGTAAAATTGTAGTCACACAAAACAAATTTTAATTTAAGGGCACTTAAAAGACAATAGCCGTAAAAGTAGTAATACTCTTGATACTCTCTCTTTTCCTAGTATTAAGAGGTTCCTTTTGAGACCAACGAATGAGAATTCAAGATGATGACTGCAGTTTTCCTACTTTGTAGTTGCACGATCAACTTCCACCTAGTTTACTAAAAAGTCTTTACTATGTTATAGGTACACATTCACCATTTTCAAATATAGTAATATTCAGATAGAAATTTGGGAAAATTACCAAAATACCCCTCTAATTTGTGGAAATTCCCAAAATACCCTTCAAATTTCACAAATTCTTAATATACCCCTCATAATTTGTCAAAAATTCCCAAAATGCCCTTCAAATTTTTCAAAATTCCCAAAATACCCCTGATTGTGAGAGTAAATTTATCCAAAAATTAAAAAAATTGTAGCTTTACATAACAAGACTAATTGTCTATGAATACAAGATACTAAAACTAGAATTTGAGCTGGTTATGTAGACTTTGGAGATGAATTGCTTCATTATTTTTAGACATAATTGTCTTTTTTTTGGGAGGTAATTTGTGACAAATAACATGCTAAGCACTAAAAAACGGATATACATTGTTGAGCAGACGGAGGGCCAGGATTTGCTACCCCCAATCCACGACGTTGACGGAGGAGGAGAAGGAGAGAGACTGTGCTCCCTCCCGTCCTCTCTGTCTCTGCGTATGCGATCCCTCCCTCTCTTTGCCCATTCATGCTCTGTCTCCACCTTTGTGCCATCAGCTCTAGGAACATGCACGCTCTTCGTTTTGCATCACATGCCTACCATATATAATCGCAGCATGCATGCTCAACTAATTGCCCACGCTTGTACTGACACACATCGACACTCTCCGTCTCTCCCTCCTCCATGTGCTATCAAAGGCCTTTTCTGTCCTCGGAGGTCTCAGGAGCATCTCCCTCTCGCTACGTCCGCCCATGCAGGTGTTGACCATCGTTGTATATCTCTCTCCTTCCGGCCATCTCCCTTCCCGGCTACAGCATTGCACTCTAACCCCACCCACCCACCCACGCAAAAGCCCACCCCACCAAAGGACTGTCGTAGCATGCATCCAAAGGCAGACCAATAGACCAATAACTGTGCACATGCATCATGACCCTCCGATGTAGAGCAAAGATTGTGAGAGCATCGCGACACAGAAAAAAAATTGCTATCTCGTCTTGCTACGTCCCACACTCATAAAAATCTTCATTTGTATGCGTCCTCGTGCTGACGCACGGCATCACAGACTCACTCTTGCTCTCTCCCCTATCTCCCTCTCTCTTCCACGTGCAAACACAACTTTTCCCCTCAAAGCCACAAAAGGCATCTCCTTGAATTCTATCTAATACACCACTTTCCAAAATTGGCACGACATACTAATACAGATATTCAGTCTTAATACTTGATAGCCTACTCGATTCTTAAGAAACCAATTAATTTTTATCCAAGATTCTCAAGGAATCTTTTCAATTCAAAGCAAAACTACATGTCGACTGTGCCAGCTCATCCCCACCTCCATCTCTCTGTGTTCGTGGCTCCGTACGTTGCCTTCATCCCATGAGGTCTAGTATGCCATGACCCATCCTCTTGCTGATGCAGGACCCATCCTCGCCCCAACCTGTCGCCATCATTGTGTCTGCAGAGGGGTCCACCCTCGCCAGTGCAACTCCCCCCTCTCCTTCGCCATGGCTTGGCTCGGCACTCTACCTTCGTCCATTTGGGGCGAACCCTCTTCTTTGCTTAGCACGACCAAAGATTCTTGAGAAGACCCATCAACTCTGCAGAACCGAACGCTCCCAAAGCTCAGCATTGCTCCTCCCCTCGCTCCCCATCACGTCCTCCCTCTTCTCCATCTGGCACCCTAGCCATTGGACGAGCTCGTCCTCCTCCCACCTGCGCCACCTAGGTCATGCATATGTGTGGGCATTCACAGCCAGAGAGCCACATTCACCCTCCCATCGTAGCTCCATCCCACTCCACGTACAACTCCTTGCCCACCGCGCGTCTCATGTGTTTGCGATCGATAGCACCTCTGCCAAGCCTCTCTTCTACTTATCACAAGGAGAAGAAGAAGAAGAAGAGAGTTTTACATCGCAGGAAACTATCCCGAGCGAGCGAGAGAGAGAGAGAGAGAGAGAGAGAGAGAGAGAGAGAGAGAGAGAGAAGAAGAAGTAGAAGAAGAGCATTTTAACGTCGTAGGAAACTATCACAAAAGAGAGAGAGACAGAGAGAACGTGGCAACATCTGCAGATGCTCAGTCGCCATTCACTGAGCACAGTTTTCTTCTTCTACCACACGTCCTTGCATCCTCACCCTCATTCAACTTTTCTCTTTTACTTTGATATCAAATCAAAAGTTTAACTCAAAACTCTACCTTTCCCCTTTCATAAGCCCTCAAGGATCCCTTGAGATACCCTCTAATCAACTCGAAAAACAAAATTGGTCGGGCCTACTTGCGGCCTATTTGAAGCCTTCATCTTGCACACAAAGTATTTTACCTTTTCACTTTCATAAGGCTTTTCATTTCCTATACTAACCCTCACTAATGCATTTGAGATGTTTTGAAAGACTTTTTATTCTTCAAAGAATAGGGATGTTAATGACTCCTCACCCTAGCGGAGAAGAAGAAGAAGATAAATTTTAACATTATGGGAACAATCGCAAGGTGCAAATCCGGGGGTCGAGGGGGTGGGACGTTTTCATGCCATGGCACGTGCATAATGTGAAACTAAAAATATCTACCTCACTCTTAATTCTTTTGCTATGTGGGGCCAAATGCTATAGTGTACATAGTGTAATATATGTGAAAATGGATGCGATGGTTGCAGTCGTGTAGATATTTTGTCGTGCAGACAAGGCTCGGGACGTGGCATTGTTCAAATTTCATAGTGAGTTGACAAATAGTAAGTTCACATGTAAAGTACAATTGGGTCAGGCCACTTTAGTCACAAATGCCCTCGAAATGAGAGAAGGGAGAGGGGGGATCACATTCATAAAGTTATCTGTAACTTTTAGATTTGAAGGTGAAAAAGTCTACAAAATTTAAATAAATTTAGTGAGAAAACCTTCTGCTATAGTCACACATACACAATGGCTTGGATGATATTAAAATACAAAAATTAGGGAGAATCCCCCCCCAAAAAAAAAAAAAACCTACGAAAAGTGTCCCTCTGCTCACCCTCACCCCGCTTGCTACCCCCATCGCGCTCTGCACAACACGCATTGTTGCCAAGGCTGCTACTCGCTCGAACCTGAGGGTTTGCACGGGCAGCCTCACACGAGTAAAGGGCCTGGAAAGAGAGAGAGAGAGAGAGAGAGAGAGAGAGAGAGAGAGAGAGAGACCCTACGTTCTCTGAACGAGACAGAGAGAGAGGCACCAACCTCGTTGTGGCTGAGAGAGAGAGAGTGAGAGACATCTGGCTCTCTCTTGTACTTCCACAGAGAAAGAGAGAGAGCCCGACCTCGAGGCTGCTCCCAAAAGAGAGAGAGAGAGAGAGAGAGAGAGAGAGAGAGAGAGAGAGAGAGAGAGAGAGAGAGAGAGAGAGAGAGAGAGAAAAGAGAATATCCAAGAACATTTTCTTATTTCTTGCAGTGGTGCAGACATAATCATTGAGTGCCCGAAGCAGAGATGGTATAAAGGTTTGAGCTAGCTGTGGTTCTTGAGATCAGAGAGCATGTAAGGGAAATTATGATCATGGGGGAACTTGGGAAGCATTCAAATTAGCCTTGAAGGAAGAGTATTTCCTGGAGGACTTTGAAAGGGTGACAAAGAGAACATTTCTAGAGTGGGTAGTTAGTCCAAAAGAGGGACTTTCACTTATCGAACTACTCAGGGTCAAGCGATATTATGATCAATTGTCAAGGACTGAAAAGGCTACCCTAAACTCAGAGAAGACAGATCTCTTTTTGCAGGCTGCAGGGAAAGAGATTCAAGAAAAGATAGAGTTACTTCTTGAGGATAGAGATGTTGAAGGGCCTAAAAGCTGTTGGAATGAGGTTGAAGATGCATTATCACTTCTAGCTAAGCGACAACGACGAAGAGATAAGATGAAAGTAAACCCTCCTCAAGTCCCAAGTGTTCCTAAGGGTCCTATAAATCCTGTTATTGTGGTTCCAAAGAGTGACAAATCCATCTTAGATGATATTATCAAAGGAATGAAAGAATTGAAGTTAAAGCTTACAAGTTTAGAAGAAAAGGGGCAACCATCACCCCAATCTATAGGGAAAAGACCTCAAAACAGAGAAAGACTTGTAAATAGATGCATATGGTGCGATAGTATTGACCATGGAAGGAGGGATTGTGAAAGTTTCAAAGATGATTTGATAAAGGAGCTTGTTTTCTTTAAACATGGAAAGATTCACTTAAGTGAAATAGGTAAGCTCTAGGGAACAAACTTGGAAAGGGCGGGATGAAGAAGCTAATTGAGGGACATGGCTACTAACCATGCCATCATCGAATCATCACCATGCCATGTCATCAAATTTATTTCACACGTCCTTAGCAACGACGGCACCGTTGTTGGTTAAGGGGTATTTTAAAAAAGAGGAGATAAGGGGAGCGAGAGAAAGGGAAAGGAAAAGGAGCTCAGGGGAAGAGGAGGTGATGGCCAAGAAGGAGCTCGACGGTCTCTCTCTCTCTCTCTCTCTCTCTCTCTCTCTCTCTCTCTCTCTCTTTGCTTAGGATGCAAGCTAAGGAGAAAGGGAGGAGGCTCGGAAGCTATTAAGCCTTCTCTTTATTCAACTCAGCTAAGCAAGCAAGGAAATAGCACCTTTATAAAGGGTTTGTAGGGAGCAGGAAGCAAGTAAAGAACAAGAAAAGGAAGAATGGATTGGTAGATTTCTCTTACTCTCTGCCAAATAGGCTATGGGCAATGAAAGTCTCGCTTCTTTGCACTTGACCTAAGCAAAGGAGCACCAATTTCTAAGTGCAAATAACAGACATTCTAAGCGTGAAGATTTCAAGGTGTAACCAGGGTGAATTTTATCGTCTTGGGAGGATTTTGGGAAGATTAAGCTCTCATCCGCTCGAGAATTGATCTTGCAGTGCCGTTAATGGAAACTTTTGTAATTACATTCACTTTGGGTTAACCATTACCAACTTAAGGCTTTCAGGGTGTTTGTTTTAAGTTATCAAGGTGTCATTGGAGCTTTTATCTGGTGTAGTGCATCGGGTCTATTAATTTTCCCACAGCGAGCAGCCCGGTGCTTACCCGGCTCACCTCACGAACCCATTATCCCCGACATCTTTGGTGATTCTGACGCGAAACTGAGCCGCGGTGGGAAAGGTTTACAGAGAAGATGACTACACCGCAAGAGACAGTGATGCAGCAGATGATGCAGCAATTTGTTGCCTACATGCAGTAGCAGCAGCAGCAGACTGCACAACAGCAATTTAATTTGCATGAGTAGATACGAAAAGCTCGACAAGCAGTAACAAAAAAAATTACAGCGGTTTCAAGGTCGAGATGTTCCCAAGTTTATGAGCTATCCAAGGAGAATAATGGGATTGATAATCTGAAGCATTGAAGGTTTTCACTTGATTGTCATGCCAAAGCTTAGGGATCGAATTGGGAAGATACAGACTCCACAAGGACCAAACTGGCAGAATTTTAAAAAGGCATTACAAGAGGAGTATTTCCTTGAAGATTCCCAAAAAATAACTAAGCAAAGTTTTATGAAGCGGATCCAGCAGAAAAACAAGGACTTACATGTACAAGAACTGCTACGAGAATTTGAAAAGAAATTTGAGCAACTATTTATAGGAGAGCAACAGTCATTGAAACCAGAACGAGTAGAGCTATTTGTCCAAGCTATTGGCTGACCCACGACTTCAAAAGAGCTTGGTGCAGCTACTTGAGGATTCAATAAGTGAATTGGGCTTAACATCTGATTGGAAGTTGGTTTTTAAAGCAGTCAATATGATTGTAAAGCGGTAGATGAGGGTGGATAAGCTGATTGTGGTTGATCCCATGGAGACAATAGATGAGGAAATTAAGGAGAAGTCAACCTCTGGGAAACAAAAATTAGAAGAGCCAATTCTTTATGAGCTGATCAAAGGTATACAATAATTAAATTTGAACTTGAAAGCAATTAAGCTTGAAGGTGTAAGCACCAAAGGTTCCACTTCAGAGCCCAAGCAACAACCTCCACACAAGGATTGGGATGACCACTGCATGTGGTGTGATAGTAAAGACCATGAATGCAAAGACTATGAAGATTTTGATGAAGCTTACAAGAAAATTGTGGTCTTTTGGAAAGACAAGAAGATTCATCTCAAAGAAACAGGTGAGCCGCTCTGGTTGAATTTTGGGAGGGGTGGTATGAAGAAGTTAGTGGACAAAATACAACATATTGTTGCTATGGTAGAAGCAGCTACATATGGGTTGTAGGTATACAGTAATGCAGATGATGAAGGTGCAATAACTAAAGGTAATTTGTGTCCTTATGCTTTGAACACTGCAAAAGCAGGCAAGGGGACTCATGGAAAATTATGTCAGGTTGGGAATTGAATTGGGGAAACTACAAGATGGGCTGACCCAATGGGTTCTCTTTCCGTATATGTGTTTTATTGCCAAGTCCCAAGATAATGAAGCCATAGTAGAAGAGAAGTGTGCAAAAGTGATGAAGATATTGCAAGAAGATCAAAAAGAGCAACCTGGTCTAGCAATAAGAAAGATGAGGGACCTGCTCTCAAAGTGGTAATGGAAGAGGCATCAAAAGATAGGAAGCAAGGTAAGCCCAAGGGAGCTTCTTATAAGTTGAAATCTGACATTGAGTTGGCTACAGATCTAAAGAAGGTTTTTGAAGAGCGCATTCTCAATAGCAAGGTGGAGCTCACGTTGGGTGACATCTTGGGAATTGCCAAGCGTGAGTTTCATGAGGAGATTATAGACATTATCAAGAGGAAATGCCAAATACCATGTGAGCAAGAATCTGATGCAGTTAAAAGACAAATGATCCATCATATTGACTCAATTTTGGATGCTTATGAAGAGGCATTTGAAGATGAGAAGTCAAAGGAAGTAGTGGTTTTAAATCCAATTATATATGAGGTAAGACATGTTCATTGTAACGATGATGGAGATGAGGAAATTGTGTCCTAGGGTCACTTTTCTAGGACTCATTGTGCCAGAGCAATGACAAAAACCGTGGTGAAGCTTGGGGACATTGAAGAGCGAGTTTTAGTACGTGGACCATGGGTCAGAAATCAATCTTATGGCAAAGAGCTTACATTAGAAAGGGAAATGACCTATTGATGTTGATCATGGTTAGCGGATTCGAGCTGCCAATATGCTTCCAGGGGATCTTTATGGTGCATGTACAAATGTTAAGGTAACTATTGGGGATGTTTGTGATGCACAAATTTTTTATACAGGAGCATTCGTCTTATCCATTCATATTGGGAAAACCCTACATTACGGATGTGCGTATGGAAACAAAGGTGTTAGATGATGGCTCGGCCTATGCAAGGATCCGGAGCAGGGATAGTAAAAGGGTTGTTCAATTTTTGAATGTGTGTGTAGATCATGCCAGAAACAAAGATATCCTATGTGATCATCCATTGCCGAAGATACGCAAAGAATTCAAAGAACACAAGTTTTCACAGGATTTTCTTGGGGTGCCACTATAAAGCGAGACTATGATGGTACGTAGATGGGAAAGCTCTCGCAAAGAGAGACTTTCTCTTCGGGGATTTTGGAATTAACATCTAAAGGTTCGGTTTCATACAAGAAGTTTAATGAGCTACCTAAATGGAAAAAGCAATATGTGTCAGGTATTCAAAGTGAATTGCAAAGATGTGATGTGTTTGAACCAGATGATGTGATTTCAGGGATCTTTGAAGAGGTCTCTTATGTGGATACTATGTCAAAGCTAGAGAAGATCATGCAATATAGATTACAAAGTGAAACTAACATTGTTAAAGTGCATACAGTGGACATGTATGAAGAACTAGATTTATATGAAGCACTTACACATATAAAGGAGGATTTGGGAGAACCAGTTGAAGTCCAAGTAGAGAAAAAATATAAATTTATTGCAAAGAAGGTGAGGACGGTGGCTACACCTATACCAGAAGGAAGTGATGGAGTAATGGAGAAAGCTTCTTGCCATTCTATACTGAGAGACCCAAAGAACATTGGGCATAAGTTCGAAGAGACATTGAAGCAGCTAAAGATTGGAGAGGAGGATTTCCTTACTGAAGAAGAGATCAAATGCTTTCGAGAGATGCTTGAAGAACATGGTAAAGCCTTTGCTTTTGAGCCAGGTGAGATTGGATGTACAGATTCAAATGTTGTTTCTCCTATGGTTATATTTATTGTTCCTCATATGCCATGGAGTTTACGTCCTATTCCAGTACCCAAAGCTCACTTGCCGAAGCTCATTGATTTGCTAAATGAGAAGATGGGCATTTTGGAACCATCATGTGCACCATACTCTAATCGGTGGTTCATTGTTCCAAAGAAGAATGGTACCCTAAGGTTCATTCAGGATATGCAACCAGTCAATAAGGTAACAATCCACAATGTGGATACATGTCCAATTGTGGACGAGTTTGATGAAGCCTCTGTAGGAAGATCCATCTACTCTATGGGTGATCTTTACTTAGGATATGATTAGTTTCATCTTGCTTTGAAAATCAGAGATCTTACTACAATGCATACACCTCTTAGTTTGATGAGGATGTACACTCTACCACAAGGTGCTACTAACTATGTAGCTCATATGATGAATGGTATGAATAAGGTGTTGAGGGATTTTATTCCTCATGTTACTTTGTCTTTCATCGATGATTTGCCGATCACGGGATGTGAAGAAGGGTTCAAAGATGAGATAAAAGATCAGAGAGGATGCCGACAGTTTATTGCCCAACATATTGCTAACTGTGCAACCATCTTATGTAGGCTTGAAGAAGTTAACTTGTCACTTTCAGGGCCAAAGAGGTTTTAATTGTGGGACATATGTGTGGCCCGAATGAAAGACGACCGAGTCCGACTAAATTTGAAGCTATATAGAAGATGAAAGAAACATGCACATCGATCACTCAGGTTCGAAGATTTTTGGGTGCATGTGTATTTTATCGTATTTGGTTGCCACACTTTGCTCATGTTGCAAAGCGCTTTATCAATTGTTAAGAAAGGGAAAAAGGTTTGTATGGGAAGTTCATACAATGGCCGCCAGAAAATTGAAAACGATGCTTCTCGAGGCTCCTACCTTGAGAAAGGTTGACTATAAGTGTGAAAGGCCAGTGATCTTAGCTGTTGACACTAGCCAAACAGGTATTGGGTGGACTATAGGTCAAGATGATGAAGATGGTCAGAGGTATGCAACCCAATTCACAGCAAAAGTACTTAATGCTCGTCAAAGAGGTTACCCACAGGTTAAGAGAGAACTTTGGGGTGTTGGTACTGCCCTAAGGTCTGACAAAAAATATTTCATAGATGCTTCAGTTGTGGTAGAGACAAATTGTTTACCATTGATAGGGATGACTGCAAAATGCACTACTCCGGACATTGCAATGTTGCGATGGATAGCCTTTATTAAATATCTTAACCCTTAGTTTTGTCACATTGCAGGCAGAGATAACCCTGTAGCAGATATGTTGTCAAGGGCCAGATATGAAGATGAAAAGGAGATGCTTACCACTAATGATGATGTGGACTTAAAGTTCTACACCTCTTCTCATTTACATGCGAGATATGATACTCTTGTTCATGTTTTTGAAGTCTTTTCTGAAGAGCTATACGATAGAGAATGGCTTTTGATAGGTCATTACCTTAACACTCTTACCAGGCAAGAGGGATGGAGTGATCAAGAGCACAAAGGATCAAGAAAAAGGCTTATAGCTACTTTTTAAAGGATGGTCATCTATGGAAGCAACCAAAGCGTTCAAGAGGGGTACCACAATGGGTTCTTTGTGATAAAGCAACTCAACAGCAAGTGATTGAAGAGTTTCATGGAAGCTTATGGGCTAGACACAAAGAGGTATGAGCAACTTTTGTCAAAATCAAGGACCGCTACCGGTGGAAGGGAATGTACAAAGATGTTGCTCACTTTGTGGAAACTTGTTTAGTATGCCAGTAGTACTCTAATGTACGAGTAGTATTCTAGTGGATTGCATCCTACTTATCCGTTAGCTATGCATTACAAGTAGGTAGTGGATTTGATTACAATGTCGGTGGGGGTTTGGTAGACCAGGTATATTGTTTCTTTCTAGAGAAGATCTCACAAACCAAGTTGAAGGGAGAGCTTTGCGTACAAAAGCTACAAGTTGTGTGTGAATTTTTGCTTGAAGATGTAATTCCCAGGTATGGTTGTGTTGATAAAATCACTATTGATAGAGGAAAGCTGGATGCAGATGAAGCTCGTAAGTTCTTTGTTTGTTTGACCATCAAATTGACTCTTACTACGACATACAATCTGGAAGAAGTGAAAGAGAGCATCCGCCTTTTGTTAAGGCTTTAGCAAAGACGTGCCAAGGACATATTGGTGATTGACCTACGCTACTACCTTTTGCTTTATAGGCTAATCGCACTACGCATAGTTCAATTACAGGTTATATGCTTGTCCGCACACCCGCACTAGTGTGGGTCTGGTGGTATGGGACACCAACCCTTGTGGCAGAGACTAGCCCGTTTAGCTGTAGGCTCCCAAGCACGGAGATGAGCCCATTTTGGCTCTATGGCTGGGAGGTGAGCATCATGTCCGCTCATCATGTGTGTCTAGGTGTGAGTTTGGCTCGTGTTATGTCATGTGTGCACGATAGATCCGGCGAGGGACAAGCCCCAAAGGCACGTCCACAGAGAGCCACATTCCCATTTGCTTAAAGATTGTGGCATCCATCATCGATCCAACTGTTCTAACCCAAAAACACCCCCAAGAAAACAAGGTGATAACTCACAATGGCCTACATAACCTTAGATAAGGATGATTGAGCCAAAAGTGTGTGCCATGATAAGATAATGCCCCACTGAAACACTTCATCAAAAAACATACAAGAAAGTGTTAACTTTGCCATATGGCACCAATCAACAAGCTTCATCCATCGGCCCTCGTTTTTCCGAAGGTTCAAGTAGCTCCGAGAGCCTGCCCATCTCACTCAACAGGAGGGCACAGAAGTAATAGCAACAAACTTTGAGGAAAAAGGGTGCTTTTATACTTGTTAAGCATCATACAGGAGGAACTATGTGTACCATAATCCAGAATTTGAATGGAATTCACATTAATGAATGCTCTTAGCTGGAACAGGGCAAAGTGATTTTATGCTCTTGCAATCCTTGGATTCTTGGTAACGTGTACACTTGTAAACAATCACCGCCACTGCTGAATCTGATACAAATAGGTCAAAAAATGTATGTTTATTTTACAGCATTTCCTTAATTAAGGATGTAGAACAAGGGGTACAAGCTTACAAATCCCCCACAACCAGAAGCAATGAAGTCAGCTCTCAATCTGTTCTGCTTTCCAGAGTGACCATAAACTTTTCAGTTTTGTTGCCTCTTAACACCTCAACAGCCACCTGATAAAGGCAATGTTAGAAAGAAAAGAAGACAGGCGACATCATGACAAAACAGCAATTGAACAAACTAATATGAGAACAACCTCATCGCCAACTTTGCATCGATCCAAAATCCTGTAGAGATCACTACCATTTTTCACCTTCTCACCGTTGATAGATGTAATAATGTCGCCCAAAACTAGGCGTCCATATGAGTCCCGAGTTGTGGGCTTCAAACCCTGTAGTGTGACAAAACTGATTCAGTAGCCAAGAGTGTAAAGCCTCCTCCATTGAGCCTCTTATCGTCCAATTAAAAACTTACAGCCTTTCCAGCAGGACCCATTGGAGGAGCATCCAGGACCAAGACTCCACTCACACCAAGTTGTTCGACTGATTGCTCTGGAGCAAATGTAATGCCCAATATTGGCCTGGTTACCTTTCCATACTTCACCAGTTGCTCCACTATGCCTCTCACCTTTTGCATAAAACAAAACATCAAACGTAATGAGCAAATTTTGAACCAAAAGCATCCAGTACAAACATTCAAAACTGTTCAGCCGTAAACGATGGCGGAGTGTTTACCCAAACACACACAAAGAGAGATATCTACACACATACACACACACTCTATATTTCCTGGTCTTAAAATCACCCCATATATTGTCCTTTCACTTCACTGATTCAATTTTCTTCATGTAGGCAGTAATAAAAATTGAATCCTTCACTACATCATAACAACCAACCCAGAGATTACATGTAGGAAAATATAAGTCCCATGTTTCACCCTTAACTGTTCACAAAATAAGGCGAGCTAAAATGGCATCAAGACAGAGGCTATTACAATGTCGCTAGACTTGATCAATAGCAGATTACATGTAGGAAAATATAAGTCCCATGTTTCACCCTTAACTGTTCACAAAATAAGGCGAGCTAAAATGGCATCAAGACAGAGGCTATTACAATCTCGCTAGACTTGATCGATAGCAAGGCCCTACACTCAACCCTTCATGCACTTAGACCCTATGATCACTCTTATGGTTATCGATGCTCTTGTTTACATGTGTAGCACAGGTGAAAGGAAGATACAGATCTCCCCACCTTCCCTTTCCTCCTTTTTTTCTCTCCAGCAAAGGCTCTCAGAGTCTTTGCAGCAAATATCTGTAGCTATGAGTGGTCTACATCACATTCTTTCAGACAGATACACTCTGTCACAAAGTCCTGTCAGCAGGTAAATATTGAGGAAGGAATAAAAATTAGCTAAACCGAGTAATTAGCTGCGACTATAAGTTGCACTACCATCTGCATCACATTCCTTCAGATGGATGGATACACTTCCCGGTGATGCTCAGCTAACAAGTGTAAGCAACGAGGCACGCCACAAAAAGAAAAAACAAGACAAGCCCACTGCATTGGAAAAAACTAATTATCTAATGGAAAGCGCTGACCAGGCAAGCTTACCGTATCGACTGGTATAGAGAATCCCACACCAGCTGATGCACCAGATGGGGAATAGATAGCAGTATTTATCCCTATTAAAGTCCCAGAACTGTCAAGTAACGGACCCCCACTGTTTCCGGGATTGATTGCCGCATCAGTCTGAATTACATCTTGTATTGGCCGGCCAGTGGCAGCAGAACTAATTTCTCTTCTCAAGCCACTGCATGCAGAAACGCAACAAAGATGGTTAAATAATCAAGGCCATAACTTCATTCTCCCTATCTAGTGCATTGATCTTAAAGAAATGATGAAAACCTTATAACTCCAGTGGTTAGAGTGTGATCCAGCCCAAACTGCAATACAGAAATGAGAAAAAGTTAGTGGTGCATACTTTACATTGCACAGCATGTGACCTTAAGTAACAAGACCCCCACAACTTTGGCTTACTTTTAAGGAAATTTTTCAGTTTTTCAAGGACAGCCAGATAAAGAGTGTGCAATAACCTGTGTAAGAATGCTATACAATTTGGACTCGCACTTAGCTACTATAATAACTATAATAGCTTTTCAATAACCTCGGAAGTTTTGACAGTAACATTGACTTGTTGACGCTAAAGTTACAGAAATGACAGCTCTTAGCCCTTGAACAC
Source organism: Adiantum capillus-veneris (assembly GCF_014529385.1). NCBI lineage: Eukaryota > Viridiplantae > Streptophyta > Polypodiopsida > Polypodiales > Pteridaceae > Adiantum > Adiantum capillus-veneris. Next base: position 73,910,108 of record NC_140937.1, read on the forward strand.
AAAAAACAGTACGTACATCGAAAAATGTACAAAACCTAACCAAATCTGACTTGTAATACAAGTTGAGCAACTTGACTCACTGGATTGCCTATGGCATAGACTTTCTGGCCAACGAGAAGGTCAGTTGAGCTCCCCACTGGAATTGGCCTGAGCTTATTCTTTGGAGAATCAATATGAAGTACAGCAACATCCTTATCACGATCAAATCCGACAACCTTGGCCTCATAAGTCGATTGATCGCCCAAGGTCACTCTACAGTTGTAATGTAGCACTCTCAGATACGAATATGTAAAGCCTTGCTTCTTTGAAGCTGAAATGAGCTTTATGAATCAATGTGCCAGCAGCCTTAAGAGAACAAATAGCTTGGCAAAGAAAAACCAAATTTTACCTTAAATCAGAAGCACCTCGTATGACATGATAATTTGTCACTATATGCCCATCTGTATCCCAAATAAATCCTGAGCCAGACCCTTGAGGAACCTCCATAATATCCAATGTAAAAGCATCACGTCTGTGAAGCACCCAATAACCTGCTGTCATAATCAAGCTCAATGTTTCCTTATTTTACATATACATTCAATTAAATAGTCCTCTATAAAGAGCAAATAGAACATACTTTACCATACACTAGTGCTAGTTGGTACATAGCATAACCAATCCTCTCCATCGAAAAACATTTCAAACATGTATCCCATCATTAAGTTTCCTCTTGGCAAGTTCCCTCCCAAATAAATACAAAAAAATAATCTCCCTTGGATAGCCCAAAATACACAAACAGAGATTAACTTCCACAAAGTTGCGGAAAGGTGCTACATAAAAGGTGTACCTTCTCAAAACACACATTTAGGACATCAGTTGGATTATGATGAGTTCAACCACCAACAGCCAAATCTGCAACAACGTGGGTCTCATATTTACCTCAACCTAATTGCACGACCAGGGAATGGATGGTTGCATATGCTTTGAGTGCATCTGTCATAAATACAACACCTACTAATTCTTTCTAAAACCACCAAAAAATAAATGCAGCAATGGCTTCCCCCTAATGTTAAGGAACCCTTATAGAAAACCTGCATAACCGGAAGATGTCAAGACTAAGAAGCTTGTGACGTTAAAAACATTGATGCTGTCACAGATTATACAATATCCATGGTTGTTTTTTAACAGCACCTTTAGATGATAAAAGTGGCAGTATGAGATTAGGTTTAGACATATTTCTTTCCTTTCTCTCTCTTTACTTTCTTTCTTTCTTTATACACCCACACAATGAGACCCCCTTTTCCTTGTGATTTACCAAGAGGCAAGTGACACTCCAAGAATGAGGAGTGACACTGTAGTAAACTGGTCATGGGCATGTGTTCTTTAGGCAAGCACAACCTACTGCAGCAATTGGTGATTATGGCTACTGAAGAGACTACATCAGAGTGCTGCCAAGTTCAACAGAAAAAATGTGTGCACCTTGATTCAGGAGTAGTACTAAGGCATGTTAAACGTCAAGTCAAATATGAGCCAAGGTCATCAGATGAAATGTTTGTTAAGACCGCAAACAAGATTTCCTAACTAATTACAATGGAATGGAGAACTACAATGAACTGTAAAAGGTCGATAACAGAAATGCCCACCCCTCAAGATAGACCAAGAAATATTGCAAAACTCAGACATTCATACTCCAATTCAACTCTATTACTCTATTGGATTTCTAACCACCACCTTGAGGTAAACTAAGCATGCTTGTGACACTCTTATGTCTTGAGGAATCTAATTGTGTAGAGACTGTCCACTCTGAAGCTGTCAAAAAACTAGCTTCTCGCAGGTCAAGTGCAATGAATGCTGGCCCAGTCAGAACAGGCACAGCGATCAGCTTTAGTGAAATTTTTGCACACAACATGAGAGCATCCCACAAGGAAATATACTGAATGCACTCAATACTTCATCTTTTCTAAACAAAGTAGGGGAAATAAAATTACCGGGCTGCCAGGTTTGTGATGTAGACAACAGATGGGGTGTTCTCCTGAAAGAGCTGGACTGTGGCAAGCTCATCGCCTTGAAGCTTTCTACTGGGGGTAACGACAAACGCATGACAATCAGCAGTAATGGTGGTCATGAGTGCAAATGCCACTACAACCGATGCTAGCCACACTGACGCGGTAGACAAACCCCTCTCTCCTGCACTCCAGAGCTCTGCCAGCTTACATGGAAACTCATCTAGACAAGAAGCAGCCGCGGCTTTCAACTCTTGCAAGCATGCATGAGGTAAAACAGAAACTTCTTCACGTCCTCCAAGGGAAAGGTCTTCCCATGATGACGAACATTGCGCTGATGTTGATGAAGATGACGACGATTTTTCCAGGGAATATGAGCAATTCAACTCGTCTTTGGCCATGACTTCGATTCTCTGAGTCGATAGGTAACTAAGCTGGCAAGGGCGAAAAGTTGTATATACCTGTCTCAGCCGCGAACCTGACATTACAGAAAACGAAGCAATCCTAAAGCATTGAGCAATGGCTGATGGCCTTTGTGGGAATACCGAATTCTGCGCAGCGCTTGCAGTGAAACTGGGAGGACTGAGAGAATAATCTGCGTTGCTGCATTCGAGGCGGGGGAAAGGGCAAAGACAAAGAGATGCCGCCATTTCTATCGTCTGAAGAGAGCTCGAGCGCAGAAATAAGCTCCACCGTAAGCTCGCTGCTGCTTTCGACTGTGACGAGCTCGTACCGCTAAAGCCTACCACTTTGAACCTTCCAGAGAATTGAAAATCGGATTTTGAAAATTAGGCGATGAATGTTAAAAACATTCTTAAGGCGGTTGACAAGTAGGATGGGTTAGGGGGTGTTGTGGGAGCGATCCTAAGAGACCTCTATAATCTCTAGATTGGTTATGCCATTTCCCTCTTGTATAACAGGTCTTGAGTTCAACTCCTCGTCGGCCAGATCTTTAAGGTCTCTTGGGATAGTTTCCTACGACGTTAAAACTCTCTTATGAGAGAGAGAGAGAGAGAGAGAGAGAGGTCATTTTGATCTATGTGTTGGGTTCACAGGTTGCTCTTATGAAACTTGCAAAGTAAAGGTTGATTGAAAACAAAACGTTTCCAACGTGATATTGATCCAATCACATAGGAATATCCATACAATAATCGATTTCAAAGGAATTATGTAAGGAGAGGTGGCACTATTCATTACCAAAAGATTTGATCACAATGAAAGTGTCGTTTCTTGCCCACAACCCTCACAATTTATTAATTCAAAATTTGGAAAATTTTGGAGATTCTTCCCCTACCTCAATACAAGAGACCAAGCTTCCAACACCAGCTCCTTTCATAGGTTCAAGCTATGTACTTATCGTGGACTATTTAATTCATAAACCATGTCTCTCTAATTATTAGAGTCCTCATTGTTGCCATGGTTTGTAAACAACTATGTTGAGTCTAATTGTGTTACCAACTATGGCTTACCTCTAATGCAAATCCCAAGATGGCATGGGCATTTTTCTATACAAGCTAGGTGTTAAATGGCTCGCCCCCAAGACAGACAAAGTAGTATAGCTTCCTAAGTAGTAATATAAAAAATATCAACACATGGGGAGTTTGTAGGGCATGTAGGCTTATCGAGCAATACAAAAATTATCAAATACACTAAGAGCAAAGCTACATCTATGAAGCTAAGATCGCTAAGATCAAGTATCCCAAGCTATCACAACACAACCTTATCTACAAACAATGAATGGAAGTTCCATTGAGAAAACGAACTCCAAATGCTAGGAAACTTCAATTAAGGGGCCTACATACATATTTGCATACACGCATGCAATCAAATCCCAATTCTAAAAGATAAAAGAAATCACAATTTCTTTGTAGATGACTCCCCTAAATTGCTCACATACCCTTTAATTCTTTATAGTGTTGGAAATACGACTACAAGAAAGCACTCAAAGATGGAGAAGATGAAGGAGAAGCTCAAGAGCACACAACATAGGAAGTAGACTTACTAAGTGAGCTAATACAAAGATAACACTTTCCCTAGAGTGATGGAGGTATAAACAAGCCAGTGGAAAAAACCTCCTAACAAGGGAAAAAATTGCCCCAGTGGTAGGCTAAGTGTGTTCACACACATCACTTCAAAAATATGGTAAGAAAGGCCCCTTGGGAGTGACACGGTGAACGTGAGAGGGCACTCACGTATAGGGAAGTGCCATAACTTATGTGATCAGTTAGTCCATTGAGGGGAGTATGCTCAAAGCTTTGCAAAAATCTTCAAACTTCTCACGAGGCAAATCATTTGTGAAAAGATCATTATGGTTGTCCTATATATACACATAAGTCAAGCTCACATCTCTACAAATAGTCTCTCCCTGACATAATGATAATGTCCTTCTATGTATTTTCTACAAGCATGGAACACCAATTGTAAAAGGTGGGAACCGACTCCAGGGATACCTTGCACAAGGGTTTATCCAGATGAGTTACATGTCGGTAGTTACCAGACATTGTGTGACTATGCAGCCAATCAGACCCCGGTGCAGGCACCTATAAATAGGGTCCATCATTCCATTTTGGGGATAAATACATTGGAACTCTTGTATCTCTTGTAACTCTAGTTGCTAGACATTTTATAGAGCTTATGAGCACTAAGTGTTGTGCTACTTGTACTTCCAAACTAGTTAATGAATCTAAATCTATATTTCCAGTTGTCTCAATTCATGTTATCTATAGTCTTTGATTTCAGTTCAGTCGTTTGTTTGACTTCTCAATCTGGCCTTCTAAAGTGTAATTCAGTTCATCTAAATTTGACCTGACATTTGGCATCTAACTTTGAAATTCTAACCTTGGAATAGATGTCAAGTGACTAGCTCATTCCATTTTGGTGATCACGATGGTGAGCTAAAGCTCTTGCCATTTAGAATTCAAATTCAATCAGTTATTTGCAATGCCTTCACGTCGTCCAGCATGAGGAAGGCGAGCTATTACCTTGTTTATTGAGGATTAGGACCATATCAACACAGTGGCTAAAGAATTAGAGTTAGGCTCTGATGAATGACCACGCTCTTAGAATGAAGAAATTGATGCCATTTCAGGAAAAAGAGGAGGTGAGGAGCATCGAGCCACGCAACACACAGCACGTTCAAGAAGACGACATTCAAAGAAAGCTAAGAGACCCTCTCATTCATGTGGATCTCGCCATTCAGATGGGAAAGGCAAAGTGAAAGTTCATATCGATGTTAGTGATGCCAACAGGCATAGTAAACGAGCAGAATCACACACAAGATTTGGTCGAGGGAAGGAGCCTAACATAGTTATAGAGATTGATGAGACTACAATGAAAGATGGGAAGCAAACAAGGACCATCGTGACAAGCACAAACACCTGAACCATATCTCAATGATAAATCTAGACAACGAGAAAAGGAATCGAGTCATCATAGATCCAGACATGGTGAACAATCTAGTGATCTAAAAATTGTGTTTCCCACTCTCAAAGGTAGTCAAAGAGACAATCTAGATGCCCACATACGAGCATTTTTGCAATATGCTGATATGAAGGACACAAACTTTATAGGATGCAACAACGATATGGTACTACCATTACCCAACATGCAAGCTTAGAACTTATAGTAAGCTGAAGAAGGATTTCTTGATGGAGTATAGTGAAAACCACGGGGATGAGGATATCCTCTGCGAATTGAAAAAAATGAAACAGGTTAGGCTATTTGTTAGGAGTTATGTGGAGAAAATCAAGGAACTAACCATGCAGTTAAATGAACCATCATCAAAAAAATCCATGCGTGCATGGTTTTTGAGTGGGTTTAAAAGCAAGAAATTGAACAGGAGGTACTAGCACCAACCCAAAAGTTTAATGCTCTGGTGCAAAGAGCTCTAAAACTAGAGCAACAAGCTAAGAAAGACAAGGGCCAAAAAGGGAAAGAGATTTCAGCTCGAGTCAGTCATCTACTGAAGGGTCATCAACCAGCCAAATTTTTGTAAAAATTTTGAGGTGTGATGTTTTTAGTGCTTGTTTTGAATGCCAAAAAAAATTAATGCACTAATTATTGATCTTGATGGTTACAGAACAATTGATTGTTGATCAAGAGGGGCATTGTAATGTATCATAAACTTTGGCTACTGAGAGCTGATGGCAAGGGATGATTGGTGGAGTAGGTCGAGAATCCAATTGCCTATTGAGAGGCACAAATTGAATTGTATTTGTAAATTTTGGCTATCCAAGAGCCATGACCTTTTTGCATGTGTGCTATGATCGTGTGAGCATTTCAATGCATAAAGGAACTTCATTGTACCCAATTTTTTGGCTTTTGCATTGGATTAGTGCCACCTTGATTAAAAAATCTCATTGCACTAGAAGAAATAATTATTTAATATGATATGCATGTGGGCATGAGAAATACATTGATGAAGAGTTGATGAATGATTGGGACTTTGTGCTTGAACTTGAATTTGTTTGTTGCATGTTAGTGCTTGATTTGAATGCAAACTCACTGCATAGCACTAACCATTGAGTTCACTCAAAGGGCCATAAGGTATCATTTTGGGTTGTGATTGAGCATAGAATTTTTAGTGCCTACTTTGAATGATAAATGCTTAAGAGCACTAATGATTGTGTTCTTTTTTTGAAAGGTTGTGGGCAAGCATGAGCTTCCATTAATCCAATGACTTTTGGAGCTTGTGTTTGCTAACACTTAGCTTCAAGAAGCTTGGTTTGAAAATAAAAGGAATCATGGGGCCTCTACACAAGGTGGGTGCTTTGCTCAAGGATGCTCAAAGAGCATGAATAGGTTAAAATCCTTCCATGCTATGCTCTTTTCAATCTTTACATCTCTTTGCATGCTTGGACTAAGTGATTTTGCTTCTAAGCTATGAATCCTTTCATTTCCAAAAGCTAGGCATATATGAAAGTTTCAACACTTTGCTTTGTAAATATTAAGCTCATTTAAAATTTGGCTTTATGTATGCTAATCATAGGTAATTGTCCTTGACCTTGGGTTAATGTAGGATCGTTGCTTGTTAGTCCTAGACTCCTAGTGATCACCTTAATATCCCACTCATTTCTAACATGACTTAGGCCTATGATTAGGCTTTAGTCTCTTAGTGCATTTTCCAAAATTACTCTAATTATGGAAGAAATAAACAATGCAAAAAATGAACAATGAAGCAAAAAAGCTGTCCAAAAAGATTAGCACAAGTGCTACTAGACACATGAAAAGAAAATTTTATGTTATGTTTGTGTCTCTGTAAGGCCTAGCGCATTATTGGCACTTGGTAGACAAGGGGAACCACCTTGGATTGCTTGGTCAAGGCCCTAAATCGATACCCTAGGCTGATAGGGGTTAGCCGTCGCCTTAGTAGGCTAGTAGATTCTTGGAACACCTCCTTGAGGGTTCAAGGAGCCGAGAGTCATAGCTTGACTTTCCTTGGGGTGGTAGCCTTGTGATTTGCTTTACTTTTTTCTATGAAAAGTGAAAAAAAAATTATTTCATAGCTTCAAAAAGCTATGACAGTGTACTAACAGATTAGGAGCTTCTTTATGGCCCGTAGACATGATAGACTTTGATGCTTTATTGAGGTTGATTATATAGTTTTTAGGCTAGTAGGTTTATGACCTTGCATTAGCCTAGGGTCATAATTGATTGCTTGTGTTACATGCATACATCTCAAATTTTTAGTGATTTAATCTTCATAATAGTTTAGGTTTTTTTTTTCTTTATGTGGTTTCGTTTTTGGCTATGATGGATCCATCTTTTAGAAGCAAAAAGTCACTTTGCATGATTGATCATTGCACTTCATGTTCTATTCTTATTTGTTGGCCTTTGATACTTATGACTTGTCTTATGTTTTGCAGCTCAATATTCCTCCACGGACATACTTTCCACCATATCACCGTGCTTTGCTTCAACGGCTCACGAGGAAGTGTGCCAAATTAGGGGGGGGGGGGGGGGGGGGGGGGGGGGGGGGCAGCGACTAACACATGCTACACTAATTATGCATCAAGTTGGGGATGTGCTATTGATGTGCACAATATTTCCTATCACATTGTATGAGGTATTGGGCTCATTTAGGAGTTCCAAATTGTACAAACTTTAGGCTTAAGGGCTCAACTTTATCCCATGGTTGAAGGGCTTGAAACCCAAAACTATAAAAGAGCCCTATGCTAAGTGAGAAGTCATTCTTGGGTGAGCTCTCTTCTTTGTAGAGTGGATGGTCATGAGGCTTATGGGCTTTACATGCCCATGTAGCTCTTGATTTGTAATAATCAATTGTACTTTCTTTCTTATTAGTCTTCTTTGTTTTGATTATGTGAAGTGAGATTGTATTAGTGTGATGTTAAATATGTGAAGTGAGATTGTATTAGTGTGATGTTAGATCTATAATCTCTTTTCAAGTTAATCTCTTCTATCCACACCAGTGGCCATGGTGTGTGAAGGCTATGCCTTCCTTCTCTTTCTCTCTCTCTACAAGGTGTGTGATTAGTGTATGTGCATACGTAATAGCATTGAGGGGTTGGACCCGAATGGCCACACTAATGCGCCGAAGTAGGTATGTTAATTGCATGCTTGTGTAGTTGTGTGATTAGGAGTTGTGATTAGAGTGATTGATGTGAGAGGTTAATTTCAATTACATGATTTTGTGCAAAGTGATTAGTAATTAGGATTGTGTGGTTGCTCAGAGGAATCCCCTTCCATGGCTTTTCTCTATGATGGGTAGAAGGATCCCTTGAATTATTTATTTCAATGTATCCTATGACGTTTGTGACTCCAAGCGCTAGCCGGGTTGCCGATCCATGGATTGATAAATTTGTGTGGGTTGCAATTAGGCCATTGCTACAATGCCACCCTACACAATTGGTCAAGATGAGGATCTAGCCGGTACAAATAACCCTTACAATGAGTATATAGCATGCATATGTATAGAAAAAGAAGTTGAATCCCTAGCTAGACGAAAAGGGGGTGGAATTCCAAATTGGTTATTACCTGATGATCAAGAAATACAAGAATGGAATCTGGGTTGGAGTTAGATCCTAAGGTAATAAAGATCAATAAGATTTTGAAACCGGAGAGCAAAGACAAATCCATGCAACTATTTCAAAAACATCGGGATGTTTTTGCTTGGAAACATATAGATTTGAAAGGTGTCAACCCAAAAGTATGTCAACATCGGATAGCACCATTGAAACCAGATACACAAGTAGTATTACTCTAGAGGTACATGATAAATGCAAGCTATGCAAAGAAGGTTAAGGAAGAAATTGACAACCTACTAAAGGCAAGGTTCATTATTGAAACATCAATTAGTGAGACTGGTTATTTCCCATTGTAGTAGTTCTGAAGATGAATGGAAAACTCAAGGTATGTGTTGACTATAGGAAACTTAATGCTCAGACAATAAAAGAACCATCCACACTACCATTTACAGACATGATGCTGGAGGAAATAGCTGGACATGAAATGTATAGTTTTTTAGATGGGTACAATGGTTATAATCAGTTGAAGATAGCACCAAAAGATCGAGCAAAAACAATGTTTATTAATGAATGGGAAGTTTTCATGTATTCAATTATGCCGTTCGATCTATGTAATGCTCCAGCAACCTTTCAACAATGTATAATGGACATTTTCAACAAGTCCTTGCATAAGTTTCTAGAAAGTTTTGTGGATGCATATGACTTCACAATCTTCTCATCTAAAGACGTGCATCTCCTATTTTTGGAGATGGTATTTGAGATATGCAGAGAGAAGAGGATCTGTCTGAATCTCTTCAAGTTAGTATTCATGGTCTAGAAGGGATAGATATACTGGGATATGTCGTGTCCACAAATGTCATTGAGATAACTGAGACAAGATCCAAAGTTTCGAGTAGGCCAAAGCACTAACGAATGTATCTAAACTAACTTTTTTTTTTGGAGCACATCAATTTCTATTGATGATTTATTCATATGTTCACAATGAAGGCCATTTCATTATATGAACTAACTTAGAAAGAAGTTTAAGTTTTTATGGACTCCTAAATGTGAAGCCAATTTCTAGTCTTTGAAGGATTACATCAGCATGAAGTCAATTCTTTGCAAGCCAAACTAGGATATCATTTTTCATGTTCATGTAGATGCTTCTAACATGGCAATAGGATCTATTTTGGCTAAACCCCATGAAAAAACTGATTATTTAGTATACTTTGCCAGTGGCAAGGCAAAGGAAGGGTATGCATCCATACATAGACAAGCACTGGGAATGATATTTAGTGCCACAAAGTTCAGACATTGTTTATTGAGGAAGCTAAGTCATTTCCATGTTGATCATCATGCTTTACTTTATCTGAGTAATAAGGTAGTCATTCAGAGAAGATTAATCAAAAGGATGATGTTCTCTTGGAATTTGATTTTAAGATCTTCCATAAGCCTAGCAAGACCCATTGTGAGTGCAAATTCCTATCTAGAAGTACGAAAGGTATCTCATTTACATCCATAAGAGATGAATTAGTAGGTGTTGAACTATTTCAGACGATGACACAACTAAGGAACCAGATCCAAAGTGGTATGATGTGTATGATTTGTTGGGGTGAAGGTGGTGTGCCTCTTACCCCGGTTGGCCACACTAGAGACGTCCGACCACCCATTACTTGTACATACCTTATTCTTTACTAGTTAGAAGAATCTCTCACACACATAGTGTTGGGCTGCTCCACCCACATCCCATGGTGTGTGTGTGTGTGTGTGTGTGCGCGCGCGCGCATGTGTACACATGCACCACGTTCGTGCACTCACAATTGGTATCATACTTTTGATTTCATGATGGATGGAGTGCTACAAAGAAGTGAGCTTTTGGCTATGGTGAGATCGCTTTTGGTGGGAGCTTGAGTTCGGTGAGCTACCACCAGATCTGTGCTCATGGAACCTTGAGGGACTTTCCCAAGCTTGAAAGGAGAGTGTATTGAAGTGTGTATTCTTTTACACAACCATATTTGCAGGAAGAATGCAGATTTTCATTTTCGTAGGTCATTTTTTGGCCTCCAAAACAATGCTTTTTGTATGACTTTTGCATAGGAAATGCAATTTATGCAAGATCATGGTGTAACCTAGGGTTTTGGCATGCTTTGAACACAATGGTGATGTACATTTGGGCTGATTTTAACCTCTAAAATTTTAGTAGCAGCAGTTGTTTGTTGTGTGTTGAGGATTTTGCACATGGTTTGCTCTCGGGTGTGAGAGTGGTATTGGCTGCTACTGGCTTGCTCTTAGGTGGGAGGATATGATGTATGCTTGAGTGTGGATTTTTTGCATGATTTACTCATGTTTTTGAGCATGTTTATGGCATGTATGGTTATTATGTTCAAATAACCAAAATGTTGCCGAAACTTTGGCAAAATTTTTCCAACAATTTTATGCGCATGATTTGATGTAATCTAGGTAGTGATTGCAAGTTGCACTTAGGGCTTGTGCGATATTCTTTGCAAGTGGGAGATTAGTGGGTGTATGCCTCAATACCACATTGGGTGAGCTTGGTTATTAGTTCCCATATTTGCAGTGTCTTGTGCAGCAGGTACAACTCATTTATTGAAATTGCGGGAGATTTATGCTCATTGATTCTGGTCGAGGGATTCCTACATTGTTTGCCATTGTGTTTGGCATTGTGCCATAGTGTTTTGGTATTGTTTATCTCCTTGATTTTTTTGTGACATTTTGCTCCAATTACAAAGGAGATTCTGTCGAATTTTTGCCAGCTTTTATGCGTTTTGTGACAGGTGCTAGAGAGACGTTTTAGCCACATTTTGGCTTGTGCCTATGCAGATGGCCATTTTTCTTGCACTCTCATTGTGTATGGTCACTAATTATGCATGATTGGTTCTTGGTTTTGGCAGAGGGTTATGCACTTTATGTGATGTTTGCCATAGTTTTGGTGGTAGGTGTTTGATCAGGTAGTTTTCTTTTGCATAGTGTTGAGTGGTTATGCTCTTGTGGACAGTGCATTTGGCAAAGGGTTATGCACTTTATGCGATGTTTGTGCCATAGTTTTGGTGGAAAGTGTTTGATTAGGTAGTTTTGTTTGCATTGTGTTGAGTGGTTATGCTTTTTGTGCGAGTTGATCTATAGACTCTTTTTACACTCAGTTAGGGCATCTTGCAATGACAATTCGTCATTGGATACACAGGTTGATGTATCAGGCAAATGTCAGAGGCACAGACATGTGGTTTGTTGGAATTGTGGAAGACCGGGTCACATGAGGAGACGTTGTTTCAAGTGTTGCAGACAGCGGACAATTCCATTGGCTATTGTTGAGAGTACGAGTTTGGTAGACACTCCTACTTTTGCAAGTTCACCTAGACAATCTTACAAAATGGAATAAGTTCAAAATTGAAACTTATGTTTAAGGTACTTACCGATTTTGGTAACCACTACCCTTAGCATTAGAGATTGGAGCATCTGTGGCATGAATGTGCTTTCAATGTACTTTGTGTATGTATTTTGCATGCACTATGGCAAGCTGTAATTGCTTTGGAGTAACCATGCACCCAATATGTAAAAATAGGTAGGGAGACGTGCCCTAAAGACCTAGTTTTTCACGTCCACTTGATAGCACAAAGAGGATACGTTAAAGAGATATCGGACAACATAACGCACAAGCCAGTTTCTTGAGTATCTTTATAGGGCGCCTTGCTCCCCTGATGCATCTTATGGCATTGTCATACTCGAGACAGGTAGAAGAAAATTAACCTTGCCAATTGTCGACCTTGTCGAGTAATATACCGGATTAAAAACTTAAAAACATCTACAGTAATTGCAAAAACAAAGCGTACCTGGGCTGCCCAATAATGTTGGCATTTACCCTTGTTGACAATGAGTTGAGCATAACCGTTTCTGACTGCATCGGATTTAGTAAACCAATCTAGGAGCCATGCCTCAAAACTTAGAACCACAAGAAAAATATGCATGCCTACTTCTTAGAATTGGAGCAAAAGATCGGCCATGCCGAGCACTTGTGCCTCCTTCATCAAGGCCAGCAAGAAGCTGTGCCGATCTCCTTGAGAGTTTATGGCTGTCTCTCATAAGAGAGGGCAGCCCTTTTGGCCTATAAAAGGAGGCCATTTCTACACACATTTCATAGTGTGAAGTTGATGCAACAAGGTGAGTGTGAGGTGGTGAGAGTGAAGCAAGGCGGGAGCTCCATTAAGGGTATAATCCCTTTGTAAACTACTTCTTGTTTTGAAGTACTAAAGCCATTGAGTGGCTGCTTTCCCGTGGACGTAGCCCACATTGGGTGAACCACGTATATCGTGTGTACTCTCTCTCTCTCTCTCTCTCTCTCTCTCTCTACTCTATAATCTCGTGTATATAAATTTGTCTCTCTCCATTAAGTAATCTACTCAATTATCTATTTAGCTACGTCTTATTTCCAAACAACTGGTATCAGAGCAAGGTTTGCTCGTAGCTAAATTATCTCAAGGAAAGGATTCCTTTAATTGAGTGGGAGTTATGGCAGAGGAAGGGAAGCTCAAGATTGAGAAGTTCAACGGCAAAAACTACCAACATTGGAAGATGCAGATTGAAGACTATCTCTACCAGAAGGACCCCTATTTGCCACTAGGCGGTCTTGCAAAGAAGCCCGCAACAATGGCAGATGAAGCATGGATTGTCCTTGATCGAAAGGCACTGGGAACAATCCGGTTAAGCTTGGCGTCAACGGTGGCCTTCAATGTTTCGGAGATGAAGACCACGGAGGACTTGATGAAGTCACTTGACGACTTCTACGAGAAACCATCGGCATCCAATAAGGTATTTCTTATGAAGCGCTTGTTCAATCTAAAGATGGCAGAGAATGGTTCAGTTGCAGAACACCTAAATGACTTTAACACAAACATAAGTCAACTTCGACCGATGAAAATCAATTTTGATGACGAAGTGCGAGCTCTCCTTATACTATCATCTCTACCGGATAGTTGGGACGGCCTTGTGATGGCTGTAAGTAATTCTATCTCTGGCACAAATACTCTTAAGTTTGATGATGTTGTGGGTGTTCTCCTAAGCAAGGAAACGCGAAGGAGAAGCACAGGAGAATCATCAAGTGCTGCACTATCAGTGGAAACAAGAGGAAGGCTTAAGGAGAGGTTCAAAAACCAAAAGGGTCGTGATCGCTCAAGGCGGAGCAAGTCACGCACAAAGTCAGTTCTTGAATGTTGGAATTGCGGCAAGAAGGGCCACGTCAAGAAGGATTGCTGGTCCAAGAAGAAGAAGGAGACAGAGTCTCAAGACAACAAGCCAACATCGGAGTCCAATGTGGCAGGTAAAGTAGAGCAAGATGCTCTAATTCTCTCATTAGACAATGTGTCTAATTCTTGGATAGTAGATTCCGGGGCTTCATTCCATGCGACACCACACAAGCAACATTTCCAAGACTACACCAAAGGTAATTTTGGGTATGTATACTTGGGAGATGATGAAGCTTGTGAGATTGTCGGCAAAGGTACAGTTTCTATCAAAACTGCTAACGGAAATGAATGGAAGCTTAAAGATGTTAGGCATGTTCCTTCTCTTCGCAAAAATTTGATCTCTACAGGACAATTAGACGATGAAGGTCACAACATTGCATTCGGAAACAAACGGTGGAAGATCTCAAAGGGATCTTTGGTGGTTGCCAAGGGTGAAAAAGTCGGTACACTTTACTTGTGTACTGTTAGCACGCAACCTTCAGCTTGTGCAGCAACTACAGAAGTTGACAGTGCGGTGTGGCACTACCGACTTGGGCATATGAGTGCCAAAGGAATGCAAATCCTTCAAACAAAGAAGCTTCTACCAAGTTTGAAAGAAGTGGACTTAGAGTTCTGTGAAGATTGTGTTTATGGTAAACAAAAGAGGGTAAAATTTCAAAAATCAGGAAATGAAAGAAAAAATAAAAAAACTTGAGTTGGTTCATTATGATGTTTGGGGTCCTACAAGTACACCATCACTTGGTGGCTCATTGTACTATGTAACATTCATAGACGATGCGACTAGAAAAACATGGGTTTATGTCATGAAGAATAAATCCGATGTATTTTCCATATTTCAAAGGTGGAAAGCCTTTGTGGAGAATGAAACAGGTACTAAGGTTAAATGCCTCAGATCCGACAATGGAGGCGAATATCGCAGCCAAGCTTTTGAAAGCTTTTGTGCTAGCAATGGCATTCAGAGGCAAAGGAAAACCCCAAGGACACCTCAACAAAATGGGATTTTAGAAAGGATGAACAGTACAATCATGGAACGAGCACGAAGAATGCGGCTACATGCAGGCCTACCGCTTGAGCTTTGGGCGGAAGCTGTAAGTACGTCTGTGTACTTAATCAATCGGTCACCCTCAACGGCATTGGATGGGGGAGTTCCAGAAGAGGAATGGACAGGTAAACCGGTGAATTATGCATTTCTCAAAGTGTTTGGGTGTGAGGCTTTCATGCACATAGATAGAAGCCTAAGATCAAAGTTAGATGCAAAGTCCAAAAAGTGTTTCTTCATTGGCTATGGAGAAGGAGACTTTGGGTATCGCCTATGGAATCCTGAAGATGGTAAAATCTTAAGGAGTAGGGATGTAATTTTTAACGAACAAAATATATACAAAGATTACTTGGAAAGAAAACAAACAAAAGAAACAGGTGATGAGTACATGGAGCTTGAGGACAGTGAAGACTCAAGGACTGCAAACGGTGACAATGTGCAACAACGTCAACCAAATGAGGAGCCTCAACCTATTCCCCGAAGATCTACAAGAGGAAGTAGACCTCCAGAAAGGTTTGTTCCTTCCTTCAACCATCTCTTGATCTCAGATTCTAGAGAGCCGGAATCATACGAAGAAGCTATGAAACATGAATCCAAAGAAGAATGGACGAAGAGCATGCAAGTGGAGATGGACTCACTACATCGCAACCAAACATGGGAGTTGGTTGAGTTGCCTAAAGGTAAGCGGGCACTTCAAAACAAATTGGTGTACAAGCTCAAGGAAGAAGAAGGTGGGAAGAAAAGGTACAAGTCTAGGCTTGTGGTAAAAGGTTTTTCTTAAAAGAAAAGTATTGACTTCAATGAAATATTTTCTCCTGTTGTAAAAATGAACTCAATTAGGCTTGTCTTAAGCCTTGTGGCTGCTCATGATCTAAATCTCGAGCAAATGGATGTAAATACAGCATTCCCTCACGGTGACTTAGAGGAGGAAATCTACATGCTTCAACCAAAGGGGTATGAAGCAAAAGGTAAGGAGAAAATGGTTTGCAGATTAAAGAAGAGCTTGTATGGTTTAAAGCAAGCATCAAGACAATGGTACTTGAAGTTTGATCGATGGATGCTGGATCATGGATTCACAAGATACAACTCGGATCACTGCGTCTACACGGAGAATTTGGGAGATGGGAAATTCATCATCCTAATGTAGTATGTTGATGACATGTTGATTGCAAGTGCTAACATGCAGGACATCAAAGACCTAAAAGAGGAGCTGTCCAAATCTTTTTCAATGAAAGATTTAGGTATTGCAAAGAGGATACTTGGTATGAAAATATCAAGGGACAGGACGAAGAAGACAATAAAGCTATCTCAAGAAGATTACATCAAGAAGGTATTAGAAAGGTTTGCAATGCAAAATGCAAAACGAGTTTCTACACCTTTGGCTGGTCATTTTAAACTAACGAAGGATATGTGTCCAAAGACACAAGAGGAGATAGCCTATATGTCTAAAGTTCCATATGCTGCAGCGGTAGGTTCTTTAATGTATGCTATGATCTGGACAAGGCCAGACATTGCACATGCAGTGGGAGTTGTGAGTAGGTTCATGGACAACCCAGGTAAAGAGCATTGGCAAGCTGTGAAGTGGATACTTAGGTATCTAAAAGGGACAACAACAAATGCTTTGTATTTTGGAGGAACTAATATTTTTCTAGAAGGGTATGCTGATGCAGATATGGCAGGTGACAAAGATACTCGAAGGAGCACTACTGGCTATGTGTTCACGATTGGAGGCACAACAGTAAGCTGGGCTTCAAAGCTACAGAAAGTGGTTTCACTTTCTACCACAGAAGCAGAGTATGTAGCAATGACGGAGGCAAGCAAAGAAATTCTGTGGCTTCACAGATTCTTAGAAGAGCTTGGATTCAAACAAGACAATTGTGTCTTGTACAGTGATAGCCAAAGCGCTATCCATCTTGCGAAGAACTCAGCCTTTCATTCAAGGACAAAGCACATTGAGGTGAGATATCACTTCATACACACTCTTTTGGAAGAGGGACAACTAAAGCAAGGAAAGGTGCATACAAGTGAAAATCCTGCAGACATGTTTACAAAGGTGGTCAACAAGGAGAAGTTAAGCTTTTGCTCATCTTCAATCGGCATTCAAGGATAAGAAGCTAGAATGGAAAGCAGTCACAGGTTTGGTTTGGAGATCAGTCTCCAAGTGGGAGATTGTTAAGTATGGAGCCTGATTTACCCTTGTAATTTTCTGTGGTAAAATCGCACATCTGTAAGCCCCCCATTATGAGGAGAAGCCATCGTGCGTGAAGGAAAATCACTCATCGGAAACCCAAATTTTGACGGACAAGAATCAGAGGCAACTTTAAAGGCCTCGGGGGCCTCCGCCCCCGAAAGTTTTTTTTCATCGGAATATTCTTTTTCGCCAGAATATTATGGCCGGACGGCGGCCGGAAAGTGGTCGAAAAACAACCGGTCGGTTGGCCGGTGGCCGGTAGTCAATGGCCGATGGCCGGTGGTCGGAAGTCAATGGCCGGTGGCCGGTGGTCGGAAGTCAATGGCCGGTGGCCGAATTCAAAAGCGGACTTGTCTTGTCAAGGGCGGCCACACATGGGCGGATTAGAGGGTCCGATTTGGACTTATTCACACAAGGGCGGCTACACATGGCTGTCTCTCATAAGAGAGGGCAACCCTTTTGACCTATAAAAGGAGGCCATTTCTACACACATTTCATAGTGTGAAGTTGATGCAACAAGGTGAGTGTGAGGTGGTGAGAGTGAAGCAAGGCGGGAGCTCCATTAAGGGTATAATCCCTTTGTAAACTACTTCTTGTTTTGAAGTACTAAAGCCATTGAATGGCTGCTTTCCCGTGGACGTAGCCCACATTGGGTGAACCACGTATATCGTGTGTACTCTCTCTCTCTCTCTCTCTCTCTCTCTCTCTCTCTACTCTATAATCTCGTGTATATAAATCTGTCCCTCTCCATTAAGTAATCTACTCAATTATCTATTTAGCTACGTCTTATTTCCTAACATCGCCTTGGTTGTCATCTTCTTTTCATCCTCCACTACACAAGCTGATAGTCTTGTAGGTTTCTCGCCTTTGTAGTTTCCGTTGTTGCTGCTGCCACTGTTGTTTTCTCCACTTGAGTAGCGTCAAGGAGGAGGATGCCTCTTCTTACCACATTTGTTGCAAGACTTGTTGGTGTAGAAATCCTTTGCTACATGTCCCATTCTCCCACAATCATAACACTTCTTTACACTTGATGATGATGTTGAATATCCTCCCCTTGGTGATGATACAACAAAAGCCCCTCCCTGATGATGTCAGTGTGTCATAGAATCACTGATATGTGGGAATCACTTTTATGTCCAAAGGCTCATGATGCAGAATACTATGCAAAAAAATGCTTGTTTGGGGATTGCTCTAGATGTGGCATAAACAGGTTGACATTGTGTCCTGATGAGATTTCAATGGATAGTGGGGAGGTCACTGTGAAGATCTTCACAAATGTTTCAACTGGGCAAGTTGATGCAGGTGGGTCTGAGAAGAAAAGAAAGGACTTGGTAGTGCAACGAATAAGAATCTCTACTTTTATTGACCTATTCTCATCTCATCTTAAGAGCTTCATCAAGCATAACTACATTTTTTGGTGGCAGGCACAACAATTTAAAGAGTGCTTACTCAAGTTTCCATCAGATGATGTTGTTTCAATCATCAACTTTGTCGAGAATTATCGATTTAAAATACAAAATGAGATACAGTCCATGCACTGGTGGTCTAATCAGGTTACGATACTTGTTCACATTACTTATGTGAGAAACTTAGGAGGTGGTGTTGAAAAGACACTCCATTTCTACATACCTGATGATATGTTGCATGACACTCTATTTGTACAACATTTTTTTCTTCTTCATGACAAGTGGTTGAAACAGAAAAGCCATTCTTTATGACGTCATTGGGTGTGGTCAGATGGTGTAGCATCTCAATTTAAAGCATGAAGACCTTCCTAATTTGTGGCTAGGTATTATCGGTTGATAGGTATGCAGATGATGCATAACTTTTTAGCATCAAGACATGGAAAAGGCGAGCACGATGGAGCAGGGGTAGTCATAAAGAGAACCCTCACTCATGAGGAGTTGAAACCAGATGGCTGGCCTATGAAGTTTGTAGTCAATGTAGTCAACTATCTAAATGAAACATTTCAGCATAGATCTAGAACACAAAGAGTTTTTTGGCTAGTTTCCAAGGATGATGTGTGATGCAATGTCCAATGGGATTGTCAGCGTATTACAAGCTCACAATCATTTCATTGCATTGATGCACATTCACAGGATAATCCATGCGCTCTACGATATCGGACACTCTCATGTTTTTGTGATTCATGTATCTGTGGGCAATGGAGAAGATGTAAGAACAAACAACATGTATCTGATAGTCCAACCATTACTAGAATCAGACAATCCTTGCAATGATGAAGACGATGATGCCAAAGTAAATAACATTTCTGATTTCAATTTGCCAATGCATAATGTCTCTAACCTCCCCATGTATGAAGGGAACCGTGACTGTTTGTGTGAATTGTTATCAATTAGTGACAACTTTGCAGTCAAGGCAGCAGAGAAAGGACATGATTTCTATCTGATCAAATGCACCAAAAAGATGTACCAGGACAGTGAAGGCACAAAAGGATGCATGGCACAGCAAAATTGTTAGAGGGGAGAAAGTAGTTGAAGGCTTGTACTATGGCCAAGTTGAAGGCAGTTTTGATACAGACAGCATTCTAGATCATACACCTCTAGTTATGATCTATTCACACCTTGTAAGAGCAATACGGTTTCCCATGGACCCTATCCCTAGATGCCAAAATAGATACAGGTTATCCACTAAAATTTATGAAAACATATACAACAGCATGCCATATGATGATGAGAGTGATCAAGATGCACTAATCATGTAACAACAATACCAAACACAAAGGCAGAAAGTACCAATAGATTTCTATTACGATCTTTGACAGTACTTGGGTTAATTACCAAAAATTCAACCTAGTACTTCTTTTGATAGCATAATGTCTTTTTGTTTCACTCTTGAGTTTCCTCTCTTTGTGTTCTTGTGTTCTGATAGCAGGTACCAAAGAATAACTTGGGTTAATCACCCTATCCCAATAACTTAGAATAATTACCCAAAAACGAACCATGTTCTTTTCATTGCCTAATATATAGTTTCAAACATGGCATTGTATAGTACCAAAATTGGTACTGTACAATCCCAAATAGTTACTGAAACAAATGTTGCAATACCAATGATGAATAGTACCTAGTACCAAAACTAGTACTGCACCAACTATAACCCACCTGCATGATATTTTAGTGCATCCTCTCTTGACGGCTAATGTCCACAGTACCAATGGTACTATGAAGTACCAAAATTGATACTGTATATTGCTATTGTGTACAGTACCAAATAGTTACAGAACCAAATGTTGCAGGGCCTAACATGTATAGTACCAAAATAGTACCCAAGAAGACCAAATTAAAGTTAACAAGTTTAAAAATACACATTGCAAGTAGTTGGAAATAACAAAATTACCATAAATGGTAGTAATATTAACAGTTGGATACTGAACATTAGTCAGTAGGTCAAAGTAGTGATAATGTTGTGTATGTTAGTAGCCAATTGGGATACATCATATATTTGGGGGGTCAAACCGATACAAATAGCCTTCCATCTCTACAAAATTATCAGCAACTAGTGGGGACAAATCATCTTCAACATCAAACAATGGGTGTTTCCTACAATAGGCAAGTGGCAAGGATCTCTGATCCACTCAACTAACCAAGGCTCTACTATATTGGTGAGATACGAGGAGCCCTTGGGCTCCACGCATGCTCAAAAGAATGGATCGGCAAGCAATTGTCGTAGTCATTCTTTAAAGACTTGTAGCGGGTATCTTCAAGAAGGATCGTGTTGCTAAGATTGAATTGTGGGTGTTTTTCCCACACTGTTTGCAACTTCTTCAGGAAAATAGGCTTTTCCCACAATTTCTTGTCAACGTACGAAACACATTTAAAACTATCCCGCCAAATCTCACAATCCTCCTGAGAAAATATGTCAGCTCATACAAAAGAAATCATGTAAGACTTAATCAAAACAAGGCTGCACATCAACTTATTACTGACTTACTCCAAGTTACATAACCTTTTATGAATTTTGGGTTCTTCATAACTTTTAGGAAGCAAGTAGATAAGATTTGCATCAGCTTAGGCTTCATGCAACAACTCCAAATCATAACGCTTGCTCGAGCTGCCAGTACTTCCAAGAGATCTTGGGCACCTGGCCTCAACTTACAAAAACATAAATTATTGAAACGTATTCCTTGTAATGCTTGTTGGAGTTCCCATTCATCTTTTGGTAACCTAGACCACCTCTTCAAGTCCACCCCATTGACATCAAGAAAATTAGTATGCCCTTTGATGCAGGAAGATCCTTCAGAGCATTACGCTCTATAACATTAGGCTCATCTAACCACCAAGCTTTGAACCCTAACAAACAAGAATAGGCAAAAGAGGAAAAAAAACATATAATTGCTCATTAAACACTAGAAAGTAATAGGCATATTTGGCTCAGAACAAATGGCTGGTAATACAATGTGGCACAACACATGCATTACATCTTGCACGCACGGGTCTTAGGCACACGCACTCAAGAGAGTTTCTTTTTGATACAAAATATATCTACTAGAGGAGCGTCATCATCACCTGTTGTATGCTCATTAACATCAACCCCTATTAGGGGGTCCTTGTCTCCCAAAAACTGGGCCTTGTGCACTGCATCATCAAGAGGTAAGCATTCCTCAAGCAGCTCCTTGCTCACACCAGTACCATCCACCTTTGGGTCCTCTTTCTTTAACACTTTATTCCCATCGTGTCCACCTTTGGGTCCACTATAATGGGATCCTTGTCTCCATCCTTCTTCTCCGGTAGCGACTTGTCATCGTCTACTTCCCCCTGCTAGTCCTTTCCCCAATCCTGCTAGCCCTTGTCTCCAACCTGCTGGTCCTTGTCAGGATGGTCCTTGTCTACATCCTGTTGGTATGGTAGCACCTCATGGTTCGGCTCTTCCTTGCGGTCATTTACTCCCTCATGGGCCCCTGTGGTGGTGTCCTTGTCTTCATCTAAATTGTCTGATTGCACTTCATTAGACATGCCTTGAAATGTGTGTGTAGCTGCCTCGTGCATCTCCACATCACATAACTTACCACCATCTGCCATTTCCTCATCAAACGTATGTCCAGCCTTGGACTGCTTGTCTGCAACATGGTTGTCCGTTTACTCCTCTTTGACCTCGTATTCTACATAGTTCAACAACAAAAAGACATTTTACGATAAGAAAAACCAGAAATGTGTTCAAAAAAAGAAGGACAATTGCTTACTCTTCTGAACATGTCCCTTGTGAGCCCAAGTCTTGGCCACTTCGGAGATGCGCTCGTTGCATCCAACTTTCGGACAGATTTCTTTTTTCATTAGAGTGGCAACGAAAAAGAGAGGGTGGTACTAATGCCTATAGGCTAGCATGAAAGAACCAACCACATGGGCGGAGCTCAAGCACTCCCCACGTGCAACACAAGATCCTAAAGCATAGATTGTGTTGTCTTCATCCTTGATGTGGGGCCTTGGAAATAATGTGAATCTTCTTCCTTAATTCGTTGATTTTTGCAATCATCATTCTAACAAATTCACTCTGGATCTGAGCCTCTTCACACTCAGTCTCGAGGAGATCACATTCCCTCCATATGGAAATGTCATGACAGTGAATATTACCAAAGTAATGTCCTAGAGAAAAGTAAACAGTAGCAAATGTAAATGTCATGACAGTTACTAGTACTAGAGAGCACACAATACCAAATGTAACAAATAGTAAACTGTACCAAATGTTCAAACTACCTAAAGGACCAACTAGTACCAAAGGACAATAATCTAATAAGCACTGAATAGTACCAAATAAAAAACAGTAACCAATATGGTAAGTAGCAAAACTAGCAGACAATACCTAAAGTACCTGTTAAGAATATCATGCTCCTACCAGAGCACAACAGTCTAGTAAACAATAAATAGTACCAAATGTTGAGTACCAAACAGTAAATGGTACCAAATAATCAGTATGAAAAGTTCCAAACAATAAAATTACCAGATGCTAAGTACCCAAAGCACAACAGTAAAAACCTAAAGTACCAAAAAGTACAAAAAATGAGGTCTCCAAAGTTCCCAAAAATATTGAAGTACCAAAAGTAAAGTACCTCAAGTCAAAACATGGTACTTAAAGACCTATTATGTACATCACAATTCATAGCACACAAATATATATATGATGTTCCTACCAGAAAGTACCAAAAGGACTCCAAAGTAGCCAAAAATATTAAATTTTTCAAGAAGTACCAAATGAAAGTACTTGTGGTCAAACCAAGGTACTTAAAAGCACCTAATATGTACATCTCAATACACAAATATAAATATTATGCTCCAATAGAAAGCACCAAATGTTCCTATAAGATGCTCCTACAAGATGTACCAAATGACACTTGAAGAACTAGCTATATACCAAAAGTACAAAAACACTTCAAATAGTACCCAAGTTTGTCCATGACATTGTACCGAAAGTATGAGATATAAACCAGGACAAGTAGAAAAA
The DNA here is from genome assembly GCF_014529385.1 of Adiantum capillus-veneris. Taxonomy (NCBI): domain Eukaryota; kingdom Viridiplantae; phylum Streptophyta; class Polypodiopsida; order Polypodiales; family Pteridaceae; genus Adiantum; species Adiantum capillus-veneris. The sequence continues at coordinate 73,933,996 of NC_140937.1, forward strand.
GTTCCTATCAAGAATATGGCACTACATACAAGTGCATACAACTACATGCAAGAATATGGCACTACATACAATCACAATTAGAGAAAAATAACCTGGAGAACAAGAGGTACCATATGTAAAAATACCTATTCAATTTCCATTTCTAGAGCAAGATTCTTCATCTCCGCAGTGTCTTCGAGTCGACGTAGCATGTGTTTCGACGCCTTTATATCAGCTTCCACGTCTTTTATCTCATCACCGTCACAAGGACCTTGCCGATGTAGTTCATCGATGCATTGCTCGAACAAAAAAATATCCTCCTTAATTTTCTTTGTGAGAGCGTTTGAACCCTCAAACCTCAGTAAACTCTCTTTCTTTTGTTGGAGACTTGCCCTCAACTTGGACAACCTGTTCAACTTCTACGCAGAGCTTGTCAAAACTCTGTGAACAATGGCATCCAAATCAAAAATGTAATCTATTGCCACTGTTTCAAACTGCAAAACTTTGTCCTCTTCAATATTACACATATTGCTGGCACCCTGTGTGTACTGCCTCTTCTTGTTGGACCCTAATAGCCCACCATGAAATGCTCCATTAGCCCTCTTTCAATTTTCCACCTTCCTCTCCAATCCTCCAAGTTTACTACTACACATGCTCAACACACTCTCCCCAAAGCTTGCCCATGCAATTTAATGTCTTGTTGGGTCATTTTTAGCAACATGGAACTTCTCAAAAGTATAGCACCTAGCAAACTTAGTTGTAATCTCCCACATGATGGGGAACCCTGGTACACCTTATGAAAAAGAGTCTGCAATCAACAATGAAAGAAGGCTGCAAATGATGAAGGTAGACCCTTGCATTCTTCTGATACTGATATTGGAAAACAGTAAGCCATTGATCATCTGGTAGATCATAGTCAGATAAGTCCTTAGAAACCTTTCCTTCTAGACTCAAACCATACTCCTCACTCATGTAATTCTTCTGCAGTATAGCAAAATTTGTTGAGTATTGGGTACTCATCCATTCCATTTTCCCCTAAATATACAGCAAGAGGAAACAATTAGATATGCCACTATAGTACCAAATGTATAAAGTACTTAACATGCAACCATATTCATGCAACCAACATGCAGATAATGTCTTACAATACCTTAATTAACATGCAACCAAACAAAATGGTACATTGCCAACCATGTAAAGTAACAGTACTTACCCCTCTTCTTTGTTGTGGATATGTTCACTTGTGCAACAGAGGATTTTTCCATGCTCTCTGTCATCTCTGATTGATCAATGTTCTGCTTCTCTTTGGGGGCTGTAGTACCACTGTTGCTACGACGCTCGTTCTTGCTGGTATGAGGCTCATTGTGTTGCTACTAGGATTTTTGAATGAACTCCCCTTCATCCTAGACTGCTTCTCTTCAAAAGCTTTGTGTCTAGCTCTAGGTGCACATTTGCGGGCTGGTGTCCTCATGTTGGTAGAGGGCAATGGAGGAAGGAAAGGTCACAAGGGGAGTTATGGCAAAGGTGTTTGTGAACAACCTGCAAAGTGCTCTCGCATGTGGTAGGGAGAGAGAGAGAGAGAGAGTTCAAATCAGTCCCAAACGTGTGACCACGATCACGTATTATACCTTGCTAAACCATGATTGCACTCGATCTAATAATCTTTGAATTGTACCTTTTAAAATGTAACCTTAAAAAGCCCAAATGCAAGTTCCCTCCTCCAAGAACCCTACAACTACCAAAGTGGCAAACAACCAAATGGGTACAATTTTTGTACCACCAAACCTTGCTTTCAGCCCTTGGCAGTACCTTGATTGACTGTGCAATGCCAGAGAGCACTTGGCTAAACATGTCATGCTCAAAATGCCTTGGTCGATAATGCATAACAAATGTGGTGCCCTACAAGGGCCTAAAGCCCGCACATGACCTAAAGAGGAGGGGGCCGCCCAAAGGGGTGTGGCTACCCAAGGGTGGGTAAAGAAAGGGGAAATAAGGAGGGAGAAGCGTGATAGCAACGGGCAGGAGAGAGCACGAGGTTGTTTGCACTCACAACAGGCTCCACATTGCTTGGATGACTTCGAAGCAGAAGTGGATGTTGATGAGTAGGCAGTGGTGCCTCTATTTGGCTCAAGCGGTGCCACTTTTCGTGCAGGTCATCATTCGGACTTGTCACATCACCGAAGGAGGTTCCATGCACCTTGTCACGGCAGCGTGACAACCAAAGTGGGGTAAAAAAGACCTAAAAATAGGAAGGGATAGCTTTTGGAGAATAAACGAGGGCAAGGGAGATTATTATTAGGGCATTAACGAAGGAGGGAGGAGTTGGTTTTATTGAAAAAACAAAGGAGGAGGAGGCATAAGAGGGAGGAAGGATTGAGATCTCTTATGGGCTCTCGGGCTCTCTCGACCGAAGCTAAGAAGCAACTCTCTCTCTCTCTCTCTCGCTCTCGGAACTAGGAAAGGGGAAGAAGAGCATCTATGCAAGAAGGAGCTCTCTCTCTCTCTCTCTCTCTCTCTCTCTCTCTCTCTCTCTCTCTCTCTCTCTCTGAGCTTAGCAAAGAGGTCAAAGCTAAGCAAAGCGAAACTCTTTCTCTCTCTTGTGGAGAGGAAGCCATATCCGATCAAGATTTTAAGCAGGAAGAGGCGGATTTAGCGACATAGGGAAAAATTTTGTGGTCAAATCATCATGATTAGCCTTATGTTCATCAACACCGGTCCTCACAGGCGGACGTTTTTAATTAGTGCACGCTAAACTAATTTGGCATAGATTAACGGGAGCTTAAACTCCTTAATCTACAATTGATCATCTTAACGGTGTTGTTAAGAGCACCGCCTTGGCAATTGTGCGTCGACTTTGGCCAGCATTATTTAAATTCTGTTTATTTGTTACTGCACTCCCGTTTTGGAGAGGATATTAGGCACTTGTGCAGTGTGGTACATCTCTTCCCTCTCTCTTCTCCCACATCTAGCAACCCAGTGTTGACCCGGCTCACGTTTCGAACACATATCCCCCAACAACGTGTATGTGTGTGTGTGTGTGTGTGTGTGGGTGTGTAGGTGTGTGTGTGTGTGTGTGTGTGTGTGTGAGAGAGAGAGAGAGAGAGAGAGAGAGAGAGAGAGAGAGAGAGAGAGAGAGAAAAATTTTCCTTTAGTAAAGCTCTACCCTTTTTGTGAAACTCCTCTCACCGTTGGTGAAGCCCCTCTTCACAAATGATGGAATGATGAAAAACACTTCCTCTTCACTTGATGGATGCTTTTGATGAAGATTTGACAGCTTTGTAAACTGGCCTTTGAATGCTTCTGGAAAGCTCAATGATTTGCCTTGGAGAAGCCCTTGTTGAGGGAGTTGGATTTCTGTAGGCTGCAGCTTGAGAAACAAGGCTTGAAGTTTCAAATTTAAAATAAAACCAAATTGCAGTGCATGGAGTACAAGCTGCATGGTGGGAATGAGGGCTTGATCAGTACTTGGTGCACTTGAGAAGCTGAGGAACTGCGTGGGAACTTCAGCTTTTTTAATTTTAAAAAAATGAATTTCAACAAAATATAAGCTCAATAAGTTCTCCTTCAGAATTCGCAGAAAATGACGACCGCAACACTGGTAGCTGCAGTTGGCAGCGACTCGTGAGTTGTTCGCTCACAGGACAACAATACCTTTGCAGTCGATGTCGTGGGATAGAGTGGTATCATCACATCAATGCCATTGCCTACACAAAGGGTGCAACAGTAGCTGTTGCACAAAAGGGTAATGCGAGCTCGTGTGCTTGAACAATAATAGCCAGCTGGAACAGAATCCGAAAGGCTGTGGCAGGGTCGTCTGGTGCCAACAACTGGTTAAGTGCGGGATTGATGGTGTAGAAGAGCAGCACTTCACGGGCTGAAGTAGGTGTGTGTCAATAGTTGCAGGGAAAATCCATTATCTTTGCATATAGAAGCTCCCAATCTTGGATAGGATTTAGAAAGAGGAAATCAGATTGGGATATACAAGCATTAAGCCCAAAACGAGCTTAGACTGTTAGAGTATCAAGCCTGGAGCGAAGCGTGAAAGCTTGGGGAATTCAAAATGCAAGGTTGAGTACAAGTGTGTGGGCTTAGGGCCCGCAGTGTCGGAAACAAACCGGGGGCCAATGTATATTAACCGGTCGAAATTATGAATTCCAGTAGCTTGCCTTTTAGAAAACCGAGAAATTTAACGCAAGTTTCAGTGTAACTACCGGCAAAAGCTTCAAATTTTGACCTAAAATCGAGAGAAATCCAAGTTTGCTCTTATTTTAACCGGTTAGGGAAACTGTATTTTTCTAGCCCTGGGCCGCCACTGTGAGCAGCTTCAAGGTGTCGAGCACTACGACCATGTGTAGAGGTAGCAGCCAAGCATAAGCCAGAAGCCGATCATAACATGGATTGTAGGCTAGCTCGTGGGTTGCACTCCCAGGTGGGACTGTTTGTGTACAGGTGACGATGACTCCATCCCAAAACATGACAAATTTGATTTTGCCTCTATTATTGATGGCTCCCACAATAGAAAAGTGCTCAAGTCCCTCTTTGGCCTTTCGGCCACACATTAAAAACTCAAATTGAGCACATGATGGGAAACTGAAATAGGGTAAAGTTTGATGGAAGTGGACACTAATACATGCTGTTAGAGAGAATGCTTAGGATCTAGATAGATTAGAAAATGCTAATATAAACCATGTTCTGATACCACTTGATGAGAATGGGATCGTGCTAATTAGGGTGGACGAAAGACAAACATAATGAACACAAGTGGCGGCTAAATTGTTAATTATGTTCTAAGATTGATTAATTTGGACTCATAAACACGATCTTCAGTAGTTTGCTAACCCATCACAAGCTCACAATAAACATGAGAGATATAATGCAAACATGGAATGGCTCTTTATTCATGAAATGAGCTTTAAGTAGCTCTACAACCTTGCACCACCACATGTGGGACAATTCTACCTTTTCTCTCCTTGCCTCATACTCTAGTGACTCTAGTACAAAAGCTTACACCTTTCAACCGCTACCACGCCTGCTTTTTGCATGACGTCCCTCCTCCTCGAGATTCACGTGTGTAGCCAATAACTGTGATCCCATGGCAAGGTCTTCATTAAAGTACCCGTGGCCTTTAGTGCTGAGGGTCACCTTGGAGGTTACCTCATAAGAACCCTATACTTATTCAAATTCTGATCGAAAAAGTGTAGATATACACTATGTTCTAACCCTACTTATATAAATATTTCAGTTCTAGTTTCTATAGAATCACATGTTTGTTATGGCTCCAAAATGTGCTCGAATGGAAAATTTAAATAGCGCTACGCTAAGCAATGAAGGCCAACGTGGGTTCGGCATGAGACCTCAAATAAATCACCGAGTTGGATTTATTATAATCTCTTTGTTTTGGCAAACCTCCAAAATTTTCTTTAAATAGTTAATCTATTAAAAGCCATTGATGGTTGTCTTTAGGAGGAACCTTTGCCAATTTATGTGATTTAGAAAGTATTTCTCATGTGGTGTGACTATAAGTTTCCTTCTTCATCAATGCTTTAAGTTATGTTGTTGGCTGTGAATTCTATGCGAGAAATCATAAATTCTCACCTTTGTTTTGATTTCAATATGCCATGGATAATAGTATGTTACCAACAACCACCACCACTCCAGGGGATTCAAGAAGATTTTTTGGTGAGCCTTTCATCACTTTTGCATTTTGATTGCAATGTGCTAGTAGGTGTTATGGTGACCACAATTAGTAACAAGGCGTCTAGAGATAGACGTTGGCATTGTCTTTCACTCCGCGAGAGAGAGAGAGAGAGAGAGAGGGGCCCAAACGACGAAGAAGAAAGACTATAGATTAAAGAGGACAAAAATAAAACATACCTTTCAAATTTGAAGGCCCTCTCCCTTTTCCCTCCCCTCCCCTTTTTGCCGAAAGGCAGTGCCAACAAAACCGTGCATAGGAGCTCCCCAGCGTTGCATTATCAGATCGGTTCGAAGAATTCATGGCGAGCAAGAGCAAAATCCTGATCATCGGTGGGACGGGCCACCTCGGCACTTGGATCACAAAGGCCAGCGTTGCCCTCCAACACCCCACCTTCCTTCTTGTCCGTCCTTCCACCCTCGCCGCCCGCCCCGATCTCGCCAGCTCCCTTCACTCCATTGGTGTCAATATTCTGCAGGTACTATTAAATCTCATACTGGATTTTTTTCTAGGGTAGCAGTTTTCATGGCGGGGATGACGCCCGGGATAGTTTATATATTGCAGGGTTCCCTGGAAGACAAGAGCAGCATCATTGATGCAGTCGAGCATGCGGACATCGTCATCTCGGCTGTTAAGATGGGAGAGCATATAGTAGGGCAGTTGAACATTGTAGAGGCCATCAAACAAGCTGGCTGCAATCAGGTCAGGTTCTTTCCATCAAATCATCTTTTTGGCATGTGCATACCGAAAACATGTTCAGAATATGCGAATATATTCTTCAACATATTCTGCATTCTGCATGTTCATACCATTGCTTGGGGCATATACATGAGAGTACCAAAAGGCTCAGTTTCGACGAATTCCTTTCAATTAAGTGGACCTCTTTGTTTCTCGCAGAGCCAGGATTTTATCCTGGGTTAATGAGTTCTTAAGCTTGCTACTTTATATTGTCTTGGAAAATTTACAATGAAAGGACCTGAATTCTACTGTTTTAATGACCCTATTCTGTAAAGGAACTAAAGTAGCTTGTATATATAGAGAAAAGATGCTGATTGATTAGCTTGAATTCTCTAGCGCTTTGTACCATCCGAGTTTGGGGTTGATGTGAATAGCCCAAGAGGTTTGGCAGCCTCGGAAGGCCTGCAAAAGATGGTCTTCGATGACAAGCGCAGAGTGCGCCAGGCAATAGAGGCTGCGGGCGTCCCATTCACCATACTGTGTGGCTTTATGTTTGCGGAAATCTTTGCTAAGACGCTCGGCCAACCTGTCCAATGGACGTCCCCACCCACAGATAAAGTCCTCATCTATGGAGATGGTCATACAAAGGGTATTTGTTTTTCCTTGCTGACATACCACAGTTATTTTTCTGTTTATTATTGTAATGTCTATTCCTTATATGAGGCAATGTATCACTCTCTAGTATATCCCACTGCCATATTATCTCCTTAAGCTACATGAAGAAAATTGAATTTATTGACTTGTTTCTTCCAACTTGGCACAGGCTCATACATGTGTGTAGAAGACATTGGAAGATTTATCATCAAAGCGGCCGACAACCCCCGCACACTCAACAAAGTTGTCTACCTAAGGTTTCCCAAAAACATCCTCTCTCAGTTAGAGCTTGTAGCCTTGTGGGAAGCGAAGTATGGGAAAGAAATCGAGAAGATCCATGTCTCCGAAAGAGATGTGCTAGACATGATAAACGGTAGGAGAAGAAGAAGAAGAAGGATGCTTATCATGTCATGTTGTAAGGAATCACGAATTTTCTGTGCTTCGTCACATTCACATTTGTTGACTTAATGTGTGTGTTTTCCAGAGAACCCCTTCATGGCAATGAAGCATGCGGTCTATATGCAAGGTGCTACGTCCATTCTCGATCAAGAAAGCAATCATGTTGAAGCATCTGACCTTTACCCACTTGAAAAGTACACTTCAATTGAAGAGTATTTTGAGCAATTTATTAAAACAAGTTGATGGAGTTTGATTATAAGTAGTGACAATGCCTTGAGTGTAATACTATTCCAATCAATTATGTCCAATAGAAGCCAAGTTCAAGCAAGGCACATCTCTGATAGGAATCAATGAGCTCAGGCAAGATCCTAGGCCCCATTGCACCTGAGATTGCAGTCACGGAGGAATCCTATCAACAAATGCTAGGCATTTTACACATATCAATGGTGATTATCTCGACTATCATTGCATGTATGTGTGAGCATTATAAGTGTACGCTATGTATACGAATGAGATATTGCAACAAAATACTGTTGGATGCTTGTTTTTGCATATAATGAAACCATCTCTTTTTGCATTCGCGCTTCCATAACTCCGTCTCTTACCTCAGAAGCATCATCTTTGAAACAAACGCTTCAATTTCAATCTCTCAAAATTGCTATTATTGTTTTTTCATAAACTATTGTCAACCTTAGTGTCTGTCTTAGAGTCTATGTTAAGATCCTAGCTTCAAAGGTAGCTTGTTATTTATTTTCTTCCATATACAAAGAGCAAATACCAAGAATGAAAATCAAACATTTTACCATCAAAACATGTACAAAGAATAGTAAGTATACACTTATTCTTGAACAAGTTGCCAATTATACACAAGAAGATTTATAAATTTTCTCATGTAGGAAAACGAAGTCTTTTCTAGTGTTTTTCATACAATGAATAACATCATGAGCTTCTGCTCGAGAGGCACCGCATACCTAGCTAGGTACGATTGGGGGCAGCGGACGACCGCCCCCCCCCCCCACCCCCCCCCCCCCCCCCCCAGCTGGTGGTCCTTGCCCCCAATCGTACCTAGCTAGGTATGCAGTGCCTCCCTCATAGAAGCTCATGATGTTGAGGTAAGTCACAATGTGGGAATTATTGTGAGAATTTGTACTTCTTGTGAATTAGCTTTGGAGGACGACCTGAATATTTTCCTTTTGTGTTTATTAGTAGAAAACTTATATAACAGCGAGCTATAGTTCAGTTACTTACTATGAAGTTGAGGATGTTCCAGGGTTCGTGTGAGCATGGCGCTGAGGATGGAAGTGAGGTGGGGAGAGGACTCTGCTACAGTGGTGCCCTTGGGAGAGGGGCCCTGGCTGGTGGGCAGCCCCGGCTCCTCTTGCTCCTTTCTTCCCGACCCTACATTTTTGGAATCTTGGGGCTATGGGGGCCTCTTGCTGAAAAGCGGGGAACACTGCTATGCCGCTGGCAGAGACACAGCTTCAGGGCTTCTTCGGACAAAGCCCAGTAGGCGTGGGAAGCAGGCATTGTAGACAAAGTTTGGGAGCTACAGCGCTTTGTCAGTGTCCTCATTGCCGCTGCGGCCAGTAGCGTTGGAAGACAGGGCCTGCAAAATGATGAAGAAGGGGTTCCTTGTGCGCCGGTCGGCTATGGCTGTGGTTGGACTCTAAATTTACAGGCGGGGTGGCAGGTTCGGTGTTACTTGCGGATCTTTTGGGGGTACTCGCACATCACCCACGGTCTGGAAAGATTTGGCTCCGGAGATCTTGCTGATCTGCAAGGATGTGTTTCCCTTGTTGGGCTGCGGGGTTATGGTGGGTGCCACCTTGGTGTAGCCATGGCGGCTTGGAGAGATGTGCAGAGAAAGAGGGGGATGAACGAGAGCAAAAAGAAAGAGAGAGAGAGAGAGAGAGAGAGGGGGGGGGGATTTGACACAGCAAAAGAGAAACGCTATGTATTATGTGATTCTTTTGTAAATCAAGGTGAGGAGACATAAAAGTTTGCTAAGTTAGCTGGAGATGAGGGAGAGTAAGTTTAAATCCGTGCCCATAATCACATGAAATTTTTATTGTGTTTTAACGTTAAATTAGATGATGACTTAGGGAATTACCAAGATACTCCTCTAATGTGTGAAAATTCTCTAAATACCTCTCAAATTTCAAAAATCTCCAAAATACCTTTGTATCTATTTTGGTTGGATTGTTAAGATTTTCTCATCTTTATTCTTTTTTTGGCAATTGAGATCCATTTTTGAGTGCTCAGCATGTGATTTGTCACAAATTACCTCACAAAAAAGGCAATTATGTCTAAAATAATGAAGCAATTCATCTCCGAAGCCTACCTAACCAACTCAAATTGTAGTTTTAGCATCTTGCATGATAGACAATCGGTCTTCTTATGAAGATCTACCAAAAAATTATTTTTGGAGAAATTTACTCTCAACAACCAAGGGTATTTTGGAAAATATCGGTATTTTGGGAATTTTTGAAATTTGAGAGGTATTTTGGAAATTAAAGAGATATTTTGGTAATTTTTCCTATGATCCATTACACATATATAATCACCAGTAGTTCACATATTACAAAAAGCTCCACTTAAATAATGTGAAAGGTACACATTGCATATCAACATTTTGAGAAAAAATAAAATGAGAAAGAAGTAAACTAAAAACAATAAAATTTAAATTTAAAACACAAAAAATATTTTAATGTTTCTTAATAAGAAAACATAAATATAATAAAACAAGATAGTGAAATGAAGTTTTTAAATGAAATAATCTTTTATCAATACCTCGTATCATGGGATCAAACTCTTAATATACTTTCTAATCCAAAAAGATAAATGCACATTCGAAAAATAGCATTTAAAAGACTATGATGTGTTTCTATTCACAAGACTTTCAAGGCCCTTGGGACACTTCTCAAGCAAAGAAATTTGAACTACCTTTACCCATAGTGCACTAAGGTCTTTAGTAGGCCAACAAGGTGAAGAGGCACAAAGGCTTGCTAAGTTAAAGGAGGAATGAGAGTTATGAAAAGTAAGTTTAAATGAGTGTTTACAATCGTGTGAACTTTTTATTATGTTTTAATATAAAATTATATTATTGTAAAGTGTGAGCTTTGTCCTAAGGTGTGAGTCAAGGAGAGGAGAGTGGATTTATCCCACATACTGCGGAGCAAAGCTGTAGAGCTACTTAAAGCTCATTTCATGAATGAATAAACAACTACTCCATTTTGCACTACATGCTTGTCTATGGTGAGCTTGTGTTAAGCAAGTCAATACTCAAGATTGTGTTTATGAGTCCAAGCTAATTCCATCTTGGAACCTAATTCACTTGAGTGATAACCTTGCTTACACACGCACTCACACATTGAAGCTATGTTTCTCTTTCATCGACCATAGCTAGCACGATCCAATTCCTAACATTTGGTATCAGAGCCATGTTGTGCTAGCTAGGATTGTTGTTATGCGTTTATGTGTTAGTACAATTAGCATTACTTTATCATCATTAGATAGATCCATTAGATTTGCTCTTCTATTGCATATCGCACGCCTGATTAGTGTTCCATTGGCTAGCATGAGCATGTTCTTGAGCTAAAGACTCTTGGGCCACTACTCATTGGCCAATTGGAAGCCTAATTAGCATTAGATTGCATTAAATTTTCATCAAGAACTTGCATTTTGCATTCAACGGATGCTCATTATTTTAAGTTAATTGGCATTTGCAATTAGTGTGTGTGTGTGTGTGTGTAGCCTGCCTCGAGAGATTTCAATCAAGCCCAAACACACAAAATTTGAGCTAGATTTTGTCAATTAACACTTTGAACAAAAATTCAAACTTGCAAAGCTTTATTCTTTGTCTTCCTTCGGTAGCTAATCTTTTGTGTATGTGTGTTTTGATTCATTTAATGCTCATCAACGTTTTCTTTCACACCATCACTTTTTCTTTGTGAGCCCACGTGGTGGGAATAGCCTACTTTTGGCAAAGTCAACCCAAAAAAAGGGGTGCTCGCCACTACCGAGCTCTGAGTGTACTGTTTACCGCCACCGCTTTGCATCTGTGTCGAGCCACTTACGGATTCCAAGTCTCCAAGCTCGTCATCAAGTGGGGAATCATAATCACTACCCGCGTCCTGCTCAAGTCCACTCTACTGACGCCACATGCTCGCCAGTGGTCACCTGCTGCAATCCTAATTTTCCTTGCGGCCTTGAGCTACCGACCAGCTCTCAATTCCTCTCACCATCCTCTGCTCAGCGCGAAGCATCTGTGGCCATTTCTCAGTGTTGAATGCTTACGGCTATTGCGCTGAGGCGCTCCCATCATCACTTGGAGGTTCTCCACGTTCTGCAGGCTCCATAATTGCAGCGCGCTTTCTTTGAGCATGCCATTGACACTAATTATTAAATAATGTTCCACTAGTGGGCCATCCCGCGGCATTGCTCTCACCTCGGCCCTTAACGGGCCCCGCTTCCCACGACCTACTTGCGAGGTTACTTTGGGGCCCTTTCGGCTTCACAAGGAACGATTCCCGCGTGCCCGTTTTGGCACTAGCACCGGTTCCTGCGGCCAACATTTTGGCTCACAAAATTTATGTTCATTAAAGGCACTGCATGCCAACTTGATTCACTATTGACTCTCACTGAGTTAGAGTTGTTATATGCAAACTCAAAGGATTGCAATTGATTGTTGAAGCCTATATTGTAAGTACACAACCCTTGTATCCATTTGCAAAGGGGTTTAGACACTGCCAGTGCAATTTTTCGCTTGCTTAGACCGCCCTTTATAATTTGTATGTCAAATTTAGCTTCAAAAAGGCTCTCGGAGTACGACCAAGATGGAAGAGAGCATTAATTTTTGCATAAACCTTTTCATAGGATATTTTAGCATATTGTTGCATGTCATTATGATGCATGGAATAAAGCCTGATTGCACAACAAAAAGGGGGACAGAAGCACTCGTTCGAGGGGAGGATACAAAGTCAGACCATGAAGCAGTTGAAAGCAACAGTAGAAGCAACGAAGGCAAGAGACCTAACAGAGGATCAGCTCACATAGTAGAAGACAAAAAGGATGAAGACAAGAGCAACGTTGTCTTTTATGAAGACCCGTTTTGAAGATGCAGACTCTCTACTTGTAGGGGAGGACTTTTTCCTGTGTAAATCTTATCATCCTGTGTGGACATCACCATCCTTTGTGGATTTTTCTTGTGTGGATTTTACCATCCTGTGTGGATATCACCATCCTTTGTGGACTTTATTTTCCTGTGTGGATATCACCATCCTTTGTGGACTTTATTTTCCTGTGTGGATATCACCATCCTATGTGGATTTTGTTAGCCTGTGTGGATCATGCATCTTCAGTATCTTGTCTTAGTCGAAACCTCAAGGGGAGGATTGTAAAGTGTGAGTTTTGTCCTAAGGTGTGAGTCAAGGAGAGGAGAGTGGATTTATCCCACATATTGTGGAGCAAGGCTGTAGAGCTACTTAAAGCTCATTTCATGAATGAATAAATAACAACTCCATTTTGCACTACATGTTTGTCTATGGTGAGCTTATGCTAAGCTAAGTCAATACTCAAGGTTGTGTTTATGAGTCCAAGCTAATTCTATCTTGGAGCCTAATTCACTTGAGTGATAACCTTGCTTACACACGCACTCACACATTGAAGCTATGTTTCTCTTTCATCGACTATAGCTAGCACGATCCAGTTCCTAACAATTATCCATATACATATATAATCACAAATGGTTTATATATTAAAAAAGGACCCACTTAAATAATGAGGTGAAAGATGTACATTGCACATTATTATTTGAAAACAAAATAAAATGACATAAAAATAAAAATAAAAATATACATTATATTATTCATTATATACATACATGAGCTAAATTCACAAGAGTTGGCGGCAAAAACCTTGTACTCTTTCTTCAACCCCTCTCTTCATTCACAAGGGACATAGGTAGCTCTAAATGATTTTGACTTCCAATGAGTTGTAGTGTTGTTGAGTATGTAGTTGTTGGATTCAATTCAATCGCATCAGTCCACGTTTCGTGCTGAAAAGTACACGGTAGAACTACTCTTCCGAGGAGAAGACAGCTTGCTAATTTTTTTGTGGGTCCAAAGAAGTATATTAATCTCCTTTTGTGTCAATGGACAGCCTCCGCGGTGAAAGCACATTTCTTTTTGAATGTCTTTCATCGGCTCTCGTGAACCCAACCATAATCTTGAATAGTTTATATATAAGAAAAAACTCCACTTAATTAATTAGGTGAAAGGTGTACATTACATATTATTATTTGAAAACAAACAAAAAATAAAAAATATATAAGCAATAAAAATAAAAAACACATTAAAAACTAAAACAAAAGAATATAAAATGTTGTCATTAAAAACAATAGATTTGATAAGCATAGAGAATAATAACTCAATTTAACAATTTAATAAAATGAATCTTAATAAAGTGAGAGTATTAAAAAAAAATTGAATCAATACTTCACATCATATAGTAAATATTCATGTATGATAGCCGGTACTTCACTGTGAGCTATGTCCGATTGACAAGAAAAACCACTAAATTGACATATATGGCATATGTATCCGAGTTGAAACACAAAACTAAAGCTTTGTAGAGTTTTTGATGAAGAATTGATACATGCAGGTGTACATAATTTGGAGCAACCAAAACCAAGCATGTGCCTTTGCAAGGCTTATCTCCATCATCAAACCCGGACACCACTCTATTGGTATAGTTGCTTACAGACGTTTTAATATGCAGCACAAAGCGTGTTGAAAAGTTATGCTTGCCAACCTCTGTAGTGCAATAGCATTTTGAAATGCTAGTCAAAAAATGGCCAACAAGATCACCCGCCGCCAGCTTCGATAATAGACATCGTTACTCATTAACTAGCTCAATTGTAGGCCTTTTGAGAGGCTATGCACGTGGGAAGAGGTAGCTTTGATGGTCAAGGCTTTCAAAGAAAGAAGAGACTTTCTGGTAGAGAGACTTCAAGCTTTAGGACTTGGCTGATATCATATTTTTGTTGAGTTGGTGGTGTGAATAGGCTCTTGATTAAAAGCCAAAGACATCAAATAAGGTGGACAATTTAATAAATAGTGTGAAATTAAAAACCAAAAATGGCGAATTCTGTAACAGCGAATTTTGTAGCAGCGACGTTGATAGTGAAATCTACTTGTTGCAATGGGCTATAAAGACAAATGTTGCAAAAGGTAATGTGTCAACAATTCAACAACATCCCTAGGCGACTTCTTTGAAGGCGGTTTTGATCAATTTCATGCAGGTCTCGTTTTTGCCTTTCCTCTTGGCGGGTGACCTTTCCCACGCTACTTGGTAGCTCGGCTCGACCAAGCTCTAATACCAGTGTTGGACTGTGGGGCTATGGTGGGTGGCACCTTGGTGTAGCCATTGCGGCTTGGAGAGATGTGCAGAGAAAGAGGGGGATGAACGAGAGCACAGTGAGAGAGAGATTCGACACAACAAAAGAAAAACGCTATGTATTATGTGATTCCTTTGTAAAAAAAACCTTACAATATAAAGCAAAAGCTTGCCATGCACACTTCTAAAAGAAGTGTAGTTCATCTGCATGCTTTAAGGGGGTTTCCCACGTGTAGATGACCCTTGACTAGGGCTTGAAAAGCCAACATCCCTCTGGTTGTTCTCTTTCAAGGGTTGATTGTATATCGATGTACTAGTTGGTCCTTCTTTTTTGGGAATTAATTCTTTTGCTCCTTTTACTCCTCGATCGCATCTCCTGCCAATCCGGTGGACAGTCTAGGGCGGGGTGATAGCCTTCCTAGCCCAGTGGAATCTTCGATTGGGTTCTCTCCTTGGATGAGTGGCTCGAGTTCAACCTTGTCATGTAGTCAAGTTGGCTCCCTTATCAGCCGATTACCATGGTTGGGTGGCTCCTTGGTTAGCCATTTGCTTCATTGTGGATATGGTGGTGCCATAGCTTGGTTTGAGTAGGACCTTATGATGTAATTCCTTTTGAGATGAATATATGTATATCGAGTAACAACTGTGAATATTGCCAAAAGCAAAATATTGCCAAAAACAAAGAACTTAGTATTACTTACTATGATAAAATTTCATTTTTAGGAAATAAGAAGAATGACTTTGAGGTATGATAAAGTTCATTAGGTTACTTACTATACATTAAGATTACTTACTATGACAAAGCTTATTGTAGGAATAAGAATTTAAATGACTTCGAGGTATTATGTATCAAGTCGACCTTGCTATCGCATAGAACTTTACTATTCTAGGTGTATCAATTAGGTCTCCCCAATCTCGAAAAATTAAAAATCTTTTCAAAACATCTCAAGTGCATAAGTGAAGGGTGAGTCTAGGAAATGAAAAGATCCATGGGAGTGGAAAGTCAAAAGAATTTTTTGTGTCCATATAAATAGAGATGGTTTGGACCTTGATACATTTTGTGTTTTTCTTTGCTTGTTTTTCCTAAAAAGTTTTCTACTTTTTTAGAGTGTCCTTGCACTATAGTGAATATAATTTTTTGATACCATTAGGTGTATCAATAAGCAAGGGCTACTGTTCATTGTACAAACATTGAAGGAATTAGGTCTACCCATTTTGAAAAAGAAAATTATGTAAAAGCGAGGAAGGGAGGGCAAAATAAAGCATGAGAATTGAAAGGATGATCCTTAAACTTAGAAGGTCAAGGATTTGGAAGTAAAAATGAAAGTTCAAAATGATCTATATAAAGAAGACTATGTGATCACATTGTGTACTAATGCTCTCCCTCTCTCTCTCTCTCTCACACACACACACACACACACACATTGTGTACTAATGCTCTCCCTCTCTCTCTCTCTCTCTCTCTCTCTCACACACACACACACACACACACACATACGCACGCACGCACCATTCCACCAATGAATTCTTTTCGTTGAGCCATTAGGAGACATATATATAAGAATAAAGACATTAAGGAAGAATTTAAACTTACAAAATGTGACGTTAGCCTCGACAATTATTTAAATCCAACAAAGTCTACATTTAGCTTGCACGTATTGTGCACATCTTCATATATATATATATATATATATATATATATATATATTTTTTAGTGTAAATGTTTCTTGCAAATTATTTTTTTGTACAACAATTAAGAGTCCCATTTGATCATTGACTAAGCTGCAAAAGCTAGTGGCCTTCATCCTCACGCACCAACACCACCAGATTGAGATCAGCCTATGGTCAATGATCTTTATTCCTATTGTTAATACTATTTTTAAAAAAAAATCAATGACTAAGTTTTGCATACATTAAAAATATCAAACCTCTACTTATAAAATGTAGGGATATATGTCATTTACGTTCATGATGCATGTCGTTCTCACATGCAAACTAGTCAATCTATCCCCCAATTACAAATAGATGTCTTGTAACATCCCTCATCTCTTAGACTAGCAAGCAAGATGTCTGACGATGTTCTAGTGTCCGCACATCTCCAATCTTTAGTATAGACATATAATTGTAGATATTATGGAGTATGGAAAGAAGGATCACTTTTTAGAGACGGAGAGGTTTTTTGTTTTTGGGGTACTTGCTACATGATAGCTCCTTTCACCATTTGCCAAGCGAGATGCGAGTTATGAATTGCACATGATTTGCATGTTCTAGTTAAGGGTGAAATCATGACTGGGTGGACACCAAAGCTGTGTCCGAGACATAGCTATTTGGCAAATTAATAGCCTAGTTATGTTTGACAAAGATAGAAGAACCCCAAGGTGTGTGAATTGCACATGATTTGCATGTTCTAGTTAAGGGTGAAAGCATGACTGGGTGGACACCAAAGCTGTGTCCGGGACATAGCTATTTGGCAAATTAATAGCCTAGTTATGTTTGACAAAGATAGAAGAACCCCAAGGTGTGTGATATATCATTGGATAGCTCTAAAAGAGGAGAATCTAAATCTATGATTGGTGCCAAATTTAGAATCAATTTGCAAAAAATTTATCGGGCCCCACATTTTGAAACAACAGTTATTGAAAATAGCTTTCAACCCATAAAAGTGTACCACCCACTCATGCTTTGACCCTTAACTGAGACTTCTATATAGCTAAGGTCCATGGTATAATCTCACATGCTTTGTCCATGTAGTATGATAACTTATGAGTTCTGACTCAATGCATCCTCACTTTTAGATAGAGGCACTAAACATGAGGGATCAAAGATTGTATGGTGATCATAGACCATAGTGCACAATGAGTGTTAACATTTAAGGAGATTTTAAAAGTCAATCATAATATATGTTCTATTTGCACTCTCACGGTAGACGAGCATATTTACTATGGATGATTGTAGTCTATCGAATTGGAAAACACATAATTGCCATAATATCGTGATTGTTTGTTGCAACATAGCAATAGTTTAGGGCCATATTTAACATTTTTTTGAATTATTAGATGCAACATGTTCTCTTCCTCTTTACTGATGGATGGCTGACGAGTTGTGTTCGTGATGTTATCTATCATTGACCAAAGCTTGAAAAGTATGCTTCTTACTAGCATGTTCTTAGGCAAACTGTATATAGGGACAACATAACATGCTAAACATTGTGATTATGTTCAAGGAGATGGACACCTTGTCAATATTGCAAAAGAAGGTATGCATTGAGCTTCTTTGCTTGATGTTAAAGGAGCCACTGATATTCTTTTTGACATGCAGCTGCACTTACTCATTCATCTAGTGGATGAGATAGAGATTGCGCGCATTGTTAGTGCTTGATAGATTTTTTGGGTTGAGAGGTTCATTGAGAGTTATAAAGAGATTCGTGCGGTCAAGGGATGGATGCTTGGGGTGTACGTACTATCTTGCAAAAGTACATTGAGCATGTTGACAAAGATGCTACTTTCAAATGGCCAATGAAATATTCTCTATTGTGTTTTTCAAGTTTTATGTGGGAAGAAAAATTTCTTAAAAGTTGATCCTAAGGAGTGCACAAATGTATGGACGTTCATTGTGTACAATTTAGAGTGTATGCATAAATTTATTGAGCAGTAGAATGAACAATGCAACCCAGAAAGAATAGCAAGAGATGGTAAATCTTTTAAAAGTGGACTTCTTTCCTTTCTTACATGGTTATTTATGAATATTACACAAGGACTTGAATATGGCAAAGAAATAATAGTCAACAAGCAAAGAGAGATTTGTTTTGGTTGTGATAAAGAGGTAGCAATAACTTTTTCAATGTTTAATAACCTATGTAGCATTTCCTCTGCTCAAGTGCAAAATACAATTTCTCTATTATTTGCTTTTGATAGTAAAAACTCTGCCATTTTTAGCCTTATGCCTAGGTATATCCCTAGGGAATGTATCCTTGCACCGGATACAATTATTTCATCTTGTGATCAGCTGACTTAAGGTTATAGAGTCACATGTCCTATTTTTGGGTTGAATGTGTTCTCAATATGATAACCACAACTTTAAAATTTAAAATCCTTGACCTAAGACAAAGGTATTGTTATAGAATTGACATTTTATTATTACTGTAGCTGACAGGTGGAAAAGACTAGACCAAGCTTGGCCTATGCGAATGGATTTGTATATCATGTACATTTTATTATTCAAATGCTCTTTTATGAGTTTGGCCATTTATGACCGGCCGGCCAGTTTGTACTCACTTTGACCATTCAAGAATCTATAAATTAAATACGTGCAAGAGGGAAATGGTCACTCTTGCACGGGGGGAGATTGCACCCAGCATCGTCTTGTTCTTCTCTTCTCTCCTCTCTTCTCTCTCGCCGTGCTGGCGTAGCACTCCGCTCTAGGAGGTGCGCCTGCACATGCTCTCTCGCTCTATCTCCCTCTCTGTCTCTCTGTGCCCGTGTGCAGCTTGATTATGCGCAAGGATGATTGCCAGGTATGCAGATTTGTCGATTTATGCTAGATATTGTGTTATCTTGGGTATTTTGCAAGGCAGCCATGCTTCTGTCTGTAGCAGTGGTATCAGAGCTTGGAAATGATCCTGAAATTGCAACTAAGACTAAGGAAGCATGGATACGGAGAGAACAAGAGCTATGATGAATACAGCTAAGTAATTTGAACTCTTTCTTGAAATATATAGGGATGCATGTATATATTTTGTTTGAAAAGATGCTTGGAATGAGAACCTATTAAATTACAAGTCAAATGAATCCATCGAAGCTCTATATTATTATTATTAGCAGGCTTTGTAAGATGATTCTTTACAGTAATTGTTAATCATGTATAATACGCTTGCTTATAGAGTAGAGAGCATGAGTGGTAATAGAAGGATGAAATGAAGTTCAATTTTTATTTTTATTTTATTTTCTAATAAACCTCGATGATCTCTATTGCTGGTAGGAAGGGGAAGAAGACATCAAGAAGTGGTAGATGAATGTGCACTTCTTAGAGAGACCATACTTGCCTAATGTAGTCGAGGAGCTGTAAATATTTATTTATATATATAAATAAAAACACGAGGAAAAAGCACCTCTCGCAATTACCTTAATGAGGATCGATTGATCCTTCAGCCTTGAAGATATATGACACAAGAAGGCTGCGCAGAGATATTTGTGTGCAATGCACTCATGCTCTCTTCCTAACGGAGCTGCCGACATCGGTTGTCGGTTGTGGTGAGAACCAACACCAACACAAGAGACTATTAAAACAACCTAATTCTACATTATTATTCATTGCGACCAGCACACGAGCAACACACCTATGGCAGCCATGGTGACCCTGCCCTTCCTAGAATGCATAATCCCTCCTCGATTGGACTCCTTCCCAGATCGCCAACCTTCACTCCACACGTGACACACAGACCTCACTTGCGGCACCCACTAGCAGGCACGGGCCAACGCGGCAGCAACTGCGCCCGTCCAATGCCGACACAATCTGTGTCGTGGGTGCTAATTGGACAAACCGCCGCCCAGAACTCTCTCCTTCCCACACATGCAGCCGACATGTTGCTGCACTCTAGTTTTGCTCCCCTTCTTTTGCGGTATGCATGGCCTCGTTAATTGGTCGGCTGACCGCTGTGTGTAGAGAGAGATTGTGAGGAATCACTCCTTGACTAGTAATCCCCTCCCACTTCAGAACCATGCAAATCCTCTCTCTCTTCTCATGTAAAACTCACCACCCACCAACCCCCTCGTCCATGCAAAGTGGACGCAACCCCTTCTTTTGGACTGCCATGCAGAGGTTCTAAAGTAAGGGAAATCTACTCTGGTGGATCCCGTTGCCGTCGAACTTGCAGCTTCTTTCTACCTACACCCTTTTGGCCCTGGCTGCCTACCAAGTGCAACTGGCACTACTTTATGACTCAAGTTCTCTGCATGCTTTTCGGCTCTAGTTCTATCTCTCCCTGCAAAACGACCACACTCCCCCTCAACCAACTCCAATCCAGTTTCCATGATACAATAACCTCCAAGGTCTGGCCTAAAACAATTCTCTCCCCACAACCACTACGCCATAGCAGTTGCAGGTGGTGTGCATGCCTTACTATGTTTTGCTTGCGTACGGAGTCCCAGATTCGGGGGGCTAGAGCTGAGAATCCACTAACGTAACGAGACGTCTGTGCTGTCACTCATTTACCCCCGTGCAAGAGGCCATAGAAATTTTTGAAAAACCCATCCACTTTGTACTAGCCATAGCATCCCCACTCTGCAACTCTCTCCTCGGCTTGCCCTATGCCGACCCCGTCCCCAGCCTTGTCACTATCAACCTCAGCACCCGTCACCAAGTAACAACAGGAGTGGTGGCACATCCATTGTTGACTGCCTGAGCCTACGGCAGTAATAAGAGGAGGTATAGATGCCTCTCAATAAGGTTACGACAGTGGAAGACAGCAGATAGTAGCCGCTCATGAGGGCTCAAATTATCTGTGGCATTCAAATTTTGAATTTTTTATGTTTAACAGCAAATTACCCTCATATACTACTGTACATACTGGTGGGTTCTCCAATTATTGGTTGGAATCTGCCCAGATGCCGTTCGGTGCAATCTTTCCTTCTAAGTTATCTATCAAAAGAGATGCTTTGATTCGATCTCTCACCAAATCGTGTGAACTACTCTACAACTGCGGGCCTAAGCCATCCCCATGAATGTCCCACGCGGCAACATCAAGCCTCGCTTAATGTAAAAAATATATATACTCTTCCCTCGTGACCTCTGCAACTCTGTGTTACAGCTCGCTCCCCCTACGTGGCTTCCCAACTATTATCTGAGAATCTACAGAAGCCTTCCCCGTCAATGACATGCAACCTCTGAGAGGGCATTGCCTCAGATTCCTACTATTAACGATTTTTTAAAAAAATCGTTGGCACATACTTCTACCTCTATTCACACCAAATGGAGGTAACAAGTGCACACTATCTATGTGGTGCTGGAGCTGAAAGCCATTTATTGATTAGTTTCCACAAAAAAAGTCGTCATTGACTCCGTTGGAGTTTGATTCTTATTGATAGCATGCTGTAGATTTTAGCCCGTTTAGAACATGGAGCTCTCTCTCTCTCTCTCTCTCTCTCTCTCTCTCTCTCTCTCTCTCTCTCTCTCTCTCTCTCTCTCTCTCTCTCTCTCTCTACGATTGCTTACACCGGCGGACATGGGCGACGCTCTGCAGCATCTGTTACAATATTTTCTCAGACGCCGTCGGGACATTAACAATGCTCATGATGAATTTTGTATTTTTTACTTTGCTTCATTTTAATTTATACCCCAAGCATTGGATCCGATTCACACGTATTGTATCAATTTGGCTTCATATGGAATTTTACCGTTTTGTAAACCGTTAATATAGCATTTCATTTCTCCATCTCCTCGTGCGACTACCTACAAAGGCGGCCATTGACGAAGATCTACAGCGACCGCTACAATACTTTTTCGCACAACACTGGGCATCCACGAGTATTGACAATGATGATGATTTTAGTTTGACAATTTTAAGCTTTCACTCTTTTAATTTAATCTTTCACCTTACTTCCTTTTATTTTGTACCCAAACATTGTATTCAATCCATAAGGATTGTATGCGTTTGGTCCCATACGCATTTTACAGACGGTTAATATAACATTCACTCATCTCTCTTCACCCCCCCCCCCCCCCCCCCCCCCCCCCCAATTGCGTTTTGATACTTTCAATCAATAGTGTTACATTTTTTTATTACAATTATAAACTATATTAGTATCATAATCAAACAATTGAATTTATTATATATATATATATATAAACCATTAAAATACAATATCTAGAGAAAGAGAATGATTGTGTACAGTTTTATATATTTGATGTTATTGGTTAGAACTTAGATAAGTATTATGTTTCTATAGTTTCTTAATCATTATGTAGTTATTTATTATATATCTAGTAAAACATGCTTATTAATTCCAACTATGCTATTTTGAGCAAGCTGACAGTGCCACCCATCCACCCTGATTGCATTTTTGGCACATTATCCATGACCATTTACTTGTGACCACACAAACTCAATTGTATGAGTGTCTCGTTAATGCGCAAACTGGCATCCCTACTTGTGCGATCCTTTTTCTTCTATTTCAACTAATTACACATTTACTTTCCTTAATTTTTACTAACAAGGCTCTACCTCATGTGGTTTGCATTATGTGCCTTTCAAGGATTATTTACCCTAGTTTACGTAGTTTGTACACGCTACAGACTCTCATACTACGTACTTAGTACACGTTTAAAAGAGAAGCTTAATTTTTTGGTCTTGCCATGTATTTTCTTGATGCATATTCTTTTATATACTTTGACGTCTAACTGGAAATGTCTGATGAAGCAGCTAAGGTCAAATTAATTTCACGTTGTTTTCTTTATTTGTTGGACCAACCTATTGTTTATAGTATGGCCTTTACATGATGTATGCTCGTGCTATCATGCCTAAACACTAGTCCATGCCTTTTAAACAATTATAAATAATAATTTTATATGTTAAGCACTTTAGCGACAACAGTTTGCAATATCAAGGGGACTACTCCATTTATTCAAACAAAAAATAATCGACAATATATTCATCCAAGGCTCATCATTGTAAATGAATTTTGTTAATTATAGTTATCTCCTACTTGTATCTCTCTCCCCACGCACCAAATGGTATATATTTCAGATGCATTACATCATCTAGAGTCTAATGATTTACAAAGAGCAAACAGTCCTACACAAATATGCAGCTACTCACATGAGCCGAGGTGCTTTTCGTAAAATACCAAATTGTCAGTACTTTGTTACTCAACCTTACTCTAATGTGGTGTGAAACAGGTTATACATTTTTTTATTTTTTTATTTTTGGTTTTATGCCCTGTCTAGTCCATTGGTCACATGCAGACAGATCCGCCGATTTAGGCAGTGTGTAAATGCTCATCTTGGTGTAGATTCGTCGATTTAGGCAGCATCAATTATCTGTGCAGATCCGCTGATTTAGGCAACACACTGACAAATTGCAGATCTATTCACATTGATAAATTACAGATTCATGATTTTTAAACAGTATCAAATGCAGATTCGCCGATTTAGGTAGCACGTCTTATTGGTGTAGATTCGCCGATTTACGCAACACCGATCACAAAATCATGCTGCAGTGACTGGCCACCACTGTAACTGGTATGATTTTGTTACCCGGGTATAGAAAATGAAAGATATTTTGGATTTGGATTTGGATTTGGAATTGGTATATGATGATTTTCTATCACGACATATTTATGAAAGTGAACTTGAGATTGATGAGAATTGATGAGTGTGACCAATGATATCCTGATTTATCAGGGTATGACATATATTGCTTATTCTAGTGGTATGGGACACTAGAATAGGTAGTATGTGGATGACGGCAGGCATAAGCAATATTGTCTAAATTTATGAATTTTGTTACTATTTGATATATATAGATTTCTAATCATTGTTTTTGACAAGTATTATTTGCAGATTTCTATCTTTGCAACTGAGGACAGTTGCTTTCCAATGGAGAGGTATGTTATAGAATTGACTTTTTATTATTACTGCAGCTGACAGGTGGAAAAGACTAGACCAAGCTTGGCCTATGCGAATGGATTTGTATATCATGTACATTTTATTATTCAAGTGCTCTTTTATGATTTTGGCCATTTATGACCGGCCGGCCAGTTTGTACTCACTTTGACCATTCAAGAATCTATAAATTAAATACGTGCAAGAGGGAAACGGTCACTCTTGCACAGGGGGAGATTGCACCCAGTGTCGTCTTGTTCTTCTCTTCTCTCCTCTCTTCTCTCTCGTCGTGCTGGCGTAGCACTCCGCTCTAGGAGGTGCGCTTGCACATGCTCTCTCGCTCTATCTCCCTCTCTGTCTCTCTGTGCCCGTGTGCAGCTTGATTATGCGCAAGGATGATTGCCAGGTATGCAGATTTGTCGGTTTATGCTAGATATTGTGTTATCTTGGGTATTTTGCAGGGCAGCCATGTTTCTGTCTATAGCAGGTATGATGCTAAACAAATTGGATTTCTCTGAGGGTCATGCTCATTGCAACGAAGTCATTCGTCTGTAAAGGGGATGAAGTTGGTTTTAGAAGATGAGCATAAAAATGAGTTGCTATTCAAGGGTTGGATGTCCTCTACTAAAGTACCGGGTATATAAATATCCTTGAAGTCTTACATTTCACACCTTCATAGGTTTTATTTGATGTATATTGTTTGTCGTTGCACAATATGCGAAATAAAATCCTTAATTGGGTAAAAATAGCTTTTATATATTTAATCAAATGTATAAGGGAGCTACAATCTTTGATTGGTTAAAAGTAGTCCTTAAGTGTGTAATCGTATTAAAGATTTCATAGTTATGTTTTATACGTAATGGCAGATAGAGAGTGCATTGTACAATGTGAAAGATTGTTGGTGCATGAGATTGAAATCATACCTATTGTTATTTTTGTTTGTGATTTGCAAATAATTATCATTGTTCCAATCTCTAAATTGATTATTCTTTGTTGCATGTGAAAATAATTGAGCAAATAATTAAATTTAGAACCACTAAATATAGACAATGTGATGTTTACAAATGTATCTTATTGTCTGTAAATCACACAGTGTGTAAAAGTAATCCTCAATTGTGTAATTACATTGAAGAATTCATGGTTTTATTTAATGCATAATGTCAGATAGACACTGTGTTGCATACTGTGAAAGATTGTTGGTGCATGAGATTGAAATCATACATATTTATATTTTTGTTTGTATTTTGCAATTGGTTATCATTGTTACCATGTGTGAAGACTCGGGAGTTTTTTTTTTTGTATTTTGCAATTAGTTATCATTATTACCATGTATAAGAACTCAAGACTTGATTATTCTTTATTACATGTGAAAAAATGGAGCGAATAATAAAATTTACCGCCACCAAATAAAGATAATGTGATTTGCTCCATGTGATTGAGTTTGATGATGATCAGTGGCTCTAGAAGCCTCTCATTCATCTATTTGCTTTCATAAAAGTGTTTTCAGCTTGATTGGCTATGAGATGGGGTGTGGGCTATCAAAAATGCTACGTATGCCACTTGTGAAAAACTTACAAATAATAGACTGCCCTCTGTGTTGTGCATTTTGGGCATGTTTTGGCCTCTTAAGACATAAGACCATATTAGGTAAAGTGGGAAAATCCCAATTCCCAGGTTGGACAACTTTCAATATATCATGTATAAAATATAGAGATTTTGTCAAAAATTTGAGTTTTCTTAAGGTCTCATTCCACTTTATGCACATACAATACACAATGAAAACAACTAAAATATCATGGTTTCAATCAATTGGATTATTAGGAGAGGAGTATATTGCATCCATTATCGTTGTCTATGTTCTAATGTCCTACCTACAACTTATCTCAACATGGAGAGCTTGGTTTCTAGGTCCACCACTTGTCCAAGTTAATGTAAAAGTGACTCAAGGTTCACAACTTGTGAAAGCAAGGATCCATTGAGGAATACAATCCACTTGGCTATTTTTCCTTAATTTATTGCATGTGACATTTAAGCAAGGTCCACTTCTAATCTATAACTTCTTAATTTGAGGCATGGGGCATACATAAAATATGTAGCATATGCTCTATTGCCTCATAGGAAGGTTGGTTTCAAGGTGCACTTATCCATGCTAGCCTATCTTGGAGAAATGATGGAGCTTGCTTCTCTCCTTGTTTCAATGGAGACTAGCTTGGACAAGTGGTGGACCTTTGCTTCTCTCTATGTTTCAATAGAGTTAGCTTGGACAAGTGGTGATCTTGGAACAAAACCCCCATGTAAAACATATCATGGGTATTCCAAGTGATTAGAAAGATTACCATTTAAGATATAACCTTATAGGTTGGACAACTAGATCTTGGCTTGGAGAAATGGTGGACCTTTGATTCTCTCCATGTTTCAATGGAGTCTATCTTGGAGAAATGGTGGAGCTTGCTTCTGTCCATGTTTCAATGGAGCCTAGCTTGAACAGTTGGTGGACCTTTGCTTCTCTCTATGTTTCAATAGAGTTAGCTTAGACACGTGGTGGATCTTCAAAATAAACCAACTACTATCAATGTTGCCTAGCTTGGACAAGTGGTGGAGTGTTTCTCTACTCCATGTTTCAATGGATCTTAGCTTGGACAAGTGTTGGACCTTAAAACAAAAACCCCATGTACAACATAGAATGGATTTTCTAGATTTCAATGGAGTCTAGCTTTAACAAATGGTGGAGCTTGTCTTCATCCATGTTTCAATGAAACTAGCTTGGACAAGTGGTGGACCTTGTAACAAACCCTCCCATGTACAACATATCATTGGTTTTCTAAGTGATGGGAAGGAATACCATTCAAGATATAAACTTATAGCTTGGATAAGTAGTTGACTTTAAAACCAAATTCATCATAATACAATGAAATACAGGTCAGCCAATTCCTAAATCTTGAGACCAAACCTCCCATGCTATTAGAGATAATATATTGGATAAGTGGTGGACCTTCTATTATTTTCCCATGCCTAGTTTAGACAACCGGTACACTTCGCAGCTATAAAGGTTGGACGAGTTGTGGAGCCTTGTTTCTATCCATGTTTTAATGGATCCTAGCTTGGACAAGTGGTGGACCTTGGAAAAAAGCTTCCATGTACAACATATATGAGGTTTTCCATGTTTTAATGGAACCTATCTTGGACAAATGGTGAAGCTTTCTTCTCTCCATGTTGATTTTGGAACTACCTTAGACAAGTGGTGGAGCTTTTCTTTTCTACTCTTCATAATACAATGAAGTATATGTTGGTTACATGGTGAATCTTAAGGCCAAACCTCCCATTTTACTAGAGATGATAGGTTGGACAAGTGGATCAACCTTCTATCATTTCTCCATGACTATATTGGACAATTAGTAGACATAACATCTCTCTATGTTGTCTAGAGATGAGCTTGGACAAGTGATGGACCCTGCTTCTCTCTCCCCTTGGTTTACTAGTTTGAAGACTCAGTATATATACTTTCTTAGATCTAGCTTGAACAAGTGGTGGACCTTGCATCCACAATCTTAATTCAGTATAAAAAAGTATATGAAAAAATAACATAGGAATCTTGGTTTGAAGGTCAAGCAATTAGGTTCCAAATGCACATAATAATATATTTTCCACCCATATTAAAAGAAAGTTAAATATGCACATAATAATATATTTTCCAAATGCACATAATAATATATTTTCCACCCATATTAAAAGAAAGTTAAATATGTTATTACCAAATTGACAAAGGTAACGTCCAAGAATTATATCTTTCCATCTTGTCAGATCTAAATCTTCATCAAGGCGACATGCATGTATACATCAACTTTCAAGCCATTCAAGAATACATGCACTTAGATTCCATAGTTTTGTTTTCAAAGTCTTTTAGGTTCTAAAACTCTTTCACATAAAGTATGTAATGACAAAATTCTTGAAGCAAACATTTGTGCCCAAGAAAAAGATCCCTCTCACATATTTAAAGTCCATGAATTCTCTGATCCACACTTACAAGTTTTATTTTGACATCAAACATCAATTCTTTCATAGTTCCAAATAAATGCAACCTCGATATGAATTGACAAAAAATGAATTTCTTTTACTATATGACCCAACATAGGCCCCAATCAAATAAAAAATGAGTCCCCAAAAATTTGGGTGCACTCTAGCAATACATCAGAGTCCCCTTACAATAGGATGCACTCCAATAGTACATTGAAGTCCCCTTAGAGTAGGGTGCACTCCATTCAAGTGTTCATAAAATTGACACACCTTTTATATAAAAAAAAAAGACTATATCAAATTATACAAATGTTGAAAGATACACACTAGAATAAAAAAAGCATCTTATAGCCATATTTATTCAATGCTTTCGTGTTGACAAGTACACACCAAGGACATAATTTGTCTCAGAATCACTATACTGATTTACAATTGTGTTATATGTATAGACTCTCTTATCTCTTGCATACAACCATCCTACCAACCATGGAATTATGGTTCTCTGCAAGAAGTTTTGAAGTTGCTCGGAAGTTTGCCTCCACATCTTTGGAAATATAAGATATGTCCCTGGCATGTTCCACATCACCCTATATGGAGTGTCATCAAAAATTAAGGTATTGTTTGCATCCAAATCCTCAAATATCTTCCAAATATCACTCAGATTTTTGTGATAAACCCTTGTAAATCCTAACATGATATTTGGATTTTGGCAATTTTTGTTACTCATAAACACCTTGAACTTGGTATACTGCTCAGGAAAACACTTTTGTGTGATGCGTTGCACCCTTGTTAAGTTATAGCAACTCCATATCCATAGCTCAAAGTATTCAGCACAAAAATCCAAAAAACTTTGTGCGTCTGGTCGCACCACATGATAAACTTCATCTTTGTCCTCCACAAGTCGCATGTGTTGAGCCCAAGATGGCATAGAATCTCCATGTTTCATTTCAACTGTCTTGAGAAGTAACCCCTCTAGATCCAAGATAAGTACTCTTTTGATGTCCTTGAAAGCAAGTGGTAGGTGATAAGGAGGTGATTCATTCCTTGGACAAGGTCTTGGAGGAGGTTGGATGGGTAATTCAATAGTTTTCTTCAATTTATGCCAGCATATAGCCAATCCATTTTTCTGTAATGGTTCTGAAATTAAAGAACAAGAACACTTAATGCAAACACAACAATAGACATGATTTTTACATTGTCTACCCTAAGGTTTTATTAGATACCAAAATCCATCTATGATCTACTCATTAATAGAAAGAAAGTCAAATTAAAATCCTGACTCTTTTTTATGCTACACTCTCTCTTAGTCTCAATACCATGGAGTTCAACTAGACTTAAGTCAACTAATAACTACTACTTGTTGTTAAAGGTATGCTTGAAGTGTATAAGGCTTAACCAATGCTCTAGTGTAGAATGGGTATTTAGGTCTCAAGGTCTACCACTTATCCAAGCAAAGATCCATTTAGATATGGAAACCCAATTTTTCTTAATATAATGATATAGAGTGGACAAGTGGTGAATCCTGAGACCAAGCCACTCATGCTACTAGGGATAATAGGTTGGACAAGTGGTGGACCTTGAATGTAAACCCCCCATGTACAAAGTATCAGGGGTTTTGGGTATTTCAATGGACTCTAGCATCTTGGAAACATGGTGGAGCTTACTTCTCTCCATGTTTCAATGGAGTCTATCTTGGATAAATGGTGGAGCATCATTCTCTCCATGTTTCAATGGAGCCTACCTTGGACAAGTGGTGCATGTTTGTTTCTCTCTATGTTTGAACAGATCTAGCTTGGACAAGTGGTGGACCTTGGAACAAAATCCCCATGTAAAACATATCATGGACATTACAAGTGGTGAGAAAAAATACCATTCAATATATAACCTTATAGGTTGGAAAAGTGGTGGACCTTAACACCCAATTATTATTAATATAATGACATAGAGTGGACAAGTGGTGAATCTTGCGACCAAACCTACTAGGAAAAGTACGTTGGACAAGTGGTGGACCTTGAATGCAAACCCCCCATGTACAAAATATTACTCATGCTACTAGGAATAATTTGGTATTAAGGTCCATGTTTCAATGGAGCCTAGCTTGGAAAAGTGGTGGACCTTTGTTTCTCTCTATGTTTCAATAGAATTTTCTTGGACAAGTGGTGAACCTTGGAACAAAACCCCCATGTAAAGCATGTCATGGGCATTACAAGTGGTGAGAAAAAATACCATTCAAGGTATAACCTTATAGGCTGGACAAGTGGTGGACCTTAGCACCCAATTCCTCTTATTATAATGACATATAGTGGAAAAGTGGTGAATTGTGAGACCAAACCTACTAGGGATAATAGGTTGGAGAAATGGTTGACCTTGAATGTAAATCACCCATGTACAAAATATCATGGGTTTTGCGTATTTCAATGGAGCCTAGCATCTTGGAGACATGGTGGAACTTACTTCTCTCCATGTTTTAATGGAGCCTATCTAGGAGAAATGGTGGAGGTTCCTTCTCTCCATGTTTCAATGGAGCCTAGCTTGGACAAGTCGTGGACCTTTGTTTCTCTCTATGTTTGAATATGGTTAGCTTGGACAAGTGGTGGATCTTGGAATGAAACTCCCATGTAAAACATATCATGGGCATTTCAAGTG
This sequence comes from Adiantum capillus-veneris, assembly GCF_014529385.1. Lineage (NCBI taxonomy): Eukaryota > Viridiplantae > Streptophyta > Polypodiopsida > Polypodiales > Pteridaceae > Adiantum > Adiantum capillus-veneris. The sequence goes on from NC_140937.1 coordinate 73,965,053, forward strand.
GCGAGAAAGGATACCATTTAAGATATAACCTTATAGGTTGGACAAGTGGTGGACTTTAACACAATATAATGACATAGAGTGTACAAGTGGTGAATCTTGAAACCAAACCACTCATGCTACTAGGGATAATAGGTTAAACAAGTGGTGGGCCTTGAAATAAAACCCCCTAGAGTGTTTCAATGGATCCTAGCTTGGAAACATGGTAAAGCTTGCTTCTCTCCATGTTTCAATGCAGCCTATCTTGGATAAATGGTGCAGCATCATTCTCTCCATGTTTCAATGGAGCCTAGCTTGGACAAGTGGTGGACCTTTGTTTCTCTCTATGTTTAAATAGAGTTATCTTGGAAAAGTGGTGGACCTTGGAACAAAAACCCCATGTAAAACATATCATGGGCATTACAAGTGGTGAGAAAAAATACCATTCAATATATAACCTTATAGGTTGGACAAGTGGTGGACCTTAACACCCAATTATTCTTAATATAATGACATAGAGTGGATAAGTGGTGAAATTGGGACCAAACCTACTAGGGAAATAGGTTGGACAAGTGGTGGACCTTGAATGTAAACGCCCCATGTACAAAATATCACTCATGCTACTAGAAATAATTTGGTATTAAGGTCCATGTTTCAATGCAGCCTAGCTTGGAAAAGTGGTGGACCTTTGTTTCTCTCTATGTTTCAATAGATTTATCTTGGACAAGTGGTGTACCTTGGAACAAAACCCCCATGTAAATCATGTCATGGGCATTACAAGTGGTGAGAAAAAATACCATTCAAGCTATAACATTATAGGTTGGACAAGTGGTGGACCTTAACACCTAATTCCTCTTAATATAATGACATAGAGTGGACAAGTGGTGAATCATGAGACCAAACCTACTAGGGATAATAGGTTGGACAAGTGGTGAACCTTGAATGTAAACCCCCCATGTACAAAAAATTATGGGTATTGGGTATTTCAATGGAGCCTAGCAACTTGGAGACATGGTGGAGCTTATTTCTCTCCATGTTTCAATGGAGCCTATCTAGGAGAAACAGTGGAGGTTCCTTCTCTCCATGTTTCAATGAGCCTAGCTTGGACAAGTGGTGGACCTTTCTTTCTCTATATGTTTTAATAGAGTTAGCTTGGACAAGTGGTGGACCTTGGAATGAAACCCCCATGTAAAACATATCATGGGCATTTCAAGTGGTGAGAAAGGATACTATTTAAAATATAACCTTATAGGCTGGACAAGTGGTGGACTTTAACACATATTTCTTCTTAATATAATGACATAGAGTGTACAAGTGGTGAATCTTGAGACCAAACCACTCTTGCTACTAGGGATAATAGGTTGGACAAGTGGTGGACCTTGAATGTAAACCCCTCATGTACAAAATTATGGGTTTAGGGTATTTCAATGGAGCCTAGCTTGGAGACATGGTGGAGATTGCTTCTCTCAATGTTTCAATGGAACCTATCTTGGAGAAATGGTGGATCATCCTTCTCTCCATGTTTCAATGGAGCCTATCTTGGACAAGTGGTGGACCTTTGCTTCTCTCTATGTTTTAATGGAGTTAGCTTGGACAAGTGGTGGGTCTTGGAACAAAACCCCTTTGTAAAACATAGCATGGACATTACAAGTGATGAGGAAAAATATCATTCAAGATATAACCTTATAGGTTGGAAAAGTGGTGATGGACCTTGATAAGTGGTGAAGGATACCATTTAAGATATACCCTTATAGGTTGGACAAGTGGTGGACCTTAACACCCAGTTATTCTTAATATAATGACATAGAGTGGATAAGTGGTGAATCTTAAGACCAAATCACTCATGCTACTAGGTATAATACGTTAGAGAAGTGGTAGACCTTGAATGTAAACACCCCATGTACAAAATATCATGGTTTTAGGGTGTTTCAATGGAGCCTAGAATCTCGGAGACATGGTAGATCTTGATTCTTTCCATGTTTGAATGGCACCTATCTTGGAAAAATGATGGAGGTTACTTCTCTCCATACTTCAACGGAGCCTAGCTTTGACAAGTGGTGAACCTTTGCTTCTCTCTATGTTTGAATAGAGTTAGCTTGGACAAGTGGTGGACCTTTGCTTCTCTCTATGTTTGAATAGAGTTAGCTTGGACAAGTGGTGGACCTTGGAATGAAACCCCCGTGTAAAACATATCATGGGCATTTCAAGTGGTGAGAAAGGATACCATTTAAGATATAACCTTATAGGTTGGACAAGTGGTGGACCTTAATACATAGTTCTTCTTAATATAATGACATAGAGTGTACAAGTGGTGTATCTTGAGACCAAACCACTCGTGCTACTAGGGATCCTAGCTTGGACAAGTGGTGGACCTTGGAAAAAAGTCCCCCTGTACAACATAGATGAGTTTTTTCATGTTTTAATGGAAGAGAGATTCGACAAATGGTGGAGCTTGCTTATCTCCATGTGGATTTTAGAACTAGCTTGGACAAGTGGTGGAGCTTTGCTTTTTTACTCTTCATAATACAATGATGTATAGGTTGGTTACATGGTGAATCTTAAGGCCAAACCTCCCATCTTACTAGAGATGATAGGTTGGACAAGTGGTCAACCTTCTATCATTTCTCCATGCCTATAATTAGACAATTAGTAGAACTAGCATCTTTCTATGTTGTCTAGAGCTGAGCTTGGACAAGTAGTGGACCTTGCTACTCTCTTCCCTTGGATTATTAGTTTGAAGACTCATTATATATACTTGCTTAGATCTATATAATTACTCATTAGTTAGGTTACAAGTGGGTATGTAATTTGTTAGCCTCAAGGGACTTTGAATATTGAATAGTAAGACCAAGTGCTGGTTTGAAGATCTTTTGCTTATCTAAACTAGACTCTAACTCAATAATAAGTTTCATAAGTTCCACGAATTGTCCTATCTAGGCTCCAAAAGAGTCTTAATTGGTTTGTGCTAGATTATAACTTCCTTGATGGGGTAGAATCCTAGAAAAATGAGGCACTATAAGTTTTACCTTAGCTCAAATGGATTTTTCACTTAAACTCGACTGCAATTTGGCTATCTAGTCTTTGTCTCGATGGAGTTTAACACTAGATACATAGTAGTGATATTTAAGCTTCATGTCTCTTCACTTGATCGAGATATGAGACCATACTTTCAAGGTCACCACTTGTCTTACCTAAAGACCAATGTGAGACATGGGAGCAAGAAAGCCATCCGATATTGTTTTAAGGACTATTACATAGGCAATCAATAACTTAAGTAAAGAAAAAAACTTGGATCTTTCACAATTAATAACTTAAGTAAAGCCAAAAAGACTTGGATCTTTGACAGTTTTTTTCAAACTAAAAAAGCACAATCTCATGCTAACAAAACTATAAATCACAATTGAAAGGTTTGAACAAGAAAAAGATCAACAATCTTAATAAGAAGGATACTTTTCATTTCATTTGATGATTACAAACTAAAATAAAGTCTCTCAAGAAATTGATAAACAAAAAATGTAGGTGACTGCTTCATTATTTTGAGCAAAAATATCAAAATCTCTATTGATTGAGCTCCATCTAGTAGTATCCTTTGTAAGATCCTGCAAGAAGGAATAAAAAGAAAGATTTGTTAGATACCATGCACATGAGTGTTCAAGCATGTGTATCAAGAATATATGACATGTCACTAGTACCTTAGGGTTGCTTTCTATCCAGCCTTAGAAGATTGTTCTCAGCTTTCACCTTATTTATATAAGCCTTTGCTGTGGTTGCCTTCAAAACTCCTTTTGTGTTACAACCCAATTGCCTAGCTAAAGTGGTCAATTGTGACGCCTTCATGCTTTCAATGGGTGTACGCTCCTTTGCCAAGATCTCTTGTATTTGGGCTCTTCTCATTTCATTGCGGTGGCTTGTGTCACTTGCATCTTCAATGATAGTTTCATCTCTGTCACCTTTTGCAGGTGGTATTCTTCTTGTAAAGAACACCTTAGCTGACCAAACATCATTTTTCTGCTTCCAATACTCCATGATTTGTTTGTATTCACTATCATTTGTCACTATAGGTTGTCCATAACGATTAGAAGCAATTAAATCACGCACATCCCTTCTCTCATCAAGCTGAATCAAGTATGGCAGTAGCTCCTCCAAGAGCATATTGTCAACCATCTTCTCAGCATCAAATTGTGGTGGAAAAATGCAATTGTTTGCTGGTGAAATACATCCCTTGTAAGGAGAGTCATCAATAAGCACTGTTCTTTGTGGATCACATTCAAACCCCATGGCAATTTTGGCTAGAGGCTTGAACATTGCCTCAACGTTTGGATTGTCGGGTCTAAACAATTTTTGAGTTTGAGCGGTGTAGCAAACATCTTGCGACCAAATTGCAAAGAAAGGCAATGTATCCTCAGCTAAGTTGTTTAGTGCTGCAAGGATTTGATACACATTATTCCTAGTAGCTGTCGACCAAATTGCAACATTAAACCTTTGTAAAATAGTCTTCAAGAATTGGATGCAACCTGGCCTGAGTATAATATATCTTTTTGAATCCATTTGCACTGAGTTGTGGTGTGAGGATGGTTGAGGGGAACGTTTCAACAATAGACCATTTAAATCCAATATAATTGTAAGCATGGATTTCTCAACATCTACGCTACATGACGTAGTACCAATTGGCAATAGCTCGTGAGTGGACTTTTCAGTCTCTTTTGATGTATGTTGCATTTTTGAAGCATCGATTTCTTGGTTCTCATTATTGGAAGCTTGCTCAAGTTGCACAACACTAGACTCTAGTATAGAAATATCATCCATCTTGGGCACTTTAGAAACCATAGAATCTATGGATTCTATAGTTGTTGACTGAACCATAGGAGCATTATCCATCCCAGTTTGTGAATCTAAGAAAACACACACACAAATGGTATCTCAAAACCACTAGAATTTTATTCACCATATTTATATGTAGAACTCCTAGTAAGAAATTTATTTAAGGTAAAGTCGTTGTTAGAATCCTTGCAACCATTTTCAGCATTCGTACACCAAACACCACTTGTCTAAAATACAATCTACTAACTCAACATTTTCCATCCTACACTTTATTAAAGATGAGTACTTAAAGTGAAAACTAAAAGCCACCCTTGTTGAGGAAACATGGATACAAGGTCCACCAAATGTCCAACCTAGACTACAAGAAAATAATTAGAGATTTGGCTTAGATTTGGATTCAAAGGCCACCACTTATTCAAGTAAGATAACTCCACTTGTTTAAGACAGTAATGTTTGAAGCCCCACCACTTGTCCAACCTAGACATTGATTAAATTTTGGTAAGATTTATCACAAATCTAGAGTAGAATCAAGATTCTATGGCCAAGGTAGTCAAATATGTTAGACAACACACAAAGCATAAGAGCACTCTAGATTCTCGTTGAGCATAAACTAAACAATAATCAAATGTTATATTCACTTGAGATTTCATCCATGAAAAATGAAAATGATGCATGTACTTGAGATTTCCATCCATGTACAATACTTTACAATGTCAAGTAAAGTTATAGTCAGCAAACAACTCTTCTCCTGCTTCAACTTGACAAATAGTCTCAATGCATACATGGCCATATTCTTCTGACTTGATGTGTGAAGAGGTGCATTTATGCCAAGGTGGCAAATTTGGATCAAATGTATAGCGTACGTTGGGACAGACATTTGTACTGTGAGAACTATTTATATAGCCCGACACGTTTCCTTCTTCTACACAACCAATAATGTATGATTGATCTTCCTCTTCTTCTATGTTTGGATCCTCTAGAAGAGAATATTTATAAGCTCTTGGAAATATTTTGCATATCTTTTTCCAGTCTTGAAATCTATACTTATGCCCTCCATAGTTTAGAATAGTCAAACCACTTTCCAGGGTAGTATGCACAAATAGCCCATAACCAGCTCCTTCAATACATGAAAGTCGCACTTCAAAATCCACACCGTTAATATGGAAAATTACATCTTTGGGAATAGGAAAAGTTGGTGTCCCAAAAGGATCTTCATGCCAATCATAGTGTGAAATACATCTAGTTTTATATCACTTAACTCCTTTGTGTCTGCAAAAAGAAGAAAATATTATGCATAAAATAATGACAATATCAAAGAAAGATATCATTATTTTATAGTCCAATAGGTCCATTGTATGGAAGACTTAGAGTGCCTCTTACATGGTGCCTCCAAGGTTTCCAAAAAATAAAATCATTGGAAAAAAAAGGCCACTGTGTCTCCAATCTATTGCCCATTTGAAGCATAGAGAGAACCAAGGTCCACCACTTGTCCAAGCTAGACATGGAGCATTGACACAAGATCCAACACTTATCCAAGAACCCTATAGTATATGTGGTAACATGGGATGCATTGATGCAACAAAAGTAGTCTAGCCTCCTCATCCATCTCTTTTTTCTTGTAGCCTAGAGGGATTAGTTTCAAGGTCTATCACTAGTCAAAAACTACACATAGAACATTGATACAAGGTTCCACCACATGTGAAACCTATCATCTCTAGTAGCATGGATGGTTTGATATCAAGGTTCATCGCGTGTCCTACCTATACTCTATTGTAGCATATAGATTCTGGTTTGGTGGTACTACACTTGTCCAAACTTGGCTTGTTGTTGATATCTGGAGGTAATCAAGGGTCCTCCACTTGTCCAAGTTAGGCATATAAAACAATTGCAAGGTCCACCATGTGTACAACATATGATTGATTATAGCATGCATGGTCTTATTTCATGGGCAACCATCTTCTCTCCAACATGTGTCCAACCTCGGCTCCATTGAAGCATGGAGAGAAGCAAGGTCCACCACTTATCAAAGCTATTATTTTCTCCCAGTGCTTTCAAAACCCATAATACGTTGTACATGGGGGGGGGGGGATTCTTGTTTCAAGGTCCACCCCTTGGCTAAGATTGGATCCATTGAAACATAAAGAGAAGCAAGCTCTACCATTTGTCCAAGCTAGGAGCCATTGAAACATGAAAACCCCATAATATGTTGTATACGAGGGGTGTTTTTCAAGGTCTACCACTTGTCTAAGCTATGGTCCATTGGAACATGGAGAGAAGCAAAGCTCCACCACTTTTCTAAGCTAGGATCCATTGAAACATGGAGAGAAGCAAGCTCCATTGTTTGTCTAAGCTAGGCTCCATTGGAACATGGAGAAAACAAGCTCCACCACTTGCCTATTATTGCATAGAGATTCTGGTTTGAAGGTCCACCACTTGTCCAACCTTGCCTTCATGTATGGAGATAATCAAGAGTGCAATGCTTCTCTAAGCTAGGGACATAAAAGAGTTTCAAGGTCCACTACATATACGATCTATGATGGGTTGTAGCATGGGAGGTTTCATTTTAAGGTTGACCACTTCTCCAGCTCCGCTTGTCCAACCTCAGATCCATTGAAGAATGGAGAATAAAGGTGTACCAACTCTCCAAAATAGGCAGGACAATCTCTATAAAACCCATGAATTGTTAATATATGCTATGCTGTGGAGTTTTGTTTGAAGTTCCACTCCTTATCCAAGCTACAATCCATTGAAGCATGGAACTAAGTAAGATATATCTCTAGTCCAAGATAGGATCCATTGAAACATAGAGAGAATCAAGGTCCACCACTTGTCCAAGCTATGCATGGGTAATTGATATAAGGACCACTACGTTTTCACCTATACTATGCTCTATCATGGATGGTTTCATATCCCACCAATTTTCCAACCTATTTAGTAGGTTGTATTATGGGGGTTTGGTTTCAAGGTACTTCACTTGTCTGAGGTGGGTTCCATTGAACCATGGAGAGAAACTATGTCTACCACTTGTCCGAAATATGCTCCTTTAAAACATAAAAACAAGGTCCACCACTTGTCCAAGCTAAAGTTTCTCTCCATTGAAGCATGGAGAGAAACAAGGTCTACCACCTGTCCAAAATATGCTCCATTGAAACATAAAAGCAAGGTCCACCACTTGTCCAAGCTAATATAACAAATGGGTGTTGGTTACAAGGTGTACCACACTTGTCTAAACTAGTCTTCATGCAAGGTCTACCACATGTCCAAGCTATATGAGCTTGTTTTGAAGGTCTACCACACCTCTTGAAATTAGGATCCATGTAAGGTCCACCTTTTGTCAAGCTATGCATTTAATGAGTACTAAAACTAAGTAAATTGCAGTACTTAAATACCTTTCCAAGCTCATTAAGATTTTGGTCTCTAAGGCGGCCACCACCACATGTCTAATCTATGCTCTAATTGATTACTTATGCTATTTCTCTCAAAGTCCAAACATAAGCTCCCTTCTAGCAAGGTTAGTTTAAATTTAGGCTCCAGCACCTGTCTAAGCTAGGTTCAATTTATGAAGCATCACCATTTAACCATGCTACGATCTAATGTATCATATCAAGGGGGTATTGATAAAAGGTCCAAAACTTATTGAGTTCAAGCTCTTAAGTAATTAAGTCTTTGTGAGTATTAAATGTTTTAGTTTTAGTCTACAGATCCACCATTCAAAAACTCAAGTAATTTACTATTTACATTCAAACCTTGAATGCTTGAGATAAAAAATACAAGCTCAATCAATACTATATAAAGCAAAATCTAACATTAAGAGTATCAAATCAGTAACAAGAAACACTAACATGCACAAGAAACTCAAAACATACGTGTCTCCATTTCCAAAAAGTCCTCCATTGACAGAGGATGGTGTTGTTGTTGTTCTTCTTCTCTTTGTGGAGAGCACTCCTCTGTAACAGGCACAATGTCGCCTGATTGCGAAGTGGATTGTTGAAGTCCAGCCCATTTTTCTATATCTTCATGAGACTTAACAAAGTCTAGCAGCATGGTCTCCATGCTTTTTGCCTCCTCCACACTATCAATTAAGCAGATGACTTCTTTTTTCTGTTGTATTCCTTCTTGTGCAACCAAGGAGCCATCACCAAAAACATCAACAAGCTTGCGGTCTTCAAAACAATATGTACGAATGTAGTGCTTGACCAAAGCTCTTTTTTTGGCCTCCAAATATTGCAAATCTGACATATCGTTATCTGCTACTTGAAGAAGAGAACAATCAATTGGCATGGGATGTTCCTCTGATCTTCTTCTCAGGTCTTCAAATGCATTGCCTTGTCCCAAGAAGGCAATAACTGTTAGGAATTGAATTGCTCCTTTGCAAGGAGCTGATGGAAAGTGATGCAATGCACCACAACAATGGTAGCTCAGATTATCTCCCATGGCGTGAAAGGCACATTGCAATTTTGTGAAGTTAGTGAAATCCACAAATGCAAGAAAGACAAATCCAGGATCTGTTGACCCTCCAGCAATAGCCAAGATCCCATCCAAAGCATTGTTAAATGTCTCCTCACTCCACTTCAAATTGCCTCCAACGTTTTTTGTCATATCTAAAACACATAAGCCAATAGGCACTTTATTATTGAAGTGGCGCATCAAGTAGAGATTGCCTTCCATTTGTAGGCTCACCACATAGATTGACCATGGCAAATCTCTAGGCTCAGTTTTCTCCTTTTGAAGGTGAATTGCCCATTGCATGTATTTTATTGCTCCATCTGGAAAAGCCATTTTCTTTGTTCCACGCGTCAAACTAGATCTGATCCATTCCTCGCATAGCATTAAAATTGTTTTATAAACAACATCATTGATGTTATACATTTTGACCACCTCCTCCCAGTCTTTACATGGTGAAGACTCATTCAAATTGTTGAAGCCTTCAAGAAGTGCATCTTGAATCAATTTGTCTTGCTTCAACTGCTTGATTCGATCATACATGTCAGTTGCATCACCATCCTTTGCACTCTTTGACAGTAAAATCTTCTCATCTCTAATCTCTTCTTGAATAGTCTTTACCTCTGATTCCTCAAGGCCACAAAGGTATCTAAATACAGTTGTTGGGGGTTTCTTATTCTCCTCTTCTAGATTTTCAATGATTTCTATCCAGCAATCATAAACTAAATCAGAGTAGTGACCATGTGTGCCTGTTTAGCAATCCAACTTGCTGCTGCACTCATTCTTGCCAATCGAAGAAAACCCTAAAAGAAATAGAGAAATAATTAAACTATTGAGCAAGATTTGTTAATTAAACACTATCAAAAAGACAAAGAAAATAACTTACATCCCATCCGGCACGAGATGCATGTCCCTCTGCAATTCCACTTGCTGCCTTTGGTGGTCGTCCTGAGAAGATCCATTGACTCCGTAAATGTCTCAATATTTGGCTGTAAGGTTGCTTGACATACAATGCCTGAGCCTCCTCATTTGCAATGGCAGATATAGCAGTTGCAACAAATGGAGGAGCATTCACAACAATGCGAGCCTTTCTAAATTTATACACGCTAATCAGTCTTTCAAAGATCTCTTTGTTGTTTTGTTCATTGTGAAGCAAAACTTTTGCAGCATAGATTGAATGCTGCCCATCAAGAATCCAATAATGATAATCTTTAATTTTTTGCTCCTCTACCTCTTCTACTGCCAAAGGAGTCCCCTTCTTTGATTTTGCATTTCGAACAGGCATCAAATATGCACATGCTGCAGGCTTGGTCGTACTCCGTGAAAATCCAAATAACACACTTTCAGCGTGTTTTTTATCCATAATACGTGCATTATAGTGATCAGGAGCAAGCCAACAATTTTGAATAGGGATATCAAATTCCCTATATTGGAAAGGAAAATAATTTATGTACTTATTCATTCCACCTGTATCTTTTTCTTGTCCTTTCATGGCCTCAGCTTCTAAAACATCTGGATCCACAATTCTCATCTTTGACATTGAACCCTCTGTTGATGAGGATGCCAAAGATGCCTTGTCTACATCCAAAATGGAGCTAGTTCGCTTAGCTTCTACTTTCTGCACTTTTGCTTGCTTCTTTGTGGATGGTGGTCGTGAAGCTTTCACCTTTTTCGTTGTAGTGTGGCAATGATGGAGCTTTGAAGTTGATCTGCTGTGATATTTGGATTTGATTCTGCAAACTTCCATCCTCGAGAAAACATTGTCTCTTCTTTGTTTCTAGACATGCGCTCCAATGCATATGCTCCTGGAGATAGTTGAAATTCTAGATTCATTGGAACTAGAATGTCAATGCATTCCACCTCTGGATGACTATCAACTACAGAGACAGATGCTTCCACAACTTGTCCAACATCTTCAAACAAGCTGTCATTATCCTTTTTGGCAATAAATAGATGCACCTTATGAAATTGTGCACCCTCTATACCATGTATGTCCAAATACCATTTCCTAAGATCATTGCAAGTATAGTCAACTGAGACAGCAACCTTGCAACCTGTTTTTTTGGAGCCATCTTTCCTGAAACAAAAAAAACCAAATGTTATTTTAACATATACTTTTTTGTAATGGATTAAGTTTGTGTGAATACAAGTTCCACCACTTGTTCAAGCTAGATCTAAGCAAGTATACATAGTGATTCATTTAAGCTAGTAAACTAAGGGAAGGGAGAAGTAAGGTCCACCACTTGTCCAAGCTAGCTCTAGACAACATGGAGAGATTGGAGGTCTACTAATTGTCTAATATAGGCTAACTATATTGAAACATAGAGAGAAGCAAAGGTCCACCACTTGTCCAATCTAGGGTCCATTGAAACATGGAGAGAAGGATGCTCCCACCATTTGTCCAAATAGGCTCCATTGAAACATGAAGAAAGCAAGATGCACCATGTCTTTGAGATGCTAGGCTCCATTGAAATACCTTAAAACCCATGATATTTTGTATATGTGGGGTTTAAATTCAAGGTCCACCACTTGTCCAACCTATTATCCCTAGTAGCATGAGTGGTTTGTTCTCAAGATTCACCACTTTTTTCCACTCTATGTCATTATATTAAGAAGATCTGGGTGTAAGGTCCACCACTTGTCCAACCTATAAGGCTATATCTTAAATGGTATTATTTACCACCACTTGGAATGCACATGATGGGTTTTACATAGGGGTATGGTTCCAAGGTCCACCACTTGTCCAAGCTAACTCTATTGAAACATAGAGAGAATCAAAGGTCCACCACTTGTCCAAGCTAGGCTCCATTGAAACATGGAGAGAAGGATGCTCCACCATTTTGTCCCAGCCAGGTTTTGATTGAAACATGAAGAGAAGCAAGCTGCACCATGTCTCCAAAAATGCTAGGCTCCATTGAAATATCTTAAACCCATGATATTTCGTACATGGGGGGTTTACATTCAAGGTCCACCACTTGTCCAACCTATTACACTAGTAGCATGAGTGGTTTGATGTCAAGATTCACCACTTTCCAACTCTATGTCATATATAAAAGAAGATCTGGGTGTTAAGGTCCACCTTGTCCAACCTATAAAGGCTATATCTTAAAGGGTATTCTTTCTCACCACTTGGAATGACCATGATAGGTTTTACCATGGGGTTGGTTCCAAGTTCCACCACTTGCCAAGCTAACTCTATTGAAACATAGAGAGAAGCAAAGGTCCACCACTTGTCTAAGCTAGGGTCCATTGAAACATGGAGAGAAGGATGCTCCCACCATTTGTCCAAGATAGGCTCCATTGAAACAAAAGAGAAGCAAGCTGCACCATGTCTCCAAGATGCAAGATCCATTGAAATACCTTAAACCCATGATATTTTGTAAGGGAGTTTACATTCAAGGTCCACCACTTGTCCAACCTATATCTCAGTAGCATGAGTGGTTTGGTCTGAAGATCACCACTTTTCCACTCTATGTCATTACGTTAAGAAGATCTGGGTGTTTAAGGTCGACCACTTGTCCAACCATAAGGATATCTTAAAGGGTCTTCTTTCTCACCACTTGAAATGTCCATGATATGTTTTACATGGGGGTTTGGCTCCAAGGTCCACCACTTGTCCAAGCTAACTCTATTGAAACATAGAGAGAAACAAAGGTCCACCACTTGTCCAAGCCTAGGCTCCCATTGAACAAAGGAGAGAAGGATCCTCTACCATTTGTCGGAAGCTAACTCTATTGAAACATGGGGGTTTACATTCAAGGTCCCACCACGTCCCAACCATTAACGCTAGTAAGCAATGAGTGGTTTGTCTCAAGATTCACCACTTTTTCACTCTATGTCATTATATTAAGAATATATTGGGTGTTAAGGGTCCCACCACTTGTCCCAACCTATAAGGCTATATCATAAGGTTTATTCTTTCTCCCACACTTGGAGTGACCAGCAAGGTTTTACATGGGGGTTTGTTTCAAAGGTCCACCACTTGTCCAAGCTAACTCTATTGAAACATAGAGAGAACCAAACGTCCACCACTTGTCCCAGTCTAGGTCCATTTGATACATGGAGAAGAAGAGGATGCTCCAACCATTGTCCAAGATACCACTCCCCAAAGATGCTAGGCTCCATTGAAATACCTCAAACCCATGATATTTTGTACATGGGGGGTTTACATTCAAGGTCCACCACTTGTCCAACCTATTATCTCTAGTAGCATGAGTGGTTTGGTCTCAAGATTCACCATTTTTCCACTCTATGTCATTCTATTAAGAATATATGGGTGCTAAGGTCCACCACTTGTCCAACCTATAAGGCCATATCTTAAACTTTATTCTTTCTCACCACTTGGAGTTACCAAGATAGGTTTTACATGGGAGTTTGGTTCCAAGGCCCACCACTTGTCCAAGCTAACTCTATTGAAACATAGAGAGAAGCAAAGGTCCACCACTTGTCCAAGCTAGGCTCCATTGAAACATGGAGAGAAGGATGCTCCACCATTTGTCCAAGATAGGCTCCATTGAAACATGAAGGGAAGCAATCTGCACCATGTCTCCAAGATTCTAGGATCCATTGAAATACCTTAAACCCACGATATTGTTTACATGTGGGGTTTAACGTCAAGGTCAGTCACTTTTCCAAGCTATTATCCCTAGTAGCATGAGTGGTTGGGTCTCAAGATTTACCACTTTTCCACTCTATGTCGTTATATTATGAAGATCTAGGTTCTAAGGTCGACCACTTGTCCAACCTATAAGGCTAGATCTTAAAGGGTATTATTTCTCACCACTTGGAATGACCATGATATGTTTTACATGGGGGTTTGGTTTCAAGGTCCACCACTTGTCCAAGCTAACTCTATGGAAACATAGAGAGAAGCAAAGGTCCACCACTTGTCCAAGCTAGGCTCCACTGAGACATTTAGAGAAGGATGATCCCCCATTGGTGGAAGATAGGCTTCATTGAAACATGAAAAGAAGCAAGTTGCACCATGTCTCCAAGATTCTAGGATCCATTGAAATACCTTAAACCCACGATATTGTTTACATGTGGGGTTTAACGTCAAGGTCAGTCACTTTTCCAAGCTATTATCCCTAGTAGCATGAGTGGTTTGGTCTCAAGATTCACCACTTTTCCACTCTATGTCATTATATAAAGAAGATCTAGGTGTTAAGGTCGACCACTTGTCCAACCTATAAGCGTATATCTTAAAGGGTATTCTTTCTCACCACTTGAAATGTCCATGATATGTTTTACATAGGGGTTTGGTTCCAAGGTCCACCACTTATCCAAGCTAACTTTATTCTTCTCATAGAGAGAAGCAAAAGGTCCACCACTTGTCCAAGCTAGGCTCCATTGAAACATGGAGAGAAGGATGCTCCACCATTTGTCGAAGCTAACTCTATTGAAACATGGAAGGTTTACATTCAAGGTCCACCAGTTGTCCAACCTATTAACGCTAGTAGCATGAGGGGTTTGGTCTCAAGATTCACCACTTTTTCACTCTGTGTTATTATATTAAGAATATTTGGGTATTAAGGTCCACCACTTGTCCAACCTATAAGACTATATCTTAATGGTTATTCTTTCTGACCACTTGGAGTGACCATGAAAGGTTTTACATGGGGTTTGGTTCCAAGGTCCACCACTTGTCCAAGCTAACTCTATTCAAACATAGAGAGAAGCAAAGGTCCACCACTTGTCTAAGCTAGGGTCTATTGAAACATGGAGAGAAGGATGCTCCACCATTTGTCCAAGATAGACTCCATTGAAACATGAAGAGAAGCAAGCTGCACCATATCTCCAAGATTCTAGCCTCCATCGAAATACCTTAAACCCACGTTATTTTGTACATGGGGAGTTTACATTCAAGATCAACAATTTGTCCAACCTATTATCGCTAGTACATGAGTGGTTTGCTCTCAGATTCACCACTTTTCCACTCTCTATCATCATATATAAGAATATTTGGTGTTTAAGGTCCACCACTTGTCCAACCTATAAGACTATATCTTAATGGTTTATTCTTTCTCACCCCTTGAAAGACTATATCTAATGGTTATCCCAAGCTATTATTGCTAGTAGCGTGAGTGGTTTGGTCTCAAGATTCACCACTTTTATTAAGAATATGTGGGTAAGGTCCACCACTTGTCCAACCTATAAGGCTACATCTTAAAGGTTATTCTTTCTTACTACTTGGAGTGACCATGATAGGTTTTACATGGGGTTTGGTTCCAAGGTCCACCACTTGTCCAAGCTAACTCTATTGAAACATAGAGAGAAACAAAGGTCCACCACTTGTCCAAGCTAGGGTCCATTGAAACATGGAGAGAAGGATGCTCCACCATTTGTCCAAGATAGGCTCCATTGAAACAGGACGAGAAGCAAGCTGCACCATGTCTCCAAGATGCTAGGCTCCATCGAAATACATTAAACCCACGATATTTCATAGATGAGGGTTTACATTCAAGGTCCACCACTTGTCCAAGCTATTATTGCTAGTAGCCTGAGTGGTTTGGTCTCAAGATTCACCACTTTTATTAAGAATATGTGGGTGTTAAGGTCCACCACTTGTGCAACCTATAAGGCTACATCTTAAAGGTTATTCTTTCTTACTACTTGGAGTGACCATGATAGGTTTTACATGGGGTTTTGGTTCCAAGGTCCACCACTTGTCCAAGCTAACTCTATTGAAACATAGAGAGAAGCAAAGGTCCACCCCTTGTCTAAGCTAGGGTCCATTGAAACATGGAGAGAAGGATGCTCCACCATTTGTCCAAGGTAGGCTCCATTGAAACATGAGGAGAAGCAAGGTGCACCATGTCTCCAAGATGCTAGGCTCCATCGAAAAACATTAAACCCACGATATGTCGTAGATGAGGGGTTTACATTCAAGGTCCACCACTTGTCCAAGCTATTATTGCTAGTAGCCTGAGTGGTTTGGTCTCAAGATTCACCACTTTTTTCCACTCTATGTCATTATATTAAGAATATGCGCGTGTTAAGGTCCACCACTTGTCCAACCTATAAGGCTACATCTTAAAGGTTATTCTTTATTACCACTTGAGTGACCATGATAGGTTTTACATGGGGGTTTGGTTCCAAGGTCCACCACTTGTCCAAGCTAACTCTATTGAAACATAGAGAGAAACAAAGGTCCACCACTTGTCCAAGCTAGGGTCCATTGAAACATGGAGAGAAGGATGCTCCACCATTTGTCCAAGAAACTCCATTGAAACATGGGGGGTTGCACTGTTCAAGGTCCATACCACTTGGTCCAAGCTATTAGTGCTAGTAGCATGATTGGTTTTGTCCTCAAGATTCACCCTTTTTCACTCTATGTCATTATATTAAGAATATTAGGGTGTTAAGGTCCACCACTTGTCCAACCTATAAGGCTATATCTTAAAGGTTATTCTTTCTTACCACTTGGAGTGACCATGATAGGTTTTACATGGGGGTTTGGTTCCAAGGTCCACCACTTGTCCAAGCTAACTCTATTGAATAATAGAGAGAAGTAAAGGTCCACCACTTGTCCAAGCTAGGGTCCATTGAAACATGGAGAGAAGGATGCTCCACCATTTGTCCAAGTAGGCTCCATTGAAACATGAAGAGAAGCAAGATGCACGATGTCTCCAGATGCTAGGCTCCATCGAAATACCTAAAACCCCACGATATTTCGTAGATGGGGGGTTTACATTCAAGGTCCACCACTTGTCCAAGCTATTATTGCTAGTAGCCATGGTTTGGTCTCAAGATTCACCACTTTTCCACTCTATGTCATTATATTAAGAATATCTGGGTGTTAAGGTCCACCACTTGTCCAACCTATAAGGCTATATCTAAATGATATATTTTTTTACCACTTGGAATGACCATGATATTTTTACATGGGGTTTTATTTCCAAGGTCCACCACTTGTCCAAGCTAGATCTATAAACATATATATTATACATACAATATTCCAACTAGATTCCCCTACCTACATGTCCAAGCTAGCATGGATTGCTCTAGCTTGAAGGGCCACCACTTGTCCAACCTATTACTCTCTTATGTAAGGGAGATCTCGCTATAAATTCAAAACCTTCCCGCCTAAATTTAAAATATCCCTCCCAAATCTTAAATATCCCGCCTAAATTTTAAACTATCCCGCCCAAATTTTAAAATTCAAACTTTTTTATAAAAATTTAAATTTTACTACTTAAATTTAAAATATTCCACGCAAAATTGATTTTAAATTCAAGTTTACCACAAAAAGATATCATTATACCACCTAAATTCAAATATGCAAACCTCAAATCATTATATTGTACATAAATTCAAACAAATTCAAATTAACAAGCCTAAACTGATATTAGTTTGCATAGATATGAATTTATCACACCTAAATTATGTCACCATGTTAGAGAGAGTGGTTAGAGAATTTGAACAAGGTCCACCACTTGTCCAACCTAGATACCAAGAAGGATTGAGTGTACAAGGTATTGTTTGGAGGTCCTTATAGTCCATTGGTCTCAAGGTCCACCACTTGTGGTAAGGGTCACCAAAAAGTGTATATATTCATCCAAAGAAATACACGTATTTTTGGTCTACATGTCCTAGTTTAAACCATTTATGTCCATTAGGTGTATCACTAAACAACACTACTATTTTTGAGAAACAGAAGTTACAATCATATCTACAAATGGATTAGAGGAAAATCAGCTCAGCATACATCCAGAACTCGCTACAAGAATCGACTTTAACAGATCACGCAAGTAAGTCTTCCATTCAATTTTACTAGTATTACAATGTGTTAGTTATTTGTGATATTTATGTATGTATATATACTATGTGTGCATATCGTAATTAAGTGTAATTGTGTATCTGCATTATGTATGAGTATTACAATGAAATAACACAAATATACATACATACACATAGATAACACAGACGCACACATACATGAGCATGTATTTTCAAGAGAGAGATAGCAAATACAGAGATAGATAGATAGAGAGAGAGAGAGAGAGATAAATAACTGTTTTTTAGAGAGAGGAGAGAGAAAGATAACAGATTTCACTGTGTTTATGTATGTGGAAGAGAGGAAGACGATGTATGGGAATATGTGCACGTATTTTCAAGAGAGAGACAACAAGATAACAGATTTCATTGTGGTTATGTATGTGGAAGTGAGGAAGACGATGTGTGGGAATATGTGCATGTATTTTCAAGAGAGAGACAGCAAGATAACAGATTTCACTGTGGTTATGTATGTGGAAGAGAGGAAGACGATGTGTGGGAATATGTGTATGTGTGCGGGGATACTTTTAAACTATGTATCTCTGTCTTTTGACGAGAGAGTGTGTGTGCAAGAAGAGTTACAGAGAACCATCTTCTCTATATGGAGAAAGACAGAGAGTGAGAGAGAGAGAAATACCTGTTTTTTCTCTATTCGTGAGGTGTGCAATGTCTCCTGAGAAGACTGCCCGATCCTGCCCTTCTGGAAAGCGTTGTGTACGCTGCTGTTTCTTTGTCTTGTGCGCGAACTTTCAATCCTGTGCACTCCACCTGTGTGTTGTGTACGATGCCGAGCTTGCTCCTCTACGTGCGCGTATACTTCAACTGTGTGCGATCCGTGTGCGCTTTCTGTGTTTTTGCTGCTCGCCTGCTTTCTCTGTGTGCGTTTCTCGTGCGCTCTCTGTGTGCCTAATCTTGATAGGGTTTATTAGAATGCCACGTATGCTACAAGTCCATGTTTTATCATAGGATTAAAAAAAACAAAAGCAATATAAAAAATTAACCAATTCACACGGCCAAAATTAAAGAAATCATGGTTGAAAATATGAAAAACATGCATAACTCTATACTAGGAATTCACTTTTTTAAAAAAAATCTTTGACTCCGCCCGGGGCGCTGCCCCGGACCCCGCCCAGAACAATATCCCAAAATCAACCTCCCAAGCCCCGCCATCGAGAGCGCTATATTCCACATCCCCATCAAGAGCGCTACCCCCAAACCTCACGTGGAAGCGTTGCCTTGTCACCCCATTGTGGCATTGCCCTAAGACCCCGCATCTGGAGTGCTAAATGGGAACATTCTTCATTAGTGAAATTTTGAACATAAATTATATTAGCATATACTTAAATATAATACAAATATTAACATATTAGCTATACTACTAATTTACTATAGCAGTTCTAGATTATGTCCCATACTATATTTAAGGTGCCAAAGGTTTGGCCTTATGGTCCTAGATTTAGCCAAGTGGTCAACACATATAGGACCAAGTGCACACTGTGCCACAAAACTTGGCCACCACTTCACTTGCCAAAGTTTAGGCCACATGGTCAATCCTAACTTTCCAATGTTCTTATTATGTCACCTTTTGCCTCGTGGAAAACCTAGGCTTGTTTTCACATACTCAGGCACTTCAAGCCACAATAAATTGTCATTACTCTTCGACAACCCTTTTGTTCAAGTCTTTGAAAAAACATTGTTTAAGGCCACCCTAAACCATTTTCATTTAGGGGTGTCTAAAACTAGCTTTTTGGCAATTCGAGAAGAAAATGGTCAAAGTTTTATACTTAGTTTTAACCACTTGACCAATTCAAATATTGGAAAGCAAGGTCTTGTAATACTTTTCTTTGGACATCACACATTAAAACTAGGTCCCTCACTTGTCCAAGCTATGCTCTAATACAATAAAGGGCTTTTGGTTTCAAGATGCACCACTTTCCCAACCTTGATTCCATTAAAGAAGCTAGCTCTACTTAGACATTTAATAGCAAGGTCTTGCAGCAGTTCAGATTGAACATTTTCCATGGCAGCTAGGTCCACCACTTATCTAAGCTATGCTCTAATAGAGTAAGGGGGTTTTGGTTTCAAGATCCACCACTTGTCCAAACTTGATTTGGGAAGCAAGGTCCTATAATAGTTTGCTTTGGACATTCACCATTACAACTAAGTCCACCACTTCTCCAAGCTATGTTCTAATACACTAAGGAGGTTTTGGTTTCAAGGAGAACCACTTGTACGACTCTGTTTTTGGAAGTAAGGTCTTTACATAGTTCACCTTGGACCTTGGACATTGGATACTACAACTAAGCCCACCACTTGTCCAAGATATCCTCTATATATAGCCAAAGGGTTTGGGTTTCAAGATTCACCACTTTTCCAACCTTTCTTCCATTAAAGAAAGGAGGGGCTTTATAACTAGGTCCACCACTTGTCCAAGCTATGCTCTGATATGGAAAGGGGATTTTGGTTTCAAGGTCCACCACGTGTTCAACCTTGCAAGACTCAAGGGATACTTGGACATTGGAAAGCATAGTCCTATAGTAGTTGATAGGTGGCAGTGGGTATTACAACTAGGTCCAACCTATGCTCTCATATAGCAAAGAGGCTTTGCTTTCAAGGTCCACCACTTGTCCAACCTTGCTTCCATTAAAGAAATGAGGGGCTACGTAAACATTGGCAAGCAAGGTAGCAAGGTTCTAAGGTGTTTCACCTTGGATATTGGGCATTATAACTAGGTCCACCACTTGTCCAAGCTATGCTCTGATAAAGAAAGGGGATTTTCGTTTAAAGGTCCACCATGTGTTCAACCTTTCTAATATAGAAAGGGGATTTTTGTTTCAAGGTCCACCACGTGTTCAACCTTGAAAGACTCAAGGGATACTTGGACATTGGAAAGCATAGTCTTATAGTAGTTGATAGGTGGCAGTGGGTATTAAAACTAGGTCCAACCTATGCTCTTATATAGCAAAGAGGCTTTGGTTTCAAGGTCCACCACTTGTCCAACCTTACTTCCATTAAAGAAATGAGGGGCTACGTAAACATTGGCAAGCAAGGTAGCAAAGTCCTAAGGTATTTCACCTTGGATATTGGGCATTATAACTAGGTCCACCACTTGTCCAAGCTATGCTCTGATAAAGAAAGGGGATTTTCGTTTCAAGGTCCACCATGTGTTCAACCTTTCTAATATAGAAAGGGGATTTTTGTTTCAAGGTCCACCACGTGTTCAACCTTGAAAGACTCAAGGGATACTTGGACATTGGAAAGCATAGTCTTATAGTAGTTGATAGGTGGCAGTGGGTATTAAAACTAGGTCCAACCTATGCTCTTATATAGCAAAGAGGCTTTGGTTTCAAGGTCCACCACTTGTCCAACCTTACTTCCATTAAAGAAATGAGGGGCTACGTAAACATTGGCAAGCAAGGTAGCAAAGTCCTAAGGTATTTCACCTTGGATATTGGGCATTATAACTAGGTCCACCACTTGTCCAAGCTATGCTCTGATAAAGAAAGGGGATTTTCGTTTCAAGGTCCACCACGTGTTCAACCTTGAAAGACTCAAGGGATACTTGGACATTGGAAAGCATAGTCCTATAGTAGTTGATAGGTGGCAATGGGTATTACAACTAGGTCCACCACTTGTCCAACCTATGCTCTCATATAGCAAAGAGGCTTTGGTTTCAAGGTCCACCACTTGTCCAACCTTGCTTCCATTAATATAGCAAGGAGGATTTGGTCTCAAGGTTCACCACTTGTCCAACCTATGCAAACCTTTTTCATGTTGTAGCATGATTTTTGGTTTGAAGAGTATTTTTCTATAACTATGGATTTAACAATGTAATCTTTTTACTTACAGGATGGACTTCGAATCTGGGGAGAAAGTACATATGATACTTGACAATGAAATCGTTGGTATTGGTTGTGTGTGTAGAACAGATCCAGATTCCACTTGTGGTGGTACAAAGATAGGGCTGGGAAATGTCTCCATACTAGTGGAGGAATGCTTGAAGGATGTGGTCCTACCTTTTCCTACAATGGATACTTCATCTCTCCAAGGCTCATTATGGAGTGCTGTTCGATGGTCAAAGCTTCTTTTGCAATCTTTTGTATTAAATGGGAACTTAATTGATCCACACGAAAGCTACAATGGTGATGAAGAACATGATCATTCTGATCCTCTAGTTACAGATGCAATACCTATGACAAGCCCAGAATTTGAAGCAATGATTCGAGAGTCTTGGAGAAATCAGAGGGTCCTTTTAAAAGATGACACAATGATGCAAACCATGAATGAAGGGACCATCTTATATGTATTTCCACATGATTATGTCAACTTTCAGGAACTTGGTCCTGATTGTGTGGGTGTGGGTATTGAAAGAGAAAATGCAAGCATTCATGATGTGGTTGAAGTGGGTAGCATCACTTTGCTAAAGTGGCCCATCAAGCAGACAACAATGTTGAATGGGAGCCCATTACAACGCTTTGTTCCTGTTGATGGCATGCATGCTACATATGAGGATGTATCCAACGATGGCAATGTTGGAAAAAAACTTGATGGGAGTAATGTTATCCAGTTGTCAAGGAAGAGACGATACACTTTCATGAACAGGACTCAAAAATCAAAAGCAGCACCAGCTTCGACTTTTTACCTTTCAAACAAATCAATTCAAAGGGTATCATGCATTGATTGTTGTGCACAAAAATGCTGCCAATTTGCAGATCGTGATATGGTGACAAGGTTACGACAACAATTTTGGGGAGAGTCTCAAACATCACGCACTAATTATGTTTATGATGTTCTTTCTATATGTTATCAGAAAGATGAAAAGTCACGATACCAATTCAGGCTAAATGGCTCTATTGTTTGTTGTAGAGCATGGTATGAGCTACATGGAATACCAAAGACATCATTTTATCGATACAAGGAGAACTTTGAAAATGGTGTGCGCCAATATGTACATGGGAACACATGTACATTGAGAAGGGGACTTCAACATACTAGTTTAGCAAGAGCACTACTAAACGAGTTTGTGGAAAATAACTCTGAGAAGATGCCACATAGAAGTAGAACACTGCTAGATGGCTCAAGAGAGACTCAATTGGTGATTCCATCAACATACAAACAAGTGGATATTTTATGTGAAATCAACACGACACTTGACCAAATGGGCTATGAGAAGAAGCTATCCCAATCTTCTTTTGGTAGAATTTGGAACAAAGAGTACCCACATGTCACTTTAACAAAGACGAGTGAGTTCTCTAAGTGCAATATTTGTAGCTCAATCAAGGCAAGGTTAGAAGCTAAACCTTCTCTTGAAGAGAGAGCTCTTCTCTTGAGGGAGAGAGAAGTTCACATGGCACAACAAAAGAGTTGCAGAAGCCTATATTATGCATGGCGCACGTATTCAGAAACTCAACCACAAAAATATGTATGCATAATCCATGATAAGATGGATCAAAAGAAGACTGCCATTCCTAGATTACGCATTGTTCCCAAGGGTGTGGATTCAGGATATAATCTGCAGGTGGCATTGATTGGCATGATCACTCATGGACATGGAGAAGGTCATTACGGACACTTTGTCTTGAATGGTTTGTGGCCAGCTGATCCAAATCTTACAATTGGCTCAATTGCTAATTGTTTACATAACCTCGAGAGGATAGATAAGCATCCTCTTGGTGATCTAGTAACAAATGGACTTCCAAGGAGCAATATTTCACTACTACATGCTTTGAACTCAAGGGATGCTTTGGACTACCATAACTTGAGTGATGGAAAAGAGCCCATTGTGCAGTCGTCAGAAATTGCAGAAGAGGAATTGGGGTCAACATTTCGCAGATTGCCAGAGAACTTGTTGCTACAATTGGATAATTGTGCAGGGGAAAACAAAAATCGATACTTATTTGCCTATTTGTCAATGCTTGTTGCAAGGGGTGTTTTCAAAACCATCCAGCTGGGATTTTTAATGGTTGGGCATACACATGAGGACATAGACGCCATGTTTAGTAGGTTTTCAGAGAAGTTGAGAGTTACACAAACCTATACTTTGCCACATTTGATGGATACATTACGAAACAGCTCATCTTCATCTCCAGCTCCATTTTTTCTCACAAAGATCCCTGATTTCAAGCAATATTGTGATGGCTATCTTTGTGATGGACAAGACATACTTGTTGGACATTCCAAACCGCTTCAGTTCAGGTTCTTTATGCAGGATGAGACACCAATGATGCAATATAAGGCACATGTAGGTGTATCAAGTTGGAGTGGAAGTATTCGCCTTTGGAAAACAGACACAGAAGGCAAGCCAATGTTACCACATGGAGATCCACCTCTAGTACAAATGGCGGAGTATGTCAAGGCCCACGAAGAAGTCATTTTGGGGCTAAAGAACTATATAAAATTTTGGAAAAATTTAGGGAATGGTTCAAGTATTCCGCGATATTATAGACCCGTGATAGATTATTGGAGTAAGGTAATTGAAGAGATTGGAAAAGCAATCATATCAGAGGGAGTCTTGTATGAAATGTTTTGGCCAAAAACTCAAGAATATTCTCATCTACAAAGCACTACAATGAATTTGCAACAAGGAGCAGAAAGATTCCTAGGCCTTGAAGAGTTGAACGATCATTTTTGTGGGCCTCAACGAGATAGGCCAAGGGAAGAGTTTGACCCTATGTCTGATGTGCACCAAGGTGACTTTCTTATGCTTGTTCCGAGTGACACAGAAATCTATCCAGTGTGGCTTGCAATGGCTTTATCTGACATTGATAATGAGCCTACATCACCAAACTACAGAAAACTCTTGATTCAATATTGGGCACCTTGCGCGAGAAAAAGTGGGATGACAGATACTCAAGCTTACAGTAATTGTTGGAAGGGTTATTGGGCTGTCAACTATAAGGACCCACAAGTGTGGGAAACTATAGATGCAATTGTTTGGTCCTGGAGACCCAACAAAGAAGGACCATTTTCTAGAATAAAGATTCCAGAAAGACATGCTCTAAAAGCCAAAGAAGGCCTCACTCGTGCACATCAGCCACACTTGGATCAAAGTTCAGATATGGTATCAAATGTGGAGTAGAATTATGTGGAGCTTCTATTGTGACTATACTAGTCAATTTGTAAACAAAATCTTTTTTGTATCTTCCTTTGTTTTATGTAATTTATAGTTATTATTCAAATCCATGTGTTGTACATCCTCTTGACTTTTGGTGTTTATCAACACCACAATCCTATGAGATTTTCACTTTATTTACTAGCCACACACCTCAATTTTTCCCACTTTAAGTGGAAAATTCCCAAATTACATGAATTCGGTCGATTTGGAGATTCCCATAATGTGAGATTTTTACCAAAATACCTAATATGGTCTTACATAAGTAATCCTCATGCTCTCTTGTATCAATAGGCACTTGTAGAAGTCACTTTAAGCATGTCAAACTATGTCATGAATGATCTAGTATCCCGCGGTCCCCATGCATATCCTTTAACATACATCATGTGAATTCAGAAAGAAAGGCAATCCAGTACATATGTCAAAGCCTCCATGCTCTATTTGGTGAATTGAGAAGGAAAGGCACTACATCTAATACATATAACAAAGCCTCCATGCTCTATTCGAGTTGGATGTATTCCTTTTTTGAGTTGAGTTCTTGCTATGAGCATGAAATTTGTCATGGCACTAAGCTGTTAGCAGTTGTGTTTGCCAATTAAACATTTTGGCACTACAACACGTCATGAAAAAATCAACGTTTGTATCAACGCAAATAAACGTGGTTTAAACTTAAAATGCGTCGAAATAAGCATCCCAATACACATCGTAATCGTAGCGTCGATATACAAATCACTTTCTATATCGACGCTCATATCGATGCCTATAACGACGCTTATACCAGCGCCTCTACAGACGCTCATACCAACGCCTGTACAGACCCCTGTATCGATGCTTGTAAAGACACCTGTACAGACGCACAAACCGACCTCTGCACCTGCAAATTTTTTTTGAATAGAGAGTAGTGCCATTTGTTGCTACATGTGCTGCACTAACAAAGACACAGCCTCTCTACTCAAAAGAAGAAGGAAAATGCAATCGCACTTTGCATTGATATAGATTGATAGTGCATCATACAAAAATAAAGAAGTGTTAAGCAAACAACCATAAATATGAAACTAGAAATTGCAATAATCAAAACCATGATAACCATAACTATTACCATTACCATAAATAAACACAAAACTATAAGTATAACCAAAATGATAACCTCAACAAAAACCATAACCTTAAACTTAAACATAATGATTACCTTAACCATAAAAAAAACATAATCTTAACCAATTCCAATGACATAATTATAAACAAAATTATGACCATTGCCACTATCATAACCATAAACATAAACATAAGCATGACCATAAAAAGGTGTCAAAACCATAACCATTGCCACTGACATAACCATAAAAATACCATATCCAACATTAGGAAAAATATGAACCCTCTATGGGCCCTTTGGGATTAAGGTTAATTAGAGGCCAGCCAATAGGAAGAGGGTGGTGGACACACTCTATACCCTCAAAAAAGTAGGGGGACAAGGTAGCCTTACACCTCTTAATGGCCTCTTACCTAATGAGAAGGTAAGGGAGGTGGCTAGGGGAAAGGGAGGGGCGGGGGGGGGGGACCACTTTGACCTTTTTTCCCCCACTTTTTGGCCCGGATTTAAAAATACACTAAAAATTTCAAATTTTCAAAAAAAATCAAATTTCAAGTTTTCCCTCCTT
This sequence comes from Adiantum capillus-veneris, assembly GCF_014529385.1. NCBI lineage: Eukaryota > Viridiplantae > Streptophyta > Polypodiopsida > Polypodiales > Pteridaceae > Adiantum > Adiantum capillus-veneris. The sequence continues at coordinate 73,991,840 of NC_140937.1, forward strand.
AAAAGGTCCCCTAACCTATTTCATGGTCAAAAAAGTATTTTTGACCTCCAAAAGTCAAAAACGTGCACTAAAAAATTCCAAAAACTTAAATTTTTTCAAAAAAATTCAAAACATCATTTTCCACCCTCCAAAGTCTTTCCAAACCTATTCTATAGCTAAAACTGATTTTCTCTCTCTACAAACCCTTTTCCAAGCTCTCCATGGCTGCAACAACCACATGCACCCCCTATAGTCCAACATTATCTCTCTACTAGCTTTCTCCCATCTCCATTGTAGCACCAAGCAAGCTTCTTCCCCATCTCTTCCCCTTGCCCACCACATAGTTCCACACCAAGCTAGCTCCTCTTCCTTCTCTCACCTCCATTACAGCATGAAACAAGATTCTCCTCCTTCTAGTTTCATTCACTCGCACTACATGGAAACCTCTACTCCCGAAGGTGGAAAAAGCATCAACTCACATGACTTGCATACCACAAGAACAGGAGGTGTGAATAGTGCATGGGCATTGCAAGGATTCATCTCCAACATAAAGATAGAATGGTGAGAAAACTACCCTTGTAGCTTACATTCAGAGCTTAAGATCATCTCCATCTTTAAGTTTATCATGCTAGAGGGAATTAACCTCTTTATGGATTTCAATGTTTAGGCTTCACACCTCATAACATTGGGTGGTGCTATTTTGTTGATGGCTTTGGTGCGCCATCTATAGTTTTGTAGCATGTGATTGAGTCTCACAATGTAAGTAAGTTGTGTTATCTATGGAGAGTTATCAAAGATTTTTCTTATAATTTATTCTTTGTGTAGTTGTCATTAGATTATTAGAATGATATCATTTTGTACTTTATAACTTTGTGCTCACATAATCTGTTGTTTACTTACAGAGTCAACTTGTTTTGAGAGGACATGAGCAAGCAACCATGTGCAGAGATGGAAATCACCCTATTTTTGTTCCGTGAGGAACCTTTCACTACCGTGTTAAAAGATTTTGATAAGAATAGTAGGATTTTTGTAGAATCTTGAACCAATAGGTACTCTCTAGGAGCTCTTAGAAAAGCCATCCCTATAGTACTACTATCTTCCCTAGTGTCATAGACACACAAATACTCGTGTATATGAATCTCTATATGAGAAAGACAAATACTTGTAAGAGAAGCCTAACAGCAACAACATTGTCTCCATTTGTAATTATTTTTATGAGGCTAGATTCCTCTATAAATACAATATAAATATTTCTTTTTGTTAAATGGTGTCGCACTGAGTGAGAGTATTTTATTTAGATTACTGGAGTTTCATACAGATTTGAGAAATATTGTTGATTTTTTTGGATATTCTGATTTGTCTGTAAGATGTTTGAAGTTTCAAGTCTTAATCATTCCACCATGAAGAAATTCATGCAATATTTTGATTTCAATTTAATCACTAATGGTTATTCTTATTAAGTGGATCATAACCTTTTTCAAGATGTCATCATTTGGGGATGTTGAATATATATCAATAGCAACATTTCAAAAGTTGAAAAAGCTAAATTCTTGCTTTCCAAAATGTTATTGTTTCCATACTATTCCTATGCCAAGCTTGACTTAGAGAAATGACAACTTGAGATGGAGGTGTAGATATATAGGGGTGAATTATTATTGATTCTTGTTTCATCATATATATTATAAAGCCTTTGAGTTTCCACCTTTTTGAGTAGTGTTGACAAGTTTTTGGTATCAAACCTTCTTAAATATCCCTATTCATTCGCTATTGGTAGCTATTTATTTGGTATTGTTAAAGATCATACCAATATCTATCACCTTGTGAACTTAATTGTTGAATTGCGGATTTGATTTTTACTATGTAGCTCATTTGGATAGAGAAAGTGTAAACATAAATTATAGATACATGCATTGTTAACATAGAAGATATGTATCACTCGAACCTATATAACTGCTAATCAAGAAACCTTTGGTCGGATACTATAACAATAGGGGTCACATGTGGTTTTAAATACCAAAGAAATGGCTTAACCAAAACATTTCCAAGAACACGAGGTGAACACAAGGAAGTAAAAATTGGCTCCTTGTTTGGTTGATTTCTAGTGCTAAATGTTCTGAGTGCACAAAATTTGTGAGGCCTTTGACCTTGCGAGTTCACTAAAGTATATGTAACATAGCACATGTGTTCAACAGAAGGGAATTTATATTCTTGTAAAGTTACAGAAACATGTGTAGGTAAGGCCTATAAGGGCTACTTTCAATCCATTGTGGTGAACGGACATGATATAGGAAAATTTGACATAGTGAATACTCCGGACATCAAACACTACAACTCTATCTCATGGCCATACATTAAAAAAAAGCCCCTATTTGTCATTTTGAAGCCCCAGAGACCCTCAACAAGAGGGACCACAACGGCGCGTAGAATGCCCATCCAGGCACAAATAGGGACCAAGATATTTCCAAGAACAGGGGATGGACACAAGGAAGTAAAAAATGGTTGATAAGCATGATACAAGGTTTAGGTATCTGCCATTTGGGGGGGGGGAGGGGTTGCTATGAACACATTAAACTGCCCAGTTCTATCTCATGGACATGCATTAAAAAAAGCTTGTACTTGTCATTTTAGGGGCCCAGGGACCCTCAACAAGAGGGGCCACAAGGGCGCGCAAACTGGCCATCCAAAATTTTTGGATGGCCAGTTTGCGCGCCCTTGTGGCCCCTCTTGTTGAGGGTCCCTGGGCCCCTAAAATGACAAGTACAAGCATTTTGGATGGCCAGTTTGCGCGCCCTTGTGGCCCCTCTTGTTGAGGGTCCCTGGGCCCCTAAAATGACAAGTACAAGCTTTTTTTAATGCATGGCATAATACAATGTTTAGCTATTTGTCATTGTGGGGGGGGGGGGGGGGGAGTTTGCTATGAATACATCAATTTTCCCAACTCTATCTCATGGCTATGCATCAAAATTTTTGGATGGCTGATTTGCGCGCCCTTGTGGCCAAATTTTGGATGGCTGATTTGTGCGCCCTTGTGGCCCCTCATGTTGAGGGTCCCTGGGGCCCTAAAATGACAAGTACAGGCTATATTTTTATGCATGGCATGATACAATGTTTAGCTATTTGCCATTGTGGGGGGGGGGGGGGGGGGGGGGGGGGGGAGTTTGCTATGAATACATCAATTTGCCCAATTCTATCTCATGGCTATGCATCAAAAAAAGCCTGTACTTGAATTTTTGGATGGCTTATTTGCGCGCCCTTGTGGCCCCTCATCTTGAGGGTCCCTGGGGCCCTAAAATGACAAGTACAGGCTTTATTTTTATGCATGGTCATAAATCAAGTGGTAAGTTTTTTTTTTTTTTTTTTTAAGTGTTGGACTTTTAAGCTGTTTTCAAGAGCTTCTAGTGTTCAATTGGCTCTGAATCTGTCTGGGCTTGTCTCACATAAATTTGTTCATCTCATCGCGCTCTTCGACTATCGTGTGATGCAAAAAAACTATATCCTACTCGGATTTTCCAAAAATCAACGTGCAAGTTGGCAATTTCTTAAAAAATGATGTAAAACAGACATTTCTTACTTTTTCCTTAATCTACGGGCTCGAACGGGCATTAAAACCATGGAATCTGAAAATACTCAGAGAACCAATGTTTTTTATTGTGTTAAGGACTGCATTTCCTACATACAAAACTTTCTCAAAATCTCACCCTAACACCTTCAAAAGTGGCTTCCAAGGAGTGCCCTCGATCAAAAATTGAAACTGAAGGAAAACAATCAGAATGAACTCCTAGACTGTGTACAAACTTTAAAATAACCAAAATTTCCTTTAAAAAAAAGTTATTGCTAAAAATTTGAAAATAGACCACCCTTAGACTTCCCACAATGATAGAAATCAAAAGGTTCAAGGAGAGGTCTGGTGTCACAAGTGCAAGGTAGGAATCTAATCGAGGCTTATTCCGTCAAGATCTCTTATACTTTATTATGTCTTCTCATGTACAATCTTACCAAACAAAAACAAACTTACACTTTAAATGACAAAAAAAATTTATTTAACTTATCAAACAATCTAAAATATGGTAGACCTAGAGTGCTCTTACACATCAACAAACAAAAAAGTCCAAATTTCTTCTCATTAACTTTGATAAGCATACATCTGTGAACACTTTACAAGGAGTAGTGTGGTCATAGTTCTTACATCCATTCCATGACATGGTATGCTCCTGGGGTGACCTATCACATAAAAATATCTTTGGTAGGAGTGCCCTCATGTTAGGAAAGAGTGTGTTGTTGCTGATGAAAAGTTTTTGCATTGTCCTACTAGGGATCTCTTCATGTCAGCATAACGATTTTTGGTGTAGTGGGAGCCACATTGCCGCTGAGGAGAGCTTTGTGCCACCGTAAAAGCTTCATGTTATGCCAGTTCCTTGAGCCGTTCTTGCAAACAACGCCACTCAACTAGCATAGCAAGAGGTCACCTTGTAACAAAAACATGTATGAATTCAACATTTGCAAGCTATATAATGAAGACACTTGTTAAGTATATGTTGTACAAATTTGCAAGTATTTCTATCTAGCTGGGAATAAACAATATAAAAATATACATTAGGATGAGACTACCACCCCTAATAAGCATGGATTTGAAGCACCTACCTGCAAGATGTAACAAAGAAGACTGTTTTAGAGGAAAAGTGGTGACACTTGGCCTCTCTAACCTGCAGCCTTTCACTATTTGTGCATAAAAGAAACCTTTGTGCCAAGCACTACAAAACAAGTAGAGGCAACACCTTCGACTTCAAAGTTTATGATAAGAAGAACACAATCAAAAGTAAGAAGTATATTGTTACCTTGCATAAAGGGGTGTTTTATTCAAATATGTGATGGTATTGGCAAGATATTGAAGAATCGTCAACATTCATCTCACCGATGCTACGACGTTCCTGGGATGACCTCTGCTCACCCTCATGTGCGGCCTTCGATGCAAACGTTGAGAACAAGCAAATATGTATGCATACGATTTGTGATGTCCTTGAGCACCATGGTAGTTGTTGCATGAGGAAGCAAAGGATGAAAAGAGAGAGGGAGGAGGGAGACAGAGGAACATGGGAGAAGACAAGGGGGTAGTGGAGGAGGGAGAGAGAGGAACATGGGAGAAGACAAGGGGGTAGTGGGGGAGAGAGAGAGAGAGAGTGGAGAAGGAGGAGAGAAGGGAGCAGGGAGGGAGAGGGAGGAACATGGGAGGAGAGAAGGGGACAGTGGGAGAGAGGGAGAGAGGGGAGGAGGAGGAGAGAAGGGACAGGGACGGAGAGGAGAGGGAGAAAGGAGGGAGGAGGAAGAGAAAAGAAAGGTTTTTTTTTTTGGAAGAGTTTTTTTTTTTTTGAAAAATTGGACTTTTAATGCTTGTAAGTTTAAAAAAATGTCAAAAAATACTTTTTTGATATGGATATATGTTGGGGGGGAGTTTTAAGTCAAAAATAAGTAAAAATATTTTATTTTTTTTTAAAGTCAAATTTTGGCTCTTAGTGATCCACGTTTTTTATGATGTGGCCACACCTCTTTATTCCCTTCACTTTCAAAAAGCTAGAGAGAGAAGGTGACCTCTTAGGTCCACATCCTACATGTGTCTAAAAAAAAAGCTAGAAAAGCCTACTCAAAACTAGCTTCTTGAATGCCCTTGTCCCCTTAACCCTACACACCATTAGCCTTAATCCCTAAAAATTAGGATTCCTTACAAGGACCATGCAAGGTTCATATTTCTCCTAATGAAATTGTTGTTAACACCATGAGCATGAGCATGAGCATGAGCATAAGCATAAGCATAAGCATAAGTATAAACATAAAAGAGTTATCAAAACCATAACCATTGTTGCTAGCATAATAAAAAATAAACAATAACCATTGTTAGTGACATAGCAAAAAATAAACCATAACCATAAGCATAAGTATAACAATAAAGGTATTGTTAGAACCATAAACACTTTCATTATGTGCATCATAAGCTTAATCATAATCATAAATAGTGATTATGTGTGTGTATATTTATGTGCACATGTGTGTGTGCATGAAAGAAAAAGAAGAAGCACTCACATTTAAAGAATGTGTGCGTGCGAGAAGTACGAAGAGTCAAGCAAATACCTATAAAAACAAAGCATAAACATTTTTACCCACACATAGAAACACAAATATTTATGTGTATGTCTGTGTGCATGAAATAAAAACAAGGAGCACTTACATTTAAAGAATGTGAGTGTGCGAGAAGTACGAAGGGTCAAGCAAATACCTGCAAAAACAAAGCATAAGCATTTTGTTATCCACACACCCAAACACAAATTTTCTCATTCAAATACAACAAAAAATGTACCTTCTTTGTGTAGAAATGGGTGGAAGCATAGATGAGAAGTCGGAAGACGCAACTCCATGAAGATCTACAAGCAGGGAGGAGCTATGGAGGCGGCCGCGGTGTGGAGAAGAGAGAAAACACAAAAAATGAGCTCTCGGGTATTGTAAAGCAGCAGGCCATCGATACAGATGTCTATAAAGACGCTGATATAGACGTCGGTGCACACGTAGGTACATGCGTCGATTAAAAAAAACGTTGATATAGGTGTCGATATGAGCATTCGTATATGCGTTGGGGTCTGCATCGGTATACGCGACAGAATTTAAAATTTGAATTTTGAATTGAGCAATGTCTCCCTCCATCTTTATCAACGTTTATATCAATGCTCGTCATTGACGTAGAAAAAATAGCGTCAGTAACCAAGTGATCCCTTGTAGTGTGGGTGACATTCTTGAATATGTGTATTGAATCCAAGAGGTGTTGGGTCTTCAATGCACCCGAATAAGGTAAGTTCAAGAATATGGAGTATCTTGACACACCTCTTGGTGGGTTTTTGGCTGGTGGAGTTGATGAATAATGTTCTTCCCATTCTTTTGTTAGAATTGGCACGATAATAACTTATAAGAAACATTGCAATGAATATAATACTAAAAATTATTCAAGACACCCATATGGCTATGTCCAAGGTCAAAGTGGCAAATCCTGCATTTCTTGTTATCCACCAAGTACTGATACAAGTAGTTTTCTACTGTCTCCTTACAATGTGAACCACACCATTTTTCTTTAATTTTAGACCACAAATTCACTCACAATTTTACATAAATAACTTCAGACCCTTTGTCTTTGACCCCCTTTGACTTCACACCCCCCTGGGGTGGCAATTGTAGTAACTGGGGCCGTTGGCTCCATTCTTCATGGAACTGAGTGTGAAGACATGCAAGTCTGGGGCATGCCAAAAAAACCGTCGAAAAGATTAGGCTCCACATAAAAAATCTTTTGCATGCATGTATGCACACATCCATGTGTTTGTACATCACAAGACTCATCACATATTTTTGTGCACATTGACGATCCTCGAGCAATCAATTTCCTTGAGGTAGCATCTTTCAACATGGAATCCTTATTTGCAACTATTTCTTGCATTTGACCTCCATGGGTGGACTCAAAGAAGTTTGCTCTTAATAGTTTATTGACATAAAATTTATTAAAATATGCCTAAAACATGACATGTTTATGAAGCATATGTTCTTGTTTGCATTGTGCATAAGTAACTAGTCTTTCGTGGTTGGCATGTTGGTATCTGGACAAAAGTTTTGAACATGGGTCACAAGTGATTGTATTACGGTTTGGATGAAAGCTAGGTTTCAAGTGGCAGTTGTAAAACATAGTGCAAAAGCAGATGTATTTGCCACAGCCAAGTCCCACCTATGAGCCATATACCCTCATTTGGCATGCCCTGCACCCATGCACTCCAAGAGAGGCATAGTTTCGATTGCCAATCCATGTGTAGTTTCAATGCACTAGAGTACACTCGGAGGATGGGGGGAGGGGTCACTACAATAAGAATTGCCGATCATGTGGGTTCAACAGTAGGGATTATTGTTTTCTATATTTTTTCACATTTTCACATACAGGAAGGCGTTGAAAAATGATCTTTAAAAAAAAATACAAATTGAATTGAAAAAAGGTTTCTTTTATTATTAAAAAATTCATAGATAAGGGGTTTTGTAAATAGTCCTTGAATACATGCGACATATTACATATACAGAGCCCCCCCCCCCAAGGAGTACACCCAAGGATTTTTCCATACCCACTAGTAAACCAAACTTATGACCCCTTGTCATTTAGGACCAACAATGCAAAGTACATACTTGTTGTGGTACAAAATTGTCTTTCCCTACCACCTTGTCCATATTTTCGTTTGTAGTTGGACAACCCATATATGCGAACATCCCTACACACCACTCCTTGTCGACCCCATGGTGGCACTTCTTGTCCTTGACATTTTGCTTGCCTGCATACACCCCCCTAGCTGCCATGATCACAATTGTGGTAAGCGCAATCTACATGCCATGACTATCATTGACCTTACACTTTGCATAACCACTAACTTCCACCTCCCGCCACGTTCTTTCTATACTTAATTCTTTAAAAAAATCCCCCCCCGCCACCCCCCCACTTTGTTTGTGTATGCCGTTGTGGTTTCTACTCTATGGTAAGTGTGCAAATTGCAAAGGTCTACTATGACAATGGTCTTTTATAATATCAGGAATTCAAACGATGGTCTACTGCTCTCTCTCTCTCTCTCTCTCTCTCTCTCTCTCTCTCTCTCTCTCTCTCTCTCTCTCTCTCTCTCTCTCTCTCTCTCTCTCTCTCTCTCTCTCTCTCTCTCTCTCGAACTTCACTCTTCCCTATCTTAATTAGTGGCACACGAATGTTTTTTTTTCAAGTGACGTAGGGAACCTCCTCTTTGTTGTGGTGTATTGCAAGGGAGGGCCTTGTTGTCCTCCCCCTACCTCTTTCCTTTCTCTCTTTAAATTTTGCTTTAATTTCTTGTAATCTCCAATAATGTATACACAATGGAGTCATTTTATAGTGTCATCGAACTTTATTTAATTATTTGCCATGCACTCCGAATGAGAGAGAGAGAGAGAGAGAGAGAGAGAGAGAGAGAGAGAGAGAGGACACGTAATAAATACATTGAAGACCTATAAACTATCTATTTTTTCCTAGGAACCCATGCACGAATCGAATCTGCATGCTGCTATTAGATACTCCTGCTGATGTGCGCTTTAATCGCCTAGACTTGATCCCTGATTAGACGTGGGCCATTGATCCCCTCCTACCCATGAGAGAGAGAGAGAGAGAGAGAGAGAGAGAGAGAGAGAGAGAGAGAGAGAGAGAGAGAGAGAGAGTTAGTTCTAGTCACATGGGGAGAGGGAAATAATGTGTTGTGAAGAAATGGGAAAGAAGCTTTTTGTGCAGACCTCGCTCTTTTATTCATTCATTTTTTGTTGAATATAATTGCGATCGTACCCATGCATGTTATCGTGGATGTACTTGCACCTATATCCACCCAGCTACACATAGCTTCTTTGGCATGTGAAAAAGTCCACTTTTCGTGGAGATTTGATATCAGCATTGGATTCCTTTTGAAAATAAAAAATATATTCACATTTTAGATTTTAGTTTCAATTTTGATTTTTAATCATTTCACTTTGTTTGAGAAAATTTTAATGTTTATTTATTTTTTAAAATTTATTTATGGATTTAGTATTGGAAAATATTAATAAATAGTTGTGATTAATCAATTAATACTTTTTACTTATGCATAAATAATGTTTCAGTACTTGGTTGGCCCAATGCCTTTTTTGACAAACTTGGAAAGAGAGTGTTCCAAATGTCAACATTATGACCGTTGATCATGGAAAAATCGTAACCCTTGATAAATGAAGGTAGACATTGCTTGACGAGCTCGGGCTTGAGCATCTTGAAGGTGTCCTTGGTCCACTCGAGGAAGTGGGGGTAGCTTCACAAGTTGAGGATGTGGTGGGTATGGAGCACCCTTGATGTTGATGGGTTGCAATCGAAGAAAGGCAAAGAGGAGTAGCAAGACCAGAGCTATTAGAACGCTAATTTCAGCTGAAGAGCCTTGCTTTGTTGGTAACATTGAAAGATAATGGGAAAGAAGGTGCAATCACATCCATATATATGTCTTCTTGGTATTGTCTTCTTAGCGATAGATAGTGGCAACAGTAGTGGCATCGTCTTCTTGGTAACGATGTTGTCTTCAGGGCGGCAGTGTGTTCTCACTCACTAACACACACACTATCCCATACCACCAAAAATATAGCAAACAAGGAATAATTTGACAAAAGTCCATTCGTAGCCAACTACCTCAAAAAATCTTGACATCTTATACCACCAAAATTGCATAATCAATTGATGTAAAATCCAAGCACTTCATACACTAGACTCAATAAGTAAATACCAAGATTTTTGGTCTCAAAGATTGGCTAGAGGAAAAATACTCGTAGAATCTTGTCCCATTCAATACATAGCTACCTACCCATGAGTCATACTCACCAAAGGATTTTCTTACCCTTGGAAAGTTGGAGCTTGGAAAAATATCAACCAACACGTAATTCTTAGAGTTGATGTAACACATACTGATAGCCGTTTTTCGGCTCTCTGTGATTGCCATAGTGAGTTATCCCCCCTATCAAATCACTCAAACACTGTGGTTACCCTCACCCTTTCACTGTATATAGGTGCGTGTGAGTTAGGGGACTTTTCCCATATCTCCTTACTGAAATAAAAAACCCTCAATTAGCTAGGCATTGGGCTAATTGAGCCAAAAAAATATAAAATATAAAAAGTATAAGTATATTATGGCCCATGAGTATGTAAATATTTCTTTGTATATAGGACCTAAATAAAAGATTTTTTTCATAATTATTTTGGTATTTATTTAAATATTTTTACCTAGGTGTGTGTTATTTATTCTCTATACATTGCCTCACCATTACCACAATTTTTCTTACCATTTTTCATACTCTTTATTCCATATAGAAATATTTTCATGTAAGCTTCTCTTATATTTGGTGTAACTCCACCCCAACAAAAATCCAAAAAAACTAGTTTTATTTATGTGTATATTTTTTCACTATTGTGATTTTTCCCTTCCTACATCTATTTTGTTTTTTTTCTAAAAAATTAGAACACCAAAAATATTTATCTTTTTATGGTAGCCTCATAATGAGAGAGATTTCTTTTGACCCCTTTATATTTTTTTCACTTATATTTTTATATTTGACATGTACATATTTTTTAGACCCCTCAATATTTGATTTTCTTAGTTGTACTATTCACTTATATCATGATCTCAACAATATCTTCAATTATAGACCTACCAAATAAGGTCAAGGATAGGTGGCATGCATACATGGACTATAGAGGGCTCACTCTTGGAGGTATTCAAAAGAATCATCCAAAGAAGGACCCCACAAGGACCTTGTGCAGTGGAAAAAAACGGTCGGTTTTGCTGAATTTTTAAAGTTCACTTGCTCTCCGAATTTGAAAAGGTGATACAAACAAAAGTTGTAGCTCGTGGGCTGAACTTTTGCCTCAAATTTTTTCATATTTTTTTGAGCTACGAGCTGTGAGCTATGATTTTATTAGTGGACCCCAGTTTTCCCATGCTATGCAGCCACACTCTCTCTTCCACTTTATCATTTTACTCTTTCACACACACTTCTCCACTCATCATCCCCACCTCTCTCACCACTCCTCTCTGCACCCTACTCACCTTCTCCTCAACCTTGAAGAATAAGAGAAACCATGGTGAACTCATACCTCCCACACACAATTCCATTCCAAAATTGACCACCTAGTCTCATTTTTCCTCCTCCAAATTATCCATATCTATAAAAAAAAACCACAAAATTCAGCCTCTTCTCTTAAAAGACAGCATCATGGTGGTTGATTACTCAGCTTCAATTACCTTGTCTCTCAAGAAAGGTTAAGAGTGGAGAAAAAATGTACCGTCAAAGCTAGTGGACCGTCAACAAGCGTCAAAATTGGCCCTACTCAAGACACTTGAAGCATCAACCTTGTAAGAAATCCACCTTTTCTTACCTCTTAAGAGTTTTTCTTCCTTATTTGTATCCTACATAGATACTCCCATTGTAAATATCCAATTCCATTTGTAAATTAATACTAACTCTACTAACACTAACCCACTATGAAAAGTCCTATCACCTCCATTTCTCTCCTCTCTCTTTCCCCACCAACTTCTTGATAATTCCAAGCAAAAGAAATTAGATAAATTGCTGAAAATCTAACCCAACCATGGTTAGAGGAGTAACCCTAGCCTTCAAAATTGCTATAAAAGGAGGGTGTAGCTAACACAAAAAGGGGGGAGAAGAAAGAGCATTATGCTATAGCTTGAGAAGCCAAGCTCAACCTCTTGAGAAGGAGCTCTTGAGTGGAATCTCATTGGCATTAGGCATATGTATGTGTTGTATTAGGGGTGATTAGCAAGGGAACTCTATGCCATTGTAAGAGAGAGTGATCATTAAATTGAGAGTAGGAAATCTATCATTTCTCCTACTAGTGTAAGCCCAACATTTGCTGAATCAAGGAGGGTGAATTTGGACTAAGCATGGATACCTTGTCTCCCTTCCAACGTGAAGTCATGGACAATAATGATGTGTAAGTGTCTTGGTGTTTTATTTAAGTTCTTGATAGCTTGTCTCTGGGTATTGTTATCAATTTAGCCATAAATCCCACATGCTGTAAGAGGGCGACAGGGTGGAGAGGACTCCCCTGGTCTTAAGACAGTGATTGGAGTGGCTTTTTTCTTGTGATGTGTTGTGGTGTAATTTACTCAGGCTATGTTGAACAAATACTAATCTCACTTTGATTGGTCATGACAGATTTGTAAGAAGGCATTAGTGCAACAAGCACCCCCTTCCCCCTTCTCTCTCTTTCTTACATATATATATTTATGTTTGCTTGATCATTAACGATACACTTCAAAGCAGCCCGAGCACCATCTCTCTCTCTCTCTCTCTCTCTCTCTCTCTCTCTCTCTCTCTCTCTCTCTCTCTCTCTCTCTCTCGTATTTTAGTGTGTGAGAGTGTTCCATTGGTGTTAGGGTTAGTGTAAATTCCTTGCTTGTTTGTGGGTTGCTCTAACGATTCTCCTCTTTTGCGTCCTAGTTCGCTCTTTAACTAGGTGGTGCCCCTTGTGTAGTTGGGATTTGGCTGGCGGTTTTTTGTTTTGGTTTGTGTTGTGTTTTGCCCCAGCCCCATTGAGCAGCACGGGAACCTTGAAGGGTGTCTAGAGGTTGCTCTTCTTGTTGCCCGCCCCGGACTGCTTCAGTACAATTGGGGTATGTCATGCTAAAAGGGGAAAGGGTATGTGGTTCCTGATCCTATTTGGAGTGATCAAGTGAGCTTTGTGTCAGTCACAAAGGACTCCGATGACAATGATCTTCATGGCGATGCGAGCAATAGTACAAACATTGGCTTGGGGTCAATGAATGAAGTAGATGCTCAAACAACTAGACAAGAGGCAGCTTTGGAGAAATTCTTGCATCACCAAACCCTGTCATTCTACCTCTCATCAACTACCACACTTCTTTTGATGTACATGTGTTCATTTTATTTTAAAATGATGTGCAGCTCGGCAAAATAGTATGTATGTTTGTTTTTTCTTTGTCCAAGTTGTTACAAGAAACAAAAAACGATCATTTGTTCTAACAGGGAATGTGTGTGCAGTGAAAGTTCGCAGTGAAAGTTCAATCCTTAGAGATCTAGCTCTATTACCAATTGAATTGCAGGAGCAAGTAGTAAGGCGTCTCCCTCATAACAAGAGGGTGGTGAAGTTAAGACGAAAGGTCCTACGCGTGGATTCCATTTTCCTCTTGTTGTTGGGCACTAAGGAAGACCGCGCATTCATCCAACTAGTGTGTGCCTTAAGATTGGTAAATAGAGTGAAATTTGGCGTTTGGCGAGTGCATTTCACCATTGAGGAAGACACTTCAGGAAACTTGCGGCCAGAGTTCATGCTTCATAGACTCACATTTGGTGAATTTTTCCCTCATTTGCGTCTTATTAATAGTCTTCTTTTCGCTTTCAACAAAGGAGATAGGGAGCTATTCAGAGCTTGTCTTAATAAAGAGAGCATAGAGAAGATTGCAAATTTGTATAAATTCTCATCCTTCTCTACTTTCTATGACACCTTGTTCATAGAGACATTGTAAATCTCTTTATGCTTTTGAATGATTTAACCATAATCCTAAGGAGTTTTTGTCCAGGAATTTTGTAGCACAAGTGGAGTCTTTAAATCTTGCAAACTTGATTGGACTTGATGAGGATGTTCTTTGTGAAATTGTGAGAAGGTTGCCTCACTCCGACTGTGTGGAACTCGAAGGAAAGGAGCTCCTAGTCAATTGCTACTTTCTCACAAACTTCGACGAGCATGAAGATCTAGTTTTTATACAAACCGCTTGTGCGTTGGGAATTGTAGAGCAAGTGCAATTTATCACTTGGGACGAGGTTGCTCTTTTGGATCCAGAAAATGAAGTTCTAGAGATTTCTATTTATCGCCTTAGCTTTGAAGAATTTCAACCCTTCTTAGAGCTCATCAATAGTCTACCTTTTTGTTTTGATCAAACAAATCGAGACCTCATTGAAGCTTGGATAGCTGAAGAAGAAAACCTAGAGTGGTATTTTCTTACTTCTTCATTTGCAGGCGAGTGGTTCTAAATCTCTATTGTATCCCTTATTATAACTCGTGTTGTAATCTTTCATAATAGTGGAGAGCCAACGCCAAATGTCTGGATATCCTCTTTTCTTTGGAGAGCCTGGAGAGGACGCAGAATTATTTTCAGCAAATTTCAAGATGTCTTGCCGTATCAAGAGGATAGTAACCGATCAAGAACGTGTAGAAATGTTTGAGGTGGTCCTTAGGAAAGATGCTAGTACTTGGTTTGACTCTTTGCCTGAGGAAGTTAAGGGGAATTACACAGAAGTTTTGAATCGTTTTAAGAGATACTTCTTTGATCCCCAAAACACTCAAAAACTATGGCAAGACATTGTTTCTCATAAGCAAAAAGACTTAGATGACTACTACTTGTACAAGCAAGAGTTTCTACGTCTTTGGGCTCTATGGATACGAAATGTTGCTAACCCTGGTGATGGTGCAGAATTGTTAAAGAAGGAGAGGTTCATAGCCGGACTCTTTCCTGACCTTAAGGTAAAAGTTGAGGCGGGTGCACCTGCTACTTTTGATGCAGCTGAAACTAGGGCTGTTGAGAAGTATAGGAAACTCAAGTGCTTAAGGGGAGAGGTTCCAATAGAAGGTCTTAGACCCAAAGGTAAGTCACAAGCATCAACATCTAGGGAGCTTCCTGAGGTTACGGCTAAAGTGATTGAGAAGTTAAATGAATCTTTAAGCAGCCTATCAATTCACCTTGCACAAGCTGTAGGTCCAAAGGGACAAGCAAAGAAGTCAGAAGAGAGAGAGCCACGAACTAGGAGAGTCTTGCAATGTTGGAATTGCGAAGAGTCTGGACATGGGATGTATAATTGTCCTTGGCCCCGTGGAGAGCCAGGGAGACCTAACTTGAATTACCCAGTGATGAATGCAGGAGAAGGAGCTGGTCAACAACCAAGGCTTCTACAAAGGCCAAATGGACCAAGACCACCTCCACAAGGGGTAAAGGAGTTCCACCTTTGCCAGATCCAAATGTACATGTGGTAGAGGTGACAAATTCAAATGAGGTTGACATGGAAGCCAATGGCATTAAGCATGGCCGAGGAAAAGGTAAAGAGAAAGAAGGAGTCACATCACAGAGTGACCATGGACAAGGCAAGAAGGCAAAGGAAACCAAGGAAACCAAGAGGACTCAACGTCGTATCAACCTCCAAGACTTCCCTCTTGGACATGGTATGGCTCCGTACAACTTGTTGGAAGACATGAGAGGTAAGGGTCCTGATATTTCATGGCCTCAATTTCTTGCATTATGTCCACAAGTTAGGAGGGATTTAACAAGGGCAGTTAGCACTAGGAGAAAGGTAAAAGAGAGTGTGCCTGTTGTAAAAATTGCACAAGCTGAAATGAATGAGGACATTACACCTGTGCTAGATTGTTACATAAAAGGGAGATTGGTTAGGAAAGGTCTAGTGGATGGGGGTGCACAAATTTGCATCATGACAGAGGGACTCATGCAAAAACTAGGCATGCACATCCAGGAGAAACCTGAAATCAAAGTCAAGATGGCAAACAATAGCAAGGCTAGGTGTGTAGGCCTTTGTAAAAATTTCTTTGTAGAGGCCTTTGGCATTAAGAAAGCGGTGGATTTTTATGTTATGTCGACCAAGGGAAGTGGTTATCCATTTATCCTAGGAAGACTATGGCCAATGAAAATGCGAGCTTTGCTGGATTGGGAGAGTGGGAAATTAATTTGCAGGAATGACAATCATAAGAAGGTTGTCTTTGACATGAAGGAGCAACGCCAAGAGGAGCTCCATGAAGAATCATCTCAAAGTGAGACGGAAGAAGGTTGGACCGATAGCACTTCAAAAGAAGAAGGTAGCGGGAGCATTACTGAAGAGGAGTCTTCCATCGAAGTCATGGGGGTAAGGTTTAAGCCAAGAAACCAAGAGACCTCTTGTCAAGGCTTGGAGGAGGTAGGTCCTCAAGAGAACGAAGGTGTTCAAGATGAAGGGATGCTGGAAGGTATGCTATCAACAACACTTACAAAGGATGAAAGAGAGGAGTTCAAATGTGTGCTAAGGAAGTTTCCTAGGCTTTTTGCTAAAGACTACACCGACGTGCGTGGGGTAGATTTTGTTCAACACAAGATTGAGTTAAAGCCTGAGGCCACACCTAAAGCTCAAAAGCTACGAAGGCTAGGAGTTATAAAGGAGCAGGCTCTACTCAAGGAGGTAAGAAAGCTTCTAGCAGCAGGTTTCATTTATCCAGTGGAGAATTCAGAGTGGGTCTCTCCTGTTGTTGTCACTCCTAAGAAAAATGGCAAGTGGAGGGTGTGTGTGGATTACCGTCCCCTCAATGAGGCAACAAAAAGAGATCACTTTCCCCTCCCATTCCAGGATTAGATACTAAATGAGGTAGCTGGACATGAGAAGTACACTGTGTGCGATGGTTACTCAGGTTACTTTCAAATAGGGATTGCATTGGAGGATCAATTGAAAACAACCTTTATCACTCCTTGGGGTTGTTATGCTTTTAGAGTCATGCCATTTGGTCTGACAAATGCTCCTGCAACATTCCAACGTTTCATGAATATGGTGTTTCAAGCATTCTTTGGAAAGTCAATTAGGGTGTTCATTGATGATTTCTGTATTTATAGTTCAAAATCATTGCATCTACAAAGGGTAGAAGAAGGTTTAAAGAAGCTCTACGACATGGGAGGTCAACTCAACCCCGACAAGTTCCATATAGGTGAGGATGAAGTAATCTTGCTTGGTCATAAAGTTTCTTACAAAGGCATTGAAGTGGATCCTTCAAAGGCAAAGGCTCTTATTGAGCTACCATCACCCAAGAGTCTTAAGGAGGTCATCTCATTCATTCAAAAGGTGAAGTATATGTCACGCTTCATTCACTTAGCCTCGGAGTTACTTCACCCTTTGCAAAAGTTGACACAACAAGTAGAATTTGCATGGTCTGATGAGCTTGAAGAGTATTTTTGTAACATTAAAGCCATTTTGTCAGAGCTACCAACACTCATGCCTCCTTGTTGGGAGTACACATTCTTTGTTAGCTCTAGTGCTGGGAAAGAAACAATTGGTGCTGTTTTGTTACAACAAGATCCCTGTAGTACCAGGATGCGGCCCATCTACTTTGCTAGTAGGGTCATGAATGCTTTAGAGAGAGGCTACACGGAGGCAGAACTCATGATGCTTTCTCTCATGTTTGCGATAAGGAAGTTTAGATCCTACTTGCTCCCAAAACCTTTTGTAATCCTCACCGCAGAGAATTTGTTCCCTTGGGTGTCATCTCAAATGAATCTTAGTACTAGGATCTCAAAGTGGATTATGGAGTTGCAAGAGTTTCAATACTCTTTCAAGGTAGAAGATAGTGTGCGTGCACAATTGGCAGGGATTCTCACTTATAGGGTGCATGAAAAGGAGATTAAGGTGCCTGAAGAAAAGACCCTACCATTGCCACCACCAAAAAGTATTCCTAATGCTTTTACCTTGTTCTTTGATGGAGCTTTTCATCGAGCCACAGGAAAAGCAGGGGGAGGGCTAGTGTTGCTCAACCCAAGTGGAGAGGTGGTCATGAAAGAGAAGTTCAATCTACCAAGTTCAGCTAGCAACAATGAAGCAGAATATGACACACTACTTCATGGTTTAAAAATATGCATTGACCATGGTATACAACGTCTCATGGTAAAAGGGGATGCACTTCTCATTGTGAAGCAGATTTTAGGCATTTGGGCATGCAAAAATGAAAGACTAAGGGCCAAAGTTCATACCATCCGTAGGCTATTTAATCAATTTGAGGAGGTGCAATTATATCATATTCCTAGGAAACAAAATGAAGATGCTGATTTACTTGCACAACAAGCCGTTGCATGTGTAAAGAAAGAAGTGCAGGTCATCATGGTGGCGGCTGCTGTGAAGCAACCGAGGTACCAGGGATTGGAGTCATTGGCTCCCATCATTGGCTACATTTTGGAGGGTGAGTTTCCACCAGACTTCACAAAAGCTCAGAAGAGGAGACTCATGAAGAAGGCAACCATGTATCTCTTCCTAGAAGGCTCCCTCTATCAAAGAGGGAAGGATAAAGTGTGCAGAAGAGTACCAACTATCGCGGAAATTCTAGCCATTCTAAAAGGTTTGCATGAACAGGCATGTGGTGGTCATTTTTCCCAAGAATTAACTGTGAAGAAGATTTTGCTTGTGGGGTATGTTTGGCCAAGTCTGCATGTGGATGTCCAACATTGGTGTAAAAGTTGTCACAATTGTCAGGTAAATGGGAATAGAAGATTGATTTATGGTCCAAGGCAAATTGTGCTTGCAAATGGACCCTTTGAAAAGTGGGGCATTGATGCTATGGGTCCTCTGCCTAGGACAAAAAATGGTAAACTCTACATTCTAGTGGCTGTAGACTATATGACTAGGTGGGTGGAAGCACAAAGTGTGGCAAAGGTAAATGAGAGGACAGTGAGTAAATTCGTCTACACTCACATTTGTTGTAGATTTGGCACACCTTTGGAGATTGTTTCTGATAATGGTCCAGGGTTTAGAAAGGGATTGCTCACAGAAGTCTGTGAAGAACTTCGCATTCTACATCGTCACAGTACACCCTACTATCCCCAATCAAATGGTTTGGTAGAAAAAGCTAATGGTGTCATTGCAGGCATCATTAGAAAGATGGTGAAAAACAAGACAAAGTTGTGGGATGACTTCTTGGATGGTGCCTTGTGGGCGTATCGAACCACATATAGGGAAGCCACGGAGTTCACACCATTTCACTTGGTCTATGGTCAAGAGGCTTTACAGCCAATTGAACTAAACATTCCAACAATGCAACTTCATGGCAAATCAACACAAGATGATCAAGAAGCATGGATGGATCGACTTCTTACCTTAGCTGAGCTTGAGTGGAAAAGAGAAGCAGCATACGAGTGCTATAAGAGGAAAGCCACACAGACAAAGGAGAAGCTTGACAAGAAACTGAAGGACAAAGGCATCAATGAAGGAGATCTTGTGCTAAGGTATGACAATCGACTCGATAATCGTTTTGATGCCAAATTTGTAACAAGATGGAAGGGGCCATACATAGTCAAGAAGGCTTTCAATTCAAGTTACTATCAACTTATGGACTTGAATGGGAAAGAGCACTCCAGGAAGGTAAACGGCTATCGCTTGAATCCTTACTTGAGTCGCCTTCTACCAAAGGATCTACCAGAGCAAAAGGCAACTATCCCAAGTAAGTATTGTTCCATGAAGCATGAGTGTAATACAAACCAAAATTCCAAGGGGCCAAACAATGAAGATCTTGTTAAGGACTCTGAAGCACTCTCTTTGGAAAAGATTCTTTATGATAGTACATGAACATACCATCATCTTGGGGGAGGGCTAATGATAGCCGTTTTTCGGCTCTCTGTCATTGTCATAGTAAGTTATCTCACCCTATCAAATCACTCAAACACTGTGGTTACCCTCACCCTTTCACTGTATATAGGTGCGTGTGAGTTAGGGGACTTTTTCCATATCTCCTTACTGAAATAAAAAACCCTCAATTAGCTAGTCATTGGGCTAGTTGAGCCAAAAAAATAAAAAATATAAAAAGTATAAGTATATTATGGCCCATGCGTATGTAAATATTTCTTTGTATATAGTGCCTAAATAAAAGATTTTTTTCATAATTATTTTGGTATTTATTTAAATAATTTTACCTAGGTGTGTGTTATTTATGCTCTGTACATTGCCTCACCATTATCACAATTTTTCTTACCATTTTTCATACTCTTTATTCCATATAGAAATATTTTCATGTAAGCTTCTCTTATATTTGGTGTAACTCCACCCCAACAAAAATCCAAAAAAACTAGTTTTATTTATGTGTATATTTTTTCACTATTGTGATTTTTCCCTTCTTACATCTATTTTGTTTTTTTTCTAAAAAATTAGAACACCAAAAATATTTATCTTTTTATGGTAGCCTCATAATGAGAGAGATTTCTTTTGACCCCTTTATATTTTTTTCACTTATATTAGTTATATTTGACATGTACATATTTTTTAGACCCCTCAATATTTGATTTTCTTAGTTGTACTATTCACTTATATCATGATCTCAACAATATCTTCAATTATAGACCTACCAAATAAGGTCAAGGGTAGGTGGCATGCATACATGCACTATGGAGGGATCACTCTTGGAGGTATTCAAAAGAATCATCCAAAGAAGGATCCCACAAGGACCTTGTGCAGTGGAAGAAAACGGTCGGTTTTTCTGAATTTTTAAAGTTCACTTGCTCTCCGAATTTGAAAAGGTGATACAAACAAAAGTTGTAGCTCGTGGGCTGAACTTTTGCTTCAAATGTTTTCATATTTTTTTGAGCTACGAGCTGTGAGCTATGATTTTATTAGTGGACCCCAGTTTTCCCATGCTATGCAGCCACACTCTCTCTTCCACTTTATCATTTTACTCTTTCACACACACTTCTCCACTCATCATCCCCATCTCTCTCACCACTCCTCTCTGCACCCTACTCACCTTCTCCTCAACCTTGAAGAATAAGAGAAACCATGGTGAACTCATACCTCCCACACACAATTCCATTCCAAAATTGACCACCTAGTCTCATTTTTCCTCCTCAAAATTACCCATATCTATAAAAAAAAACCACAAAATTCAGCCTCTTCTCTTGAAAGACAGCATCATGGTGGTTGATTACTCAGCTTCAATTACCTTGTCTCTCAAGGAAGGTCAAGAGTGGAGAAAAAATGTACCGTCAAAGCTAGTGGACCGTCAACAAGCGTCAAAATTGGCCCTACTCAAGACACTTGGAGCATCAACCTTGTAAGAAATCCACCTTTTCTTACCTCTTAAGAGTTTTTCTTCCTTATTTGTATCCTACGTGGATACTCCCATTGTAAATATCCAATTCCATTTGTAAATTAATACTAACTCTACTAACACTAATCCACTATGAAAAGTCCTATCACCTCCATTTCTCTCCTCTCTCTTTCCCCACCAACTTCTTGATAATTCCAAGCAAAAGAAATTAGATAAATTGCTGAAAATCTAACCCAACCATGGTTAGAGGAGTAACTCTAGCCTTCAAAATTGCTATAAAAGGAGGGTGTAGCTAGCACAAAAAGGGGGGAGAAGAAAGAGCACTAAGCTATAGCTTGAGAAGCCAAGCTCAACCTCTTGAGAAGGAGCTCTTGAGTGGAATCTCACTGGCATTAGGCATATGTATGTGTTGTATTAGGGGTGATTAGCAAGGGAACTCTATGCCATTGTAAGAGAGAGTGATCATTAAATTGAGAGTAGGAAATCTATCATTTCTCCTACTAGTGTAAGCCCAACATTTCTTGAATCAAGGAGGGTGAATTTGGACTAAGCATGGATACCTTGTCTCCCTTCCAACGTGAAGTCATGGACAATAATGATGTGTAAGTGTCTTGGTGTTTTATTTAAGTTCTTGATAGCTTGTCTCCGGGTATTGTTATCAATTTAGCCATAAATCCCACATGCTGTAAGAGGGCGACAGGGTGGAGAGGACTCCCCTGGCCTTAAGACAGTGATTGGGGTGGCTTTTTTCTTGTGATGTGTTGTGGTGTAATTTACTCAGGCTATGTTGAACAAATACTAATCTCACTTTGATTGGTCATGACAGATTTGTAAGAAGGCATTAGTGCAACAAGCACCCCCTTCCCCCTTCTCTCTCTTTCTTACATATATATATTTATGTTTGCTTGATCATTAATGATACACTTCAAAGCAGCCCGAGCACCATCTCTCTCTCTCTCTCTCTCTCTCTCTCTCTCTCTCTCGTGTTTTAGTGTGTGAGAGTGTTCCATTGGTGTTAGGGTTAGTGTAAATTCCTTGCTTGTTTGTGGGTTGCTCTAACGATTCTCCTCTTTTGCGTCCTAGTTCGCTCTTAAACTAGGTGGTGCCCCTTGTGTAGTTGGGATTTGGCTGGGGGTTTGTTGTTTTGGTTTGTGTTGTGTTGTGCCCCAGTCCCATTGAGCAGCACGGGAGCCTTGAAGGGTGTCTAGAGGTTGCTCTTCTTGTTGCCCGCCCCGGACCGTTTCAATACCATTATATGGAATAACAATTGAGGGGCAAGTGTATCTTCAACAGAATGCCCAAAGAACACTAATCTTAAGTAACGTGTGGTTTTTGAACCATAGTTAATGGTAGTATCAATAGTAAATTTCACCATGGCCAATAGCGTGCATAACTTCCATAACATATTACATCAATATTATAACTAATTGTAGAACTAATCTTGAGTCGCCACTTTAGCCATACTAGGGCAGGTTTATACAAATTAATGACCAAGTATTTCCGAGCATTAAAATAATCGAGCAAGTCCCTTGGGAAAATCTTGACTTTTTAGAGTGAATTGAACAAGTACAAGATGGTAGTTATTCATTTATTGAAAACTAAACAAGTTAACAATGAAAGATACATTGTACACTTAAAAAAACAAGTGAAAGGATCACAATGGCTTTCTAACACAATAAGAAATAAGAAAGTAATAAAATCTTTAGGTTGAATTTAACTAGAATTATATAGATGAAACACTATTCAAGAATGTCTCTTTTATTAAGCAATCGAGTGTCCTCCTCACGCAAAGAAGCAAACCTAGTATAGTAGTAAATTTTTTGAAATTTGTAAGATTTTTGAGCTAAGTTTTGACATCATTGCACCGGTTTTTCTTCTCTTCATATATATATATATAAAACTAAGTAATATATATGTGTGTGTATATGTATATATGTAATATAGAACTTATTAGAATTAAGATGAAATAAAAATATCTATTTAATGCTTTAAAACCAAAATAACATTTAAGGTAAGTCTAAATCATCACTGAAAACATTAAAAGCATCCTAACGCAACACATCTCTAAGGCTTTGTTTAGAAAGCGAAAAAAGATAGTTTGTTGCCATGTATCACTAATCAACAAGCTTTTAACCAATGGTCCACAATTTCACCCAAAATGTAACCCTTTTACAATGGCCTTATGGAGTCCAAAAAAAACAATGTGAAAGTTTATTATGGTCTACATAAGGGCTATATGAGAGAAAACCAATAAAATTTAAGGTAAGTCTCAATCAGGCCATTTTTTAATGTTCTTCTAGTCGGTACTCGCTACTTGCAAATGGCTTATATATTATGAAAGGGTCCCAATAATAAAGTAAATGGTGCACATTGCACATTAGTATTTTGAAACAAAATAAAACAAAAAGAAAGTAAAATAAAAAGACACTTAAAAATCAAAACAAAAGAATATTTGGATGCTTTCAAATAAGCATAGAAAATAATTAAACAATTTAGTGAAGTGATTTTTTTTAAAATCTTCAAATGAGAGAATTGTTTATTAATATCTCAATGTTTGAGAAAGATGTCTGAGCTTAAGCTTAAGCCGATTGAAAATCGAGATTAGCCGGTTGCAAAAGATGGAAAAGGAGAGAAAATATATTAGAAAATAGTTTGAATATTTTGCAATCTCTAAAGTCATTTTCAAGCATGCAAAGAAAGTAAATGTTGCCTAGCATTCTAAAACAATAGAATGCAAGAAAGTAAAGACAGGATGTAAATGAAACGTAAGTCTTTATCATGCACTGGAAACTATGAAAGTCCCCCTAACCCAGCCCAACACTAAGGATTTCTTTTAAAAAGCCAAAAATCTCTCAATTGTGAAGACATCCGTGTGTAAATGACAATGAAAGAGACGTTGCAAACAACATGACAATGAAAGAAATGTTAGACACTACAAAGGGTTCCCACCCACGCGTCAGTCTCTGTCGTCCACTATATGTGCGAATGTGGATGCATCCTCTCTCGCTCGCTTCCTTGGTCAAAGCAAGGGTTGCAAGCAAGCGAAAACAAGTGCCTCATCAAAATCTAGAGATGCACATGCATGACTAGAGGCCAAACAAATGACTATCATCCCCATCCTCTCTCCATATGCAAATGAACATCATCCCCATCATCAGCAGGTGCCCCAACTTCAGGAACAATATGAAATGGAATCAATTCCAAAGCTGCCTCTTGTCTAGTTGTTTGAGCATCTACTTCATTCATTGACCCCAAGCCAATGTTTGTACTATTGCTCGCATCGCCATGAAGATCATTGTCATCGGAGTCCTTTGTGACTGACACAAAGCTCACTTGATCACTGCAAATAGGATCAGGAACCACATACCCTTTCCCCTTTCAGTATGACATACCCCAATTGCAGTGAAGCGGTCCGGGGTGGGCAACAAGAAGAGCAACCTCTAGACACCCTTCAAGGCTCCCGTGCTGCTCAATGGGGCTGGGGCACAACACAACACAAACCAAAACAACAAACCCCCAGCCAAATCCCAACTACACAAGGGGCACCACCTAGTTAAAGAGCGAACTAGGACGCAAAAGAGGAGAATCGTTAGAGCAACCCACAAACAAGTAAGGAATTTACACTAACCCTAACACCAATGAAACACTCTCACACACTAAAACACGAGAGAGAGAGAGAGAGAGAGAGAGAGAGAGATGGTGCTCGGGCTGCTTTGAAGTGTATCGTTAATGATCAAGCAAACATAAATATATATATGTAAGAAAGAGAGAGAAGGGGGAAGGGGGTGCTTGTTGCACTAATGCCTTCTTACAAATCTGTCATGACCAATCAAAGTGAAATTAGTATTTGTTCAACATAGCCTGAGTAAATTACACCACAACACATCACAAGGAAAAAGCCACCCCAATCACTGTCTTAAGGCCAGGGGAGTCCTCTCCACCCTATCCCCTTTTACAGCACGTGGGATTTATGGCTAAATTGATAACAATACCCGGAGACAAGCTATTAAGAACTTTAAAAAAAACACCAAGACACTTACACATCATTATTGTCCATGACTTCACATTGGAAGGGAGACAAGGTATCCATGCTTAGTTCAAATTCACCCTCCTTGATTCAAGAAATGTTGGGCTTACACTAGTAGGAGAAATGATAGATTTCCTACTCTCAATTTAATGATCACTCTCTCTTACAATGGCATAGAGTTCCCTTGCTAATCACCCCTAATACAACACATACATATGCCTAATGCCAATGAGATTCCACTCAAGAGGTTGAGCTTGGCTTCTCAAGCTATAGCATAGTGCTCTTTCTTCTCCTTTTTTTGTGCTAGCTACACCCTCCTTTTATAACAATTTTGAAGGCTAGGGTTACTCCTCTAACCATGGTTGGGTTAGATTTTCAGCAATTCACCTAATTTCTTTTGCTTGGAATTATCAAGAAGTTGGTGGGGAAAGAGAGAGGAGAAAAATGGAGGTGATAGGACTTTTCATAGTGGGTTAGTGTTAGTAGAGTTAGTATTAATTTACAAATGGAATTGGATATTTACAATGGGAGTATCCATGTAGGATACAAATAAGGAAGAAAAACTCTTAAGAGGTAAGAAAAGGTGGATTTCTTACAAGGTTGATGCTCCAAGTGTCTTGAGTAGGGCCAATTTTGACTCTTGTTGACGGTCCACTAGCTTTGACGGTACATTTTTTCTCCACTCTTGACCTTCCTTGAGAGACAAGGTAATTGAAGCTGAGTAATCAATCACCATGATGCTGTCTTTTAAGAGAAGAGGCTGAATTTTGTGGTTTTTTTTATAGATATGGGTAATTTGGAGGAGGAAAAATGAGACTAGGTGGTCAATTTTGGAATGGAATTGTGTGTGGGAGGTATGAGTTCACCATGGTTTCTCTTATTCTTCAAGGTTGAGGAGAAGGTAAGTAGGGTGCAGAGAGGAGTGGTGAGAGAGGTGGGGATGATGAGTGGAGAAGTGTGTGTGAAAGAGTAAAATGATAAAGTGGAAGAGAGAGTGTGGCTGCATAGCATGGGAAAACTGGGGTCCACTAATAAAATCATAGCTCACAGCTCGTAGCTCAAAAAAATATGAAAAAATTTAAGGCAAAAGTTCATACCACGAGCTACAACTTTTGTTTGTATCACCTTTTCAAATTCGAAGAGCAAGTGAACTTTAAAAATTCAGCAAAACCGACCGTTTTTTTCCACTGCACAAGGTCCTTGTGGGGTCCTTCTTTGGATGATTCTTTTGAATACCTCCAAGAGTGAGCCCTCCATAGTGCATGTATGCATGCCACCTACCCTTGACCTTATTTGGTAGGTCTATAATTGAAGATATTGTTGAGATCATGATATAAGTGAATAGTACACCTAAGAAAATCAAATATTGAGGGTTCTAAAAAATATGTACATGTCAAATATAACTAATATAAGTGAAAAAAATATAAAGGGGTCAAAAGAAATCTCTCTCATTATGAGGCTACCATAAAAAGATAAATATTTTTGGCATTCTAATTTTTTAGAAAAAAAACAAAATAGATGTAGGAAGGGAAAAATCACAATAGTGAAAAAATATACACATAAATAAAACTAGTTTTTTTGGATTTTTGTTGGGGTGGAGTTACACCAAATATAAGAGAAGCTTACATGAAAATATTTCTATATGGAATAAAGAGTATGAAAAATGGTAAGAAAAATTGTGGTAATGGTGAGGCAATGTACAGAGCATAAATAACACACACATAGGTAGAAATATTTAAATAAATATCAAAATAATTATGAAAAAATCTTTTATTTAGGCCCTATCTACAAAGAAATATTTACATAAGCATGGGCCATAATATACTTATATTTTTTATTTTTTTGGCTCAACTAGCCCAATGACTAGCTAATTGAGGGTTTTTTATTTCAGTAAGGAGATATGGAAAAAGTCCCCTAACTCACACGCACCTATATACAGTGAAAGGGTGAGGGTAACCACAGTGTTTGAGTGATTTGATAGGGTGAGATAACTTACTATGGCAATTACAGAGAGCCGAAAAACGGCTATCATTAGCCCTCCCCCAAGATGATGGTATATTCATGTACCATCATAAAGAATCTTTTCCAAACAGAGTGCTTCAGAGTCTTTGACAAGATCTTCATTGTTTGGCCCCTTGGAATTTTGGTTTGTGTTACACTCATGGTTCATGGAACAATACTTACCTGAGATAGTTGCCTTTTGCTCTGGTAGATCTTTTGGTAGAAGGCGACTCAAGTAAGGCTTCAAGCGATAGCCGTTTACCTTCCTGGAGTGCTCTTTCCCATTCAAGTCCATAAGTTGATAGTAACTTGAATTGAAAGCCTTCTTGACTATGTATGGCCCCTGCCATCTTGTTTCAAATTTGGCATCAAAACGATTATCGAGTCGATTGTCATACCTTAGCACAAGATCTCCTTCATTGATGCCTTTGTCCTTCAGTTTCTTGTCAAGCTTCTCCTTTGTCTGTGTGGCTTTCCTCTTATAGCACTCGTATGCTGCTTCTCTTTTCCACTCAAGCTCAGCTAAGGTAAGAAGTCGATCCATCCATGCTTCTTGATCATCTTGTGTTGATTTGCCATGAAGTTGCATTGTTGGAATGTTTAGTTCAATTGGCTGTAAAGCCTCTTGACCATAGACCAAGTGAAATGGTGTGAACTCCGTGGCTTCCCTATATGTGGTTCGATACGCCCACAAGGCACCATCCAAGAAGTCATCCCACAACTTTGTATTGTTTTTCACCATCTTTCTAATGATGCCTGCAATGACACCATTAGCTTTTTCTACCAAACCATTTGATTGGGGATAGTAGGGTGTACTGTGACGATGTAGAATGCGAAGTTCTTCACAGACTTCTGTGAGCAATCCCTTTCTAAACCCTGGACCACTATCAGAAACAATCTCCAAAGGTGTGCCAAATCTATAACAAATGTGAGTGTAGACGAATTTGCTCACTGTCCTCTCATTTACCTTTGGCACACTTTGTGCTTCCACCCACCTAGTCATATAGTCTACAGCCACTAGAATGTAGAGTTTACCATTTTTTGTCCTAGGCAGAGGACCCACAGCATCAATGCCCCACTTTTCAAAGGGTCCATTTGCAAGCACAATTTGCCTTGGACCATAAATCAATCTTCTATTCCCATTTACCTGACAATTGTGACAACTTTTACACCAATGTTGGACATCCACATGCAGACTTGGCCAAACATACCCCACAAGCAAAATCTTCTTCACAGTTAATTCTTGGGAAAAATGACCACCACATGCCTCTTCATGCAAACCTTTTAGAATGGCTGGAATTTCCGCGATAGTTGGTACTCTTCTGCACACTTTATCCTTCCCTCTTTGATAGAGGGAGCCTTCTAGGAAGAGATACATGCTTGCCTTCTTCATGAGTCTCCTCTTCTAAGCTTTTGTGAAGTCTTGTGGAAACTCACCCTCCAAAATGTAGCCAATGACTCCAATCCCTGGTACCTCGGTTGCTTCACAGCAGCCGCCACCATGATGACCTGCACTTCTTTCTTTACACATGCAACGGCTTGTTGTGCAAGTAAATCAGCATCTTCATTTTGTTTCCTAGGAATATGATATAATTGCACCTCCTCAAATTGATTAAATAGCCTACGGATGGTATGAACTTTGGCCCTTAGTCTTTCATTTTTGCATGCCCAAATGCCTAAAATCTGCTTCACAATGAGAAGTGCATCCCCTTTTACCATGAGACGTTGTATACCATGGCCAATGCATATTTTTAAACCATGAAGTAGTGTGTCATATTCTGCTTCATTGTTGCTAGCTGAACTTGGTAGATTGAACTTCTCTTTCATGACCACCTCTCCACTTGGGTTGAGCAACACTAGCCCTCCCCCTGCTTTTCCTGTGGCTCGACGAAAAGCTCCATCAAAGAACAAGGTAAAAGCATTAGGAATACTTTTTGGTGGTGGTAATGGTAGGGTCTTTTCTTCAGGCACCTTAATCTCCTTTTCATGCACCCTATAAGTGAGAATCCCTGCCAATTGTGCACGCACACTATCTTCTACCTTGAAAGAGTATTGAAACTCTTGCAACTCCATAATCCACTTTGAGATCCTAGTACTAAGATTCATTTGAGATGACACCCAAGGGAACAAATTCTCTGCGGTGAGGATTACAAAAGGTTTTGGGAGCAAGTAGGATCTAAACTTCCTTATCGCAAACATGAGAGAAAGCATCATGAGTTCTGCCTCCGTGTAGCCTCTCTCTAAAGCATTCATGACCCTACTAGCAAAGTAGATGGGCCGCATCCTGGTACTACAGGGATCTTGTTGTAACAAAACAGCACCAATTGTTTCTTTCCCAGCACTAGAGCTAACAAAGAATGTGTACTCCCAACAAGGAGGCATGAGTGTTGGTAGCTCTGACAAAATGGCTTTAATGTTACAAAAATACTCTTCAAGCTCATCAGACCATGCAAATTCTACTTGTTGTGTCAACTTTTGCAAAGGGTGAAGTAACTCCGAGGCTAAGTGAATGAAGCGTGACATATACTTCACCTTTTGAATGAATGAGATGACCTCCTTAAGACTCTTGGGTGATGGTAGCTCAATAAGAGCCTTTGCCTTTGAAGGATCCACTTCAATGCCTTTGTAAGAAACTTTATGACCAAGCAAGATTACTTCATCCTCACCTATATGGAACTTGTCGGGGTTGAGTTGACCTCCCATGTCGTAGAGCTTCTTTAAACCTTCTTCTACCCTTTGTAGATGCAATGATTTTGAACTATAAATACAGAAATCATCAATGAACACCCTAATTGACTTTCCAAAGAATGCTTGAAACACCATATTCATGAAACGTTGGAATGTTGCAGGAGCATTTGTCAGACCAAATGGCATGACTCTAAAAGCATAACAACCCCAAGGAGTGATAAAGGTTGTTTTCAATTGATCCTCCAATGCAATCCCTATTTGAAAGTAACCTGAGTAACCATCGCACACAGTGTACTTCTCATGTCCAGCTACCTCATTTAGTATCTAATCCTGGAATGGGAGGGGAAAGTGATCTCTTTTTGTTGCCTCATTGAGGGGACGGTAATCCACACACACCCTCCACTTGCCATTTTTCTTAGGAGTGACAACAACAGGAGAGACCCATTCTGAATTCTCCACTGGCTAAATGAAACCTGTTGCTAGAAGCTTTCTTACCTCCTTGAGTAGAGCCTGCTCCTTTATAACTCCTAGCCTTTGTAGCTTCTGAGCTTTAGGTGTGGCCTCAGGCTTTAACTCAATCTTGTGTTGAACAACATCTACCCCACGCACGTCGGTGTAGTCTTTAGCAAAAAGCCTAGGAAACTTCCTTAGCACACATTTGAACTCCTCTCTTTCATCCTTTGTAAGTGTTGTTGATAGCATACCTTCCAGCATCCCTTCATCTTGAACACCTGCGTTCTCTTGAGGACCTACCTCCTCCAAGCCTTGACAAGAGGTCTCTTGGTTGCTTGGCTTAAACCTTACCCCCATGACTTCGATGGAAGACTCCTCTTCAGTAATGCTCCCGCTACTTTCTTCTTCTGAAGTGCTATCGGTCCAGCCTTCCTCCGTCTTGCTTTGTGATGATTCTTCATAGAGCTCCTCTTGGCGTTGCTCCTTCATGTCAAAGACAACCTTCTTATGATTGTCATTCCTGCAAATTAATTTTCCACTCTCCCAATCCTGCAAAGCTCGCATTTTCATTAGCCATGGTCTTCCTAGGATAAATGGATAACCACTTCCCTTGGTCGACATAACATAAAAATCCACCGCTTTCTTAATGCCAAAGGCCTTTACAAAGACATTTTTACAAATGCCTACACACCTAGCCTTGCTATTGTTTGTCATCTTGACTTTGATTTCAGGTGTCTCATGGATGTGCATGCCTAGTCTTTGCATGAGTCCCTCTGTCATGATGCAAATTTGCGCACCCCCATCCACTAGACCTTTCCTAACCAATCTTCCTTTGATGTAACAGTCTAGCACCGGTGTAATGTCCTCATTCATTTCAGCTTGTGCAATTTTTACAACAGGCACACTCTCTTTTACCTTTCTCCTAGTGCTAACTGCCCTTGTTAAATCCCTCCTAACTTGTGGACATAATGCAAGAAATTGAGGCCATGAAATATCAGGACCCTTACCTCTCATGTCTTCCAACAAGTTGTACGGAGCCATACCATGTCCAAGAGAGAAGTCTTGGAGGTTGATACGACGTCAAGTCCTCTTGGTTTCCTTGGTCTCCTTTGCCTTCTTGCCTTGTCCATGGTCACTCTGTGATGTGACTCCTTCTTTCTCTTTACCTTTTCCTCGGCCACGCTTAATGCCTTGGCTTCCATGTCAACCTCATTTGAATTTGTCACCTCTACCACATGCACATTTGGATCTGGCAAAGGTGGAACTCCTTCTACCCCTTGTGGAGGTGGTCTTGGTCTATTTGGCCTTTGTAGAAGCCTTGGTTGTTGACCAGTTCCTTCTCCTGCATTCATCACTGGGTAATTCAAGTTAGGTCTCCCTGGCTCTCCACGGGGCCAAGGACAATTATACATCCCATGTCCAGACTCTCCGCAATTCCAACATTGCAAGACTCTCCTAGTTCGTGGCTCTCTCTCTTCTGACTTCTTTGCTTGTCCCTTTGGACCTATAGCTTGTGCAAGGTGAATTGACAGGCTGCTTAAAGATTCATTTAACTTCTCAATCACTTCAGCCGTTACCTCAGGAAGCTCCCTAGATGTTGATGCTTGTGACTTACCTTTGGGTCTAAGACCTTCTATTGGAACCTCTCCCCTTAAGCACTTGAGTTTCCTATACTTCTCAACAGCCCTAGTTTCAGCTGCATCAAAAGTAGCAGGTGCACCCGCCTCAACTTTTACCTTAAGGTCAGGAAAGAGTCCGGCTATGAACCTCTCCTTCTTTAAAAATTCTGCACCATCACCAGGGTTAGCAACATTTCGTATCCATAGAGCCCAAAGACGTAGAAACTCTTGCTTGTACAAGTAGTAGTCATCTAAGTCTTTTTGCTTATGAGAAACAATGTCTTGCCATAGTTTTTGAGTGTTTTGGGGATCAAAGAAGTATCTCTTAAAACGATTCAAAACTTCTGTGTAATTCCCCTTAACTTCCTCAGGCAAAGAGTCAAACCAAGTGCTAGCATCTTTCCTAAGGACCACCTCAAACATTTCTACACATTCTTGATCAGTTACTATCCTCTTGATACGGCAAGACATCTTGAAATCTCCATTGAATTGATTTCAAAGTGACGCGTTTTTGTTTTTTCTTTCTTTAAAAGATTTACACAATAATATTTTCTAAATTGCAATCTATTCTACAACAAAATAAAAATATTCACATCAAATGACCTATGATAATCAATAAGAGGTAGAATGACAGGGTTTGGTGACGCGAGAATTTCTCCTACTCTTTGGGCACCAAACATGAATACCATACGTTGTTGAAAATGGATTTTTCTACTAATTGCAATGTTTACTCTAATGTGTGGAGTGAAATGAAAGGGAAAAACCTGTATTCCTGGGCCATTATCCATGGTCTATGCATGACCTAATTCTTAAAACAAAACAAAAATATAGACGTCCAAACTAATATCGTACCTAATGAGAGGCAAAATAAAAGGATTTACCGAAGTGTTTATCTTGGATAACCTAAGAGGACCTAAAATTCTACGAATTACTCGCTGAAATTGCAACTTAGTACTAACAATTATGTGTACCTTTTGCCTTGCAATGGGAATGAAAGGATCATACAAATTCTCGTGATTCATGCAAGCTACTTGATTATGCTAAAGGTTGAGCCTTCACAAAACATACACAAGCCTGTCCTCAGTGGGGGCACCAATTTGAAGCGGTCCGGGGCAGGCAACAAGAAGAGCAACCTCTAAACACCCTTCAAGGCTCCCGTGCTGCTCAATGGGGCTGGGGCACAACACAACACAAACCAAAACAACAAACCCCCAGCCAAATCCCAACTACACAAGGGGCACCACCTAGTTTAAGAGCGAACTAGGACGCAAAAGAGGAGAATCGTTAGAGCAACCCACAAACAAGCAAGGAATTTACACTAACCCTAACACCAATGGAACACTCTCACACACTAAAACACGAGAGAGAGAGAGAGAGAGAGAGAGAGAGAGAGAGAGAGATGGTGCTCGGGCTGATTTGAAGTGTATCGTTAATGATCAAGCAAACATAAATATATATATGTAAGAAAGAGAGAGAAGGGGGAAGGGGGTGCTTGTTGCACTAATGCCTTCTTACAAATCTGTCATGACCAATCAAAGTGAGATTAGTATTTGTTCAACATAGCCTGAGTAAATTACACCACAACACATCACAAGGAAAAAGCCACCCCAATCACTGTCTTAAGGCCAAGGGAGTCCTCTCCACCCTGTCGCCCTCTTACAGCACGTGGGATTTATGGCTAAATTGATAACAATACCCGGAGACAAGCTATCAAGAACTTAAATAAAACACCAAGACACTTACACATCATTATTGTCCATGACTTCACGTTGGAAGGGAGACAAGGTATCCATGCTTAGTCCAAATTCACCCTCCTTGATTCAAGAAATGTTGGGCTTACACTAGTAGGAGAAATGATAGATTTCCTACTCTCAATTTAATGATCACTCTCTCTTACAATGGCATAGAGTTCCCTTGCTAATCACCCCTAATACAACACATACATATGCCTAATGCCAATGAGATTCCACTCAAGAGGTTGAGCTTGGCTTCTCAAGCTATAGCTTAGTGCTCTTTGTTCTCCTTTTTTTGTGCTAGCTACACCCTCCTTTTATAGCAATTTTGAAGGCTAGGGTTACTCCTCTAACCATGGTTGGGTTAGATTTTCAGCAATTCACCTAATTTCTTTTGCTTGGAATTATCAAGAAGTTGGTGGGGAAAGAGAGAGGAGAAAAATGGAGGTGATAGGACTTTTCATAGTGGGTTAGTGTTAGTAGAGTTAGTATTAATTTAGAAATGGAATTGGATATTTACAATGGGAGTATCCATGTAGAATACAAATAAGGAAGAAAAACTCTTAAGAGGTAAGAAAAGGTGGATTTCTTACAAGGTTGATGCTCCAAGTGTCTTGAGTAGGGCCAATTTTGACGCTTGTTGACGGTCCACTAGCTTTGACGGTACATTTTTTCTCCACTCTTGACCTTCCTTGAGAGACAAGGTAATTGAAGCTGAGTAATCAACCGCCATGATGCTGTCTTTTAAGAGAAGAGGCTGAATTTTGTGGTTTTTTTGATAGATATGGGTAATTTGGAGGAGGAAAAATGAGACTAGGTGGTCAATTTTGGAATGGAATTGTGTGTGGGAGGTATGAGTTCACCATGGTTTCTCTTATTCTTCAAGGTTGAGGAGAAGGTGAGTAGGGTGCAGAGAGGAGTGGTGAGAGAGATGGGGATGATGAGTGGAGAAGTGTGTGTGAAAGAGTAAAATGATAAAGTGGAAGAGAGAGTGTGGCTGCATAGCATGGGAAAACTGGGGTCCACTAATAAAATCATAGCTCACAGCTCGTAGCTCAAAAAAATATGAAAAAATTTGAGGCAAAAGTTCAGCCCACGAGCTACAACTTTTGTTTGTATCACCTTTTTAAATTCGGAGAGCAAGTGAACTTTAAAAATTCAGCAAAACCGACCGTTTTTTTCCACTGCACAAGGTCCTTGTGGGGTCCTTCTTTGGATGATTCTTTTGAATACCTCCAAGAGTGAGCCCTCCATAGTGCATGTATGCATGCCACCTACCTTTGACCTTATTTGGTAGGTCTATAATTGAAGATATTGTTGAGATCATGATATAAGTGAATAGTACAACTAAGAAAATCAAATATTGAGGGGTCTAAAAAATATGTACATGTCAAATATAACTAATATAAGTGGAAAAAATATAAAGGGGTCAAAAGAAATCTCTCTCATTATGAGGCTACCATAAAAAGATAAATATTTTTGGCATTCTAATTTTTTAGAAAAAAAACAAAATAGATGTAGGAAGGGAAAAATTACAATAGTGAAAAAATATACACATAAATAAAACTAGGTTTTTTGG
Source organism: Adiantum capillus-veneris (assembly GCF_014529385.1). Taxonomy (NCBI): domain Eukaryota; kingdom Viridiplantae; phylum Streptophyta; class Polypodiopsida; order Polypodiales; family Pteridaceae; genus Adiantum; species Adiantum capillus-veneris. The sequence goes on from NC_140937.1 coordinate 74,027,313, forward strand.
ATTTTTGTTGGGGTGGAGTTACGCCAAATATAAGAGAAGCTTACATGAAAATATTTCTATATGGAATAAAGAGTATGAAAAATGGTAAGAAAAATTGTGGTAATGGTGAGGCAATGTACAGAGCATAAATAACACACACCTAGGTAGAAATATTTAAATAAATACCAAAATAATTATGAAAAAATCTTTTATTTAGGCCCTATATACAAAGAAATATTTACATATGCATGGACCATAATATACTTATATTTTTTATTTTTTTGGCTCGACTAGCCCAATGACTAGCTAATTGAAGGTTTTTTATTTCAGTAAGGAGATATGGGAAAAGTCCCCTAACTCACACGCACCTATATACAGTGAAAGGGTGAGGGTAACCACAGTGTTTGAGTGATTTGATAGAGTGAGATAACTTACTATGGCAATTACAGAGAGCCGAGAAACGACTATCAGCAGGATTACGCACAAATTTTCAAACAAGAAATGAACAACCCCTTCTATCATTGCACCAGATGATCTATAAGTGTTATCCTAATTAAAAAGATTAAGTTATAAAGGTTGCAAGATATTAGTCCAACTCTTTTCGAAGGAAAAAAAACCCAGCACAAAGAGTCAGACATTCCATATTTACCACACCTAATGTCGACCTTAGAAAATTTAATAAGTAATTCACACCCAAAAACATGTATAATTAAGTTCCAAACAACTAATTATATGCCTTGATTTTACAAAAACATGGGTGCAGATTCTTTGCAAAACAAAAAAACATGCAAAAAAAAGGACCCCTCGCTTTCCCTTGCCCCGATGCGAAACTGTTCCGCGCCGGAGGCCTTTTTTTTGCGCATGATTCCATTAGACATGAAGGTCTCTAAATCACTATTTTTTTACAGGTTTACATAAGGCAGTATTCTCAAAGCAAAGCGAAGCATGTATTCTAAGACATGAAGGTCTCTAAATCACTATTTTTTTACAGGTTTACATAAGGCATTATGCTCATATAAGAAAATTTAAAAAATCAACCCTCCACCTCATCCGGCTCCAGCATTGGGCCATCCCTTGCAATAGTATATGGACTGTTGCCACAACCAGTCCGCGCCGACGCGGGTTGGTTGTAGCAGTAGTCCGTATACTATTGAGCAAGAGGAAGAGGGTGTAAAATTCAACTTACTTGCAAGAGGGGCGGTGACGTGGTAGCATTAGGTGAGGTGGAGGACATCATGGGAGGGAAGAAAATACAAGCAGCGATATCAGCTACGGAATTGAGATAGCTGACTTGAGGCTAGCCGAAGGTATTAAGAAACGATGAGAGGTTTTATTGAAAATCTCCTCAGATTCATTTGAGCATGCTTATGTGAAATTTATCCATGTGAAATTTATCCATGTGAAATGTATCCTCCGCAAGGACTCCGTGCATGCGAAGCCCATATTTGGTGTCTGAATACTGCAGTAGCTTCAACACTTATAAAGCCGGCACCAACCTCTCTCCTCTCTCTCTCTCTCTCTCTCTCTCTCTCTTCTTCTTCTTCTTCTTCTTCTTCTTCTCTCTCTCTCTCTCTCTCTCTCTCTCTCTCTCTCTCTCTCTCTCTCTCTCTCTCTCACACACACACACACACACACACACACACACCCTAGTGAGCACACACACACACACACACCCAAGTGAGCACAACACTTAGAGTAGCAATTAGCTGCAGCTGCTACATGAGCATCTTCTTCTTCTTCTCCTCTCTCTCTCTCTCTCTCTCTCTCTCTCTCTCTCTCTCACACACACACACACACACACACACACCCTAGTGAGTACAACACTTAGAGTAGCAATTAGCTGCAGCTGCTACATGAGCATCTCAATTCATGAGGAAGGCAATTATGAGACAATTGCAAAAGCAAGCATATAGCCGTATTCACAAATCAATGCTTGGGGTTGCAATGAACCATGTCCATTTTAAAGCTTTTGAGAAGGTACAGCACAATTTAAGCACCCTCTTATTTATGCAGATAACAATTTCCATGCAAACAAGACCATGAACTGACTAAACTGTGGCAATCTAGAAAAGATGGGCTACTAATGCAAACCAGATCTAACAATTAGGCCTAGTACATGCCTGCATGTGAGCGTTACGTGGGTCCGAACAGAAGCAAGCCGCACACTCCATGCACGACCCTCTTTGCGTACGCGTATAACAATATTCGTGCAAACCAGACTTGGGAGACTACAAATGTGGCAATCTAGGGGTAGAGGAAAACAGATCTAATAGTATAGCCATGTATGTGTGTGTTCGAGCGAGTGGGGAATTACGTTATTGAAGATTAGCATCTATGTACTGCACGCGCTCATTGCGCGCACACAAATACAGGCGGACACACACACTTCTGCATAGCACAGTAGACAAGAGTGCTTTGGCCCTTCTCCTTTGTTGACGCTCACAATGCAAACCTGTTAAATTTTTAAAAAAAAATCCTCGCCTCTGTTGCTCCTCTGCATGCACCACATCTTGCAGCCATAGCTGGTCTGCTGCTGAAACCAGTCCGCGCCGGCGCAGACTGGTTTCAGCAGCAGACCAACTATGGTTGCAAGATGTGGGCGCAAGTGCATAGTATGTAGATGATGCAGTCAAAACCTACAAGGGGTGATGATTTGGCAGTGTCGCTTATGGCGGACACAGGAAAGAGCAGCAGCCCACAGGGTCTGCATTGTGATTAGAGCAGCGGCAACATGACCTGCATTTACTTTGCTAGGATAGATGTTTGATGTTTCAAGCACGGATGGACGGCAAATGAGCGTGGAAATCAGTTAAATACCCCTCTAATTTGTGGAAATTTCCAAATTATCCCTAAAATTTAATTTTTTTTCAAAATACCCTTGTATCTATTTTGGTTGGATTGTTCAAGATTTTCTAATCTTTAATGAAGCAATTTGTCAGGACAAGGGTCCTACGGGGCAAGGCCCAACCTAGGGGGTCAGGGACCTAGGCCAAGGGCCTGGACTGGGCCAGTGTGGACTGGGGATCCGCTTAGGGCAAGAGCTAGGATCTAGGCCTATATAAAGGGCGGTAGGGAGGAGGATCCTATGTCTCAGTTCCCTAGGTCTTACATTGGTATCAGAGCCATGGAGGAGGGGGGAGAACGGTTGCATGCTCGTGCTCTCTCTCTCTCTCTCTCTCTCTCTCTCTCTCTCTCTTTCTCGGGTCGTGGGCAAGCCCTCTTGCAAGGGAGAAGCTGCGTGGGCATGGCCCCTTCAAGACATAAGCTGAAGAGGAGGAAGGTCGACACGAGAAACAGGGCCGTGGGAGCGGCTGCTTGCCCGAAGAAGATGAAAGTCAACACGAGCAACAGGGCCATGGGAGCGACTGCTTGCCCGAAGAAGATGAAAGTCGACACGAGCAGCAGGGCCATGGGAACAACCGCTTGCATGAGGTTCGACACTCGGTGACCTGCACGGAATTGGTCTCTCTCTGTCGCGCTCGGTTCGCCATGGCTCAAGGGGCAATTTTCGTCACAGAGACGCCTTGAGAGGAGGACCTGCTCAAGCTCCATCTACTGCATCGTCTGCGCGCAGAGCGGCCGCCATCGCTGAGATTATTTCTGTTTCTTTTTTTTTTTAATTAATTTGGCCACGGCCGTTTGGGCGCCCATAGGCACCGCCTAGAGGGCCGTCCCATGGCTGCCCCTCCCATCGAAGGCCTGCATGTTCACTGTCATGGGCAAGCATGGAGGGGCCATGGCGATTGCATGGAGGAGGGAATGCAAATACATAATGGAGAGATTCCAAAACATGCAAGCATGACAAGCCCGATAGTGTCGATCATCAGCATGATCCGGCATGCACAGCATGTCTTGGAAATTAGGCGGGTTGTGTTCGGTCGATGAGGGTTTGCACTACTTTTTTTTGCAACGGCAAACAATTTTAGTCATGTTGGAGACTTGCATGATCACGCAAGTTTGAATATCTTCGACATGCGGTCGCCAAGGCAAGTTGCATTCGGGCATTTATGCGGTAAGCAATAAATTTCAATTTTCTTTGTTATTTTCCTCAAGCACATGTTGCATCCCGTCCGACGTACGGCTGGTGCCAATCGTGTGGTTCTCATACTTGCGTGCATGTATGGGTTGTCCAAGGCGTCTACACCCAGCAAGGTATGGGTTTAGCAAACTTTGATTGCCTGGAGACCAGTGATTGTGTTGACGACCAGCATCAAGCATGGCTTGAATATGACATGGTTATGATGTTTCTAAATGGTTAATGTTCGTTGCAGGATTTTTCCTTACGCAAGTACAACTTGATTATGTATAACAGCAAGGCTGTGCATTGCTTAGGAAGCGTATTCTTTAGATAGAATTTCATATTGCAGGTTATTTCCTTATGTACCAGACGGGTGTATAGGATATACGAGGGCATTTGTGCAGATATGGCTATGGGCCGTTTTGGAATGAGTTTTTGCTTCCAAATTTCATGACAATTGGTTGCAGCAATAACGACCAGGTTAGCCAAGTTTAAGTTTTTCTTGTTTTTCCCTGTTTACACTTTACTTGGCAATTACTGTCATTGTGCAAAGCAAAGTGCTTTGGCAATTTTATATGAAGCAAGGCTTCGAGGAACGGGAAAAATAGGGAATATCACTTTACAGAATCCCTGCCAGTCTAAACTGTGCACGACACTTATGGTTTTGGTTATCACGGTTGATGCCATCACTCTACGCAAGGGCTTACAATTATGCATGCAAGGCATGCTAGTGAGGTGGATTCAATTCTACCACTTCATGCATTACGCTTCCGCTATCACACTCGCAACTCTCTCAAGGACGGACTAAGGATGGACGGGCGGGCAAAGTGCCAAGGCTAAGTCGTCCTCATACAATCACGACCCCTGTATGGTAGGTGGCTCGCAATGAGTTTTTTGTTCTTCGGTTACCTCTCTCGATGAGAGAGTCATACCGGAAAACTATGAAATGCTTATACGATAAGCTGCAATTTAGGCATAAGATGCGTAAGAGCACATAGCTTGGGTACACACTCTAAAACCTTAAGGAAAGTTCCTCAGCCCAGCATGCTCTTGTTCTCTTTCTCTTTCTCTTTAAGGGAATAATGAAAATCTTCTAAGAAGCTTTTGCTACATGTTTCACTAGTGAGTCCTCCTGAGCCAAGATGCTCTAACTCTCAGCTAGAAATTGGGCAAGATGCCATCCACATTAGTCTTCATCGGTTCGGCGATTAAACACTAATTTCCATGAGGGCTATGAGCCACACACATTGGCTAAGAGCCATTGTTAAATCTAGGGTAAGACCCAATTGTTGGTATTCCTTGGATGATTGTTCTCAAGATCGAACAGCTCTACCCAGTGGAGTACACATTGACGTTAATTGACAAGGAAGAGTCCTGTCATCACGGATGTTTAGAGTATCATTTTGCACTACATGTTTCAGTGCGGTGCTCGAGTTGAGTTTTTGATAACCTTAAACTCCCATCAGCTGATCTCCACCACGGAGTATAGACGCAGCAATAGGTAGAGACAGCATGGCTGTCCATAAGAGCTAGCCATTTCACTTGTGTGGATATCCGGCTCTCTCTATAGCACTACAGATTGCCTATGGACATACCGTTTTGGGGTAAGACCCGGTGGGTAATTGTTACATCTCCCCATAGGCATTGAGGATCATAGTTTGATCTATTCTCGTTATACTTTCAAGGACAGAATTCCATAATCTACCACGCAGTAACGAAAAGATTCAACTTTTCAAGTTGATTCTCATCATTCTGTACACGCTTAACTAGGTTGGTTACCGTTACCTGCTAGTTGAGCAATTTCTACAAAAGGGTCTTACCAAGGGGTTTGACTACGTAGATTCTACCCAACGGGTTTGGATTGCGAAGGCAACACCCAGGGTTTCTAGTGCATTGTTGCTTGGTTTTTCACAGGGGGGGAGTACAATACGGGTAACTGACCTTTCAGTTCAATCCCCACGGCCATGCCAAGGGCATGTCGAAACAAGTATTTTGGGCCGTAGTGTCCAAAGTACATTACGCTGTTATGAATCCACTTGTAGGATTCAATTTGTCACATGTTGTCACATGGGATACAACATGGTCTAGGAACTCAAGGAGTTTGGTTTAGCCAGTTTGGAGCAATGAATGAGGGTCCCTCTCACTCTTGTCGTAAAGTGTTTAGAGCTACCTCCACACACAAGTACATCTTGTACTTGTAGGATGTTCTTTTTCAAACATCCTTAGTGGAGACATATTCCACATGTGGCGAATATGAGTCTCTGGGACTGACACTGGCGCCCCCTATTTTAAATATGTGTCACGAAAAAGTCCCTAAGTGCTGGTCAAATTTGTTTTCTAGACCATTTTCAGCACGACGTATTAGGAGCAATTTCAGTGGCCAAAATTTGTCGGATACTTACAATGACTTGTTCAGCTACAAGTATTGCTAAACAACATTACAGAGGGTTGTTTATACATATAGCAAGGCTATAAGTTGTTAATGAAAAATTTTCATTGTCTGTACCTAGAAGTGATCAATGTTTCACCTTCTATTGTGATTCAGATGTTTCAGCAAGGCTTGCAAAAGATTGCAACTATAAGTATTTAGTTTCTTTTCAGAACTATTTACAATCCTTTTAATGCGTGCTATGCGCATCACATTTTCCATAAGTATTGGCAAGGATCATTATGGATATACAGGTTCGGGTTTGTTTTTGCTAAATGCATGCACACTAGGTGTTATGGGCCCTAGTGTTTAGCAAAGGCTGGAACGGCATGCATATTCCCCGTTTACCAGTCATCTGGGATGGCTGTTTGTAAACCGTGAGGAAAACACACTTCAGTATTGTCAGTTATCCAAGGGGATAGGCAGATTACAAAGAGTAATCTTGTGCTGAAGGATAAGCAAAGTGCGTACATTAGCACCAAGCGATCCAATTAGTAAGCATTTACTGCTCTTCTTGGAGTTTACTTACTATCAATTAATGTATGTTGCGACTCGGTAGTCTCTTCATGTATAAGTCAGGTTCTCAACCTTGACACTCGTTAGGGTGGGGGTTGTTTACTGATGAAATTTGAGAACAAGTCAAGGACTTACACTTGGCTGATGAGTTAGGTCAACAAGTTACTTTCATAGAAAGTGAAAAGTGGTACTCTTTAGGTACATCTTTGTCGTGATAACTCGTTTAGCATGCTCATGTGCGTTCTAAATGAAGTTTATACACTAGATGGTTGCAAATGGACAACAATGTGGAAAATCAAGATGTTACTCTTGGTTTCATTGAACCTCAGGCGGAACCGTGTTCCGGGCAACCAAACAGCTAGATCCTTGAGGGATGCCACTTGCGAAAACATTAGTGTTCTTAAGAAGAAGTTCTCCACTTTTATTTTTGAGGACAAAAACTCTTCTTAAGGGGGGAGTAATGTCAGGACAAGGGTCCTACGGGCCAAGGCCCAACCTAAGGGGTCAGGGACCTAGGCCAAGGGCATGGACTGGACTAGTGTGGACTGGGGATCCGCTTAGGGAAAGAGCTAGGAGCTAGGTCTATATAAAGGGTGGTAGGGAGGAGGATCCTATGTCTTAGTTCCCTAGGTCTTACACAATTAATCTCCAAAGCCTACATAACCAGCTCAAATTATAGCTTATCATCTTGTATTGATAGACAATCGGTCTTCTTATGAAAAGCTATGAATTTTTCTATCTTTGAAGAAATTTAATCTCACAACTAGGGGTATTTTGGAGATTTCGGAAAATTTGAAGAGCATTTTGAGAATTTATGACAAAATATTGGGGGTACTTTGGGAATTTTTACAAATTTAAGGGGTATTTTGGTAATTTTCCCAAATCATTTTTTTCGATATCGACCCATTTTTCGGCAGCCAGTTGGTGCAGTAATGACTTTTAGAGCCAGGTCTCACTATGGTTAAGAATATTAGTGGTATATAAGTTAAAGCAAAGACCCACTGCAAAAGCAAACACTGTCAAAATAGTTGAACAAATGTTATTTGAAATATCACCTTTGATTGTGGCGAGTATCATCCTTTCTTTTTTCTTCCTATATCTGATCTATTGGGCCTCTTTACCATACTTTACCTCTACGTCTTGCAAGGCATATCTTCTTTAATCTTCTATAAGCAATGATCAAGCACATTACAATCTACGGACCTCAACGAGGACAAGTTCAGAAAGTTATGCAAGTCTCTAAGCTCCCATTGCAATATGATGGGTATATTTCTTTTGAGTTTCCATGACAAGGTGAAAGATCAAGTATGAATGGTATGGAACAACATTTTGATCGACATTACTTGGTGGAATATGTGACTTGCAGGTGCGGTGCGCTTTAGCAGATGCTGTGAGGATTTTTGGAGACATGAAAGCAAACATGTTGCATATGTGCCTTGCAAGCACATCTACTTTGTGTTTTTTAGAGTCTTGGTTTGGACTCCGTTGCACATGAGTTTGTGCATCAATCTGCACTTACAAAAGTAGAGTTGTTTCAAGCTTTGGAGGTTCTCAAATAGCATCGTAGGTTATAGAGTTCATGCGTTGACTTTCTTTTGGAAAATATATGTGCCAAAGTTTTGGTGGGACTTGTTTGGAGAGGATGTATGTCACCTAGAATTGCGCTATTTATTGAGTATAGTATATACAATTTTATGGATGTTTCTAAAATACAAATTTGTGTCCATCAGTTCATAGATTTGTGGTACTAAAAATAACATGCATGGCATAATCATTTTCTTTTATAATTGTTTCTCTTGTATAAATTTTCCCTCAGATTTCCTCAGAATGTGTCTTTGCTCAGGTTTTTTTGCTTGGTGATTAGAAACCCTCCTAGTGCATAACTAAACATAATGAATGTCTAGAAAGCAAGATGATGAGCATGTTGGAATTAGGGTTGTGAGGATGCACACACAGCTTGGAGAAGATGAAGAAGCTCAAGGCACACAATAGAGAGTGTATTGGCTTAGTGCACAAAAGAAAGATAAGTTAGTCCTAGAATGATGGACGTATATACAATGCATGGAGGAAAAAACCTCCTAGCAAGGGAAAAAATGCCTCGGTGGTCCTAGTTGTGATAGTGATGTGTGTGAACACATCACACATCACTACCACATATATAGTAACAAATCCACCCTGGAGGGATGCAATGAATGAGAACTGACACATAGTGTATAGGGAAGTGCCATGCCCTAAGGAAATGATCAACCCATAAAGGAAAGCAAGCCTAAATCTTTGTGGAGAGCTTCAAACTTCTTATGAGGCAATGCCTTTGTGAACATATCTACAAGGATGTCTCGTGTCAGCATAGAAGCCCAGTTGATCTCTAAACTGGGTTCCTCGCAACTACCAATGCAGATGATGTTGGCATTGTCTTGTCCAACACCCAAATCAGTCATAAGGAGTTTGAGCCATACACACTCAATCGTAGCTGTGAAGATTGCCTTGTACTCAGCTTCACAATTGGAAGTGGCCACTGTAGGTTGCTTCTTTCTTAACCATGATATGGATGAACTACCGAGCATGAAACAAAAACCACTTGTGGACACTCTCTGGCATAACAACCAGCCCAATTTGAGTCCAAGAAAGCATGAAAATCTGGTGGCAATGATCACCCCTCGGGATAAAACAACCCAAGATATAAAGTGCCACTCAAGTAGCGAAAGGTCCTTTAAACAGACTGCCAATGATTAGACCCTAGGCTATGCATAAATCTGATGACCTGTGAGACTACAAATTGAATATCTAGCCTCATTTTGCATACATAAATAAGGCATCCACAACAACAGTATGATAAAGAGTGAAATTGGCAAGATCTCCAACATCATGAAGACTCAATTTTAAACCTATTTCCATTGGAGTAGAAATAGGTTTGTATTTCTCAAGTCCAAACTTACGTAGTAACGTCTCTATGTAGCTTGCTTGATACAAGGCAATACCTCCATCACACCGCTTAAATTGTATGTCCAAGTAACGATGCAAAATCCCCAAGTCTTTCATCTTGAAATTAGCATTTGAATTAGCCTTGAATTTAGCAATGTGTGTCTCATTCAGACTAGTAATCAACAAATCATCTACAAATAGAACGACAATGAGAAATACATCACCCTCATCCTTGACATACAAAGTGCTTTTAGATGGATTGCTACAAAATCCTTGTTTAACCAAATGAGTGTCAGCTTTCTCATACAAAGCACGAGGAGACTGCTTCAACCCATACAAAGCTTTCTTACATTTGCACATTTTATTTTCATGTCCTTTCTTGAAAAAATCGCGAGGCTACTTTACATATACTTCCTCAAATATATCACCATTCAAGAAATTAGTAACAATGTTTGATTGATGTAAATTCCATCCAAAATGAGCTACCAATGCACATAGAAAACGAACAGTAGTCATACGACAAGTGGGAGAAAAAGTCTCTTCATAGTCAATGCCTTTTTTATGAGCAGAACCTGTTGCAACAAGTCTAGCAGTATAGTGATCAATCTCTCCATCTAGCTCACATTTCAACTTGTAAACCCACTTTGTACCAATGGCCTTTTTGCCAGGAGGCAAATAACATAAAGTCTATGTGTCATTTTCTATAAGTGCATCATATTTTGATTTCATGGCAACCATCCAATTTTCAAAATTCTATGCTTCATTAAATGAAAGATGTTCCTCCTCATCACATAAACTAGAAACAGCCAAAGCATAACAATTTGACGCATAAGATACATGGCGAGAACATGAACGAGTATGACTAGACATAGGTGTATCCAATTTACTATCACACAAAGTATGCACCAACCATTTTGGCATACCTCTAGCCTCCTTATTCTCAGCCCTTTCCACATCAAGTACATCTGTATCAATAATAGGATGGTACGTAACATTTTTAGAAACCCCCATAGGCTATACATGTGCCTCATTGGAATTTACATTCAAGTTTCCATCATTAGAAAGAGGCAACAAAGTGTCATAAATGTCATGTGATCTTACATTACTATCTCTGGTACATGATAAGAAAGGCTGAAAAGAATATTTCACAAACAAAACATCTCGTGCAACCAAGATACATTTCGTTTGTAGATGGTATAACATGTAACCTTTGCTTTCAATATTGTAACAAAAAAAAAGCATTTAACAGCCTTATCATTGAATTTTTTGTGTTGCGTTTGTGGCACCAAAGCATAAGCTAAACAACCAAAAATGTGAATGTGATCAATAGATGGCTTCTTATCATGCCATGCTTTAGAAGGAGTCATGGACTGCAAGTCTTTGGTAGGGCATTTGTTAAGTATATAAAAAGCACGCATGATAGCCTCATGCCAAAACGAATGTGGCAAAGCTTTACTCTTGACCATACATTGTGCCATCTTCGTAAGTGACCTATTTTTTCTTTCAGCAACACCATTTTGTTGAGGTGTATACGGAATTGTACATTGGTGTTTTATCCACGATTAGCAAGAAATGCAGTGAACTCATGAGACATATACTCCCCCCCTCGATCTGAATGAAGGGTGTCCACATTACATTTAGAGACATTTTCAGACATAGCTAGAAATTGCTTGAAGCACATGAACACTTTGGACTTAGCTTTAAGAAGATGCACCCATGCATTCCTAGAGTAATCACCAATGGAAGTCACAAAGTATAGGTAATTATCTAAGGACGGAGTTTGCATAGGCCCACAAACATCAACTATGCACAAGTTGCAAGATTCATGTAGCCCTTACTGAGCCATCCTTTGGAAACTTCGAACGCTTAATCTTACCCAAAATACAGCCTTCACAAACATGCTTAAGAGGTGCTTCAAGAGGCGGCAAAGAAGCAACCATATCAAATTTCAGAGGGAAAAAATGTATTGGCGGTCCTAAGTGTGTTCACATGCATCACTACCACATATATATGATAACAAAGCACGTTGAATAAAGCAAAAACATACTAGCAAATAAATGCCACCAAACACCAAAAACTTGGTGTCAAACTAGGTAGGTGCTCAAACTATTTGATCTAGAATTTGGAACTTGGGATCTAAAATTATTTCTCCACTCTCATGCCCTTGGCTACAACATAGCGCAAGCACACAATCCAAGCATGTTGAAAAGCTAGTACTTGGCAAAACTTTATGGAGAATGTTTTACCCTTTGCCCATATACTGTTTTCAATACGACCTTGCATAACACCACCATGTGGTACAAAAGGTCCTAACTTGCTGCATCCATAATGAATCTTTGGTGGGATGAATCTTGAAGTGCCACCTTGGCCATGATGTTGCAAAACTAGAAATAATTGATGGCTAGAGAGTATAAGAAACTTCTGTGCAACAAAATTGTCTCACCAACAACCCTGTATGCTCTCCTGTACACTTCATGCCATGTTGGCATCTCATAGACACCCAAACGCTATGAGCCAAGAGGGTCCCCATTGCTATTAGTAGATCCCCATGATTGAAATGAGCCATACAATACTTCCTATAGGATTGGTAGCAACCAAATCTATTTAGAGGATTTGATATTTGCAATTCGAGACTACCTTAGTCCAAGATTATATTGCAAATTGGACCACGATTGGTGAAACTAATTGGTTTAAAAAGGACATAGACTCAGTAAGTAAATACTAGCCTCCTGATATTGAACATTAGCTTGAACGAAAGATACCCGTGGAAACTTTGTCCATGATATCTCGTGGAACTCTATGGAAAGCTCTTATCCTACTCAAAATATAGCTACATACCTGCAAGTCATACTCACTGAAGTAGCCACTACCTCTTTCACCAACTAATGCCCCCTTATTGTCCCCTTCCTTGGAGATAATTGTTCAGTGGATCTTTGAGGTGATAGTTAAGAGGAAGTTGGTGTCTCTTGGGGCTTGTTTTACTCTACTTAGGAGAGAGATTTTAATAGTGACTTGAATGCTTCCATATTATAGTGTCACATATAATTTTTACCCCTCAACATGGCAAACATATGCCATCCACAAAGTTCATCACCTTTTCCCAAGATTACATAATTGTAAGTGTAGGTGCAATGACCTGCACATTGCCAAAATCATGTCTTGTATCGCACCCTCCTTCTATGCCATCCCTTAATATAACGTCCAAACAAAGGGCTTGCTAAAAACATAACCTAAAAATTCAAGGTGAAATTAAGGTTGAATTTGCATTTTAATGCGCACAAGTAGTTTTTGGTTCTGTTTACAAAGCTACGAAGGTCCTAATATAGAACACAAATACATCTCTTAAAACGAATTCACGGCCTCTATATGTGAAATAGAAGGCTTGGGGATTTTTGTAAGCGAGAGCACATGGGTAGTGTTAAAGATGAATCTCCTCGGTGTTAGGATTTGAAGGGCCCCTATTCTTCAAAAGCGAGGCACTGAGAAATAGTACCTTTCCCTATGGAAGGGCACAATTTCATATTGCTTTTCTAAAGACGGAATATCACAAAAATTACAAGTCAATTTTTGCAATGAAGCAACATGTTTGGTGAAGAATACTAGATAAATTCAAAACATTCTCCACTAGATACATGAAGACTAGAGTCTAGAAGACACTTTTATTTACATACTACCTTCCCATATTGATTGATGTACCATGTGCATGTTCTCTAAATTAAATGGGCAACTTAATGTACTCCCCTTTCTTTTTTTTTCCTTTTTTTGTGAGAGAGTAGAACTTTGAAATTACAACACACACACCCAACCCGCGTAGAGGTGGAGGCAATCCGACTCTTAAGGTGAGTCTTCCCAGCCGGGTTAGGGTGGCCAATCCATCATTTGGACTAGCGGAACAGCCCCTAAGGGCTACATGTCATACAAGCTGTCAAGGGGGTTTGAACCCAAGACCTTTGACACAAGGGGCTCTTGCTCTACCAACTGAGCTAGCTCTTGTTGACTACTCCCCTTCCATTGGCGAGTACCCTATTTTACTTCCCTTCCCCAAAGAAGGGCAACTTTTAGGCAAGCCCTTCCAATGAAAGATTCATTAAAATTTGGCCCTTTATACGAAGGGAAAAATGCCTAAAAAAGGGAAGATGTACATCAAATCCTATCCTATCCTATCGCTGAGTCATGAGTCCTAAGTCCTCACTCTACCTTTAGCGGCTGTTAATAAAGTTTTATCAAAAGATAACTATGGTTCTTTTGAAAGATGCTCATTAGCTCGTGTGACATGTGCCTTGCTGGCCTTTATGACGATCTTTAATCAAGGCCCGGGAAGAAAATTTAAAAGTTCCCTCCAAGTTCGAACCTTAGCACAAATGATAAATTAGACAACGACGTAAAGGAAACGAGGGGAGAGAGAGAGAGAGAGAGAGGGATGGCAAACTCCCATGGTGGCGATGAAGCTACCTGTTCCCGTAAGCGCGCTAGAGACTCCAAGGACGTGGAGCTCATAGACTTGGATCAACATGAAGACATGGGCCTGCAGAAACTGCTCTTCACCCATGATGAAGAGCCCTACCTTCCTGCTTGGTCCAAGAAGAGAACCAATCTGTGGGTAAATGATGCTGCTGAGTTTCTCAACCTTGAACCCCCTTCCGATGCGGAAGATGAAGCTCTTGATGCTCCCGACGCCCTAAATGCTGGAGCCCGGATGAATTGCAAGGGTGTCGACTTCCATGTCAACATTCCTTTGCGAAAAATGCTTCATTCATATGCAGACTATAGAGAGAAGTGTGTTGTATGCTATCAGAAAGGCAAGGTCTTGAGAGATGTGGAAATGGAAGAGTGGATGGCTGGGGATGATGCTTCTCGACCAGCTATTGAGCAAGTATGGCCTCTTGGACAAGGCTTCTTTGTCATCAAGTTTGCCTCCAAATCAGCTGCAGAGAAGGTCCTTTTGGATGGGCTGATGCCCTTCAATGATGGTGGTGTCTACGTTGTGCCATATCTCCCTTTGTTCTTTCCTTCAAAGGATTCCAACAAGCAAGATATGCCTGTTTGGGTTAGTTTTCCTGACTTTCCCCTGTTTTTAAAGGATTTCTTGCATGATATAGCTTCATGTTTGGGAAAGGTGCTGCATCTCCCGCAGCTAAAGCCTATGGTGGCATCGGTCTCCCCGAAAGTTTGCATCTTGTGGGCAGCTGGGAAAGTAGCCCCAGATCATGTCAAGGTCTCTTTTGATCATCTGGGTGCCATGAAGATACCTGTGAAATTTGACATGGTAGGCTTCCCGTCTGACTCTTCCAATGAGACTTCAAAGGGCTCTCATGGGAATGGCAAAGCTGAAGCTGAACAGCCTTGTCCTTTGCTACTGCCTGCGCCTGTATCAGTTGCCACAGAGCTGAAGCCTTCTATGCAGACAGAGTCACGTCATGTCAAGAAATTGGTACCCTCTTCTCACAAATGCATTGTGCCCAAGCCTTGCAATTCTGAAATAAGAGGCCCTTTCATTGGCTCCCCTATGTCTGCCTTTCCTAGTGAGGTGTCGCTGCCATGGTCACCTCCTCTGGCAATTAATCCTGGCCCTCTCTTGGTAAGCACGGATCCACAAGCGTACCCCCTGTTTCGCAACTCCTTTGGGAAAGAGCTTGCAATTGCACCTCAGCACCAGACTATGAAGGAAGTCAGTTCAAACTTGAGTCCTGCCAATAAAACTGGCAAGAAGAGTGCCCCTAGAAGTGGTTGCAATTATGGAGGCAAAGAGAACTATCGAGACAAGAAGGATTCTCCCTTGGATAAGGAATTAAGTGGCTCACGGAAAAATGACACACACAAGGAGAGTAATGTGACAAGTAAGGACCCTATGTATTCATATCCTGTCAAAGGTATTACATTCATGTCCTCTACTGCTCCCACTTCATAAATGCATGTGAACCAGAGTATATGTATTTTTGAGAGGATTTTGGACATCCTGTTTTTATATCCTTTTGCCTGCTCCCTCGGACTCTGTAGCTTCAAGGCTCAAGCACATATTGTGGTAGATGCCATTCTTGTTTTAGTACCCAACGACATTATTTAATTTAAGGCTTTCTTTACCGGATTTTGGATTGCATTAACTTACCTGCTGTTATTATAAGTTTCTCTAGTTTGATACTTTCCATGTCCTCAGAGAGAGAGAGAGAGAGAGAGAGAGAGAGAGAGATTTGATCACAATAGGCAATGATGTAGGACATTTCCATACATGGTTGCTTGTCTCATGTTCCATACAACCATAGGAACCTCAGGCTAAAAACACTTGATATAGAGCCACCTAAGAGGCAACGAATTGCTGCCATAAGTTCTCGGACAGGGAACAATTCTAGGTTGTTTTAGCATTCATCCTTGGTGACCAGGGTAATTGGTTCAAATGCAGCCAAGTGACTTGTTGGAGCTCATAGACGTACTTTATTACTTCGCATGAGAGTTGTGCGATTTGCCATAAAAAAGAGGTTACTATGACTTTTTTTTTTAGCTCTCTAAGATGCGAGAACATGTTTTTTGAATCTTGTCTTAAGATGTAAAAATTAAGTACAACTTTCTTGCTCTCCCAAGTAGATGAAGTTTGTAAACCATAACTCTTGTCTTGAAGATTCACATTGGGACTAACAAAAAAATCCATTGTTACAATATGATCCAATGTTTGGTAATCTTCCCTCTTTTTATCAACCGTTGTGCGTTGAGGTTTGCGAGCTTGCTCTATGGCGGCTTGTTGAGCCTCTTGTTGTAGCATCTTCATCATAGATTTTACCAAAGCCTCCATAAAATCTGGTACAATTTGTGGCGTATATGTGGATGGAGGAGGATTTGGAAATGGTCCTCTTGGTGTAGAGACTTCTTCAATTTCACTTTCATCACCTTCATGCAAAGTATTCATCTTGCTTCTAGTGATAACCATGCATTGAGTACTTGGGTACTTGGGTTCTTAGGCGCTCACACCAAGGTTGTTTTTTCCCACCTCACATTGATTGGCTTGTCGCAATGTGCAACGTTTGCTCTCAATGAGTGGAAACAAGAATGCGTGGAGGTTGGACAAGCCTTTCTTTTTTGGGTTACCTATCACTTTTTAAAAAACACAAATTAGAGAGATTGACATACCGAAGTGGCCTTGGGTTACGTGCAATCTCAAATAAGCAAAAACAAATAAAAAATATATTGTTTTTTATGGCTTAATTGACCTTAAGAGAAAGCGATGAAGTCGGGAGCGCGCTCAATGTGCGATGGACTAAGAGTGGGAGTGGTTAATGAGTCCAAGACATGCACACAAACTCTTTGTGAAAATGAATCTTAAAGAAGTCTAAGGCGGGGACATAGATTCTTTGTGAAAATAAATCTTATATAAGTCCAAGGCGGGACACAAAGATTCATTGTGAAAATGAATCTTAAAGAGATTCTTTAGGTTCTCTTTTTGAGTGATGATATCAAACACTACCAAAGAGCTCTGATACCAATGTAATGTGAAGTGGAAGTGATCGATGGTGAATGCTTAGGACGAGTGCTTAGTACATACTCAAGGTTCCTTTTATAGAATGAGAGTTATTTTTACTTCATGAGAGATGTGCAAAGACTAGAAAGAGGAGAGTGATACTGTGAGTGAAGGTACTAAAAGAGAGATTTAGAGAGATGATTCATCAGATGGGGTCCCAAACCCCCCTCCAAGGACCCCCTCTCTATCGCTAGAAAGGTATATTGCTTTAGATTGCACAAATGTTGATACAATGGTCTTGGATGTTAAGATGCTTAATCGGATAAAAGGCTAAAGGTTGAAAATGCAAAACACTAGAAATTTTGATTGGGATTTGCAATTGCGACGAGGCTATGGGTTGAAAATTGAAAAAGCTTATTGGGCTTGAAAACTACAAACGTTGGTTGATGTGATTCTTGAGGCAAAAATTGATGACGATGTGATCCACTACTGATGGTTGAAAATGTTGGTGGGTTGAATATGCTGATGGAAAAATGCTGTGGGTGTTGATGGTGAAATTGCTAGCAAAAATGTTACAGGTGTTGAGGTACTGTGGGTACTAGTGTTAGTATTGAGGTGTTAACTTAATTTTAAGAAGTAACCATTAGGGTCACTTATATCTAGGATAAAAGTTGGTCAAGCAATGCAACTTAAAAATCCCACAATTTCTAAAATGATGTAAACATGTCACTTATTGAAAAGTTGAACTATTAATAATAAGAGGTGATTCACATACAAATACCTAGGTTGAATACTTATGCAAACATATGGGAACACTCCCCAATGCCTACACATAACAAACTCTAGAGGGTATGCGACTAATCCAAGTGCTTGGACATGCATGTTTTGCAAATAGGCTCGCAACGGTGCTAAAACACTTCCTAGGTTTTCCTAAACCCTAGGAGTTCCAGCTTGTCCACATGCACATAAGGTTAGATGTGCACATGACACAACTGGTCCCAAAGCCTAATGGACACAATGGGTTGTTACCATTGTATAAACCTTTTCATGGGCCATTGAATCTTGTATGGAAAAAACCATGTAAGAGTTGCTCTATGCTTACAATCTTGGTGTAAGTGGCAATGGTAAATATATTAGAGATGTGACTGATCTATGAGAGGACAATCCAAGAGACTCATGAGTTGACTTGATGAGAACATATTGCTCTGAAACAAATTCTGCCTCGATGTATTTTGCCTCTAGAGCATGCTGAGCTCTATAACTATAATAAAGCATGTTTGTGCTTGTGTAACTTATGTCCAAGCACAATTGAGGTTGTCATGATTGTTAAATGACCTTGCAAGCAAACAATGGATCTGTAGCATGCATACTTGCATATTCTATTGTCAAGCATACACTTTCTTGTCTTCACGCAATGAGGTTCCTTTCGAGGATTTGTTGATTCCAACATTGTTTAATTTGCTATTATTTTCAAGTGCAATTGTCAAGAGTCATCCTTAAAACACTAAACAAATATCATCCAATTTCACAAAGCTTGACTTGCTCCTTAACATACCACACTCATCCTTTGTGTTTGTTAGCTAGATGAACCCGATTATGGGCATTTTATAGAGTAACTCTTGAAACTAGCTAGTCAACTCAAATTGCAAAATTCATGAAAGCTGTTCTAACCCCAAAAATTTCCTACAATAGACTCCACAAGCAGCTCAACCTTTAAAGGTTTTGCACACGAATAAACATGGAACAGAAGGAATTCTCAGATTATGATTTTACATAGGCAACACTTCTCTTAAAATTGATACATATTGTTGTGCTGTAAAAGTATTGGGCAAGTAATGTTCGCCAAAGATGATTTCACATAGGTAACACTTATATACATATTAATAATAGAGTTGTGCTATACAATTCGCATAAATTAATGTACAATGCAAATTTCAATGATGCTTGTGTCGAGAAAGTGGCCACATACTCATTGCTAGGCAAATGTGTCCTCCCCCTAAAACTTTACCAAGGCTTTTTAATTCTTTGGATATTCCATAAATAAAACCATAAATTCAGAGTGGCGACAAGTATTCAAGCAAACAAAAGAACAAGTTGCCACAATTGACTTACCTACTAGTTGCTTATTTCTAAAAGTTTCTACTTGTCCCCTTCCCCTACGAGGGAGGGACGGATACAATCTCGTATGGGAGGGATACAATTGGACACCTCAATAAGAAAAAAACTCAAAAAACTAATATTATACAATGCAAAGGGAAATAGCCAAACAAATGGCCTGTAATACAGGTCAACAAAGACCTGCTCTGCTGTGAAACGAGGTGAAGCCTCATGTAGCCATCTTCTTATCTGCACAATTTCTTTTCTCTCGATCATCCTCAAATTGAATCAATACCTTTGAGCAGCCACATGTATCAGGATATACAACAGAGATAGGATAACTCTGAAAGTCCACACAAAGCTTCCACAAAACAGGCCATCTATGGAAAGCTCATTACAAACACAAATAAGCTACCTGGAAAGAGTAAATTCTCCTCACCATAATTGGAGATCCGGAACATCAAAAAGCTGAACTTTGTCGATGCCCACTGATATAGTACATTTGTTGGATTGCGTTAACTCCGTTCCGCTGGCAAAAACCGGACCAAGCAACAACCTGTACACAGCAATATGTGCGACGATCGAACAAATGCGTTGCTGAAATATTAGAGTGCACTCCTCCTGAGTGGAGCCTTGAAGCTTGCAATGCCCGTTACCTCCCTCCCAGTAACCAAAGAGTTAACCTCATAAGAACCTTCATAAGTGTATATGGGCTCCAAATCGCAAAATGCCTATGGCCATATTACACACAAATAAGCCAGCAACATAGCAAGTACCATGTGAATAAATGAGAAAAAGACTCACCTTGGCAACCAAAAAGTCAGCCATAATTCCGTTTCCCCCCAACAGTTCCCGACCTAAAGCCACGGTTTCTCGTGCTCTCAAAGTATTCCAAGCCTATCACCAAAATTTAAGCGAGCGTCAATAATCAATTAAAACACAAAATACAAATGGACCAACCATGCACTGGCTATATGGAGTAAAGGAGAGTGCATATGTCCACCTTTGCTAGACTTGCTTGCCCAGGTGTCATTTTGCCAGCTTCATAGAGTTTGCAGAGTCTCCATCCCATAAGGGCCATTGCTTGAATATTTCCAAGCATGCGCACAAGCTTTTCTTGGACTAACTGAAATGATGCCAAGGGAGCACCAAATTGCTTTCTTTCTTGCAAGTATCTGAAAAATGGACGAGTCCAGTTAATGCCAAAACCTCCACCATGATAAACATTGATTCAACTATTCAACTGACCACACCTGTGACACATATCATAAACTCCCATGCTTATTCCGATAGGTTGCCATGCCACTACAATCCTTGAAACTGCAAGCACCTACAAATAAACTAAAATGGTTCACATTAGAAAATAGTGCCTGCAATTTTCAGCTACACAGTATATCTCCAAAATTGCATTTGAACAAACTGCAGCTTAATGCAAGAGTGAAAAAGACAGTCGCAAAATGGTAGGCGATAATCTTTAGAAAGTTTCCAGAAGACACCTCCAAGGCAAAAGCAAAAGGACTTCACCCGTGTCTAACAGACACAATTACTCCCCAGCAGCTGCTTATACAAACCATAAAAAATGATAGCTGGGAGTTACTCAGTCCCATTTTGAGGAAGGGGTAATGCAAAAATCTCCTGAGAACATTTTGGCTCTTGCATGTGACAGTGTTGCTAGTGCAATGCACAAAGCTATCTAAGGCATCTCTTCACATGTGCTTTGCATGCCAATACGAGAGAGAAATGGGGAGTGGGGAGGAGGCTGCTGTGCAAACCCCTGCTCTCTGTGAACCCTCTACAAAAAAAGGAAAAAAAAAACTGTGGGGCCCCAAGTATGCTGTCTGTGATGGTGCCCTTTCACTAGTCTGTGCTGATCAATCGACTCTATTTACTGCGTGACGAAGGGAGTTAGGCATACATTTGACTTTTTCATGCGAAGCATTGATAGAGTGAAATCTTCTTTGGTATTTTAATTTGTTAATGGGTCCTTTCATTTAAGAGCCCCGTATGGGTCCTTCTCTAGGTGAACTTAGAGATTCAAGGGCCTTGCTTCTTCATCATGTTGCAGATTGCTTCAATTTCACTCTTGGTGAATCATGATGGTGGGACAGGATTTGAACATTCTTATGTCCCCTAGCCCTTATAAGCTTCACGTCATTCTTACCCAAGAGTAGGCACAGGTTTGTATGAAGTTAGTTAGTTTATGATTGGAATTTACTCTGTAAAACCAATGCACTAAGTTTCTATCGCAATCAAAACAAGACGAGATCATTGGAGATGCAGCTAAAGGAAGAGAAGGGAATCCATAATTCAAAATATGAAAGTCCCTGAGCTGCTGAAGTGTCAAGCCACTAAAGAACGGAGCCAACCTGCAGATCCCGGCCGAGGAGCCTAAACCCTAAGAGCAGAAGAAGCAGCAGCAGCAGCAGCAGAAGAAGTTTTCACCAACTTACAGGTCCTCGCCGAGTGGGGGGGGGGGGGGGGGGCATTAATAAAAGTTCACTAACTTATGGGGCCCCCGTCTGATGGGGCCCAAGTAACCCAAAGACACTTAAAATAAACCACGACCCACTCACACACACAACCAGTAAATTGCGTATGAAGTTGATGACGTGGCAGGTCAGTACAAACGCTCCCGATTTTGCGTTGACTGCTGATGTTGGCAGATTGTACGGATTTTAGCAAACCACACTAGCAGCTTTTTGGCGTTAGATTTTGGACCAGATGTTTTTAGAACTCGAACGCTTTTCATGTAAACTGCTTTTAAAGGCCATGTAACAGACTTGGAATGTAACAAACTTGGACACTCCAAGTTAAGAATCAATCGCGACAGCACCAAATAACCACTTCAAAACAATTCACAGATCACAATAGATTTGCACTGACCCGGCGGAGTTCCGTGTCTAGAGATATTGGCTCCAAAGACTGGCGCCCCTTTCGGTATTTCTTTTTGTATTAATCAATTCAAAGTACAAGAGAGTGGCTCGGGATTCACTCTCAGACTCTGCGTCCAGATGCTCTGAGAAGTGAGGGCCCAAGCCACTTATTTAAAGGTTTACAAGGGATGCCAAAAGCAGAGCCCCAAAAGCTTGAAAGCAAAAGCTCTTTTCCCTCTCTCACAGAGAGCTTCTGAAAGCAAAAGCAAATTCTCTCTCTCTCTCTCAATGAGAGCAAAAGCTGAGATTTGCGTCGCTCAAAAATATCGAAAATAAAAAATAAAAAATTTAAAAAACCTCCGCGATTTCCGAAAATTAGGGTTTGCAGGAATTTTAGGCTTTTTGGCAAAAATTAGGGGTTCTGTTGTCCGTAGCCACGTCATCACTTTGTGACATACCCCCCTCTTGAAAGCATTGTAATCGACCGCGATTACGCCTGCAAAACCGACAAAAGCCATAAACCATCTTAGTAGACACTGACTGTTAGTACCTACGTACTAGGAACACACATCTAGCACATGTACAAAATCGACAATCACATCACACGACATCACAGGACATCACATGACATTCAACATTCATTCGGATCTTAAGACCATGATTTATCGGCAATGTAGCTAGCAATCACATCTAGGTTCCATCGGGACCTCATCGATGTCCGATTGACTAACCCCTATTGCAACCATGTCTATTCGAGATCAATCAGACCAAAATGCTGTAGTCATTCCGTCTATCAGTTCCTGCACTCAAAAAAATTCAAGAACAAATCAGTATCATTATCAGGAATTCTATTTCATAAAGTCATCCCGCAGAATACTGTCAGCTCTCAGTATCCCTGAAGCTCAAAGAGACATCAATGACTTTAGTATCAAAATCAAGGCATCTGTTAACAAAGGAGCGGAGTAACTCCCCTCTTGTGTATCCCACTGCACCAGATCTCCGGCCAAGCTGAATTTCTGGGTTCCGTTTGCATTCTTTAGGCTTTGACACGTCAGCAGTTTGTTACAGACGACAGTCACATTATTACACATGACAAATCACAAAAAATCATTCCAAATCTCAGACAATGACTGCCAACAACGTATTTAGTAACCACATCTAGGTCCATTCCAAACCTCTTTGATGTCGGGTTCACTAATCCCATTTACGATCATGTCTATAGAGATTTTTCGACTCAAGCATTGTCGTGTGCAAGAAGTCATTCGCCTCAAGCACTGTCGTGTGCGAGAAATCTTTCACCTCAAGCACTGTCGTGTGCGAGAAATCTTTTCCCTCGAGCATTGTCGTGTGCGAGAAATCTTTTTCCTCAAGGACTATCGTGTGCCATAAATCTTTTCCGGGGATCCCAATCCATCACTAAGTTCATACTGAACAGATTGGTCCAGTCATTCATTCCATTGAATCAGTCGTAATTCATGATTTGTTATCAGGTTCTTTCAAGAGCTGTCATTGCTTGATCTCATTCTTAGTCCTGCTCTTTTTTTTTTTCCAGATTCTTTCAGGAAACATTCAAAATTCAAAATCATCTTCCAAAGCAAAAGTTTTGTTTCATGAATCCATAAAGCAAAATAATGCTAATTCAAAAAGCTGTTCTAGAACGAGTATCGCCTCATCCTGCTGTTCTATCAATGTGCCAGTCATTTTGATTCTTGTGTCCTTTTGGAACACGTTGTAGCGATATGTCCTTGTTCTCCACATTCAAAACACTTTTCTGCTTTGAAATATTCATCTCTTTGGTCTTCTGTCAGTGAAGATCGTCTTATCTTTTCGTCGATTGTTTCTGCTATGACTTGTTGAAGGTTCATCTGATGGGTAAGTCATTTACCCAAATGTATAGCAAATCCCCGCTTCGCATGTCCCATCAACTGTTGTATAGACTCGGACTTCTGTTCGAGACAGTAGTCTCGAATTTCTTTGGGAAGCCCACAACTAAATCGTTCAATCTGTTCCCTGAAACTGATCTTCTTAAAGGATGAAACAAGCAGAAAAATTTCCCAGAATCTTTCACAGTAAGAATCCAATGATTCTATCTTGACCATCTGAACATGGTTCCAATCGGTAATCGCATCTCGTTCGTATTCTTGTGTGAGCCAGGAAGAAATAAAGAGTTTCTTAAATTTCAACCACTTTGTCGACGCTTGTTTCCTTAACAACTAAGTGGACCACCATGTTCGTGCATTGCCTTTCAGAAAGGATGTCGCCCATCTGATCTTGGAGTGCTCTGTATAGCAGCCTCCAAAGAATGCTATGTCAAATTGTTGGATAAAGGCTAAAGTCTTGGGAGCATCTCGAAACCTTGAAAAGTGCTCAAACTTTACTGCCTGTCCTCCCTCCTTGAATTCTTTTTGCCCTTGTTGTCGAGGAAATCATATTGATTAGCTCTGTAAAAATGCTTTCTTTTGGCATAAAACCTGTGATCGTCAGAGTCCGAACTATCAGAGGATGAGTCCTCGATAGAACTGTCAGAAACTTTAGTTTCCTTTGCCTTTTTCTTGCCCTTTCCGAAGCTTTGCTTTTTGCTTTGCTTTTTCCCTTTTCTGTCTTCTTCGCTCAAATCAGAAGAGCTAGAAGAACTGTCGAAAGAAGAAGAAGAAGAAGAACTGCGTAGTCCTTCAAATCGTACACGCTTCTGCTTTTTGTCGTGCTTTTTGACTTTATTGTTCGCCTGCAAAAGCTGACTTATCCGTGTATCAACCACCTCTTCCAATTCTTGCTCTGTAAACATCATCGGAGCAAGAGGTTCCTTGAGTGCCGGTTTGGTGGGTGGCTCTATGGCTTTGTGCCACTGGGTGTGCACTTCGTCGAAGGATTGCCGAGTCAAAAATTTTGCCAATTTTGGATCCTTTGCAATGTTAACCATCATCTTTGTCGTGTCGTCGACCAATTGTCGACGTTCCATTTCTTCAATCTCTGCCTGAGTAGTCCGAGGTGGGCCATACTCTTCCTCTGATTGCTCATGAGAATCTTCTCCGCGATCTCCTCCCGCATTCCCAGATGTAGAAGAAGTCGATTGATCTCTGTTAGAATCCATAAGTGTCGCGAGAAAAGGATCGGATTTCCAGGTAGAAGAGAAATCGGCCATGCTCTGATACCACTGTCAGACTTGGACACTCCAAGTCAAGATTCTATCACAACACCAGAGAGAATCACTTAAAATACTTCACAACTTTAAAATCACAATTCAATTTGGTCGACACGGCCCGGCGTAGTTCCGTGCCAAGAGAGATTGGCCCCAAAGACTGACGCCCCTTTCGGTATTTCTTTTATATTAACCTTTGAGCAAAGTCCAACTCCCGCACGAACCTCTGCACTCAGACTCTGCGTCCAGATACCCTGAAGAGTGAGCCCCTCAGGGCTCTTTTATTCTTACAAGGGATGCCAAAAACAGAGCCCCAAAAGCAGTTAAACTCAAAAGCTTTCAAACTTTAAAAGCTTTTAAAATAATGCAATTGTTCCAAAAGCAACTAATCCCAAAATCTTCCCAAAAAAAAGCAGCAGCGTGATTTGTGGAAATCCGAACAGCAGCCAGCGTAATTTCCGGCCTTGCCACATCAACATCGTACGGAATCCACCACGTCAGCATGTCAGCGGAATTTCCAAGATTCTGCCACGTCAACAATGCAACGCAAAATGCTGGATTCTGCCACGTGATCCTGCTGCCTGTGTCCAAGCATGCCATGTCACCAGTTTGTGACAAGCCAAGGGCCTTTAAATAAGACCCATGGCTCTCACTCTGGCAGTCTACCTACGGGAGAGCAGAGCTGGGCCATGGGAGTTGTACCTTGATGCAATATAAAAAAATACCGAAAGGGGCGCCAAGGTTTGGGGCTAGTGCTCTGGTGGGGTGGAACTCCGCCGCCCCCCGTCTCATGTGTCGTGCACCTCTTTCAGTTCAGTTGTTATTTGAAGTACTTAAAGTTGTTCACTTGTTTCTTTTCTGTTGGCACGTGGTGCCTCTTCCCGTTACATGGGTATCTGTCACAAACTGCTCACGTGTCAAGCCGTTGAAGAACATCGCCAACTTGCGAATCCCGGCCAAGGGGCCTAAACCCTAGAAGCAGCAGAAGAAGTAGAAGCAACTTGAAAAGTCTTGCCGAGTGGCCTATTTTTAAAGAAGAGTTCCCACCAACTTATGGAACCCCCTCCCATGGGGCCCAAGTGACCTAAAGAGATTAAATAAAGCACGAACCACACACACACAAGTTGACGTAAACTGCTGATGACGTGGCAGGTTTTGCATTGATAGTGCCACCTGGCAGACTGAACGGACCTCCGCATTTCACGCTATTGGCTGCTGACGTGGCAAGTGTATCGATTTCCTAAAATTACGCTGGCTGATTTTTAGCACGTGCTTTTTGACCAGACGCTTTTGAGTTTGAAAGCTTTTTATGTAACTGCTTTTGAGAGGCCAAGGGCCTTTAAATATGTGCCATGGGCTCATTCTCTGGCACGCTTTAGTGTGAAGGTGCAGAGGATGAAGTACCGACAATGTACCGAGTTCAAGCGATACAAAGAAATACCGGTAGGGGCGCCAAGGTTTGGGGCCAGTGCTTTCTCGGGGTCTCCGACACTCCCCGTCTCGTGTGTCATGCACTCTCTATCTCTTTCAATTCAATTGTTATTTGAAGTGCTTAAAGTTGTTGAGTGTGTTATTTTCCATTGGCACGTGGTGCCCGTTCCCGTCTTTTTGGTGAAGGTCTCAGAATATGGAAAGCAAGTTGTCGCTGAGAATGCTTTTTCAGTTTGATTTAGCAGTTTTTGGAATTTTGTTTAAGAGCTTGTTTGGTGATCCTGTTTGAAATTTGTTTGAAATGGATGGTATCTGTTTTGAACCTGGCTTGGTGCCGATTTGAATTGTTTGACTCTGGTTTCAATGATTGGCGATTTACTCCCGGAGGAGCACTGAAGAGAATTGATGTTTGAGAATGCCTGCACATACTCATGGCTCGGACCCTTACGGTTATTTGCGGGGGGAGTATTGAATGCTTAAAAATTGTTGTTTTTACTTATGGCCCGGACCCTTGTGTTTATTTACGAGGTAAGTATTGTTTTTGTTACTCATGGCCCGGACATGGATGGTTATTTACGAGGGGAGTATTAAGAAGTTTGAGTAGTGGTTACTCTCAGCACCTCCAAGCGACGTAGGCTGTGGTGTGGGAGCATTTGGTTGTAAAGGCCTCTATATCTCATGGCCGGGACCTTTTTTAGATTATTTGCAGGAGTGGTGATGATGGAGTCGTTGAACAGCTCGTGACCCAGACGAGGATGGTTATTTGGTTTTGGGGGAGGGAGGGGGGGGGGGGGGGGGGGGGGGTTTCATCGGTAACTGTATGTTTCTATGTCTTGTAACATGCATATGTGAGCATTTGTGTTGCATTGTGATGTGCCAACCACTGAATATTCCTAATCGGGTGAGATTGTTTGGGTATGTAATTTTAGTGCATCGAGACACCCATTAGAGATCAGCGTGGTCTGGGTGCGATGGCTAATTTTGCTATGCCAGAATATCAAGAGCTCCAATATGGAATAATACACCCTTACTAGAAGGGGGGATGTCACAAACTGCTAACGTGTCAAGCCACTGAAGAACGGAGCCAGCCTGCAAATCCCGGTCGAGAGGCCTAAACACTAAGAGCAGAAGAAGAAGAAGCACAAGAAGTTTTCTCCAACTTACAGTTTCTCACGGAGTGGGGGTGGCAAATTAATAAAAGTCTACCAACTTATGGGACCCCCGTCTGATGGGGCCAAGTAAACCAAAGATAGCTAAGATGAAGCAGGACCTACTCACACACACACAAGCAATAAATTGCGTATGAAGTTGATGACGTAACAAGCCAGTACGGATGCTCCGGATTTGTGCTGACGTGGCACTGTACGGACGTCCATGAAATGCGTTGACTACTGATGTGGAAGATTGTATGGATTTCAGCAAATCGTGCTGGCAGCTTTTTAGCGTCAGCTTTTGGACCAGATGTTTTTAAAACTTGAATGCTTTTCATGTAAACTGCTTTTAGAGGCCAAGGGCCTTTAAATAAGACCCATGGGCTCTCACTCTGGCAGTCTACCCACGGGAGATGCAAAGCTGAGCCATGGGAGTTGTACCTTGTTGATGCAATATAAAGAAATATCGAAAGGGGTGCCAAGGTTTGGGGCCAGTGCTCTCTTGGGGTGGAACTCCGCCGGCCTCCTCGTCTCGTGTGTTGTGCATCTCTTTCAGTTCAGTTTTTATTTGAAGTGCTTGAAGTTGTTCAGTCTGTTCTTTTCCATTGGCACGTGGTGCCTCTTCCCATTACGGGCTCTCTATAACTTAACCATATATCTGCACATGTGTGCTCCTCCGTCTCTAGCTCCCTCCCACAAATCCAATCATCTGTCTTTAGTTTTTTAATCTGCCTATCCCTACCACCCTCACCCAATATGACAAGGTGCAGACATGTCCAAAACACTCTAATTAGCACATTCAGCTCCGATCCGCTTACCCTGAGAGTAGGGCAAAGGCAATCTAGAATCACAACACAGCCTAGAATGTGAAAAGGGGCGTATATACTATAGACTATCATATGAGCATAACAATAGTGTCTATCACCCTTGAATACCAACGCATTAATGAAGCTAACCCTCACTGCAGATATCTATCGAGGGAGCACCCATAATCTGCTAAGGAAAGACTGTGCCCGAAACATGGCGTCAACCACCATAGGTGCTGCCTCCATCTCTGCTCTATTGATTTCGTGCAGAATCAAGGCCTTCACCCTTATCATACACTACATCATCACAAGTTTCCATATGCTCCCATCCGAACTAACAATGGAAAAATGGGAAAGAAGCAGCACTGAGAAGGGCAGACAATTGTGTACCTTGGCTGTGTCTTTGAAAGAGTTTATTCCAGTAAGACGATCTTCATCAGGGACAAAGACTTTCCGCAAAACAATATCCCCATTTTGTACAACTCGAAGTCCAATTTTGTTTTGGATCTTTGTTGCAGAAAATCCAGGTGCACCTTTCTTTACAAGAAGTCTGTATACATAAAAGCCTCCAGTAAGCCTTTTCCAATACCCACTATAAGGCAAGAACAATAATTGCTTGTATACTCACCCATTGATCTGATTGGTTTGGGTATTACGAGCAAAAATGACAGAGATATCTGCGAAAGTGCTATTCCCAATCCACCTCTTTTGTCCATTCAAAAGCCACCCTCCTTCCACCTAATGAAAGCAAAACTATGTGATGATTGCAATGTCAAATCTGAAGCCAGACAGCCTTAAAAGGTAAGATTTAGAACTACAAAGGATTGACTAAATGTGATGATTCTTGCTCTCAGACGAATCAAAGCAAACTTGCCAGCCAACCCTATACAGGGAATTCTGGACCAGCCAGTAGTACAGCTTAGATTGCCACTGCTTACACAGTATCCATCGCCGTAAATGGACATTAAGCAAACTCGCCAGCCAACCCTATACAGGGAATTCAGAGCCAGCAAGTAGTACAGCTTAGTACCCATGATTGCCACTGCTTACACAGTATCCATCACCGTAATGGACATTAAGTCTGGTGCACGGAACTGTGATTGTGGGCAAGCCATAAGAAGTCACTGATAATGTTGGCCACATGAGAAAGGCAGGAACCATAACACAACCATAGCCCATGTTGGCCTACAGCCAGACAATTGTAAAATTACCTTTGTTGCTGTTGTACTCAAAGAGCTTGCATCACTACCAAAATCGGGTTCTGTAAGAGCCTGTAAACGTGCAAACAAAAAAATGTGATCCCGCCTGCTAAAGGAATCAGCAATTTGTTTCAAAAGTTTCCTTACCCAACAAGCTATAGTATCAAGACGTGCCAAAGAAGGTAAATATTTTTGCTTCTGTTCTTCACTCCCACACATTGCTACCAGATAGAACACTATGTCAGCCGATCACCGAACAAAAAATTACCTTGCCAGAGACAACTCTCAAGGAGCAAAAGAACAATGAATATTTGAGCGTTCAAAAATTGTCAAACCCTTCCCCCCCCCCCCAAATTAAAAAAAAAAACCAAAAGAGACAAACAAAAAAAACACAATAGATCCATCATCCATGAGCACACTTGTCAACCCAGAAAGGGGAAAATTAAGACACCAGGCATACCAATTGTAAGCATAGCTAAGCACGTATGCACCATCATAAAAGTTGAACAGCTTGCATCAACCCGTGCAATTTCTGCCATAGCTAAGGCACTTCCAACGACAGACAGTCCTGGGCAGCCATAGCCCTGCAAAGAGCATGCATGAGTTAAAAATCATAGTTAGAAGAAAGAAAGCAACCTTTGAAGCAAGAAAAATCTAAACAAGCAGGCCAGACTGAGCAACTGTAAAAATACAAAAAAAACCTTGATGGTTCCTCCTGCAACCTTCAACTTTGCCAAGTTGGGTACAATCTCAAAAGGAAACTCTGCACGTTCCCAATACTGCAGTCATGCAGGAAACATCATATATATGCAACAAAAGATCAGTCATAAATTCACAAATAAGAACAGAAACATCAACACAAAGACATGTTCAGACAAAATCTTTTTCACTTGCCTTGGCTATGATGGGTGCAATATCTCGCTCAGCAGTTTCTCTCACCCGTATACGTATAGCTCTCTCCTCCGGTGTCAAGAGATCGTCAAGTTGATAGTAGTCAGAGACTGGAAACAAATTAAAACAGTTAATTTAGGCCTGTCAACCCCTGATAGGAACATGTCATCACAGTTTTTTGTTGACATGCAACTGGCAACATAACGGCCCAAGACCAAGAATAAAAGGATGTTATCAATTTGGATTACAGATGATAAACTCTTTGGGGTATATGAGTTTGACTACAAATGATCTTGATAGAGACTTTACAAGAGGTAACTTATTGTATAACCGTTTCGCGAACCTTAATTTGTTAATCATATTCATGAACTCTCACTCCTACGAACCTGTTCTCAAACACTTATAGCCATAATTTATATCGGTGCATTGGCCTGATCTCCAAGAATCATTCTATTGCTGTTCTGAACACTCTACACAAACAATCCTCATAGATGTGAAACCATGAACTTCCTCTTTAATGGCGCAAAAATCTCATAATTCCCTTTTCAATAGTGCATTACTTGAGAATGAAGACAATTGGCAAGGTCACAGTAAAAGCAAACCCCTTGGACGAAGTAGCCAATTATGCAGCAATGTCTGAAACACGCTCCTCAGATCCTTGATAGGTGGAGAGTGCAGCATGGAGGAAATCTAAACCGAAACTTCTGTTTGCTGTAATCTGCATCCCTTCTGAACTACAGCTAGCTGATTCCTCCCACCTCTACACAAGAACAATTATGGTCTTTGCCTTGATACAAACACATCAATAGACAAACTCCCCAATAAATGGAAAACTCTGCTCCGCAACTGCCATGCCCACATTCAGCCTAATCTGCACTCTAGTCTCTACCTGCCAGAACAATTGCTGCAGAACGTCCAATCCTGTTCACCGAGAACACCTCTAATGCAAGATTTTAGAGCAGGTTCTACTCTAAATCTGTTCTCAATCATCATAAACAGAAGCTCCCCATATTAGTTCCTTGGATTCAGTTCCTCAACCTTTCCCTCATTGGTGCTTGAAAATCGGTCCCAATGTTATCAATCACAAAGAGGAAAACTAACTAGAGAGGGAACACCCATATTTAGTCAATATGGCATCTACCCAAACTTCATCTATGCCACCGATTTGTGTTTTTACATAAACTTACGGAGGAAAAAACCACAAGGAAAACCTTCTTACTAAATTCTGGGCTTCTCACCTCACCACTTACACTATCCCAGAAAAATATTTTCTTTTTCTCGTCTCCACCTCAACTCATTAGTATCATTTTGATGACACAACTCTACGTGCAATGATCTAAACATCTGAACATATATGGCCCTCTTATGACCCGCTATGATATTTAAAGCAACAGCTAATACCCAAGAAACAAAATCCATTTAATCAGAGCTTTACCTGAGTGTGGAAACTTGGAAGCAGGTGTTGCTTGAGGAAACGCTTGAGATATATCCAAGCCAGCTGACAAATGTTGCTCTTCTTTTGCATGTTCGGCAATCAACTCTAAGATACAACATCACAGACACAATGAACAATCTTAAATATACAAATATTTTTTAAAAGCACCACTAAAAAGTTGTTTACCGCCAGCAGCGGAGGTGGTGCTCATGTGCAAAGACATCACGTCCTACGCCCCAAAGCGCCTGTTGCACAAGCAGCAAAAATTTAACAGATTGATTACTTGAAAAACAAGTGGACACTGGCACTAAAGTGCAAGCACTTGAACTAAGAGTTGCTGGATCCAAAATGTTGTCAAGCTTTCAGCAAGGTGGTTCTTTTCAAGCAAATTGCATCAATCTCAGCATGTGCATCACCAAATAAACAATGAGATGCACCTAGGATAAGCCACATACATATAATTGCAGCCTAAAATTCTAGCATAAAGTTTCTGCATAGTAGCAGCACACTCCGTGGTGTAGAGAAACCCAACAAAAAAACACATATGCTCTCTCTCTCTCTCTCTCTCTCTCTCTCTCTCTCTCTCTCTCACACACACACACACACACACACACACACACACACACAAGCATCGATGCATGAACGATCTCAACCGGGAAAAGAAGCGAGACGACTGATGAATAGTCGCCCTGTGTTGTATTGCAGTTCGACTCGAAGAAGAAATCTCAGCACGCTCCCCCCGTGTCTGTGTGCGTGTGTGTGTGTGTGTGTGTGAGAGAGAGAGAGAGAGAGAGAGAGAGAGAGAGAGAGAGAGAAGTATCAAGGTGTGTGCGTGCGCTTTGCTATGAGAGTCTGCCTGTGCAAGAGAACTTTTGGAATAAACAGATATATGTTGTTACCACGTAGGACGGCCTTTTTGTTACCGAATGTCGTCATAAGTGACGTGGATTTTCTGCAGCTTACCAGTTTCACACACGTCCGGGATGACCACTGGCCAATGCCGTACACAATACATCCTTCATCCTGAGTCTTGTTGCAAAATAAAAACTTAGAGCTGGGTCGCACCCGCCAGCGGGGGGAGTGGGAGCAATTCCTTGCACAGAGTCGCACCCAAAGCTGCAAGCGACACAGAAAGGACCAGCTCGGCAGGAGCCAGCGTGCGTGCTGTGCTGTGATTGGCTCGCGAACTCCTACATTCAAGGATAAAGAAAATCCCCCTTAACCCTCACTTAACCCCTTACTTTTTCGAAGTGGTAGTGGGATTATTGGCATCCTTCGGATCTTGTGCAAGCCTTTTCGGAATTCCTGTAAATAGAAAATATGATCCCCCTCCTCCCCCCACTCCCCCTGGGTGCGACCCGGCCCTTAGGAATCTTTTTCCTCCACCGAGTCCACTCAACTCTCGAGGGATTTGTGCATTGCAGTAATTGACTAAGAGGACTCAGGAGTCTGAGGCCTCCTTAATTTCCTTACACAAGGAATAATAAGTCCTCCTTAACTCTAGGAGAAGGACAAGGGGATGTAGGTAGGGGGAGTCAAACACCGATGCATTCCTGGAAAGCCATATAAACCAGAGGATAACCCCTCTCTAGATGGTCCATAGTGGAATATCCAAAGCTTTATAGTTTCCAAGCAGAAGGTCTCTAACTTCAACGTTGTTAAGTCTGATGGTCATCACACAGAAATGGACAAAGGAGAGAATTTTCTTGGTAGCTGAGCAGTTGAAGAAAATATGAGGAATATTCTCCATATGTAGTTGGCATCTGTTACAAATACCATCACTAACTCCAACCATGAAAGCTCTATTCCCAGACCACAACCCTTGTTGCATAATCAACTATAACAAGAATTTGTGCTTAATGGTTATTGGATAAGCCTAGTTACATTTGAATCTGTAGGTCCACTGTTTGCAGCTCCTTTGGAGCTTCCACTTGTTATTCAATTGCTTCTTGAGTTCCTCCTCTACTCCACCCCTAGGAGTATAACTGGAATAAATATCCTTAGCTATCCTCCCTTGTTGAGCTATAATATAGTCAACCCTTGCATGTAATTGTACTTTGGAGAGAATGGTTTGTAGTCTGGAGATACCTCAAGCTCCTTCCTGTTGGCTGATGTTGTATTCGTCTTACAGAGTGGTCTCGTTCTTATCACGTGTCCCTGAAAGAGGTCCCCCAACTTTTAGATTCCAACCTTAAAGCATAAAGCTTATTAAACTCAAAAGCTTTGCTCCAAAATCTACCAGCCAAAAGCAGCCAGTGCAAATTACGGGCATCCGTACACTGCCACGTCAGCATGTCAACGAAAAATCCAAAGATTCGTACAGCCTGCCACGTCAGCCTATCGACGCGATTTTTGGAGATCTGTCACGTCATGAACCCAACGCGTTTTA
Source organism: Adiantum capillus-veneris (assembly GCF_014529385.1). Lineage (NCBI taxonomy): Eukaryota > Viridiplantae > Streptophyta > Polypodiopsida > Polypodiales > Pteridaceae > Adiantum > Adiantum capillus-veneris. The sequence goes on from NC_140937.1 coordinate 74,062,034, forward strand.
TGGGCTACTGCCACGTTAACAAGGACTATGTGTGTGTGTATCGGGGGGCCTGCCACATCACCAGTTTGTGACATACCCCCCTCTTGAAAGAATTGTAATCACCCTCAATTACGCATGCAAAACAGACAGAGGCCATAAACTGTCTTAGTAGACACTAACTGTTAGTACCGACGCACTAGACACAACACACCTAGCAGTTGTACAAATCGACAGTCACATCATAGGACATCACTTGTGTAACATTTTATGGCCTAGTAACTTGTGTGTAGCAGAAAATAGCATGAACGTAGTGAGCATTTCATTAGAATAGATTCCTAATGAGATTAACAAGAGTACTTGGGTGGAGAAAGCAAAAAAAAGCATAACACCTAGTTAGATAGCATGAACAATACTTCAAAAGAGAGAGAAATTAAGCAATTGACAACAGTTGAGGACTAGATTTGCATGGAGCTGGTCCCCCCTCCAAAAGGCTTTGTATTATGGTTTCTCCCATTAAGAGAGACATTTTACAATACAATTTCTTGTGTTCCTTCAATACTAGCTAGTGCAATGAAGATGGAAGCTTCATGCACTACGCAAAACACTTATCAAACACAACATCAATTCCCTCATGGTCTCAGACCCAAGACCTCACACACCTTCAAAGATGGTGAGAGCTAGCGGGGTATGAGAGTAGATTGAGAGGAAGAAGGAGTATTCTTACGAGAAAGATGTACATCTCCTCACATAATCACTCATATTAGCATAGCTTAGCTTAGTAATTAGCATGGTAGAGGAGATGAGCATGCATTGAAGCTTGGCTCTTGTGGTTGGATTTGCATCAAAAGCCAAAAGTTGTTGGTGTAGGCCTCCCTCCTCACAAGCTTGGAGTAGGAGATAAGCTTTCCATTAAAGCTTGAGAAGGAGAGAGGGAGTCTTCTTGCTCCACACATTGATTGTGTGAGTGTGTGTGTCAATCATGCCTTGAAAAATCAGCCCCCTCTCTCTCTTGGTCGACCCCCCTTGCTAGTTACTCATGCTAGCATCCTATTGGACCTCCCCAGGCTTAGCCAATGACAATTAAGCAGCATAAGTGATAGCCTTCTGACATGTGTCCCCCTTTCCCCTTTTGTGAGAGCTTTTAGGTAATTTAATAATTCAACTAAACTCTCATTGGACCCCTTTGCCTCCTGGCCAATAGGAATCAGGCAAGCCATTGGGCTGTTGAATGCTCATTTGTCCCCTTGGGAGACTATCCAATAGTCTTCTAGAGAGCTTAATTCTTATTGGTTCTTTTATTAAGTGTTTTTAAATTAATTAAACTAGATTTACTCTAGCCTAATTCTCATTGGTCCACCTCCAAGGCCATCCAATAGGATTTGGGTACACCTTGTGGGCATCTGGGCTAGGGAGATGACATGTGTCCCTCTTTCCCCTTGTGTACAAAGGGAGCTTGTGTGTGTGTATATGAGTTTCTCTTTCATCCCCTACTTCTTGGGCTCTCCCCCTCCTATGTAGGGCTTGACAAAGACTTTTGGGACACACACAAAGCATCCAATTTTCCCTAAAGTTGACCTTTGGACACAACCTTTGAATTTTGGAACCTTAGCATTTTGGAAGTCTTAATGGGATGAACCTTAAGGTCTTTTAAGCCCATTGTTGCACATAGCTCTTTTGCAGATGCCCCCCCCCCCCTTTAGATCCCTATTTTCCCTCCTTTGGATCCCTACTGTGGCCGGTTTGCTAACTTAACCAATATTCTAGCTTTTTCTCCCCTGGCACTTTTCCATATTAAATGATCAGTTTAACATGAGAAAATCATTTAGGAGAATTAGATATTGATTATTATGAAATTACCTCTCCTTGAAATCATAGTCGTCCTCGACTATGGTGTAGAGAAGATAAAGCATATTCATGAGCCCTTTTTCTTAGCGGGTAGAGGATCCCTATGTTACCCTACAACATCGTTCCAGAATGGATGACTAGTCCATTTGGCGCTTGAGAGCTTGAGGCTGCCGCAAGCATGTCTGCACATTAGTCCTATCATCTTCCATAGTAGAGTGACAAGCTCTACTTGGTGTTCGGGAGACGTCGTCTCCGCAAACTTGATCTAAGCATGCATACTACTTCATTTTTGTGCACAATAAAGAAAAAGAGAGTCTTATAAGACAAAAACTTTGTTCATTTTTAACATTTGTACATTTGCTTACTCTAGGGAAGCATTGTAAGCATTGACAAGGTTTAGGTTATCCTTTAATTGTATGCCTTGCATCCATCTACCATCTTCAAAAGGATAATTTTTAAACTTAATAAGATATCGTCGGATAGTCTTACCGCCTCTTAGTACCTTGTCTTCATGTCGGAGAATAGACTTGGGCTACAACACCTCTTCTTGGTCCTCGATCTCCGGTGGGTCTTCAGTAGTTGGTTCTTGAGGTGGCTCTCCTTTGTAAGGCTTTAGTAGGCTCACATGGAAAGCATTGTGTATGAGCCAATGGTTGGGCAAGTTGAGTTGATAGGCTATCTCATTGATTGGCCTAAGAATCTGGAAGGGGCCATAGTACCTTTTTGCTAACTTAGCATAGTACTTTTGGTGTCCCATAGGATTCTTGCCCGTCGTGTGCCTTAATCGAGCCTTGGGAAATTTGAGTAAGACCCAATCATTTCTTTAAAGGCTTGGGCTCTTCTGTGCTTGTCAGCAGTAGCCTTTTGCCTTTGCTGTGAGATAGAGATAGCATCTTTAATCTTTTGGAAAGATTCTTGTAGGTCTTGGCTATACTCATCTGCAGCGAAGATCTTACCGTGTACCTTAAGTAGCAAGGGACTTTTTAATCTTCCCTTTATTACCTCAAAAGGTGCTTTTCCCGTGGAAGTATGTACAGTGTTATTGTATGCATACTCCACTAAGGGTAAATACTTCTCCCATTGGGATCTTTGATCTACTTCCGTTACATAGGCTTTTAGTAGATCGAGAATCGTAAGGTTAGCTATTTCACTTTGGCCATCCGTTTGCCGGTGGATAGGCCGAAGAGAAGTTTAGCCTTGTTCCTAAATTCTCAAAGAGACCCTTCCAAAAATTACTAGTCATTCTAGGATCTCTATCCGACACTATGGACATTGGCAAGCAATGGTACTTGAAAATTTGTGAAATGAAGTGGGTTGCCATGTGATGGGCTTCGATAGTCTTTTTGACAGGTATAAAATGAGCTTGTTTATTGAACCTATCTACTATCGCCCATATTCCCGTATTCCCATGGATAGACTTAGGCAATCCAAAGATAAAATCCATGGATATGCTCCTGCATGGTGAATTAGGGATTGGCAAGGGTTGAAGCAATCCAGGTTGCTTCCCTCTATCAAATTTTGCTTTTTGGCATACCACACATTTAGAAACATACTCTTATGGCGGGAGTTATGGCGGAGAAAGGGAAGCTCAAGATTGAGAAGTTCAACGAAAAAAACTACCAACATTGGAAGATGCAGATTGAAAACTATCTCTACCATAAGGACCTCTATTTGCCACTAGGCGGTCTTGCGAAGAAGCCCGCAACAATGGCAGATGAAGCATGGATTGTCCTTGATCGAAAGGCACTGGGAACAATCCGATTAAGCTTGGCATCAACGGTGGCCTTCAATGTTTCGGAGATAAAGACCACGGAGGACTTGATGAAGTCACTTGACGACTTCTACGAGAAACCATCGGCATCCAATAAGGTATTTCTTATGAATCGCTTGTTCAATCTAAAGATGGCAGAGAATGGTTCGGTTGCAGAACACCTAAATGACTTTAACACAAACATAAGTCAACTTCGATCGATGAAAATCAATTTCGATGATGAAGTGCGAGCTCTCCTTATACTATCATCTCTACCGGATAGTTGGGACAGCCTTGTGATGGCTGTAAGTAATTCTATTTCTTGCACAAATACTCTTAAGTTTGATGATGTTGTGGGTGTTCTCCTAAGCGAGGAAATACGAAGGAGAAGCACATGAGAATGATCAAGTGCTGCATTGTCAGTGGAAACAAGAGGAAGGCCTAAGGAGAGGTTCAAAAACCAAAAGGGTCGTGATCGCTCAAGACGGAGCAAGTCACACACAAAGTCAGTTCTTGAATGTTGGAACTGCGACAAAAAGGGCCACATCAAGAAGGATTGCTAGTCCAAGAAGAAGAAGAAGGAGACAGAGTCTCAAGACAACAAGCCAACATCGGATGCCAATGTGGCAGGTAAAGTAGAGAAAGATGCTCTAATTATCTCATTAGAGAATGTTTCTAATTCCTGGATAGTAGATTCCGGGGCTTCATTCCATGCGACACCACACAAGCAACATTTCCAAGATTACACCAAAGGTAATTTTGGGTATGTATACTTGGGAGATGATGAAGCTTGTGAGATTGTCGGAAAAGGTACAGTTTCTGTCAAAACTGCAACGGAATTGAATGGAAGCTTAAAGATGTTAGGCATGTTCCTTCTCTTCGGAAAAATTTGATCTCTACAGGACAATTGGACGATGAAGGTCATAACATTGCATTCGGAAACAAACGGTGGAAGATCTCAAAGGGATCTTTGGTGGTTGCCAAGGGAGAAAAGGTTGGTACACTTTACTTGTATACTACTAGCACGCAACCTTAAGGTTGTCCAGCAACTATACAAGTTGACAGTGCGGTGTGGCACTACCGGCTTGGGCATATGAGTGCCAAAGGAATGCAAATCCTTCAAACAAAGAAGCTTCTTCCAGGTTTGAAAGAAGTGGACTTTGAGTTCTGTGAAGATTGTGTTTATGGTAAACAAAAGAGGGTAAAATTTCAAAAATCAGGAAATGAAAGAAAAAATAAAAAACTTGAGTTGGTTCATTCTGAGGTTTGGGGTCCTTCAAGTACACCATCACTTGGTGGCTCATTGTACTATGTAAAATTCATAGACGATGCGACTAGAAAAACATGGGTTTATGTCATGAAGAATAATTCTGATGTATTTTCCATATTTCAAAGGTGGAAAGTCTTTGTGGAGAATGAAACTGGAACCAAGGTTAAATGCCTCAAATCCGACAATGGAGGCGAATATTGCAACTAAGCTTTTGTGCTAGCAATGGCATTCAAAGGCAAAGGACAACCCCAAGGACACCTCAACAAAATGGGATTTCAGAAAGGATGAACAGGACAATCATGGTGCGAGCACGAAGCATGCGGCTACATGCAGGCCCTACCGCTTGAGCTTTGGGCGGAAGCTGTAAGTACGTCTGTGTACTTAATCAATCGGTCACCCTCAACGGAATTGGATGGGGGAGTTCCAGAGAAGGCATGGACAGGTAAACCGGTGAATTATGCATTTCTCAAAGTGTTTGGGTGTGAGGATTTCATGCACATAGATAGAAGCCTAAGATCAAAGCTAGATGCAAAGTCCAAAAAGTGTTTCTTCATTGGCTATGGAGAAGGTGACTTTGGGTATCGCCTATGGAATCCTGAAGATAGTAAAATTCTAAGGAGGAGGGATGTAATTTTTAACTAATAAAATATGTACAAAGATTACTTGGAAAGAAAACAAACAAAAGAAATAGGTGATGAGTACATGGAGCTTGAAGACGGTGAAGACTCAAGGATTGCAAATGGTGACAATGTGCAACAACGTCAACCAAATGAGGAGCCTCAACCTATTCTCCAAAGATCTACAAGAGCAAAGTAGACCTCTAGAAAGGTTTGTTCCTTCCTTCAACCATCTCTTGATCTCAGATTCTGGAGAGCCAGAATCATATGAAGAAGCTATGCAACATGAATCCAAAGAAGAATGGACGAAGAGCATGCAAGTGGAGGTGGACTCACTACATCGCAACCAAAGATGGGAGTTGGTTGAGTTGCCTAGCTGTAAGCGGGCACTTCAAAACAAATGGGTGTACAAGGTGAAGGAAGAAGAAGGTGGGAAGAAAAGGTACAAATCTAGGCTTGCGGTAAAAGGGTTTTCTCAAAAGAACGGTATTGACTTCAATGAAATATTTTCTCCTGTTGTAAAAATGAACTCAATTAGGCTTGTCTTAAGCCTTGTGGCTGCTCATGATTTAAATCTCGAGCAAATGGATGTAAATACGACATTCCCTCACGGTGACTTAGAGGAGGAAATCTACATGCTTCAATCAAAGGGGTATGAAGTAAAAGGTAAGGAGAAAATGGTTTGCAGATTAAAGAAAAGCTTGTATGGATTAAAGCAAGCATCAGGACAATGGTACTTGAAGTTCGATCGATGGATGTTAGATCATGGATTCAGAAGATGCAACTCAGATCATTGCCTCTACACAAAGAATTTGGGAGTTGGGAAGTTCATCATCCTAATGTTGTATGTTGATGACATGCTCATTGCAAGTGCTAACATGCAGGACATCAAATACCTAAAAGAGGAGCTGTCTAAATCTTTTTCAATGAAAGATTTAGGTGCTGCAAAGAGGATACTTGGTATGAAAATATCAAGGGACAGGACGAAGAAGACAATAAATCTATCTCAAGAGGATTACATCAAGAAGGTACTAGAAAGGTTTGCAATGCAAAATGCAAAACGAGTTTCTACACCTTTGGCTGGTCACTTTAAATTAACGAAGCATATGTGTCCAAAGACACAAGAGGAGATATCCTTTATGTCTAAAGTTCCATATGCTGCAGCGGTAGGTTCTCTAATGTATGCTATGGTCTGGACAAGGCCAGATATTGCACATGCAGTGGGAGTTGTGAGTAGGTTCATGGACAACCCAGGTAAAGAACATTGTCAAGCTGTGAAGTGGATACTTAGGTATCTAAAAGGAACAACAACAAATGCTTTGTATTTTGGAGGAACTGATATTTTTCTAGAAGGGTATGTTGATGCAGATATGGCAGGTGACAAAGATACTCGAAGGAGCGCTACTGGCTATGTCTTCACGGTTGGAGGCACAACAGTAAGCTCGGCTTCAAAGCTGCAGAAAGTGGTCTCACTTTCTACCACAGAAGTAGAGTATGTAGCAAGGACGGAGGCAAGCACAAAAATTCTGTGGCTTCACCGATTCTTAGAAGAGCTTGGATTCAAACAAGACAATTGTGTCTTGTACAGTGATAGCCAAAGCGCTATCCATCTTGCAAAGAACTCAGCCTTTCATTCAAGGACAAAGCACATTGAGGTGAGACATCACTTTATATGCACTCTTTTGGAAGAGGGACAGCTAAAGCTAGGAAAGGTGCATACAAGTGAAAATCCTGCAGACATGTTTACAAAGGTGGTCAACAAGGAGAAGTTGAGCTTTTGCTCATCTTCAATCGGCATTCAAGGATAAGAAGCCAGGATGGAAAGCAGTCACAGGTTTGGTTTGGAGATCAATCTCCAAGTGGGAGATTGTTAAGTATGAAGCCTGATTTACCCCTTGTAATTTTTTGTGGTATAAATGCACATTTGTAAGGCCCCCAATTATGAGGAGAAGCCATCGTGCGTGAAGGAGAATCACTCACCAGAAATAAAAAACACTCGTTGGAAACCAAAGTTTTTACGGCCATAATTTTCGCCGGAATATTATGGTCGGACGGCGGTCAGAAAGTGGTCGAAAAATGACCGATCGGTTGGCCGGTGGCCGTGGCCGAATTCAAAAGAGGACTTGTCTACACAAGGGCAGCCATACATGGGCGGATTGGAGGGTCCGTTTTGGACTTATTCACACAAGGGCGGCTACACATGGCTGCCTCTCATGAGAGAGGGGAGCCCTTTTGGCCTATAAAAGGAGGCCATTTTTACACACATTTCATAGTGTGTGAAGTTGATGCAACAAGGTGAGTGTGAGGTGGTGAGAGTGAAGCAAGGAGGGAGCTCTATTAAGGGTATAATCCCTTTGTAAACTACTTCTTGTTTTAAAGTACTAAAGCCATTGAGTGGCTGCTTTTCCGTGGACGTAGCCCACATTGGGTGAACCACGTATATCGTGTGTACTCTCTCTCTCTCTCTCTCTACTCTATAATTTCTTGTGTGTGTAAATTATCTCTCTCCATTAAGTAATCTACTCAATTATCTACTTAGCTACGTCACATTTCCTAACATATTAGTGAGAACTTTTCTATGAAGCGTCTATAGTATGCACACATATCTATAAAGCTTCTTAACTCATGAAGATTCCTTGGTTTAGGCCATCCTTTTATTACCTCTAACTTTGATGGATCCATGTGGATGCCATCTTGAGAGATAATGTGACCTAAATATTGAATCTCTTGTAAGAAAAATTCACTTTTCTTTCGATTAACATAAAGTTTATTCTCTCTTAGAACTTGAAATATTACCTGGAGGTGTCGCTTGTGTTCATCTAATGAATTAGAGTAGATGATGATATCATCAAAGAACACTCCAGTAAAGGTTCGGTGAGGCCTGAATAGCTTCTCCATCAAGCGGTTGAATGTGGCTGGTGCATTGGTCAAGCCAAAAGGCATGACAATGTATTCATAAAGACCAAACGTAGTGCGAAATGCGGTCTTTACAATGTCTTGATCAAATATCCTTATTTGATGATAGCCACTTTTTAGGTCAATCCTACCGAAGTAGGTGGAGCCTTGTAGCTTATCAAATAGGTCTTCTACCCATGGAACGGGAAACCTATTTTTGATAGTGATCCTATTTAGTGCTCTATAGTCAACACACATACGATATGTGCCGTCTTTCTTTTCCACTAGTAGCATAGAAGAACAAAATGGAGATGAGCTAGGCCTAACCATGCCCTTCTCAACTAACTCATGCACTTGCCGCATAATCTCCTCTTGTTGATCTTGAAAACTCTATAAGGAGATTTGTTAGGCGGTGAACTTCTTGGAAGAAGTTCAATTGCATGGTCATCATTGCCTCGTTTAGGAGGTAGCTTACAAGGGATGTCCTCACTAAAGACATCTTGAAACCCCTTGAGAAAATTGGATAACTCTAATTCCTTTTGATTGTGTATATTTTCTTTTGCTAAAACATTAGGTTCATTTTGAGAATCTTTAACAAAAATCATGTACACTGAAATAGAGCTCTTTATTGACTTGTTGAAAGCTTGTGTATGTACAATGGGTATAGTGTTACCCATTTCCTTAGCATCTATATACATATCTTTTTCCCTGAACTTAAAGGAGATTCTCCTTTCAGGGAATTTAACATTGGCAGCCATGCGATCAAACCATGGTGCCCCTAGGATTACATCCTCATGCTTGAGAGGAGAGATAAAGAAGTCCTCTTTGTCCACGTAGCTTTGGACATGGAGCCTCAATTTCCTGATTCAGGGAGTGAATGAAGCTTCTTGCCCCTTGAAAGCACCGTCTGCCGGGTAGGGCATCTCCCATCTCGTAGGCTTGTATGCCTAGCTTGGTGGCCAACTCTATAGATATAAAATTGTGAGTAGAACAGGGGTCAAAGAGAATAAAAACATTATGTTCTCTTACCTTTCCCCAAGCATGGCATAGAGGAGATCCTTTGTGGCGAGTTTCCTTCTCTTGGATTTTAACCAAGGTAGCTCTAGAAGGATCATGGCGGTTGTTCTTTTGGGGACAAGCGCGGTATGCATGCCCTTGTTCGCCGCACTTGAAACATCGGTTATCCTTGCGATAACGCTCAAGCTCTTCAGGAGAGAGCTTATTTTTTGCCTTTATAAACTCCCTTCTCTTTAGCTTTGTTGGAGTTGCCCTCAGGAGAGTTTTGGACATTGTCCTTCCTCTTAGGCTCATTGGAACCCTTGTTTTCAGGGGGCTTAGAATTCCTCTTAGCCCATGTTTGGAAATTGATTCGAGAGGCCACCATAGTATGATGTATTACCGCCGATATGGTGCGTGGCCTTTGGGAGTTGAGCACAAAATTTTTGCTTTTGCTCTCCAAAATCCAACTTTTTGAAGACAGTGGCTCTGATTTGTAGGTCCCAAAACTTGTCTACATATTTGTGGATGGATTCACAGGGGGAGAGATTTAAGCTTTGCCATTCGGTGAGTACTTTGTCTTTGGCATCGGTGGCCAAAAACTGCTTCATAATGGAAGCTCTTAAAGCTTTCCATGTTCATGGAGCTTCACCGTTGGCCCGTAGGCTAGACCACCATTGTCTGGCGGACTTTTGAAAGTGCATAGCTACATGGTGTATCTTAGAGGACTCCGTGAAGCCCTCATCTCCGAATGCCACATCGAATTGTTAGATAAAGGCCAAGACTTTGTCCGTAGCACCAAAAGTGCCATCGTAGGTAAGGAAAGAGATGCTCTTCCCTCCCTCCTTGAAATTCTTGAGCTTGGATGACCTCTTCCACGCGGCATAGGATTTCCTATGGCCTCTTCTTTTTGATGGTTCAAAGGTTGCACCATCACTTTCTTCAGAAGGTGAAGAATTTGAGGAAGATGGAGAAGAGGGTGACCTCTTTCTGGCCTTTTTCTTGCCTTGATCTTCGTTGTCTTGACCATCACTTTCATAAGAGGAAGAGGATGAAGAAGATGGAGAAGAGGGTGTCCTCTTTCTCGCCTTTTTCTTCTCTTGCTTTTTGTCATCCCTCTTTGAAGTATGGTGTGGAGAAGTATGCGATGGTCTTCTCCGTTTTGGAGCTGATGGAGAGCGTTTAACCCGCCGTCTTCGTGGAGCCATCTCCGCTGAGGTGGCGGGAGACTCACTTCTTTCTCATTCCTTCGGTGGAGGCTCTTGAGTTCTCCTTTGAGAAGGAGATGCATCATCAAGGAGCAAATTTATGAGCCCTTGATAGGGATCCTCTTCTTCTTCCCGAATCGGAGAGAGACCTCTTTTGGAAGTCTCGCAAGGAGGCTTCCTAGGTGTTCTCTCGTCATGGTGGGGAACTTGGAGAATCCCATGAGCACGAAGCTGCCGTTGCACTTCACTTTGGAGGGATGGATTGCCCATGGCTTGTTGGAGCCTAGAAACAAGATAGTTAACAAGCATCGGGGCATCATTAGTAGCTTACACATTAGCAAAATCAAAGTTATCAACATTAATTTGTCTCTCTTTACTATTGTCAGCCATTCTAACAACTTTTAGGTGTAAAATTTTTAGGTGTACTTTGGCACTTCAAGCCCTAGTTGGTACTCCTCTTTACGCCTTTAGAAAAAGCACTCAAGCTACTGTACCCGTGGCTACAATACCATTAATTGCAAGGAATAGAAGAGAGGGTCGTTTAACACCAAAACAGCACTGGCTCCTGTCAAGCTTCTAATAGCTCAATAGTGGTTAAGCCGTAGGCAAGCCCCGTAGGACTCCACTATTAAGACCATAGCTCTCGACGATGATGCCTCGTTAACTGCAAAAAGGCAGGCGCACTTCAAGACTGAAAAATCCATATTCTACTTACTCACATGCAATTAATAGTACCAACCATTATAGCTAGCTTGAGGACCTCCCTTGTCATAATAATCAATATCTAATTCTCCTAAATGATTTTCTCATATTAAACTGATCATTTAATATAGGAAAGTGCTAGGGGAGAAAAGGCTAGAATATTGGTTAAGTTAGCAGACCGACCATAGTAGGGATCCAACGAAGGGAAAATAGGAATCCAAAGGGGGGGCCATCTGCAAAAGAGCTATGTGCAACAATGGGCTTAAAAGACCTTAAGGTTCAGCCCATTAAGACTTCCAAAATGCTAAGGTTCCAAAATTCAAAGGTTGTGTCCAAAGGTCAACTTTAGGGAAAATTGGATGCTTTGTGTGTGGCCCAAAAGTCTTTGTCAAGCCCTACATAGGAGGGGGCGAGCCCAAGAAGTAGGGGATGAGAGAGAAACTCATCACAAGCTCCCTTTGTACACAAGGGAAAAGAGGGACACATGTCAGCTCCCTAGCCCAAATGCCCACAAGGTGTACCCAATTCCTATTGGATGGCCTTGGAGGTGGACCAATGAGAATTAGGCTAGAGTAAATCTAGTTTAATTAATTTAGAAACACTTAATAAAAGAACCAATAAGAATTAATCTCTCTAGAAGACTATTGGACAGCCTCCCAAGGGGACCAATGAGCATTCGGCAGCGCAGCCCAATGGCTTGCCTGATTCCTATTGGCCAGGAGGGAAAGGGGTCCAATGAGAGTTTAGTTGAATTAAATAATTACCTAAAGCTCTCACAAAAGGGCAAAGGGGGACACATGTCAGAAGGCTATCACTTATGCTGCCTAATTACCATTGGCTAAGCCTGGGGAGGTCTAATAGGATGCTAGCAAGAGCAAATAGCAAGAGGGGTCGACCAAGAGAGAGAGAGGGGGCTGATTTTTCAAAGGCATTATCACCTACACACTCACACTAGCTCATGTGAAGAAAAGAAGACCCTCTCTCTCCTTCTCAAGCTTTAATGGAAAGCTTATCACCTACTCCAAGCTTGTGAGAAGGGAGGCCTACACCAACAACTCTTGGCTTTGTGATGCAAATCCAACCAAGATTCAAGCTTCAATGCATGCTCATCTCCTCTACCGTGCTAATTATTAAGGTAAGCTATGCTAATATGAGTGATTATGTGAGGAGATGTACATCTTTCTCGTAAGAATACTCCTTCTTCCTCTCAATCTACTCTCATACCCCGCTAGCTCTCACCATCTTTGAAGGTGTGTGAGGTCTTGGGTATGAGACCGTGAGGGAATTGATGTTGTGTTTGATAAGTGTTTTTCTTAGTGCATGAAATTTCCATCTTCATTGCACTAGCTAGTATTGAAGGAACACAAGAAATTGTATTGTAAAATGTCTCTCTTGATGGGAGAAACCATAATACAAAGCCTTTTGGAGGGGGGACCGGCTCCATGCAAATCCAGTCCTCAACTATTGTCAATTGCTTAATGTCTCTCTCTTTTGAAGTATTGTTCATGCTATCTAACTAGGTGTTATGCTTTTTGTTGCTTTCTCCACCCAAGCACTCTTGTTAATCTCAGTAGGAATCTATTCTAATGAAATGCTCACTATGTTCATGCTATTTTCCACTACACACAGGTTACTAGGCCATTAAATGTTACATTGGTATCAGAGCACAAGGTTTCTCTTTGCTTGCTCAAGAAGGGAGGTCCTCAAGCTAGCTATAAATGGTTGGTACTATTAATTATATCTGACTAAATAGAATAGGTATTTTTCAGCCTTGCAGTGCGCTGCCGAGAGCTATGGTCTTAATAGTGGAGTGCTACGGGGCTTGCCTACGGCTTAACCACTATTGAGCTATTAGAATCTTGACAGGAGCCGGTGCTGTTTTGGTGTTGAACGACCCTCTCTTCTATTCCTTGCAATTAATGGTATCCGAGCCACGGGTATAGTAGCTTGAGTGCTTTTTCTAAAGGTGTAAAGAGGAGTAGCAACTAGGGCTTGAAGTGCCAAAGTACACCTAAAAAGTTTACACCTAAAAGTTGTTAGAATGGCTGACAATAGTAAAGAGAGTGAAATTAATGTTGATAACTTTGATTTTGCTAATGAGCAAGCTACTAATGATGCCCCGATGCTTGTTAACTATCTTGTTTCTAGGCTTCAACAAGCCATGGGCAATCCATCCCTCCAAAGTGAAGTGCAACGGCAGCTTCGTGCTCATGGAATTCTCCAAGTTCCCCACCATGACAAGAGAACACCTAGGAAGCCTCCTTGCGATACTTCCAAAAGAGGTCTCTCTCCGATTCGGGAAGAAGAAGAGGATCCCTATGAAGGGCTCAGAAACTTGCTCCTTGATGATGCATCTCCTTCTCAAAGGATAACTCAAGAGCCTCCACCGAAGGAATGAGAAAGAAGTGAGTCTCCCGCCACCTCAGCGGAGATGGCTCCACGAAGACGGTAGGCTAAACGCTCTCCATCAGCTCCAAAACGGAGAAGACCATCGCATACTTCTCCACACCATACTTCAAAGAGGGATGACAAAAAGCAAGAGAAGAAAAAGGCGAGAAAGAGGCACCCTCTTCTCCATCTTCTTCATCCTCTTCCTCTTATGAAAGTGATGGTCAAGACAACGAAGATCAAGGCAAGAAAAAGGCCAGAAAGAGGTCACCCTCTTCTCCATCTTCCTCAAATTCTTCATCTTCTGAAGAAAGTGATGGTGTAACCTTTGAACCATCAAGCTCAAGAAGTTCAAAGAGGGAGGGAAGAGCATCTCTTTCCTTACCTACGATGGCACTTTTGGTGCTATGGACAAAGTCTTGGCCTTTATTCAACAATTTGATGTGGCGTTCGTAAATGAGGGCTTCATGGAGTCCTCTAAGCTACGCCATGTAGCTATGCACTTTCAAAAGTCCGTCAGACAATGGTGGTCTAGCCTACGGGCCAACGGTGAAGCTCCACAAACATGGAAAGCTTTAAGAGCTTCCTTTATGAAGCAGTTTTTGGCCACCAATGGCAAAGACAAAGTACTCACTGAATGGCGAAGCTTAAAGATCTCTCCCTATGAATCCATCCACAAATATGTAGACAAGTTTTGGGACCTACAACTCAAGCCACTGTCTTCAAAAAGTTGGAATTTGAAGAGCAAAAGCAGGAATTTTGCACGGGCTTAACCGAAGAAATGGCGGAGTATGTCAAGTCCCAAAGGCCACGCACCATATCGGCGGTAATACATCATACTATGGTGGCCTCTCGAATCAATTTTCAAACAGGGGCTAAGAGGAATTCTAAGCCCCCTAAAAACAAGGGTTCCAATGAGCCTAAGGGGAAGGACAATGTCCAAAAGTCTCCTAAGGGTAGTTCCAACAAAGCTAAAGAGAAGGGAGTTTACAAAGGCAAAAATAAACTTTCTCCTGAAGGGCTTGAGCGTTATCGCAAGGATAACCGATGTTTCAAGTGTGGCGAACAAGGGCATGCGTACCGTGCTTGTCCCCAAAAGAACAACCGCCATGATTGGGGAAAGATAAGAGAACATGATGCTTTTATTATGTTTGACCCCGGTTCTACTCATAATTTTATATCTATAGAGTTGGCCACCAAGCTAGGCATACAAACGTACGAGATGAGAGATGTCCTACCCCCGCATACGGTGCTTTCAAGGGGCAAGAAGCTTCATTCACTCCCTTAATCAGGAAATTGAGGCTCCATGTCCAAAGCTATGTGGACAAAGAGGACTTCTTTATCTCTCCTCTCAAGCATGAGGATGTAATCCTAGGGGCACCATGGTTTGATCGCATGGCTGCCAATGTTAAATTCCCTGAAAGGAGAATCTCCTTTAAGTCTGGGGAAAAAGATATGTATATAAATGCTAAGGAAATGGGTAACACTATACCCATTGTACATACACAAGCTTTCAACAAGTCAATAAAGAGCTCTATTTTCGTGTACATGATTTTTGTTAAAGATTCTCAAAATGAACCTAATGTTTTAGCAAAAGAAAATATACACAATCAAAAGGAATTAGAGTTATCCAATTTTCTCAAGGGGTTTCAAGATGTCTTTATTGACGACATCCCTTGTGAGCTACCTCCTAAACGAGGCAATGATGACCATGCAATTGAACTTCTTCCAGGAAGTTCACCGCCTAACAAACCTCCTTATAGAGTTTCTCAAGCTCAACAAGAGGAGATTATGCGGCAAGTGCATGAGTTAGTTGAGAAGGGCATGGTTAGGCCTAGCTCATCTCCATTTTGTTCTCCTGTGCTACTAGTACAAAAGAAAGACGGCACATATCGTATGTGTGTCGACTATAGAGCACTAAATAGGATCACTATCAAAAATAGGTTTCCCGTTCCACGGGTAGAAGACCTATTTGATAAGCTACAAGGCTCCACCTACTTCAGTAGGATTGACCTAAAAAGTGGCTATCATCAAATAAGGATAGTTGATCAAGACATTGTAAAGACCGCATTTCGCACTACGTTTGGTCTTTATGAATACATTGTCATGCCTTTTGGCTTGACCAATGCACCAGCCACATTCAACCGCTAATGGAGAAGCTATTCAGGCCTCACCGAACCTTTACTGGAGTGTTCTTTGATGATATCATCATCTACTCTAATTCATTAGATGAACACAAGCGACACCTCCAGGTAATATTTCAAGTTCTAAGAGAGAATAAACTTTATGTTAATCGAAAGGAAAGTGAATTTTTCTTACAAGAGATTCAGTATTTAGGTCACATTATCTCTCAAGATGGCATCCAAATGGATCCATAAAAGTTAGAGGTAATAAAAGGATGGCCTAAACCAAGGAATCTTCATGAGTTAAGAAACTTTATAGATATGTGTGCATACTATAGATGCTTCATAGAAAAGTTCTCACTAGTAGCAGGACCATTACATGACCTAACAAAGAAAAACGTTAGGTACACATGGTTTGCCAAGGAGAACAATGCTTTCGAGAAGCTTATCTCTCAACCTGTGCCTACATTACCGGATATCTCAAAGCCATTTGAGGTCCAATGCGATGCTTGTGGTGATTGCCTTGGAGCTGTTTTGCTTCAAGAAGGTCACGCCATAGGCTATGAAAGTCGAAGGCTCGACCCTGTTGAGCAAGCTCTAGGCATACTCCTTGCAGTTCTACATGCCTTAGACTCATCGAAGCACTATTTATTGGGGACTCCTTTCATTCTACAAACGGATCACCAAAGTCTTAAGTACTTCATGACGCAGACCAAGCTCTCCGACAAACAAATAAGGTGGGCAAATTTCCTTTCGCAATTTCATTTCCATATTGCTCACATTGCTGGCAAGCATAATCAAGTAGCCGATGCACTCTCAAGACGGCCGAGCGTGAATGCGGTTTCCATAGCAACTCACAATGATCTATCTTCTATGATAGATGACTATGCTATTGATCTCAATTTTAGAGATGTGATTTAGCCCTTGCACTAGGGAAGAAAGAGGAACCATTTACTTTACAAGATGGTTATCTTCTCTATGGCAATAGACTATGTGTTACTAGCTCACTACGTGAGAAAGTAATGTATGAATCTTATGCTGCTCCTTATCCAGGGCATAGAGGGATTTAGTCTACCCTAAAGGGGATTGAAACATATTCCTATTGGCCTACCATGAAAGCAAACATACAAGAGTATGTTTCTAAATGTGTGGTATGCCAAAAGACGAAGTTTGATAGAGGGAAGCAACTTGGATTGCTTCAACCTTTGCCATACCCTAATTCACAATGGGAGAGCATATCCATGGATTTTATCTTTGGATTGCCCAAGTCTATCCATGGGAATACGGGAATATGGACGATAGTAGACAGGTTCAGTAAACAAGCTCATTTTATACCTGTCAAAAAGACTATCAAAGCCCATCAAATGGCAACCTTCTTCATTTCACAAACCTTCAAGTACCATGGCTTGACAATGTCCATAGTGTCGGATAGAGATCCTAGAATGACCAGTAATTTCTACAAGGGTCTCTTTGAGAATTTAGGAACAAGGCTAAACTTCTCTTTGGCCTATCACCCGCAAACGGATGGCCATAGTGAAATAGCTAACCTAACAATTCTCCATCTACTAAAAGCCTATGTAACAGAAGTAGATCAAAGATCCCAATGGGGGAAGTACTTACCCTTAGTGGAGTATGCATACAATAACACTGTACATACTTCCACGGGAAAATCACCTTTTGAGGTAATAGAGGGAAGATCAAAAAGTCCCTTGCTACTTAAGCTACATGGGATGATCTTCGCTGCAGATGAGTATAGCCGAGACCTACAAGAATCTTTCCAAAAGATTAAGGATGCTATCTCTATCTCATAGCAAAGGCAAAAGGCTACTGTTGACACGCACAGAAGAGCCCAAGCCTTTAAAGAAAATGATTGGGTCTTACTCAAATTTCCCAAGGCTCGATTAAGGCACATGACGGGCAAGAATCCTACGGGACACCAAAAGTACTATGCTAAGTTAGCAAAAAGGTAGTATGGTCCCTTCCAGATTCTTAGGCCAATCAATGAGATGGCGTATCAACTCAAGTTGCCCAGTCATTGGCTCATACACAATGCTTTCCATGTGAGCCTATTAAAGCCTTACAAAGGAGAGCCACCTCAAGAACCAACTATTGAAGACCCACCGGAGATCGAGGACCAAGAAGAGGTGCTGCAGCCCGAGTCCATTCTCCGACATGAAGACAAGGTACTAAGAGGCGGTAAGACTATCTGACGATATCTTATTAAGTTTAAAAATCATCCTTTCGAAGATGCTAGATGGATGCAAGGCATACAATTAAAGGATAACCTAAACCTTGTCAATGCTTACAATGCTTCCCTAGAGTAAGCAAATGTACAAATGTTAAAAATGAACAAAGTTTTTTGTCTTATAAGACTCTCTTTTTCTTTATTGTGCACAAAAATGAAGTAGTATGCATGCTTAGATCAAGTTTGCGGAGACGACGTCTCCCGAACACCAAGTAGAGCTTGTCACTCTACTATGAAAGATGATAGGACTAATGTGTAGACATGCTTGCGACAGCTTCAGGCTCTCAAGCGCCAAATGGACTAGTCATCCATTTTGGAACGATGTCGTAGGGTAACATAGGGATCCTCTACTCGCTAAGAAAAAGGGCTCATGAATATGCTTTATCTTCTCTATACCATATTGAGGAGGACTATGCTTTCAAGAGAGAGGTAATGTCATAATAATCAATATCTAATTTAAAGTGATCATTTAATATGGGGAAGTGCCGGGGGAGAAAAAGCTAGAATATTGGTTAAGTTAGCAGACCGGCCACAGTAGGGATCCAAAGGAGGGAAAATAGGGATCCAAAGGGGGGGCCATCTGCAAAAGAGCTATGTGCAACAATGGGCTTAAAAGGCCTTAAGGTTCAGCCCATTAAGACTTCCAAAATGCTAAGGTTCCAAAATTCAAAGGTTGTGTCCAAAGGTCAACTTTAGGGAAAATTGGATGCTTTGCTTGTGTCCCAAAAGTCTTTGTCAAGCCCTACATAGGAGGGGGCGAGCCCAAGAAGTAGGGGATGAGAGAGAAACTCATACACACACACACACAAGCTCCCTTTGTACACAAGGGGAAAGAGGGACACATGTCAGCTCTCTAGCCCAGATGCCCACAAGGTGTACCCAATTCCTATTGGATGGCCTTGGAGGTGGACCAATGAGAATTAGGCTAGAGTAAATCTAGTTTAATTAATTTAAAAACACTTAATAAAATAACCAATAAGAATTAAGCTCTCTAGAAGACTATTGGATAGTCTCCCAAGGGGACCAATGAGCATTCAGCAGCCCAATGGCTTGCCTGATTCCAATTGTCCAGGAGGCAAAGGACTCCAATGAGAGTTTTGTTGAATTAAATAATTACCTAAAACTCTCACAAAAGGGCAAAGGGGGACACATGTCAGAAGGCTATCACTTATGCTGCCTAATTACCATTGGCTAAGCCTGGGGAGGTCCAATAGGATGCTAGCAAGAGCAAATAGCAAGAGGGGTCGACCAAGAGAGAGAGGGGGTTGATTTTTCAAAGGCATTATCACCTACACACTCACACTAGCTCATGTGTGAAGAAAAGAAGACTCTCTCTCTCTCTCTCTCTCTCTCTCTCTCTCCTTCTCAAGCTTTAATGGAAAGCTTATCACCTACTCCAAGCTTGTGAAAAGGGAGGCCTACACCAACAACTCTTGGCTTTGTGATGCAAATCCAACCAAGAGCCAAGATTCAATGCATGATCATCTCCTCTACCATGCTAATTACTAAGCTAAGCTATTCTAATATGAGTGATTATGTGAGGAGATGTACATCTTTCTCGTAAGAATACTCCTTCTTCCTCTCAATCTACTCTCATACCCCGCTAGCTCTCACCATCTTTGAAGGTGTGTGAGGTCTTGGGTATGAGACCGTGAGGGAATTGATGTTGTGTTTGATAAGTGTTTTGCTTAGTGCATGAAGCTTCCATCTTCATTGCACTAGGCAGTATTAAAGGAACACAAGAAATTGTATTGTAAAATGTGTCTCTTGATGGGAGAAACCATAATACAAAGCCTTTTGGAGGGGGGACCGGCTCCATGCAAATCCGGTCCTCAGCTGTTGTCAATTGCTTAATTTCTCTCTCTTTTGAAGTATTGTTCATTATATCTAACTAGGGGTTATGCTTTTTGTTGCTTTCTCCACCCAAGCACTCTTGTTAATCTCAGTAGGAATCTATTCTAATGAAATGCTCACTATGTTCATGCTATTTTCCGCTACACACAAGTTACTAGGCTGTGCATCTGGGCTAGGGAGCTGACATGTGTCCCTCTTTCCCCTTGTGTACAAAGGGAGCTTGTGTGTGTGTGTATGAGTTTCTCTCTCATCCCCTACTTCTTGGGCTCGCCCCCTCCTATATAGGGCTTGACAAAGACTTTTGGGACACATACAAATCATCCAATTTTCCCTAAAGTTGACCTTTGGACACAACCTTTGAATTTTGGAACCTTAGCATTTTGGAAGTCTTAATGCACATAGCTCTTTTGCAGATGCCCCCCCCCTTTGGATCCCTATTTTCCCTCCGTTGGATCCCTACTATGGCCGGTCTGCTAACTTAACCAATATTCTAGATTTTTCTCCCCTGGCACTTCCTCATATTAAATGATCAGTTTAACATGAGAAAATCATTTAGGAGAATTAGATATTGATTATTATGACAACTTGACATCAGGACATCACATGACAAATCACATACAAATTCATTCCAAATCTCAGACCGTGATTGATCAGTAACGTATTTAGTAATCACATCTAGATCCCTTCCGGACCTCACGGATTCCCGATTTACTAATCGTTATTGCAATCATGTCTAAAGAGCTTTATGAGACAGAAATGCTGCAATCATTTCGTCTTTCAGTCTCTGCACTCAAACAAGTCAAGTACAAATCAATCATTTTCATTTTTGGGAATTCCAGTTCATAAAGTCAAACATCAGAATACTTTCAGCCCATCAGTATCCCTGAAACCCAAAGGGGGACATGAATGACTCTATTCAAAATCAGGGTAATCCGTTGACAAAGGAGTGGAGTGACTCCCCTCTTGTGCAAACCCACTGCAATAGATTTGCCCATGCTGAAATCAGGGTTCTATCAGAGTAGACTATGCTAAATTGAATGCTTCAAGGTAAAGTTCCAAACTCTGAGGAGTATCTGCTAGGGCCTCCTCCTCTATCCACTTCACATCCAATGTAGGATAGTTCTTGAATTCATTCATCATTCAATTCTCTCAAGAAAATCGAGTAAAGAAACTGAATTTCATCAACTACAATCTCTTTGCCCTTCATTTGTCAAAGTCTCTTTCTCAGCCCAGTAGCCAACCACGACGGTTTTCTTGTGGTACCAAGGGATTCCTCGGAGGACATCACACCCTTCCAAAGGCATGATATAACAGTCCTCGTGCCATAAACACCCTTGACATTACAAACGAAGTTTGCCAATGATCGGTGTAATGGCATTATCCCATCCGGGTGCCGCTAGAACTGCCTCCGCCTATGGCCTCAGCTTGTCGGGCGTAATTCTAAGGCTCCTCCATCAAAGAAAATGAGGGCTTCCTGATCTTTCACTATGCCCCAAGTGCGGCAAAGTTTTGTACTTTTGTTCATCTGATTTGGGTCGAGCCCCTCGCAATGTGCTACTAGTTTTTCTTTCATCTTTCCTTTTCTTCCGCGCTCGGCTAGTGCTCTATAACTCTCAATTCATCTTCTGGTGGTCCTTTGGTTCATCTTCTTTTCAAGAGTTCTTGTCCATCTCTTTCTGCGAGAATAGGTTCTGCTTTTTTGCACCCGTCTGTCCTTTTGGCTTTCCTCCTGACCTGAGAGGAGAAGAAATGGCCACATGCCATCTCGAGTAAATCGTATCAACCAAGTAATTCTTCGGGTGTTTTGCCAATCTCGGATCCTTGGAGTAATTAATCAATCTGTACACACATATGCCAATCTGCAGTTGACGTTTGTACTCCGTTATGGCAAACTTGTCCCTTGAAAAAAAATATTGCCCAAATCTTCATTCTTTTCTTCAATTCCCGCGCTGGATTTTCAACTTTTCTTTGCCTTCCCACTGAGAGGTGTCATCTTTGTCAGATTCTGTAATATGGGATTCTTTATGGCTTTATGCTCTGTAAGACATAGCGATGAAGACGGGAGCGCGCCCGATGCGTGATGTATGAAGGGTGAGAGTGGCTAATAAGTCTGGGGTTGGGACACGAAGATTCTTTCCCAAAAACTATGTGCGCTGCAAAAAGGATCGGATCCTCGGTAGAAGAAGAATCTTTTTGTGCTCTGATACCACTGTAACAAACTTGGACACCCCAAGTCTAGATTCTACCGGGCGACACATCAGAGATTCACTTTAAAACCGTTCACAAAAGTCGACACGGCCTGGCATAGTTCCGTGCCAAGAGGTATTGGCCCCAAAGACTAGAGCCCCTTTTGGTATTTCTTTTTATATTAATCTATGTGCAAAGTACAAGGGCATTTGTAGGAACTCACACTCAGACTCTGCGTCCAGATGCTCTGAGTAATGAGGCTTAAAAGACCTATTTATTGTTACAAGGGTCACCCCAAAAGTAGAGCCCCAAAAGTTTAACTCAAAAGCTTATTAAACTCAAAAGCTTTGCTTCAAAATCTGCCAACCAAAAGTAGCCAATGCAAATTATGGTGTCCGTACACTGCCAAGTGAGCATGTTAATGAAAAAGCTAGAGATCTGTATAGCCTGCCATGTCAGCTTGTCGACGTGATGTTTGGAGATCTGCCACGTCATTAGCCCAACACGTTTTACGGGTTGTTGCCACGTCAGCAAGGGTTGTGTGTGTGTGTGTGTGTGTGTATTTGGGGACTTGCCACATCACCAACTGGTGATAGGGCCCTTCTAGACAGGGGAAGCTTACAATAGTCTACAAAACAGGCAGTCCAAGGTAAATCCTAAAGAAAACAAAATAGGTTAGCCAAAAATTTGTTGGATAGCTTCCATTGTTCCCTTAAAGTTTGCCAGGACTGCCAAAACCTGCACATCAGCTTAGACCCCTTTGGGGTAAACTTAAGAGGGGACATAATCAAATCTCTAAGGTTGAGGTTAGTCTAGGCTGTTAGTCCTACATCTTGAATTTGCCCAGGTTTCTTTTAGGGGCCAAAAAGTCATATGAGCCAATACTTCTCACTACCCATTTACCTGCCAGCTCACATGCAATCAGATTCAGATTCATCAGTCCAATCACCTTTGACTTTTGGCAAGCAGCATATATCCCAAAAAAAATTTGAGATTTTAGGATGATCTAAATCTCCTCCCCCCAGAGAAAGTTCCTGAAAAAGGGAGAAAGGCTTCTGGAGCTGATATTTAGCTAGATGCCAACATGCCAAAAAAATAGATTATTGAGGGCATTATATAATGGTTCAAAACAAATGATCTACTAGGTAGGGAAGAATGATGTCCTTGCCATTTGAACGATTTTTATCTGACCTTATTTAGGATCCATTCCCATCTTTGGTTGAATGAAACTTTAAAGCCCATGGGAATTACAAAGAATCTCAAAATTTGTCCATCCTCTAACTGGGAGAAGTCTGCATCTGTCACAATTTTAGGAAAAGAACCTAATGAGGATTTGTATCCAGTTTTGGAAAATTGATAACAAATCCACTAGCATCATAGAAAGTATTAAGAAAATGCCAGAAACATTTAGCTGACCATAAAGCTTTGGAGAGCATTGCTAGTGCCACCTCTCTCAATTGTGGCATGCAAGAGAGGCTTTTCAAAGATGAATAAGATCAAGCAAGTTTCACAATTAGTTATCTCTTGAGAGTTTAAATTTGACAATGTTCGTTGGTACGAACACTCCAAAGATTGTAGAACCAGAAAATGTGATTTGGGATGAGTGCTTTGAAGCATGGAATGCTATGAAGAATAATAGGAGTACAACCATAATGACAGCATGATGTGGAGTAAGTTTAATGATGATGCAATTGGCATAGTGTTTCATCTCTTATGTTTTTTCTCTCACTATTGTATTCAAATTTATGGATTTGCACCATCATGACATTTTTTAGCTTAATGAGATGATTCTATCGAGGTAGAAGAAGCAGTTTAATCAGCACTAAGGTGGATTTCTCAATTATAATGTATCTTATGGGGAAATTTATTTTTCATAGTGAATTAATTGTCAATCTTCTCACTTGCTCCATAATGATTTTTCACTCGATTGTTCAAAAAAATTTATTAATTTGGCTAGGTTAAATCTTATTTATGACTGTTAGGAAATAAGACGTAGCTAAATAGATAATTGAGTAGATTACTTAATGGAGAGAGACAGATTTACATACACGAGATTATAGAGTAGAGAGAGAGAGAGAGAGAGTACACACGATATACGTGGTTCACCCAATGTGGGCTACGTCCACGGGAAAGCAGCCACTCAATGGCTTTAGTACTTCAAAACAAGAAGTAATTTACAAAGGGATTATACCCTTAATGGAGCTCCCGCCTTGCTTCACTCTCACCACCTCACACTCACCTTGTTGCATCAACTTCACACTATAAAATGTGTGTAGAAATGGCCTCCTTTTATAGGCCAAAAGGGCTGCCCTCTCTTATGAGAGACAGCCATGTGTAGCCGCCCTTGTGCGAATAAGTCCAAATTGGACCCTCCAATCCGCCCATGTGTGGCCGCCCTTGAGAAGACAAGTCCGCTTTTGAATTCGGCCACCGGCCACCGGCCATTGACTTCCGACCACCGGCCACCGGCCATTGACTACCGGCCACCGGCCAACCGACCGGTTGTTTTCCGACCACTTTCCGACCGCCGTCCGGCCATAATATTCCGGCGAAAAGGAATATTCCGGCAAAAAAAAAAGGTCTCGGGGGCCTCCGCCCCCGAGGCCTTTAAAGTTGCCCCTGATTCTTGTCCGTGAAAATTTTGGTTTCCGGTGAGTGATTTTCCTTCACGCACAATGGCTTCTCCTCATAGTGGGGGCCTTACAAATGTGCGCTTTTACCACAAAAAATTACAAGGGTAAATCAGGCTCCATACTTAACAATCTCCCACTTGGAGACTGATCTCCAAACCAAACCTATGACTGCTTTCCATTCTGGCTTTTTATCCTTGAATGCCGATTGAAGATGAGCAAAAGCTCAACTTCTCCTTGTTGACCACCTTTGTAAACATGTCTGCAGGATTTTCACTTGTATGCACCTTTCCTAGCTTTAGTTGTCCCTCTTCCAAAAGAGTGCGTATGAAGTGATATCTCACCTCAATGTGCTTTGTCCTTGAATGAAAGGCTGAGTTCTTCGCAAGATGGATAGCGCTTTGGCTATCACTGTATAAGACACAATTGTCTTGTTTGAATCCAAGCTCTTCTAAGAATCTGTGAAGCCACATAATTTCTTTGCTTGCCTCCGTCATTGCTACATACTCTGCTTCCGTGGTAGAAAGTGAAACCACTTTCTGCAGCTTTGAAGCCCAGCTTACTGCTGTGCCTCCAACCGTGAACACATAGCCAGTAGTGCTCCTTCGAGTATCTTTGTCACCTGCCATATCTGCATCAGCATACCCTTCTAGAAAAATATCAGTTCCTCCAAAATACAAAGCATTTGTTGTTGTCCCTTTTAGATACCTAAGTATCCACTTCACAGCTTGCCAATGCTCTTTACCTGGGTTGTCCATGAACCTACTCACAACTCCCACTGCATGTGCAATGTCTGGCCTTGTCCAGACCATAGCATACATTAGAGAACCTACCGCTGCAGCATATGGAACTTTAGACATATAGGCTATCTCCTCTTGTGTCTTTGGACACATATCCTTCGTTAGTTTAAAATGACCAGCCAAAGGTGTAGAAACTGGTTTTGCATTTTGCATTGCAAACCTTTCTAGTACCTTCTTGATGTAATCTTCTTGAGATAGCTTTATTGTTTTCTTCGTCCTGTCCCTTGATATTTTCATACCAAGTATCCTCTTTGCAACACCTAAATCTTTCATTGAAAAAGATTTGGACAGCTCCTCTTTTAGGTCTTTGATGTCTTGCATGTTAGCACTTGCAATCAACATGTCATCAACATACAACATTAGGATGATGAATTTCCCATCTCCCAAATTCTTCGTGTAGACGCAGTGATCCGAGTTGCATCTTGTGAATCCATGATCCAACATCCATCGATCAAACTTCAAGTACCATTGTCTTGATGCTTGCTTTAAACCATACAAGCTCTTCTCTAATCTGCAAACCATTTTCTCCTTACCTTTTACTTCATACCCCTTTGGTTGAAGCATGTAGATTTCCTCCTCTAAGTCACCGTGAGGGAATGCCGTATTTACATCCATTTGCTCGAGATTTAGATCATGAGCAGCCACAAGGCTTAAGACAAGCCTAATTGAGTTCATTTTTACAACAGGAGAAAATATTTCATTGAAGTCAATACCTTTCTTTTGAGAAAAACCTTTTACCACAAGCCTAGACTTGTACCTTTTCTTCCCACCTTCTTCTTCCTTTATCTTGTACACCCATTTGTTTTGAAGTGCCCGCTTACCTTTAGGCAACTCAACCAACTCCCATGTTTGGTTCTGATGTAGTGAGTCCATCTCCACTTGCATGCTCTTCGTCCATTCTTCTTTGGATTCATGTTGCATAGCTTCTTCATATGATTCCGGCTCTCCAGAATCTGAGATCAAGAGATGGTTGAAGGAAGGAACAAACCTTTCTGGAGGTCTACTTGCTCTTGTAGATCTTCGGGGAATAGGTTGAGGCTCCTCATTTGGTTGATGTTGTTGCACATTGTCACCGTTTGCAGTCCTTGAGTCTTCACCGTCCTCAAGCTCCATGTACTCATCACCTGTTTCTTTTGTTTGTTTTCTTTCCAAGTAATCTTTGTACATATTTTGTTCGTTAAAAATTACATCCCTACTCCTTAAGATTTTACCATCTTCAGGATTCCATAGGCGATACCCAAAGTCTCCTTCTCCATATCCAATGAAGAAACACTTTTTGAACTTTGCATCTAACTTTGATCTTAGGCTTCTATCTATGTGCATGAAAGCCTCACACCCAAACACTTTGAGAAATGCATAATTCACCGGTTTACCTGTCCATGCCTCTTCTGGAACTCCCCCATCCAATGCCGTTGAGGGTGACCGATTGATTAAGTACACAGACGTACTTACAGCTTCTGCCCAAAGCTCAAG
Source organism: Adiantum capillus-veneris (assembly GCF_014529385.1). Classification (NCBI taxonomy): domain Eukaryota; kingdom Viridiplantae; phylum Streptophyta; class Polypodiopsida; order Polypodiales; family Pteridaceae; genus Adiantum; species Adiantum capillus-veneris. The sequence goes on from NC_140937.1 coordinate 74,088,996, forward strand.
CGGTAGGCCTGCATGTAGCCGCATGCTTCGTGCTCGTTCCATGATTGTCCTGTTCATCCTTTCCGAAATCCCATTTTGTTGAGGTGTCCTTGGGGTTGTCCTTTGCCTCCGAATGCCATTGCTAGCACAAAAGCTTTCAAAAGCTTGGCTGCAATATTCGCCTCCATTGTCGGATCTGAGGCATTTAACCTTGGTACCTGTTTCATTCTCCACAAAGGCTTTCCACCTTTGAAATATGGAAAATACATCGGATTTATTCTTCATAACATAAACCCATGTTTTTCTAGTCGCATCGTCTATGAATGTTACATAGTACAATGAGCCACCAAGTGATGGTGTACTTGCAGGACCCCAAACATCAGAATGAACCAACTCAAGTTTTTTATTTTTTCTTTCATTTCCTGATTTTTGAAATTTTACCCTCTTTTGTTTACCATAAACACAATCTTCACAGAACTCTAAGTCCACTTCTTTCAAACCTGGTAGAAGCTTCTTTGTTTGAAGGATTTGCATTCCTTTGGCACTCATATGCCCAAGTCGGTAGTGCCACACCGCACTGTCAACTTCTGTAGTTGCTGCACAAGCTGAAGGTTGCGTGCTAACAGCACACAAGTAAAGTGTACTGACTTTTTCACCCTTGGCAACCACCAAAGATCCCTTTGAGATCTTCCACCGTTTGTTTCCGAATGCAATGTTGTGACCTTCATCGTCCAATTGTCCTGTAGAGATCAAATTTTTGCGAAGAGAAGGAACATGCCTAACATCTTTAAGCTTCCATTCATTTCCGTTAGCAGTTTTGATAGAAACTGTACCTTTGCCGACAATCTCACAAGCTTCATCATCTCCCAAGTATACATACCCAAAATTACCTTTAGTGTAGTCTTGGAAATGTTGCTTGTGTGGTGTCGCATGGAATGAAGCCCCGGAATCTACTATCCAGGAATTAGACACATTGTCTAATGAGAGAATTAGAGCATCTTGCTCTACTTTACCTGCCACATTGGCCTCCGATGTTGGCTTGTTGTCTTGAGACTCTGTCTCCTTCTTCTTCTTGGACCAGCAATCCTTCTTGACGTGGCCCTTCTTGCCGCAGTTCCAACATTCAAGAACTGACTTTGTTCGTGATTTGCTCCGTCTTGAGCGATCACGACCCTTTTGGTTTTTGAACCTCTCCTTAGGCCTTCCTCTTGTTTCCACTGATAGTGCAGCACTTGATGATTCTCCTGTGCTTCTCCTTCGCATTTCCTCGCTTAGAAGAACACCCACAACATCATCAAACTTAAGAGTATTTGTGCCAGAGATAGAATTACTTACAGCCATCACAAGGCTGTCCCAACTATCCGGTAGAGATGATAGTATAAGGAGAGCTCGCACTTCGTCATCGAAATTGATTTTCACTGATCGAAGTTGACTTATGTTTGTGTTAAATTCATTTAGGTGTTCTGCAACTGAACCATTCTCTGCCATCTTTAGATTGAACAAGCGCTTCATAAGAAATACCTTATTGGATGCGGATGGTTTCTCATAGAAGTCGTCAAGTGACTTCATCAAGTCCTCCGTGGTCTTCATCTCCGAAACATTGAAGGCCACCGTTGACGCCAAGCTTAACCGGATTGTTCCTAGTGCCTTTCGATCAAGGACAATCCATGCTTCATCTGCCATTGTTGCGGGCTTCTTCGCAAGACCGCCTAGTGGCAAATAGAGATCCTTCTGGTAGAGATAGTCTTCAATCTGCATCTTCCAATGTTGGTAGTTTTTGCCGTTGAACTTCTCAATCTTGAGCTTCCCCTCCTCCGCCATAACTCCCACTCAATTCAAGGAATCCTTTCCTTGAGATAATTTAGCTACGAGCAAACCTTGCTCTGATACCAGTTGTTAGGAAATAAGACGTAGCTAAATAGATAATTGAGTAGATTACTTAATGGAGAGAGACAGATTTACATACACGAGATTATAGAGTAGAGAGAGAGAGAGAGAGAGAGAGTACACACGATATACGTGGTTCACCCAATGTGGGCTACGTCCACGGGAAAGCAGCCACTCAATGGCTTTAGTACTTCAAAACAAGAAGTAATTTACAAAGGGATTATACCCTTAATGGAGCTCCCGCCTTGCTTCACTCTCACCACCTCACACTCACCTTGTTGCATCAACTTCACACTATAAAATGTGTGTAGAAATGGCCTCCTTTTATAGGCCAAAAGGGCTGCCCTCTCTTATGAGAGACAGCCATGTGTAGCCGCCCTTGTGCGAATAAGTCCAAATTGGACCCTCCAATCCGCCCATGTGTGGCCGCCCTTGAGAAGACAAGTCCGCTTTTGAATTCGGCCACCGGCCACCGGCCATTGACTACCGGCCACCGGCCATTGACTACCGGCCACCGGCCAACCGACCGGTTGTTTTCCGACCACTTTCCGACCGCCGTCCGGCCATAATATTCCGGCGAAAAGGAATATTCCGGCAAAAAAAAAAGGTCTCGGGGGCCTCCGCCCCCGAGGCCTTTAAAGTTGCCCCTGATTCTTGTCCGTGAAAATTTTGGTTTCCGGTGAGTGATTTTCCTTCACGCACAATGGCTTCTCCTCATAGTGGGGGCCTTACAAATGTGCGCTTTTACCACAAAAAATTACAAGGGTAAATCAGGCTCCATACTTAACAATGACCATGGACATATTTCTCATTAAATGGCTCTTATTTTGTAAGGTTTGATATTGGAATGGCTATTGATGACTGTATTTGGAATGGCATTGTAAAATTTTGCCATTCCATATTGAAATTGAGTGTCCATTAAAATCTAGGGTGGATGTCAAATCCTAACACTACACGATGACAATCGAAGAGGGGATGTTCAAACACAAGCCACGACATAGATTGCTACATCAAGGAAAAGGATGGTGACCCCATCTATGGCTAGAATGATGGACCAACCTCTCGCTGAAGAGTAAGTACCATCTAAGCTCTCAAAAAAGGAAAATCTCATGGAATAGATGGTTTGCCCAATGATTTTTACCAACATTGCCAGAACTTTATTACTCCTCATCCAATTAGGAGCTCTGTCATGTTCTCTGAACATTGGGGTCATAACGATCATTCACAAAAGGGGGGGGGGGGGGGGGGGGGGGGGGGGGGGGGGGGGGGGGGGAGGAGGACTTAGGGACTTGGAGACCCATCAGACCTCTGCTGCTATAAAATATTTTCCCTAGCTCTAGCAAGAAGGCTTACTCCTATCATGCATGACATTATCTCCCTGAGCAGCATAAAGGCTTCATTAAAGGTAGATTCATATTGGATGCAATAATTACCATGTGGGAAGCTATAGATTATGCAGAAGAAACTAAACAATTGTTCCAAAATTGATTTTGATAAGGCCTATGACAGAATTGAATGGGACTTTATTTTTTGATCTCTACATGACATTGGCTTTGGCAAAATGTTCATTAGATTCATTCACGTGCTTTTTTGTAATGCCCTAGCAAAGGTACCCATAAATGGAAAGGATGTGCAAAGTGCAAGAGCTCCCTCTACTTATACCAGCAAGTAGAGGTTGAGAGACTACACCAACACTCTTGGCTATGGAATGAAAATCCAACCAAGAGCCATGCTTCAATGCTTAAGCTTGCCATCTTCTCCATCTTCATTACTATGCTATTATGTATGATAGCAAAAAGAGTGATGATAAGTGAGGAACTAGTTCTTTCTCCTATGAAATGTTTCTCCCCTCTTCCCTACCCTCATTCCCTGCTAGCTCTCTCCACCTTCGAAGGTGTTTGAGGTCTTGGGAACGATGCTTGGGATAGTTAATGCTTTCCACAAAGTTTATGTTATGCTCGTGATGCATGAAGCTTTGCATCTTCATTGCATCACCTAGGTCACAAGGAAGACAAAGACTGTATTGTAACAAGTCTCGCTTGATGAGAGAAACCATAATACAAATGCCTATTGGAGGGGGGACCGGCTCCACATAAATCCGGTCCTCAACTGTTATCATGTTCTCTAAACTCTCTCTCTTGCAAAAGTATTGTTCATGCCAAGTTAACTAAATGCTATGTTTATGTTGCTAACTTCAATTATGTCTACCCGCTATGCTCACAAAGTAATTTCTCAAAAGTACTCTCTCTAATTTTCACTACTCTCAAGTTAATAGGCCAATTCCATTACATACACACACACACACACACACACACACACACACACACACACACACACACACACACACACACACACACAAACACGCAAATAAATAAAGATGCACATAAATTTACACATAATTCAACACTACACGCGCGTGGGCACACACACACACACAAAGTTAAAGAAATTATAGTGAATAAAAAGTGTGTGTATATATATATATATATATATATATATATATATATATATATATATATATATATATATATATATATATATATATATATATATATATATATATATATATAAAATTAATTTAAATTTGTATTTATAAATTTTGATTAGATATTATCATTTTGGATAAAAAATAATAAAATTTGGTAATAAGAATAAGTTTGAAAAAGAATTATTCATGGGTTATTTTGATTCACTTTAAATCAATTTATACTTAAACAAAAAAATTGCTACTTTGTTCATGTTTAAATTAAAACTTAGTTCGTTTAATACATTTGATCATATTAATCCATTTAGACTTAAACACTTAGGTTAAAGTGTTAAGATTTGGCCATTTTAATTAGTTTAGAACGTGCCGCTTAGGTTCAGTGAGCTGCATGTTTCAGTCGGCTTAAACTTAGCGTTTGGCCATTTCAATCCGTTTAGGGCCATTTCACTCCGCTTAGAGCTAGCCACTTAGGGCCCGGGGCATTCGCTAAGTAAAATTTTCTTATATCACGTGCATTCACCAAAATGAATTATAATTACCCCTTATATCCCTCTTGTACACATGAATCTATAAATTTACAAGGAATTAAAAATCCCTTATGTTGAACGCACGTGCTATGTTACATATACTTTAGTGAACTCCCCGGGGCTTAGGGTTATCGGCTTTTGGTTATATGGCCGTGTTTGGAAGGTTAGGGTAGGTCACGTAAAGTCGCTCAGGGTTAGCGGATTAGGGTTTGATCACTAATAGATGGCCGTGTTTAAACAATTAGGATAGTTTGTGTAAAGCCGCTTAGGTTAGGCCACTCTAAATTGGATTAGTGCAATGTTTGGCCATTTCAATTTGCTTAGGGCTAGCCACTTAGCGTTAGCGACTTCTGGTTTGATTGATAATAGAAGATGGTCGTGTTTGGACGGTTAGGTTAGGCCGTGTAAATCCGCGTAGGTTTGGCCACTCCAAATCAGGTTAGGGTAGCATTTGGCCATTTTAGTCTGCTTAGGGCCGGGCTAGCCACTTAGGGTTAGCGGCTTAGTGTTTGGCTGTTAATAGATGGCAATGTTTAGATAGTTAAGGTAGGTTGTGTATAGCCGCTTAGGTTAGGCCACTCCAAATTGGATTAGGGCAACGTTTAGCCATTTCAATCTGCTTAGGGCTAGCCGCTTAGGGTTAGTGGTTTAGGGTTAGCGTCTTTTGTTTTAGTCGATAATAGATGGGCATCATGTTCGGAAAGTTAAGGTACACTGTGTAAAGCCGCTTATGTTAAACCGCTCTAAATTGGATTAGGGGAGCGTTTGGTTATTTCAAAATTTTTAGGGCTAGCCGCTAAGGGTTTGCGGCTTAGGGTTAGCGACTTTTGGTTTGGTCGTATTTGGAGCGTTAAGGTACGCCGTGTAAATCCGCTTAGGTTTGGCCTCTCCAAATCGGATTAGTGTATCGTTTAACCACTCTAGTTTCCTTAGTGCTAGCCGCTTAGGGTTAGTGACTTTTGGTTTGGTCGCTAATAGATGGCCCCCCATGTTCAGACGGTTAGGGTACGCTATGTAAAGTCGCTTAGGTAAAGCCGCTCTAAATCGGATTAGAGCAACGTTCGATATTTGAGTCTGCTTAAGGCTAGCCATTAAGGGTTAGCGGCTTAGGGTTAACAACTCTTGGTTTGGCCGTTAATAGATCGCTTTATTTGGAGCGTTAGGGTAGGCTGTGTAAAGCTGCTTAGGTTTGGCTGCTCCAAATCGGATTAGTGTAGCGTTTGGCCATTTCAGTTCGCTTAGGGCTAGCCGCTTAGGGTTAGCGGCTTTTGGTTTGGCCTCTAATAGATGGCACACCGTGTTTGAATATTTAAGGTATGCTATGTAAAGCCATTTAGATTAAGCCACTTTAAATGAAATTAGAAAAGCATTTAGCTATTTTAGTATGGTTAGGGTTAGCCGCTAAGGGTTAGCGGCTTAGGGTTAACAACTTTTGGTTTGACCGCTAAATAGATTGTCGTATTTGGAGAATTAGGGTAGGCCATATAAAGCCGCTTACGTTTGGCCGCTCCAAATTGGATTAGTGTAACGTTTGGCCATTTCAGTCCGCTTAGGGCTTGCCTAAATTGGATTAGGATAGCATTTGACAATTTCAGTCTACTTAAGGCTAGCTACTTAGGGTAAGCGGCATTTGGTTTGGCCACTAATAGATGACGCGCCGTGTTTGGACGGTTAGGGTACACTGTGTAAACCTGCTTAGGTTAAGCCACTCTAAATTAGATTACGACTGCATTTGGCCATTTTATTTTGCTTAGGGCTATTCACTTAGGGTTATCGGCTTTTGGTTTGGCTGCTAATAGATGGCCATGTTTGGACGGTGTCGAGAAATTTGCGGTCTTGCCGGGAAAGCACCGGGCTTATGGTTGTGAGAGTTTGTGAGAGAACTCAACAAAAACTATATGAAGGAGTTAAACCATAGATGCCATGAAGACTAGGGTTTGGAAGGAAGTGAAATCAAAGAAGCCCCACTCTTGCACTCACACACACAAAGAAAGAACACAAAAGAGAGTGTCAAAACAACACAAAGATGAAAACATCAAGGCTATGGTCATAATTAATTGTGTGTACAAATCCTCTTGGTTCATAGCAAGATAACTACGCTTACGTCAAAAGAAAAGTTATAGTCTATGAGAGGTAGTATAATGGGATCCGGTGATAGAAGTATTTTATTGAGCCTTTCTGGGCCAAAGAGAAACACTATACGTTGTTGAAAGTGTATTTTACGGCTAATCCATACGTTAATTCTAATAGATCGTATAGAGTGAAAGCGATAGAAATTATCATCATGTGGGTTATTCATTTAGGATAGTATGTGAGAAATGTAGATATGAGAGAAGAGAAGGGAAGAGAAGAGAAGAGAGTTTCCCTCCCAAGCCCTATTCTTGCCCGTAGGCAATAAGGATACTGTGGAGAGAGATGTACCTGTAGCAAGGAGAAACTAAAATTTGTAGAGAGGATGAATTACTAAGAGTGAGAGAGATAGATTTGGTTAAGGAGATGATATTAGATATATATATATATATATATATATATATATATATATATATATATATATATATATATATATATATATATATATATATATATATATATATATATATATATATATATGTTGGATTAGAGATGAAAAAGAAAACAACAAGAAATCAAGAAAACATCAATGTAGAACACATCTTACTTGACAAACCCTTTGGCACCATTATTGATGGAGAGAGAAGAAGAGGGGAGAACTCCACTTTGATTGATACGCCAAGTGCAAGACCTTATTTGATTAGAGTTGATATTCCAAGGATAGCGTACAAGAATGACTAGTCTTCCTCTAGGAGAAAGTGTAGTAGGCTTGGGCTTATGTTAATGGCTAAGTACAATTAAGCATTACTACTCACTCCCTCAAGAATTCCTCTCATCAATGGCTTGAATGCTTCGTTTTCCTTTCAAGGAAGAAGAGTTCCCCTTTTATAGGTGAAGGGAATCCCCAAGGGTTTACACAAGAAGAGAGGAGCCAGTGTGAACAGGAATTGGAAAAGTTGGAAATGAGCTGTCCCTGCATGATGTGGGCAGACTGGGGTCCAGTATTTTGATCATATCTCCTCAACCGTGGCTCCAAATAAAAAAGTAAAAATATGGTCAGAAACTTCAGCTCATTAGCTACGATTTTCATTTTAAAATCATTTTCCAATTCGGATTGGAACCTTGTGTAAAAAATTCATCAAAATAGGGTCCATTTCTGGAAGCAAAAGTATTCCCGTGGTCCCCTTAGCCTAGACTTTCATTTAATTCCAAAGGACACCTCATGCTATATGAAAGCATGACATTGCTCCTTGACAAAGTTTTGTAATCATGCTTGCAATAATGCATTAAAATAAGTGTATCTTTGAAATCATGCCACCTAGTGTCCCACTAGGATTTGATTCCCTCCTAGTAGCTATTTAAAAAGAAATATAAGAAAAATACATAGAATATATATATATATATATATTGGAGTTTACCCTAGATATAGGATCTAGCTAGGGTGTGAGATGATAATGAGATAGTAGAAATAAAGAATCTATGCTTTTTGCCCAAGTTAAAGAGGCGGAGCTATTGACGCTTTTTCCATAGTATTTTCTGATGGTAAAGTAAGAATAGGTTACCCTTGAGATAAATAATAGGATGAGATAGAAAGCTTATTATTATACTTAAATATGCATATGTACATTATAGGAAAGATAATTATGTATCTAAAAAATTGTAAGATAACTCTTGTAGGATGCGTTCCCACTATGTACGTGTCACAACACGACAACGGTTTGACCGATAAGAGTTTTATGATAGACTATTACGTATTAGGGTTTGTCCTCGATCTACATGCACTATCATGTAGACATGGGTGTGTACTTATGTCGCACCCTTGAATAAAGGAATTGACCAATAAAGACAAAAGTATTATCTAGTGGTTATGATCTCCGTGCACCTCTAGACCGAGGTGTGCGGGGATCGAGCATGGCTAGAGATTGTGAGGTAGTTAAGTTACATTGTTATCTCGTTTTGGTTTGTCTAATTAAGGATGGTCATGCAAAGACGTTGTTGGTTTGATCGATTAGGGTTAACGGCAAATGGTTTGGCCAATTAGGATTAGTTGTGTAAAGACGCTTATGGTTTGGCCGATAAGGGGTGCGGTCGATAAGGGGTGCGTAGGGATTGCTCAAGAGCAGTAAGAGCATCTAGACAGGTTTTAGGAACAGTGAGATGCAGCCTGAGCACAGATGGAGTCTGTAGGATCTTCTCATCTTGGGAGTGGAGGCTACGAGACTCTTCAGCATGAGTTCTTAAGTGTCATACACTATTTAAATAGAGTATATACATATGTTTTTCAATTTTTTATCTTATGGTTTAAGTGTTTATACTATAGGAGCTTGCCATGAAGCATCCTCTGACGGGTAGAGAGGAAAAATATAGATTCAAGCATGGACTGTTAGCTCTTCTTGTCCAACTTTAGGATGAGGGAGAGGACATTGACTATGAGGCCTTACCTTGATTAGTCTAGTCGATGTATATATTTTTATTTGTACATGTTGATGTATAACTACTTATGTTTTAGTTCATAGATGCACATACATGGTAGCTGTTACATTTATGGTTATGTCCGTTTTGATTATGGTTATGTTTAAGGTTATGGTTTCAAATTTTGGTTATGGTTATGTTTTACGATTTACACAATGGTTATGGTTATGGTTTTAGAATTCGGTTATGGTTATGGTTTTCGAATTTGGTTATGGTTATGGTTTTAGGACTAGGTTATGATTATGGTTTGAAGTTATGGTTATGGTCAAAATTCAGTTATGGTTATGGTTATGCTTAAGGTTATGTTTATGGTTTTAGAATTCAATTATGGTTATGGTCAAAATTCAGTTATGGTTATGGTTATGCTTAAGGTTATGTTTATGGTTTTAGAATTCAATTATGGTTACGTTTTGTGATTTACACAATGTTATGGTTATGGTTTTAGAATTCGGTTATCATTATGGTTTTAGAATTTGGTTATGGTTATGGTTTCAAAATTTCATTATGGTTATGGTTTTAGATTTAGTTAGAAATATGGTTTAAGGTTGTGGTTATGGTTCAAAATTCAATTATTATTATGGTTTGCGATTTACACAATGGTTATGGTTTCAAAATTTGGTTATGGTTATGGTTTCCAAAAACAGTTAGAAATATGGTTTGAGGTTATGGTTATGGTTTCAAAATTCGGTTATGGTTTCAGTATTCGGGTTATGGTTATGGTTATGGTTAAGGTTATGATTATGGTTTCAAAATTTAGTTATGGCTATGTTTTGCAATTTACACAATGGTAATGGTTTGTGAGTATTGTTATAGTTGTGTTTTGTGGATCTTGTCATGGTCAATATGTACTCACACTTCTGTGGAATTTTCAAGCAAACCAAAGGTGGAGTGCGATTGATTTTACACTCTCTCAGGTAGCAGGGTCTGCAAGCTGAACTATAGAGGCTAGCCAACAAGGCACTGGCGGGAGTTTTTGATGATGTAGCAAGGAAAAACCATGTGGGAGTTGGTAGAGCCTCATGAATTTGCAGCTGTGAAAGCGGCCTGTCTCTCAGTCTCGAAGAGTCCAAGGAAAAACTCCAAATGGTTAAAGCAAGCCTTGGGCTTGCACACTGAAGCTTGAAATGGTGACACCTCTGCAAGCAATGATGGGGATGACGAGATCAGTGGATTTCCAAGCTAAGTGGTCAAGGGTGAGCCAAGGCGTCTCCAACAAGTGAGAGTGGGTGGGCAATAGGGTGAGTAGTTGGGGAAGGTAAATCATCGTGAAGTGGCTCAAAAGAGTGATCACTCTATAAAAGAGGGAGCCAACGAGGGCTACCAAGAGGAGGAGCTGTTATCGGAGTGAAGGCATGCGGTACCGATTTCTCGTCAAGGTGTGTACCGACAGATTTGAGTGCGAGGGGAGGTGTGTGCCCCTCCTTATGAGTTGTTGATGGCCATGGTGTGGCCTAGCCTCAAAGTATATGGGGTTTGTACATGGTGTTTTTCATTGAAGAAGAAGCTATCATTGTTGATTTTGGCATCGTCTCTCCTCCCTTCCCCCCTTTCTTCTTTGCTCGTCTTGAGGGTCTGTGGTGTGGTGTGTGTGGGCGTGTTTACCCCCTGGGCCCCCTGTGTATGTGAGAGAGGAAGAGAGAGAGGTGTTGAGTTGCGGAAGTGCGAGAAGCAGGCAAAATTGGGGTGAAGACTGTATGAGGATTTTGCAAAGCGTGTGTGCCTTGGGTGAAATGCAGGCGAGGCCTTGCTAGTGTGAATTGTATTTTCTGAAGGTGTTCTTGAGAGGATAGAGGTGATGTGAATACCTTGAGCTATATAGGGGCCATTGTGGGTGTGTCGAGTGTTCTCCCCATTCCCCCTCTTCATCTTCTTAGAAGATGGAGAGGGGGAATGGGGAACACACGTGCCCACACACACACAATTGCCCCATATAGCTCAGGTATTCACGACACCCCTATCCTCTCAGAATCACCTTCAAAAACTCCAATTACATTGACAAGGTCTCACGTGCAGACTTCACAATGCACCCACCACTAACAAGACCAGTCTCTCACACCCACTCAACCTGACTATTGATTTCACTCTCTCAACACATACAACTCTCCTCACTCACTCAATTGCACATAGCACCACTGGATCGGGGGGCGCACACCTCCACTACCGACACCATGGTTTACAATCAAGGGCAAGAGAAAAGAGACGGGGAAAGGGGAAATTTAACACTGGAACATGGCGAATGTGGTTGGATCTTGATTAGAAAAGTGTTTATGCAAGATCTTTGCCGTCATCAACATAGCCGACACTCACAAGCGTACTCACACACTCAGGCGCTATGCCCATTTGCAAAAGCTCTACTCTTGGAGGCATGACCGCTCCCTTTGCTCTGTCGCACTCCTCCTCTTCTTATTCCCCTTTCTTCTTCCAAAATCTCTCTCCTTTTTGAATTGTATTGCAAGATCCACCTGCCTACGTGGTTTCGCTTCGACGACCGCTCAAACCTTCTCTACTTATTCTTCTTCCTCCTTCTCTCACCCCATCACAGAGCACTCGTCGCTCCTCCGCTTCTTCTCGAACCTCTTCCTCTTCTCCCAACAAAAAGCAAAAATATCCCTCCTCTCTTCAAAGGCGAAGCTCCTCCTTTTCTTCTTCACCTTCACTTTCTAAAATAAGCCCATCCAGGCGCTATTGCTCTTTGTAACTCTCCCTCCAAGATTTCCCCCCCCCCTTAGTTGTTGGGGCTCACCTCCTTTTCTTTACTGAACCCTCCAACCATCCTTTCCTTATGCAAGTCCAGCCACCATTTGATTTTTTACATTTACAACCATAGAGGTTTTTGTTTTCGTTTCCCACCTAGTCGGTGCTTCCATCGACTCGAACTCACCAAACACCTATTGTGCCATTCCACACTAGAATTTTGCTTTGCTATCATCGAACCCCAAGAGCTTTGCTGCATCTCGACCGTCCCTGGGCCCCGAAGAACGGGTTATCAAAATGAAAAAAAAGTCTGATTTGTCGTCTTCGTGATTATTCGTCAACTTGAAGCAGGCGTATCTTGATGCCCTCGACTTCGATCGCGATCCGAAAATTTTGGCTAATCCCATGCAATTCATATGAAATTCTTGAAACCAGTCGAGGCCCGAAATTTCTTGGTAGGCACGCTTCTCAATGCGGGCGAGTTGGCCCATGAAGGGCCCCTAACAAACATTCAATTGCCCATATCTTTCTCTCCGGAGATCCGATTGACAATTCGGGAAGACCGGAATGCTCCACAACTTGAGCTTAACACTCCTACCTGACCATTTTATCTCGAGACATGTGTTCATACTTGCCCTGTTCGTCGAGGCTCTGCAAGACCTTCCAACTTCAAATTGGCATATCTTTCACACTGGGGCTTCGTTTGACGAGCCATCTGGACCAACTTCTAGAGCATCTCAAGCGCTACATTCTCGATCACTATTCTAGCACTTTTGACACTTGGACCCATCACACTATTTGGACCTTCCTTGGAGCCTTCTTGGCCCAAAAAGCCACATTTAACATGCATTTCCATTGGCCTTTGCCTGCCGAGTCTTATATACCAGCTTTAACATTTGGCCATGCACCTATAGGCATCCATAGCCTCATCTAATACCACTTCTAGCTCGAACCAACTTTGATTGCACCATCATTGCCCACCCCCTTGTTGAGCATTTATGTTCAACCACACATGTTTATTGCACCTAAAAAAACTGCAACACCAAATTGGCAATCAAAAGCACTCCAAAACCACAACCATATGTACAAAAGCTATCTCCTGTCACCTGTTGCACACCTGCTCAAGCGGGTTGCCCAACCCATTGCATTACCTGCTATCATCCACTTGAATCAAACACCTGACTCTGATCACTCCCATCCACTTGGAGGAGCTTACCATAGTGCTTTACTCGTGCATCTAGCCAACCATCCACATAAGCTTCCCTCGATATGCTTCCACTACTCCCATCATCCATTGGTAAACTATCCACTTCAAACAAAGAATCACCAAACATATCACCACTCGAATCAGACGTGCCATCACTGACACAAAACATACCATGCCCTCCCTCCCAACCATACAAATCAAGATCCTCCTCAAGCAATATTGTACCTTCTCGATAGCCCATTTCACAATTGTTTTTATAAGCATACCTTTCAACCACCACACACAAACCTCCTTTGAAAGTTTGGTCCCAACTTGGGAATCTCCACCACCTCTCATAGAGCGCACTTGTAGCCTTGGAAGCTCCATCTTTGGCTCCATGATTTCCTCTTTACTTGCCATGCTCTTGATTCCAGCATCCTCAGGCACTTCCGTACCATCCAACTCATAGGGGTCTACCCCCACCTCTTGCATATCAACCACCTGTACTTGCTTTACAACATTCTCCTTATTTGTAGGCGAGGGCAAAACACAAGGCCACTTTTAACCTGTATCCTAGCTAAAGATCTCTCAACAAGTACTTGGGATTCCTCCTCCATGTCAACCATCAGGTCATTGAACCCCCAATTAGCTTCATTTTCTATGCATTCCTGGCCAAAAGAACCTGTATCCAAGGCGCCTCTCACGCAATCCATAGGCATTTGTAGCTGCTTTTCCCTTCAGTTAGCATTCAACACCTCTTGACAATCTATTCCCGTTACCTGTTCTTCTTCCACAGCCACAATCGCTATCTCCTCCTTGGAAAACCCCTGTACCTATTGTACAATCAAAGCACATTCTATAGATACCTTGAAGAGCATCGTCATCAGCATGGTCTTACACAACGCCCTCATAAGCATGTCTTAAGTCCCAAGCTTCGACCCTCTTACCTGGTCTTCATTCATAGTGGCTACCACCATATCTTCATGCATACAACAGGGTAACTTTACCTCTACCAGTGATAGCCGTTTTTTGGCTTTCCATAATTGCCATAGTAAGCTACCTCACCCTATCAAATCACTCAAACATTTTGGTTATCCCTACCATTTCACTGTACATAGGCGTGTGTGAGTTAGGGGACTTTTCTCATATCTTCTTAAAAACCCTTAATTAGCTAGTCACTGGGTTAGTTGAGCCAAAAAAATAAAATAAAAATATAAAAAATATAAGTATATTATGGCCCATTTGTGTGTAAATATTTCATTGTATATAGGGCCTAAATAAAAGGATTTTTCATAACTATTTTGGTATTTATTTAAATATTTCTACCTATGGTGTGTTATTATGCTATGTACATTGACTCACCATTACTATATTTTTTCTTACCATTTTGCATACTCTTTATTCCATATAAAAATAATTTCATGCAAGCTTCTCTTATTTTTGGTGTAACTCCATCCCAACAAAAATCCAAAAAAACTAGTTTTATTTATGTGTATATTTTTTCACTATTGTGATTTTTCCTTCCTACATCTATTCTCTTTTACTCTCATAAATTAGCCCTATCTAATTCCCCAAAGGTTGCACAAATTGTTTTTATAGAGGCATCAAAGTCGTAGAGTTAAGTTTCTTTCAAGTAGGGTGCAAACCAAGATAGGCCAAGAGAAGAGTGCCAATGATATCAACTTGAGAATTACAATCAGAGTAGTACTCAGATTGCATGCATAGTATGAGCAACCTCACTTGCTGGAGGAAGGCTATAAACTTGGAATTTGTCCCATCAAACTGTTTAGGTAGGTTGACCTTGATCTCCTTTCAACTTTGTAGTAGATTGACTGAAGGTATAGTTTGATTATGGCCATTATAAGATTTGCTTAGCTCTTGGATCTCGCGTTGAAGTTCTTGGACCACTAGACTTGAGGAGTGTGGTTGCTCTATTGTAATTTTTCATTTTTGTGCGCGTATGTCACATGTGTCAATGCAAGGAACTTGCCGATACACTGTGTGCGGGCCACAAATGGCTCCAAGCACACAACAAGCCTAAACTAGTAAGCTCAAAGATGGCGATGGTGTGTCACTCACCGCACTACGCTTGCTGTCGTGGAGGATTCCTCGCCGCGAAGAAGGGGGAGACGCCCCTACGCTGCGCTTACCCGCCTTGCCGCCGTCGTGCCGCCGCAATGCTTGATCGCACTCTCTCTCTCTCTCACGCACACACACACACACACACACACACACACACACACACACACACACACACACACAAGGAGATGTAGAAGAAGAAGATGGAGATGGAGCAAGAGCACTCTTCAATTGCACAAATGAGAGAATGAGTGAATTTTAGGTTTAGTTGAATTTTATATGAGCTCGCCCCATTCACCTTGGGTGCCCATGCTTAGCCAACTAATCCCTTGAATGTTCCAGTTAGAGTGCACCTCTCATCGGAGATCACTCTTACCCTTTTCCTATTGGACTGACCAGCCCGGTACCTGACTCTACCAAATAAATAATACAGTGTCCGTCGTAGGTGATAGGAATGTGCGTGAGGGTTAACATGCTCCCCTTCCTGATGTAGATTCCGTCCTCGGAAGCTATTGAGTTGAAGCTCGTTTATCGAGGTAGAAGAGCATTTGAGATGAATGTTGTTAGCCTTCTTCAGTCACTGCAAAATCAAACAACATTGGCACAATAATTGCATTCTCATATACAATTAAAAAGCATATGCAGTTGCAGGCAGACAATTTGATTGGTAGCATAATTCTAAACCATTTGTCAGCAATAAACATTAAATTGCAATATAATCAAACGCATAAACATTTGTAAAGGTAAAAAATTAAACAAGTATGGGGTTGCTAATTTAACGATCAAAAGGCACTAAAGATCAACTATTAATACCATGGGCAAGCTTCTCAATTTTCTTTGGTCAATTAAGTTGTTTAATCGCGAGAGCCAAGTATTTCATGTCCGAGGGCTGACTAGAGGCTATACCTAGAATACCTGTAGTTAAGCTACGACAAAAGGAATTCTCATGAAATCATTGCCTGACTTATTTACTTTTCTTTGACCCCCCAAAGTCCTTTCACATTGTTTCAATTTTGATGTGTGTGCTTATTTTGTATGCCTTGGGTTTTTTGCTTTTCAAGGAAAAGCACCCACACTGGGAACCTCTAGGGCTCTAGTACCATAGGCGATACATGTGAGTGAAGTACCCAATCAAGCTGAGATTTCTCTTCCAGCTTAAGATTTTACATTGTGGCACTTTGATTTTTTTTTTTTTGTTCGTTTTCAGCATTTTAATTTTGTGGTCATATAACACTGTTACCCTCCCCGACTCATCACACTAGTAAACTCCCTTTATAATACTTAAGCTAAAGGTCAATAGGGACTAAGCCCACTAGAAAGCCCTAGTACATTTCACACAATGCTGCCTAAATCGGATTAAGAACCTAAGTAACCATTGAGTATTAGGAAGGCATTCCCCATGGTATTAAGAGAAGATCTATAACACCTAGCTTGGTTAAACTAGCTTAATTGAACTGCTTGATTTTTAAACCTAAACAAGTGATTATGACAAAAAATTACATTGAATTTAGTGTTTGGTACTAAGAAAATGCATTGAATATTATGCTACCAATCACAATTAAAGCAGACAAACATAGATGCAAAAAAGATAAGGGACAATGCAAATGGACAAGAAACACTTGTTTGTGTTGATGATCGTGCTTGATTTGAAAAGTGGATGAGAGAAAGATTCCATGAAGTTCCAAATCCTAACCACAGCAACACGTTCCTGTACACACAAGGAAACACAAAGAATACCTCTAGGAGGCACATCAGTGGGAAGAAAGAACTTTTCTAATCACTAAACTCTAAAACAGAACACTCCTATCGTACTAATCTTACCTGCCCTCCATCACTCGAGTGATGAGGATCAAAGGTGTTTCTGTTTCAATGTACCGGATGTGAATGTGTAGGTCTGGGTTAATGTTTTGACTTTTATTGTGCATATGCGTTTGCTAATTGCTCTTGCTCTTTATTATTTTTGTTTTTTGTGAGTATAAGCCTTTTTATATACATTCCCTAAGATTGGGAGAATGAGAGGTTAGGGAGGAAGGTTGAGAGGGGAGTGAGTGAATGATGACTGTTAGCAAACACTCCCCCCTTCCTTGGGTAGATCATACCATTTGAAATGTGCTCGTCACCCTTTGAAACCAATTGTTCTAATTGGTAATAGGTGAGGATTTTTGCCAGTAGTTTTCTATTACCTTAGGTGCCTCATCGAGTTGCAAGGGTGGTAAGGTACTCTCCCAGGATCGAACTTGAAGCGGTTCATCAGGTGATTCTTGAACACTGAGAGGTGTGGATTCCTTTGTAGCTTTATGGAGGTCCACTATTGTAGGTGGAGGTTGTGGAGAAGCTTTTACCTCTATGGATGCATTACATGAGGAGCTAGAAGCTTCATGGGACTCCCCCCTTCCTGAGCTAGGTGGAACAAATCGTTCTTTCTTCGGTACCCAAACTAGCTCTCGAGCGGGTGTGTAGCATTCATTGATTTTTTTCTTTCCACGATTGTCGATTTGTTTTGGAGCTACGGGATTGGGCTCACATGGGTCAGGTGATAGGTAAGAACACAATTTACATTTTGGCACCCAGATTTGATCATTTCCTTGATAGTAGCCTTGGGCTTCCAATAGTTTTTTCGGAATCCACCGCCATATTTTTTGGGACAAGTGGGACGTTTCTTACAAGGCTTTTGTTTTTTAGCACTAGCTATGGTCGCTAAAGAAGCTTTATGGACCCACTTGTATGTTTTCTTCGTTATATTTAGATGGGTCTTGTTAGAAGCTATATACATTGCTTCTAGCATATTTAAAGGTACGAGTGGTGGCATTTCATCGCCCTCAGGTGTTACCCAGGTTGTCCCCCTATTTCCCCAAGTGTCTATGGTTGCTGCTAGGTGGACCCAATCCACATTGTCCAACTCAGTCATCCCAGGTAGTACATCCATATAAGGAGAATCTTCCCCAACATTAGTCTCCGCTTTACACGTGTAACAATACTGCAATGGGGCCGAGTGAACTATGGTGTCAGATCTATGATCAATTATAAACCTGTTTCCTAGAGGATGTGCTCGACCAATCACAAGATCCACTCGAATGACAGAATCTTGGAACTGCAAGTAGACATGGTTTTTAGACCAGTCATGCACCATTTTTGCTTCCCTCATGAAAGGACGTCCTAAGATCATCTTTGATGCCATAGTGTGTTTGGAGAAATCGATAACAATAAAGGTAATCCTTATTTTATGTCCAAAGACCTTGATCTTGAGATCTTCTAGCATCCCAATAGGTTTAATGATAGACCCATTGGCCATCTTCACTACAATGGTTGTGGTTGCAAGGTGAGGTCTTCCCATAGTTTCCCAGCAATTTTTAGTCACAATACTAACCCCAGCGCCACCATCAAGGATTCCCTTCACAGTTAATCCCTTAGTAGTGATTGGTATGGTCTCATTGGATTCATCACCCTCAAAGTATTGTCCCAACTTGTTAACATATATTTCTATAAGAAGGTTCTCATTTGGGTTGGGTTGTGGATCTAAGTGTTCCTCCTCTATTGGCATCTCCCCAGCTCCATCCATCTGTGAAAATTGTGATAGCCCAAACTTTAGTTCTCCATTGAGGAAGGCTTGAAGATCTAAGACTAGCTCAGGGTCTTTATATAGTTTGGACATGATGGTGGTTCTAGCTTCTGAAGACATGAAATCCATCAATTTGGCAATGTTTAACGGCACCTTTTGGACTTCAGTCCCTTGACGTGGGGAAGATGGAATCTCCATTTCTTTGATAGGATCAGGTAGTCCCTCTGTAAACATTCTTTACATCAAGAAGTGAGTATGCCCACTTTCCCATGACTTTAAGTCACTTTCTTCTTGGATGACACTCTGTATGGCTAAGGGTCTATGGACTTGGTGAGGTTGTTGTTGCGTAGGGAACATGGTGTCTGTAATCTGGATCTGCCTAGGTGCTAGTTCTAGATCCCTTTGGGTATCTTCTACCAAACTCCTTAATTGCTTGACTTGCTCAATCTCCTCTGTAGGGTTTGGATAAGTTCCTATCTTCTTCTTGGATCCTGGCCATTGTGGCTCATGAAGATCTTCCTTGTTGGTTTCTATCTTAGTGGTCGTTTTGGTCTCCATGGTTTCACCTGAATCAGAATCCTCTTCAACGTCGTTCATATATATGGGGTCGTCACCAGTCCCTATGTTGGTCTTTGAACTGGGGTCTGACTTCGCTGCTTTTTGCGATCTCTTCCTTCGTGTTTTCTTCTTTTTCTGAGATTGGGCAATTGATGCCGTGTCTCTTTCCTCAAGAATATAATTTTGTTTTTGGAGCATTGATCGTGTGAGTACGTTTACTCGTACCACATGTGTACTTTGTGATGGCTCCTCGGTAACTTCAATCAAGTTTAATGGCGTGATTTTTGGTGCATTTGGATTATTTGGACATTGGGCAATCAAATGATCTACCCCATATTGATTACACATGAGTATCGGCATTGTAGACGTGCTTGCTTGATTGGTTTGCATTAGTGTGGCGTTCTTTTGTAGCTTAATAGGACACTTGGCTACACAATGTGGACCTCCACACTCACAGCATTGAAGAGGTGGTCTCTTAGCAGTGTAATTGATATTTTGGCCTCTTGCAGCAAGAGCAGCTACTTGATAGACAGGTTTGACTTGTCCCCAATAGTCCTCCATGTAGTATTGTGGACTTTCTTCAAGCACATCCATCCCACATGCAATATTAGGGTCCATATCTTCCTCACAGCCTTCCAAACAAGCAATAAATGACTCACAACCCACTTGATTCACAGAAGTGATTCTCGAATGTGGTGGTTGCGGTCCTAGCACTGGAGGTGGTAAGGGTGTTTTTTGAACAACATTTTGGGCCCTAGGGACCATGTGTTGTGCTGTTTGTTCAAGAGGTGGGGCCGGCATCAATGCAGGCACTCGAGGTGTGTCTGTCCATGCTAAGGTTGGTCTATTGGCCATCGCGTGCTTAAATACTATGCAATCCTTAGCTTGATGACCATACCTTCCACAGGCATTGCAGTTCCCATTTAATTTTACTCTAAAAGTAGGGCATTCACTGGTACTATGCGGTCCATAGCATACTGAGCACCATTGTTGCTCCCTTCTTGGATACATATGATTGTTTTGCGGAGCACGATTGTCTCTAAGACTCTCTTGAATAGCCTTGGTGAGATCTGCTAAAGTCATCTCAGATATCTTTGGCTCCTTAGCAATAGGCTTTAGGGTCATTGGCTGATGGTGATGATTGCGAGCTAATAGATTTAGGCTCAACAGACACTCTTTCTCCTTGAATCATTAAATTATCCTCCAATTGGATCGCATTGGTGGTGACTACTTCCAAAGTGGTGATACCTCTAATGACTAGGCCATTGTAGATATCCTCATGTCGTAATCCCCGAATGAATCTATCGAGCAATTGCTTATTGTTGAAGCACTCATTTGGATTACAACGAGAATTCAAATGCTTTAAGCAACTAATAAAGTCTCTCACCGACTCTCCTTCTTCTTGTTGGGCTTTCTGGAGCTGAGAGGCTACTTCCCAAAGCACTCCCTTTCGTATGTATTCTTTCAAGAACAGTCTCCTAAGAGTAGGGTAAATCGTTTTTTCTTCCACCCTTAGGGTTCTATACCAATCCCTTGCCTTCCCACTTAAGATTACGCTTAAAGCATTACTCTTATGCAGGTCATTGTGTTCTCCTAAAGAATCGCATATTTGTTCAAACACTTCGATATGCTTTCTCACATCCCCGTCTCCACTAAATTTTTGTGTGAGCTTGGCTATTTGTACTGCCTTACTTCTAGGCTCTTTATAAGGCGTGTTATGCATATTCTCAGCAATAGATCGACCAATAGCTTGAGAAAACGTTGCCAAGTCACCTAAGTGAGTAGGCACCGTGGGTGAAGGCGCTCCAAAGACTACATGTGGAGTAGGTATTGGCATTGGGCTTGGTGCATAGGAAGCCCTTGGGTTCCACGTTGGGTACGATGTTGTGCCATATGTGTGGCCCTAGGCATAGCAGACGTCGTATGTGACATGCTAATGCTAGCCGGTATAGTCCCATGGAACTAAGAACTTGGGTGTTGTGGTTGTGGAGCATAGGTAGTTGAAACAATGGGAGGGGTAGGGACTACATGAGTGCGATGACCCATAAATGCATAAATTGGTACACACTTGTAGGTACTGTTTGCAGGCATTGAGCTGCCATGTAGTGGTGCTTTACTAACAAATGAGGTCCATGGCGTGTTTCTTGGCATGCCCATCATTGGGGTAGGCATGGTAGCCGTGGTGTCATCAAGGGAAAGATGAGCTAGACTTGAAAAGGTAAAGCTATAACTTGTGGGCTCAGATTGCATTGAGATCCTTGGCGAAACAACATATGGAGGATCCATTGGACTTACCGAGGGAGTCTCCATTTGCGATAAGGTCAATTGTTTAGCCTTTCCTATATCCAAGAATCTCATGAGACCCGTTGAAGGCATGTGGATCCCCTTGTTCTGTCTCTCTAACTCAATCACCCTATGGATGACCTCACAAACTCTTTGTTGTCGATCCTCCACACTAGTAGCACCCATTGTGGATTGTAGGACATCTAACCAACCCACGTGATAGGTGTGACCTGTGTATAGGTCGGTTAGAGTTTTTGTTTGTAGTTCGTACTCCCAGTTCTCATTTAAGAATGCTCCATCTAGAATTGAGGTGCTAGGGGTGTCCTTTGAGCTAGATGCAATGTTGCTTTCTAAGGGTTGGCCCTTAGTGGTTGCTAAGTCAAGAGCACTCGATTGCTCTCCTAGCAAGGATATTGACATAGGAGCTTTTGATTTTAACTCTCTTCATTGCTCCGCCTTGCGTAAGCTCTTGATTTCCTTTTTCCTTGCTGCAATGATATATCGCTCAACCTCTTGCACTTCGGCAAGGCTTCTACCATCGGGTAATATGACCTCGGAGGGGAATAGCTCTGAAGAGTCAGGAGGTGCAGTGAATGAAGTATTCACGTGCACATTCTCTAAGGGTATAGGGTCTACGTTGGTCATGAATGGAGAATTTACTTCCCCACCCCCCTCATTTACATCATTAGCTCCATGTTTGGAGCGAGTGGCTCTACTAAAGGTTTCCTTCAAGCGCCTAAGCACGCTTGGCCCGGACCGCGGATCCATGGCATGCATGTTTTGGCTTGAGCTATCGGGATTAAGCATTGGGAAACCCTCCATGATGTCATAGTCAGAGGAAGAGTCACTAGCTGCTATGTTCGGGTCTTGGTTTGTACTACCTTGGGTCCCCGCCGTCGAGGGCCCGGAACCTAAGGTAGGTGGATAATGAGAACTCGCATAAGTCAAAATTCTCTCTAATTGCTCCATCTCTAACACATGACCAGAGCGCAAATGCATGTGCCTTTTGACACCTTACAAGCATCGATGAATAACCTCGAAGGTTAACCGCTTACTTTTTTAAGCGTCCATTTTCACTCTTTTTTTTTATTTTTTCATGTTTTTTAATGATCGATTTTTTGATTAAAGTGTGTAATAGCTCGAAACAAGCGTATCACTCAGAGGGTCGCGGTGTGCTTTACAACACAACGTTCGGTCACTTGAAGCTCCGTTGGTCCTCAAAAAGTCGATTTCTAGCTACGGGTGAAGCTAAAATACGTAATTTTAAAGGGCGACTGAGGTCTGAGCCTGAGCGTGAGCTTGGGCTTGGGTCTAGGTTTGGGTATGGGAGATATTTCTGATCTCAATCCTACCTTTAAAATTTCTTTTAAAATTTTTACATTTAAATTTTTTTTTTTTTTTTGGGATAAGGTTGCCACGGCCTGCGAGATTTATTTTGACCCCTTTATATTTTTTCCACCTATATTTAACATGTACATATTTTTTAGAACCCTCAATAGTTGATTTCCTTAGTTGTACTATTCACTTATATCATGATCTCAACAATATGTTCAATTAAGACCCACAAAATAAGGTCAAGGATATGTGGCAGGCATGCATGCACTATGGAGGGCTCACTCTTGGAGGCATTCAAAAGAATCATCCAAAGAAGGACCCCACAAGGACTTTGTGCAGTGGGAAAAGACAATCGGTTTTTTAAAGGTCACTTGCTCTCGGAATATGAAAAGGTGATACGAACAAAAGTTGTAGCTCGTGAGCTGAACTTTTGCCTCAAATTTTTTCATATTTTTTTGAGCTACGAGTTGTGAGCTATGATTTTATTGGTGGACCCCAGTTTGCCCATGCCATGCAGCCACACTCTCTCTTCCACTTTATCATTTTCCTCTTTCACACAGGAATTGGAAAAGTTGGAAATGAGCTGTCCCTGCATGATGTGGGCAGACTGGGGTCCAGTATTTTGATCATATCTCCTCAACCGTGGCTCCAAATAAAAAAGTAAAAATATGGGCAGAAACTTAAGCTCATTAGCTACGATTTTTATTTTAAAATCATTTTCCAATTCGGATTGGAACCTTGTGTAAAAAATTCATCAAAATAGGGTCCATTTCTGGCAGCAAAAGTCTTCCCATGGTCCCCTTAGCCTAAACTTTCATTTAATTCCAAAGGACACCTCATGCCATATGAAAGCATGACATTGCTCCTTGAAAAAGTTTTGTAATCATGCTTGCAATAATGCATTAAAATAAGTGTATCTTTGAAATCATGCCACCTAGTGTCCCACTAGGATTTGATTCCCTCCTAGTAGCTATTTAAAAAGAAATATAAGAAAAATACATAGAATATATATATATTGGAGTTTACCCTAGATATAGGATCTAGCTAGGATGTGAGATGATAATGAAATAGTAGAAATAAATAATCAATGCTTTTTGCCCAAGTTAAAGAGGTGGAGCTATTGACGCGTTTTCCATAGTATTTTCTGATGGTAAAGTAAGAATAGGTTACCCTTGAGATAAATAATAGGATGAGATAGAAAGCTTATTATTATACTTAAATATGCATATGTACATTATAGGAAAGATAATTATGTATCTAAAAAATTACAATATAACTCTTGTAGGATGCGTTCCCACTATGTACGTGTCACAACACGACATCCACCCCCTCTAAACCTGCACATCCTCCGGCGTGTGCCAACCTCATGGAAACTTGTGAAAGAAACTGTATCCCCTGTCATCCCATGACCTCCTCCAGGATCATATGGGTAACTCAAAAACTTGTATTGTACTAAGCATTGAGATTCTCCGCATCTTTTAATTCCTCTCGGATCAGAAGGAATTGTTATATACCTCTGTCTCCAAAACATTTGTAACAAATCTCCATTATGGGCAAAATCTTCATGAAGTAGAGACATAAGTTCCTCATCCTTTTCTTCAAAAAACACTTCCAGGCTTTTGGTAATATACTTGAAAGATTTTTGAAACTGCACTTTAACCTTCTCACCAACCTCTTAATCTATATGTACCTCTTTCGCATAGAAGTCTGAATCTGCATCTTCATTCTCAAAAGAATCCTCTAGATAGCCTTTCTCAACATCGAGAGAAACCTCAGAAATATGCATGGTAAACCTCTCATCAATTCTCTCACCTTTTACCAAATACCTCTCTAGCTTTACATCATAAAAATTTGCATACCTCTCAAATATGGTGTTTAATTCCCTCTCCAAATCATCCTGGTAGGTATGCTCCCGATCACTTGTAACCGACTGCTCAAAAACCTCCTTGGAGTTAGTCTCTGACACAATATCTTCACCCCTTCTTCCTTTTTGACCCATCGCTAAATTATCTTCAACTGAATCATGTCTCCACTTATATAGGGAGAACACTTCTTCATTACATGACTCTGGTGTCAGCATAGAGCTAGCATCCTCTTCTTGCTTCAAGGCATCACCATGTATACCCTTCCTATCCATAGCAGATAGATGCTCACAAACCTGCTTGCAATTTATACCCTGTGACACAAGACCTAAATCCCTTTTATGCCTCAGATATTGTTTGCATACCTGCAGGCAACCGAATTTCTTAGAACCCTGTATAGTAGGCACTTTATGGCAAGCATCTTTATTTGCATCTTCACATAGATAAGAAATATCACCCCAATCACAGACCATATCCGAAGAGGTTTCTTGCTCTTCTACTCTATCCTCTAATGTCACTTCAACCTGTATAGCATAACCAAACACTTTTCTATCTTTGATTTGTGAATCTTGAAGATTCATAGCTTCATCTGTAGAACCCCAATCCTCATGCAGAGAATCTGCATCTGTCATTCCTTCCTCTACCATGGAATTGTGAAAGCTTTCTGCATCTAGCTCTAGATAAGGCACAATTTCATGAGTCATCTGCATTACATCTGCTACTCCATATATACAAGACATACATATTACTTTGTCAATGCACTCCTCTTCTTCCACCTCGTCTAACTGAGGTACTTCACAATCCGCAATGCTACTAGCAGAGCTATACTCACAAAGGAAGAGATTTTCAGTCACCCCCTCTAAATTAGCACTTTTGCAGCTAGGCATATCCATTTGGGTAGTACCACATGCATCAAACTCGCATAGGAAAGCATTGATAATGGCTTCTTCATCCTGGTATATGTCTTCAGTATAGGCATCCGGCTCTTCTAAACTTGGTAAAAGTTCTTGGATCTGCTCAAAAGTAGATTGTAGCACATCACTAATATAGCCGTCTTCCACCTGTTTTCCCTTCACATCCTCTATCAAAACCATAGCATCCTCATCCTTGTATATACACTCATGTGCATCTTCAAACGAATCAAAAGGAGCGTCCAAATCATCTATCATAGCCGACGAGTTTGCATCATCCTCTAAGTCGCTTTGAGCCATTTCAGGCACTTGGATAGCATCATGAGAGTCATTATCTTGAGATAGGAAGGTTACAAGACCCAAACGTGTATAAATAGCTTCCACTATGTCTGCTTCATCTGCATATAATAAATTTGCATCTTGCAAAAGATATGCATCTATTACTGCTTCTAAATTAGCCTGTATGGATGTGTTGACACTTGCATGGCTTACAGGAGACACCAACTCTAGCTGGTCACATCCACTTCCACTCTGCTCCATCTCTTGGTCTTGATGTTCCAAGCATACCTATGTTATAGCTGTAGAAAACTCACCCCAGCTGCTTGCATATACACTTGCATAGTCTTGAACTTGGTGCTTGAAATCATCACTCACAAGTTCAACAAATGCTGCAATCATCCGAGCTTCTGGAATTGCTTGAAGCCTCATCTCTATCACATAGCACTCAAGATATCCTTCTGGATCATAGCCTTCGAATATATTAATCTCATTATATACAGATTGCATAGCGCTTTCAATCGCTTTTTGAATCCGGTCTTCTTCTTCAAGACATTTGCATCTGTCTGCGAGCTCTTTCATTTCAGCATATAGCTGCTCCACTTTGCTATCCATCTTTATGTACTCTCACCCCGGATTGTTCAAGTCGAGTTCACCAAAAATATGTCGAGAAATTTGCGGTCTTGCCGGGAGAGCACCGGGCTTATGGCTGTGAGAGTTTGTGAGAGAACTCAACAAAAACTATATGAAGGAGTTAAACCATAGATGCCATGAAGACTAGGGTTTGGAAGGAAGTGAAATCAAAGAATCCCCACTCTTGCACTCACACACACAAAGAAATAACACAAAAGAGAGTGTCAAAACAACACAAAGATGAAAACATCAAGGCTATGGTCATAATTAATTGTGTATACAAATCCTCTTGGTTCATAGCAAGATAACTACGCTTACGTCAAAAGAAAAGTTATAGTCTATGAGAGGTAGTATAATGGGATCCGGTGATAGAAGTATTTCATTGAGCCTTTCTGGGCCAAAGAGAAACACTATACGTTGTTGAAAGTGTATTTTACGGCTAATCCATACGTTAATTCTAATAGATCGTACAGAGTGAAAGCGATAGAAATTATCATCATGTGGGTTATTCATCTAGGATAGTATGTGAGAAATGTAGATATGAGAGAAGAGAAGGGAAGAGAAGAGAAGAGAGTTTCCCTCCCAAGCCCTATTCTTGCACGTAGGCAATAAGGATACTGCGGGGAGAGATGTACCTGTAGCAAGGAGAACCTAAAATTTGTAGAGAGGATGAATTACTAAGAGTGAGAGAGATAGATTTGGTTAAGGAGATGATATTTTTTTATATATATATATATATATATATATATATATATATATATATATATATATGTTGGATTAGAGATGAAAAAGAAAACAACAAGAAATCAAGAAAACATCAATGTAGAACACATCTTACTTGACAAACCCTTTGGCACCATTATTGATGGAGAGAGAAGAAGAGGGGAGAACTCCACTTTGATTGATACGCCAAGTGCAAGACCTTCTTTGATTAGAGTTGATCTTCCAAGGATAGCATACAAGAATGGTTAGTCTTCCTCTAGGAGAAAGTGTAGACTTGGGCTTATGTTAATGGTTAAGTACAATTAAGCATTACTACTCACTCCCTCAAGAATTCCTCTCATCAATGGCTTCCTTTTATAGGTGAAGGGAACCCCCAAGGGTTTACACAAGAAGAGAGGAGCCAGTGTGAACAGGAATTGGAAAAGTTGGAAATGAGCTGTCCCTGCATGATGTGGGCAGACTGGGGTCCAGTATTTTGATCATATCTCCTCAACCGTGGCTCCAAATAAAAAAGTAAAAATATGGGCAGAAACTTCAGCTCATTAGCTACGATTTTTATTTTAAAATCATTTTCCAATTCGGATTGGAACCTTGTGTAAAAAATTCATCAAAATAGGGTCCATTTCTGGCAGCAAAAGTCTTCCCATGGTCCCCTTAGCCTAGACTTTCATTTAATTCCAAAGGACACCTCATGCCATATGAAAGCATGACATTGCTCCTTGACAATTTTTGTAATCATGCTTGCAATAATGCATTAAAATAAGTGTATCTTTGAAATCATGCCACCTAGTGTCCCACTAGGATTTGATTCCCTCTTAGTAGCTATTTAAAAAGAAATATAAGAAAAATACATAGAATATATATATATTGGAGTTTACCCTAGATATAGGATCTAGCTAGGGTGTGAGATGATAATGAGATAGTAGAAATAAAGAATCAATGCTTTTTGCCCCAAGCTAAAGAGGGGGAGCTATTGATGCTTTTCCCATAGTATTTTGTGATGGTAAAGTAAGAATAGGTTACCCTTGAGAAAAATAATAGGATGAGATAGAAGGCTTATTATTATACTTAAATATGCATGTGTACATTATAGGAAAGATAATTATGTATCTAAAACTTTACAAGATAACTCTTGTAGGATGCGTTCCCACTATGTACGTGTCACAGTACGACACCGTCATCACTAATCTCCGAGCAAGGTTTGTCAGCTATTTAGCAGGGGCACATAGGAACAAGATCACAATGCAATTCATGTCTACTGAAGATTATGAGCTTAACCTCAAGTATCAACAAGATTGGGAGCATCATGCAAAGAGGACGGAAGCTCGAAAGCCCCCGACCACTACTTAGCACCCTAAGAAGCTATGTCACGGATGACATAGTCAAGGAGGGGGGGAATGTTAGCTACTCAGCTTCCAAATGGACATCATTCTTATTTTTACCCCATTGGTTGTATCACGACTTTTTGTATTAATGAAAAATCCCACAAAAGTCCAAAGCCGTTGTATTATCATTGAGTGTTAAAGAGTGTAAAGAGGGCGATGACTTCCAAATTTGTAACTAAATTCAGTTCCTAAGCCTTGTTATTGAGCCCAAATAGCTAGGAATCCATTCTTTAAACCTTGAAAAAACAATAAAGCCAACTTTTGTAATTTTGAACCTAAGTTTCGGATAATGAAAGTGAGTGTACACTGTAACTGAGTACTGTGAGTTCCATGTTACTTTCAATTGCTCGTGTCTCCCTCTTGCGGTGTTGCATTGTGAATCCAAGCATACCAACGCGCTCGCAAGAGAAAGCTATCTCTTTTAATGTAAGTTTGTTACGATGAAGTTGTGTTTTTAGGCATGCTCATCTACGAGCTATTTTTGCTCCCTACACACAATACACATACCTAAACTGATTTTTGACCATAGGGATAGATTGAGCATGTCTTAAGAAAGCCATAGAGTGCTTCGGAGGCCAAAATTGACCTACCCATAATAAGTTGTTTATCTTAGGTTCAATTTTTCCCATGTCTTAGAAATGACATTTTAGCATATGGGGACGTTAGGAATACTCTGCACATTCTAGTGACGAAGGAAATTTGGAATGTCGCCCTCTACACCAAAACAAACTCCATTGTGCCACAAGGGAAATGAGATGAGGGCACCACCTAGTCTTGGAAGCGTGGACTAGGACCGCTACACAAAGAGAGAGAGAGAGAGAGAGAGAGAGAGAGAGAGAGAGAGAGAGAGAGAGAGAGAGCTATCACTATGAATGCAGCATTAACCTCAATGTGTGTACAAGGAATGGATAACTTCAAGCACTCCCAACACAAATAGCATGTAGACTACTAAACAACAACTCAAGATTTAGCCAAAATCACATCAAGCACTCTCACACACACACATAAAAGATCTCTCTTAATTAACATAAGTAAGAGGAGGGGAGGTTACTAGCATAAACAATTTGCACTCTAGAATGTGCAAAGAATAGAGTGAATGAATGAGCTTTATGGCTCATGATGAGTGATACAAAGACTCAATGAGGCTGAGGGAGACTTGAAATTACAAAGGGGGGGGGGGCTCTTTATATAGGCAAGAGAGTGATTAGGAGTGAGGTTAAGATCCAAGCGCAATTTGTACAAATGAAGCTTGATTAGGGAGATTCCACCAATGAAGAAGCTCCTTCCAAGTGATTTGTTGACCTATTTGCAACTAATTGGCTCCATCATCACTTGTGTTGTCTTCACTCCTTCCTTCATAGCTTGACTCCAAGAGCTTCCTTATTTTAAAATGTAAAGAATCTACATAAAATCAAGGCATATCTAGTAATAATAGAAAGGGGTTGAATGAAAACTTATGAATTACAACAAGATTAAGCATGATTTGAGAGGTGATTAGAAGAGGAATTTGTGATGGTTTTATGAGCTTGAGAGAAAGGAGGAAGGAGGGGAGGGTGAGAAGACTAATGGCTGATTTTTAGAGAAGGACTCAATGTGGAAAAGGAAGGGTGTGTGTGTAAAGGTAGAGGGGGTGGTCTCCACCACAGTTGAAAAAACTGACGTCCACCATTTTAGCCATGTCTCCTAGACCGTAGATGCAAAAATTATAAGAAAAATATGGTCAGAATTTTCAGCTCATCAGCTACAACTTTGATGAAGACAACTTTTCTTGGATCAGAGTGGAAGTATTTTTAAAAAATCCAGCAAAATCATGTGTCTGTTTCCTTCCTTTACCAAGTCTTCCACTTGGGTCCCATTTGTTTGAATCATCATATGGATCCAAAGCCATGATGATATGAGCCCCTCATGACCCTTGAATCATGGGTGCATGGCTCCACAAACACATCATATCTTTTCTTTTCACATTTACATATTTTCCCTTCCCTTTACCATTAGGTTCTACCTTTCACCTCTTGTGAACTAGTTAAGGAAAAATTCCCATCAAATCATTTTTTTGAATTTTTCCAAGAGGTTGTTCTCACTCTTTCTTTTATTGTAAACCTCTAGAAGCAAGGAAAATCAACAAAATATAGTAAACAAAAATTTGTGATAGGCTCGGATCATAGCCCCCCCAAACCTGGCTAGGGGTATTTATGCCTCTAGCCTACTTTCTTTGATCTTGGGCTCACCTTATTCTGATGTGATAAGGCTTTAGACGCCATCCATTTATCCGGGTCTTGTGCACTTTACCATCAATGTCTTGAAGTCTGTAAGAGCCATTTTTGAACTTTTTGGTGACCAAGAACGGGCCTTCCCATCGAAAAAGAAACTTTCCATCCTTACGAGTGTCGAAGCGATTGTCATATCGAAGCACTAGAGATCCCTTTTTGATGTCTTTAGATGCTAGATTTTTGTTGAACTTTTCTCTGCGCTTCTCTGCTTCTTGAGAGTAGTGGTTGATGGCTTCTTCACGATCCAATTGTAGCCTCTCTAGATCCATGATCCTTTGATGTACTTCCTCCTTTTGAGAGCCTACCTGGCTACCCAATATTCGAAGACTTGTTAACTTCACTTCAATGGGCAAAAGCGCCTCCTTTCCATAAACCAAATGAAAGGGTGTGTACCCTAGTGCGATTTTGAAGGAGGTTCTATAGGCCCATAGAGCTCCATTCAGGTGTTTGTCCCAATCTTGGCGCCTGGCATGTACCTGTTTGGTGAGAATTTTGCAAATGATTCCATTTACCTTTTCCACCAAGCCATTGCACTGAGGGTAGTAAGGAGTAGAGTGTTGATGCTGAATATTTAGCTTCTGCATGAGTTCTCCTACCAAGTCTGCTCTAAACCCTGGTCCTCTATCAGATAGTATTTCAAGAGGGGTGCCAAACCGGCAACAGATGTGGTCAAAGATGAACCGACTCACATCCTTAGCAGTAATTCTTCTGGTCGGCATAGCCTCAGCCCATCTAGTCATGTAGTCTACTCCCATAATGATGTACTCTTTACCCGACTGAGTGCGTGGTAGAGGTCCTATGGCATCAATTCCCCACTTCTCAAAGGGCCCATATACCTTAATTGGGTTCTAAGGTTCAACTATGAGCCGTCGTGGTCCTGCTTTCTGACATTCATCACATGTTTGACACCAGTTTTTGACGTCACGATGAAGACTTGGCCAAGTAAACCCAGCTTGTAGAACCTTTCTACTAGTGATGTCGTGTGCAAAGTGTCCTCCGTACACATCATTGTGACAAGATTTTAAAATCTCTTCAATTTCACTCTTCAAAGGCACTCTCCTAAGCACACCATCCTTACCAAGACAATACAAATTATCATTTACTATGCGATACCTGGTAGCCTTCCTAGCTAACCATTGCCTTTCCCCTGCATTCAAGTGTTTAGGAGCCTCTCCTTGCTCCAAAATGTGCATGACATCTTCTAAGTCCTCCTTGCCTTGCTGAAGTGGAAGTTTGATGGCCATTGCTCCCACTATTGACTCATTTAACTTCGATGATGCTAGGTGGTCTGCATCCTTATTCTGGTCTCTTGGCACATGATGTACTTGTGCCTCCCTAAATCTCCTCATAAGAGCTTTGGCTTCTCATTTTAGTAGAGAGACTGGCATTTTTGCAAGCCAATGTACCTTGCATTTGCCTTACCAAAAGCATGGAGTCACCAAAAGCATTTAATCTCTCAATTGAATTATCCAGGCACCAACAAAGGCCATGAATTAGAGCTTGATATTCTGCTTCATTGTTGGAGTGGACATCTTCTAGAGTGATCCCTTCACCATGGATCCTCTCTCCCAATGGAGATAAGACCACGATGCCTGCAGTCAGCTGCCTTATCCTTGGTTCTCTTGTATGCTCCATCAAAGTAGAGGCTATAAGCATTGACCAGAGCCTTTAGAGTTGGAGGTGGTGGTAGTTCCTTTCTCTTCAAATGGAAAACTTTTTCATAGCACTTGTTTGTTAAAATGTCGGCTCAGCATGCTCGAGTTGTTCTTTCAACCTGTATTGTATAATCAAACTCTTGAAGTCGCACCACCCACTTTGCTATTTTGTCAGAGATTTCCATATGTTGTAGTGCATAGGGAAACATATCCTCCACAGTGATAATTACAAACCTCTTTGGTAGCAAGTATGGCCGAAATTTGGTTACCGCAAACATGAGGGCTAACACTAGCTGTTCCATAAGGCTGTAGGCCTTCTCTGTGTTTTCCATGAGGCGGCTAGCAAAATACACAAGCCTCATAAAGGATGTTTTTGGATCTTTCTGTAGGAGGGCAGCACCAATGGATTCTTCTCCCACACTAGGGTTTACAAATAATGTTTCTTCCCAACAAGGTTGGAGGATTACAGGGAGTGACCCTAACATTTTTTTATCTCTCTAAAATGCCCATCACTTTCTTCACTCCAAACAAGCGTCTCTTGACGAGTCAGCTGTTGTAGAGGAAATATCACTTGGGAGAGTAAGTGTATGAAACTACTCAAATATCTTAGCTTTTGCAAGAAAGAGATTAATTGTTTGATGGAAGTTGGGGAAGGTAGATTTAGCAATGTTTCTATCTTTTCAGGATCTACCTCGATTCCATCAATGGACACTACATGCCCGAATAGTGTAACCTTGCTTTCCCCAATGTGACATTTGTCCTTGTTTAGTTGTCCACCCAGCTTAGCTAAACGAGTAAATCCTTCATCAATCTTGCCGAGATGCATACTTTTAGAGCTGTAAATACAAAAGTCATCTATGAAAACCCTTACGGACTTACCAAAGTAAGGTTGGAAGACCATATTCATGAATCGTTGAAAGGTGGCTGGAGCGTTGGTGAGACCAAAAGGCATGACTCGAAATGCAAAACAGCCCCATGGTGTGATGAAAGTAGTCTTTTTCTGGTCCTCCTCTGCAATGCGTATTTGAAAGTAGCCAAAGTAGCCATCACACACTGTGTATCGCTCATGGCCTGCTACTTCATTTAGAATCTCATCTTGAAATGGGAGAGGGAAGTGGTCCCTTTTTGTTGCAGCATTTAGTGGCTTGTAATCCACGCACACTTGTCATTTACCATTCTTCTTTGGCCTCACCACTACTGGGGAGACCCATTCTGAATCTTCTACTGGGTATATGAATCCTGCTTCTAAGAGTCTCTTCACCTCGGACAATAGTGCATTTTGTTGCACAACTCCTAATCTTCTTAGTTTTTGTACTATTGGCTTGCTCCCTTCTTTTAGATGGATATGATGCTTCACTGCAGTGACACCTGTAATGTGAGTGTAATCAGAAATAAACAATGATGTATGCTTCTTGAGAACATTTACATAACCCTCCCTTTCTTCTTCCTTTATATCCTTGGATAACATCTTCTCTAGGATGGCATCCCACACATTCTCCATTTGGATCCTTGGGTTGTCTTCTGATGAGGTAGTTTCCTTTATGGTGACGACCATGACTTCGAGAGTGCTATCACTCTCTTCACTTGAACTCTCTTCCTCGTCCATGGATGAGGAGCATCCACTTGAGCTCCACTCATCAGGTAACGTCTCTAGTTCAAGGTTCTCTTGTCGCCCATTCTTCAAGTTATAAACCACCTTCCGACTATGGCCACCCACACGAGGCCTCAACTCCAAGTCTCCTGTTGCCCAATCTTGCCTAGCTCCTATACCCATGAGCCAAGGTCGTCCTAAAATAAGGGGGTATCCTTCTCCCTTCACTGGCATCACATAAGCATCAACCTCTGTAGTGATTCCAAAAATAGAAACTCTCAAAGATTTCACTACACCCACACAAGTGACAGAGACATTATTGGCCATTTTTGCCCTAAAGTTTGATGATTCCATTACCTCTAAACCCAATTGATGCATTAGATTTTCTGTCATGACACAAACCTCTGCTCCACTGCCAATGTAAGTTTTTGGAATCCGTTGTCCCTTGATTTGAGCCTCTACCAAAGGCACTATATCCTTGAGACCATAGGCTTTGATTACACTTACTAGCTTACTTCGCTTTGCCCTCGTGCTCACCATTTTTGACCACTTTGGTCGCAGCTTTGGGGAGATATGAAGTAGTTGTGGCCAAGTAATCTTTGGTCCTTGAGAACTCACATCAGCTGTCAAGTCATAAGGTTGTGTCCGAGATCCCATAGGGAAATCAGAGATGTCAATTTGAGACCTAGTACGGGTCTTTCTCTTCTTGGCTTCATCTTTAGTTGCCGGAGATGTACTTGCTTCATTGCTTGCATCCTTGCTTGTTTCTTTACTTACTTCATCTTGGACACGCACACACTTGATAGGCATTGTAGCCACTTCATCTATCTTCATCTTCCCTTTAGCTAGCTATTTCTTCCTAGTTGCTTCTAACCTTGACAACCTCCTCCATCCTTATGATGCTCACATTTGGTTGAGTAGCAGGGGCTTGAGCTTGAGCACGAGGTGGCTGCAAAATTTGAGGTTGCGGTTGCTCTTGTGCTTGAGCTCTAGCACGGGGAGGACTTACTTGTTGTCGAGGACCTCTAACAGTGTAGTCATATCTTCTGGGATGAGGGCAATTATACATGCCGTGACCATTTTCCCCACAATTGTAACACAACATTTCCCTTGCTTGACATCGTACTGGTGGCTGATTCCCACCATTCCCCTCAATAGGCCTTCTTGCACCCTGCACAAGATTTACTCTCAAACCCTCTAGCTGGTTTGTGAGATTGTTTATTTGTTGGAGCATATCTTCTTGTTGACCTCTATTGAGGTCTGGTGCATTAGGCACATTTGGAGGTACGTGAGAAGCTTCCATAGTTGTGATATTGCCTCCCAAAGCTAGCTGGCCAATAGAGAATCTTTCGATTCTTTTCCCTAGCAATCCTTAAGGCATCTTCAAAAGTATTTGGAAATTTGCTCTTTACCTTCTCCCTTAGCAAGGGGTACAAACCTGAGATAAATCGATCCTTTTGGAGGCAATTGGGAGCTCGCTCACCAGGGTTTAGTGAGTCTGACTATTGCCCCCAAAGTTTCAGAAAACCTTCCTCATAGGTTGCATAACCATGAGGGTCAACTTGATGAAGGCCAGAGCCGTTGCCATAGTTCTTCTGCCGAATTGGCTCGTTGAAATCTTCGTAGGAAAGCCGCCTTCAATCCCTCCCATTCAGCTCTTTGGGTTGGATCTAGAGCCTGGAACCATACCCTAGCTTCTTCTTTGAGCACCAAAGGAAAAGATCTCAATTTCAATGCTTCGTCATCCCTCCCAGAGACAAGAAAAGCCATCTCCAAGTTATCCAAAAACTCCCTAGCGTTTTCCCCACTACGCCCAAAAAAATTAGGGAAAGCCATGATAGGATGGGTTGCCTTCCTCTCAATACAGCACAAAGATGAAAACGTCTAGGCCCAAATCATATCTTATTAAGGGTAGAATAAATGGATTGATAGATGCATTAATCTCAGCTAGACAACGAGGGCCTAGTAAATTCCTTATGACGTTTTGGAACCTAAGCTTTGTGCTAGCTATTATATGAACAGCTTGTCTAGCAAGAGGTTGGATAGGTCCATATAAATCCCTATGATTCATGGAGTGTGATTAAAGCAAGATGAAGATGTGAACATCAAAAGATACATTATACTCCAAAATAGGAAATATTATAGGGTCAGGGGACAACAATATCTCTCTCAACCTCTCAGCTCCAAAATAGAAGACCAATCTTTGTTGGAAAAAGATCTTTCTATCAATGCGCACATTCACCCTAATATTCTGAATTGATTGAAAGTTGTAGAAAATGGGATTATTCATTTGTGCATTAACTACAAACTTCCATGAAGCACTTCATTGAAGTTCAGCTCTCTTGGATCCCACCATTTGAGAGATGCGAAGAATTTGCTCACCAGTGATTAGACTAGCTTTGGTGTGACCATCTTCAGCTTTGTAGAGTTCATAGGGTTCAATGGCTACCTTCTCAACCACCTTGAGCCTTCTTGCTAGTAGTAGTTGGAGTGCATCACCATATGTAGCCTCTTGCCAATACCGCACACCATTGATGTGTAGCTCCCCCTCCAAAAACTTGTTAATACCCGAGTTTGAGAGTGCTTTCACCACCTAAAGTCGAGGCTTCAAAGGAAGTGTCTTCACACTAGCCACGAAGCACTCAACACAATGCTTTGACCTAGGGACTTGATGACTACAAGATTTCCCTTGAAGCAAAGAAGGGTGTATGTAGTTAACTCTCTTTACCCGATACGTGCTGTTTGTCGATAAAGACGCTTCTTCTCTTGAGCTTCTTGGGAAGACCATAGTGGAAGTCTTGAAGAATTTGATGGACCTTCCTTGATAGGATTGGCAGAGTGCTGCTTGAGAACTCCTCAGTGGGGGCACCAATTTATGACAAAGGAAATTTGGAATGGCGGTCTCTACACCAAAACAAACTCCATTGCGCCACAAGGGAAATGAGATGAGGGCACCACCTAGTCTTGGAAGCGTGGACTAGGACCGCTACACAAAGAGAGAGAGAGAGAGAGAGAGAGAGAGAGAGAGAGAGAGAGAGAGAGAGAGAGAGCTATCACTATGAATGAAGCATTAACCTCAATGTGTGTACAAGGAATGGATAACTTCAAGCACTCCCAACACAAATAGCATGTAGACTACTAAACAACAACTCAAGATTTAGCCAAAATCACATCAAGCACTCTCACACACACATAAAAGATCTCTCTTAATTAACATAAGTAAGAGGAGGGGAGGTTACTAGCATAAACAATTTGCACTCTAGAATGTGCAAAGAATAGAGTGAATGAATGAGCTTTATGGGCTCATGATGAGTGATACAAAGACTCAATGAGGCTGAGGGAGACTTGAAATTACAAAGGGGGGGGGGGGCTCTTTATATAGGCAAGAGAGTGATTAGGAGTGAGGTTAAGATCCAAGTGCAATGTATACAAATGAAGCTTGATTAGGGAGATTCCACCAATGAAGAAGCTCCTTCCAAGTGATTTGTTGACCTATTTGCAACTAATTGGCTCCATCATCACTTGTGTTGTCTTCACTCCTTCCACCATAGCTTGAGTCCAAGAGCTTCCTTATTTTAAAATGTAAAGAATCTACATAAAATCAAGGCATATCTAGTAATAATAGAAAGGGGTTGAATGAAAACTTATGAATTACAACAAGATTAAACATGATTTGAGAGGTGATTAGAAGAGGAATTTGTGATGGTTTTATGAGCTTGAGAGAGAGGAGGAAGGAGGGGAGGGTGAGAAGACTAATGGCTGATTTTTAGAGAAGGACTCAATGTGGAAAAGGAAGGGTGTGTGTGTAAATGTAGAGGGGGTGGTCTCCACCACAGTTGAAAAAACTGGCATCCACCATTTTGGCCATATCTCCTAGACCGTAGATGCAAAAATTATAAGAAAAATATGGTCAGAATTTCCAGCTCATCAGCTACAACTTTGATGAAGACAACTTTTCTTGGATCAGAGTGGAAGTATTTTTAAAAAATCCAGCAAAATCATGTGTCTGTTTCCTTCCTTTACCAAGTCTTCCACTTGGGTCCCATCTGTTTGAATCATCATATGGCTCCAAAGCCATGATGATATGAGCCCCTCATGACCCTTGAATCATGGGTGCATGGCTCCACAAACACATCATATCTTTTCTTTTCACATTTACATATTTTCCCTTCCCTTTACCATTAGGTTCTACCTTTCACCTCTTGTGAACTAGTCAAGGAAAAATTCCCATCAAATCATTTTTTTGAATTTTTCCAAGAGGTTGTTCTCACTCTTTCTGTTATTGTAAACCTCTAGAAGCAAGGAAAACCAACAAAATATAGTAAACAGAAATTTGTGATAGGCTCGGATCACTAGGTAGTAAGTTTTGTTGCATTCTGAGCATCGTAGCTGTACAAAATCATTGGGTAAAGATTGCAGTAAGGAAGCTTGCTTTTGATATTTTTGAAAAACATCTAAGACCACTTTAGGCAAGAGCACATAGGGCTGTTGGAATTAGGATTGCAGAGAAACGCACACAGCTTAGAGAAGACGAAGGAAGCTCAAGGCACATAATAGAGAGTGTGTTACTTAGTGTGCAACGGAAAGATAGATAACCCTAGAGTGATGGGTGTATATACAATGCTCGGGGGAAAAAACCTCCTAAAGAGGGAAAAAATACCAAGATAGTCCTAGTGTGTTCACACACATCACTACCGCATGCATATGGTAACAAATCCCCCCCTGGAGTGATGCGGTGAACGATGTGAGCGGGATGGGAACACATACAACACCTCTATAATGACCCGACACACACTCTTGGGATGACACACACACACACACACACACACATACACACACACACACACACACACACACACACACACACACACACACACACACACACACACACACACACACACACACACACACACACACACACACACACACTATGGGGCACCACTCGGCTTACACAACCCACCTGGCTGAGACAAGGAACACATCGATGGAGTTACAGGAGAGAGACTATCCATTTGCCCACTCCACACAAAGAGACACACACACCCACCCACCCAGAAAACTCAGCTCAAAAGAGGAGAATTTCTGATGTTTAGATACAATCAAGCTTGGGCCAACACCAACGGGGCAAATAGCTCACACAGTATGGGTAAAAAAATATGCCAGATACAA
The DNA here is from genome assembly GCF_014529385.1 of Adiantum capillus-veneris. NCBI lineage: Eukaryota > Viridiplantae > Streptophyta > Polypodiopsida > Polypodiales > Pteridaceae > Adiantum > Adiantum capillus-veneris. The sequence goes on from NC_140937.1 coordinate 74,128,585, forward strand.
TCACAAATTGGAGCAGAAGCTTTGCTCATAGGAGAAACTTACACAACCAAAATAGCAAAAAACAGTGAGGAATTTGGCAAAATTGACAGTGCCATCACGTGCGGAACGGCCCAAAACACCAGTCTACAATGTCAAAGTGCTCAAATCCGACCTCGACTGACCTCGGATGAGCAGTTTATGGCCAAAACAGGCTCCAAAAACAACAA